>NW_027181804.1:5000-1205000 GCF_029961685.1 Aristolochia californica | reverse complement strand
CCACAATGATTTTGTCTCTGATTTTGATCTTGAATGGTATTTGAGGCTATTGAAACTTAGGTTATGCATGTTAGATAAATTAGAGCTATCATGCATACACTTCTTTCTACAGTCTTTTAACATTCACAAGATCTACATGTTTCAATTGTTTTTTTTCTCTATTTTGCTATTTTTGATAGGTAATAATGATTCCATAAATCTTTTGCTATGATTTTTTATGGATATTTCTCTATAGCTACTTTTGTGTGTTTTTTTGAATCTAGCTTCCTCATTCAATCAAGTAATTCCTTAATTTTTTTATAGTTGATCCTAAAGTCCTAATGCTTGTGATTATCCATTGTTATTCAAAATGGGAAAGTTGATATACTTGGGTATTTATGATGTCGATTATGTTGGGTATAAGATGGATAAACGTTCTATATCAGGCTATTGTTGTTTTATTGGAGGCAACCTATTAAGCTGGAAAAGTAAGAAAGAGACAATTGTGGCTAGGTCCAGTGCAGAGGTCGAGTATTGAGCAATAGCTCATACAGTAAGTGAGTTTATGTGGATTAAGCCTGTGTGTCTTGAGTTTGGTTTTACGTTACTTGACCCTATAGTTATTAATTGTGATAACCAGTCAGCCATTTTTATTGCCAGCAACCTTGTATTCCTTGAGAGAACTAAATATATAAAGGTTGACTGCCACTTCATTAGAGATGCAGTTAAGCAGGGGAAGGTGGTAACTTATTATGTAAAATTTTCATACCAGTTGGGAGATATATTTACCAAGTTTTTTGGGAAACGTGAACATATATTATTTAGTGACAAGTTGGGATTGTTTGATATCTACTCTCTAACTTGAAGAGGAGAGTTAAAACACAAGTCCAGGAGTATTTTGGTTATTTCTTATATTTTTCACATTACATTTTTCTCTTATAGTATGACTATTAGATAGAGAATGTCTTATTTTATCTCTAGTTAAATTTTTATTTAATTTAGAAATGTATTTCAGGAGATATGTAATTTTGAGTATCGAGGGGCATTTTTATCCTTTTGTAAATTTTCACTTACATCTTAATTATAAAGAAACAGAAGAACCTTTTTGGATCGGATTCCAAGACTGAAAAGTTGCCATTCTTCCCGAACTCTTTTTCCTTTTCTATTTTCTCCCCAAATCACATATTTTTCATAAATATTCTCAAAATAGACTCATTTGAAGCATCAACAGTTTTTCTAAATTTTGCAACATCTTTACCCTCATGCTTCAAGGATTCTCCTAGTTTTTTACTACTTCTCTTGCAGACTTCAAAATGCTTTAGGCAACACCTTCCCAGTCTTGGTTTTCACATTAGGGTAAAAAAAGGTTCTCCATGTTTCAAAAACATCCTTATCTCCCTCAGCCATGCCATCTTTTTTATTTTCTCCTTATGCTTTAGTCAGTAAGAGAGCAAAGAAATTAAAATTAATTGATAAAATTGTAGAAGAAAATACAAAAAATAACCAAGAAAAACTAGAAGTGATTCTAAAAGGATTAAGAAGGGAAAAAAGGGATGCATAACCCACTTTTGGACAAAGGCACCATGATTTAGGAGACCAACAACCTCTCTCAATTATCGGAAAACGAGTTGTCATCTCTTCAATAAAATTTCCAAAGACACAATATGTTTTTGTATCCACTCTGCAAAAAATGGTAACAATTTCTCAGTCTTTACGATGAAGCTTTCAATATATCAATTGCATGAAAATAACTTCAAATAACTACTCACAAACTAGAAACAAGTCTCCCAACAAGGAGGTATAATACATTTGAATTTCACCATAAACATGGAAGCAAAGATACTCTCTCTCTCTCCTCTCTCGCTCTAGTCAAAATTATCCAAAATTTTACCCATATTTGTAATTCAAAAGTAAATGTAAAAAGTGTATCAGGGTTGGTCATTGATTTACAAGAATTAAGTGGAGTTGTTGATTTTGAAATACATAAAAATAAGTTAAACAGATCAAAAGAATTTTAAATGACCCAAACACATCATGGACCATTTTAAATAATAATAAGTGGATTAAAATATATATTCCAAATATTAATTGGATAATGAGATTTTAGAAATACAAAATGAAAAATACTCAACCAGTTTAAAAAATCGATTAATTATTAAATAATTATAAATTATCTTATTGTTTATTATGAATGAATAAATAATTGATATTTTAGAGTAATACTTTTTTATAATAACAAATAATAATTATAATAAATATATAATTGTTCATTAATAGAAGTAATAACTAAAAAGTATTAATTTAATACTTATTGAGTACTAGTAGAGTAATAGTAATTATTAAATATTATAATTATTATAATAAATATTTTTAAATAATTAATAATTATTTCTTATTTCTAATCAATTTTTGGATCAATAGTTTTTTATAATAATAGTTAATAAAAATAAATAATAATTATAATATATCTATAATTAATAAAACTAATGACTAATAATTATAGAATAATTTTAATTATGACGTATAACAATTATTATTAAGTAATATTAGTGATATAATCTAAAAAATATTTAATGTATTAATTTGATTTCTAATTGATTATTTATGGTAATAATTATTTATAATAATATTAAATAATAATAATAACTAGTAATTTGAATAAATATGTATTTAATATAAGTAATAACTAAATGATTATTAAGTAATAAAAGAGAATGATAATTATTAAAAATTAATAATTTAATATTGATAAAAAAATAATTTGATTATTATTTTATAATTATTACTAATCAATAAATTAGAGCAATAATTATTGATAATAATATTGAATAATAATAAGGAAAAATTTATAGTCAATATAAGTAATAATTAATAATTAAATAAATAATAAAAATTAATAATTGTCAAGTGAGCGACACTAGGGTTGCAATGCAACTGCCATGTGGGGCGCACGCAAGGGAGCCGCTGGCACCACGTGGGTGAGACGTGGGCGCCGTGTGGGCAAGAAGCTTGCACCATAGGGGCTAGACGTAGGCACCACATGGGTGCCACGCTTGCGAGACGCAGGTGCCATGCGTGTGTGATGCGGGTGGCACACGTGGATATCGGCCGATATCCGTTGACATTAGATAGTCGATGTAACGGTCTTGTAACTGAATCAAGTTTGTGTTGACCCAATTAACCCAATTTGAGTTGAGTTGATCTAGTAAACCCTATTTGAGTCGAGTTTTGTCTTTTTGCTTCCTAAAAATAAAACTAGGGTTTGTTTCCTACCTCCCTAATCCCCACTTAACAAGAAATTAAAACCCCTCCTTAACAAGAAACTTCCAACAATAATTTAATATTAAAACATGCAAAGACCTCAACTTTTAGCACTTTTAATCTCTAATTAACCTAGAAATTTAGAACACCTCATTAGCAAAGATGTAATCAAAAGGAAACTTGTAAAAGAGGATCATAAACCAAACTCATATCTATTTACTGTATTGAGCCATAACTTCACATATTCGACTTCAATAACCTTGCCTAAAGTAGAAAAGAGGAAGAACAAATTTCACTTTCCCAAGAACTAAAAGAGGGGAGCACAAAAGAGAAGAAATTAGGAGGAAGGAGAGGGAAACACATGAACAAACTTGTCTTTCTCCCTCTTCTCGTCCTTTTTTCTCCCCTTTTCCTTCGTCGCCTCCCTTTCCCTCTTGTTTTTTTCTTGTTTCCTCCAAAAACTCCTCGAACACTCGACTTCCCTTCTCTTTTATTTAACCAACCTTCCTCAAGGTTGTCAATTGGTACTCAGTCTACCTTTCAGTAGTTACTAAAACCTTTGGTGTAATGAATTGGACGAAGGTAGTCGGAGATGGAACCAACAAGGATGAGAGTAGCTACACCAATGCATGCAATCATTTACCAATGAACCAACAGGGATGAAGACTAAGCTCCTTTGTGAAAGTATTTTCTCAAGATCACCAATATATTGGAAGATATGATTAGGGTGGTACCGATGTAATTAGTTTATGATTTATGTCTCTTATTCACTCTTAATAGAGTAAAAAATACTCTTGTAATATTATTACTTTTGATATCTATAAATACAACTTAAGGGGGGAGGGTTTGGACAAGTCCATAACCATTTTTTTTCTCCCAATTTCTCCTAATGAGTTAAATCCATGAAGTCCTGAAAATTAACTCCAAAATAATATAATTTATTATATAATGCCACATAATATAATATACTATTTTCATATACATATTGAACCCATATACTGTATGAAACTCACCCAAACTTCTACTTGGCACTATGACCTGGTCCGAGTAACCAATAATCCAAGATGAACTGCCCACTAAACAAGGTGTTGGATAAAAAAGATTAACATCATATATGTAATTTTGTCCTCTATCCCATTATATGTAATTTTATCACCATCATCATCAAACAAATTAACATTCTCCTACCCTTCTCTTCTTCTCCGACTCAGTCATAACCCAACTGGGTTTATTCCGCAACTTTTTCATTGTACTCATTTAGAAGTTTTTCTTCTTCCTCCACCCAAATCCTCAACTAGCTTTGTGAATCCACACCATATTATACCTCGTTCATGTATAATTCAAATAGTTTTGGGGGATATTCGGATAAAATCAGAAACTTTTATGAGGCTTACGGAGATTAATCTGTCTTCTGTATTGTTCCCAGTTATCTTAGTTTTATAATTTGCTCTAGTTCTTTCTTTAAAACCTTTATTTGGAGAGGATTTTCCATTTCTCTATGACAATTTCAAGGTCATGCACCCTCTTTTTCTTACTTCTTGTCATGGTTTGCTTCTCTCTTGTACTCTTATACTTCTTTCAAGGTCATGCACCCTCTTTTTCTTACTTCTTTGTCATGGCCTGCTTCTCTCTTGTACTCTTCTTCTTCTTGGCACCATAGGTCAGTCTTTCTCTCTTGTACTCTTCTACTTCTTCTCATTACCTCTCATTCTTTCACAAATGAAATGAAAATATAAATTACACTAATTAGTAATTTCGAAAAATTTAAGATCCGTCTTCATCTCAAGTCTAGGCATCTAGCGC
Organism: Aristolochia californica; assembly: GCF_029961685.1. NCBI lineage: Eukaryota > Viridiplantae > Streptophyta > Magnoliopsida > Piperales > Aristolochiaceae > Aristolochia > Aristolochia californica. The sequence goes on along the minus strand of NW_027181804.1, from coordinate 1,199,957 downwards.
TGACGGTGACTTTCCCTTCGGATCCTGATATAGTTGCTCTTAAATCTAGGCGATAAATCCGGCGTCAGATTCTCATGTAGCCCCTCATTTCCCACGCAGATTACGATCTGTTTGATTAATAACTTTAGGGCGTAAAAAAAGGTGATGAGAAATTAAATTTCTCAAAGACAATTATCTGAACTTCAGAAACTTCCATGTGAGAATGTGCGTCAGCCTGGCCGTGGGCTGAAAGCGCGACGGATAATATAATCCAAAATAATCCGCCCCTACGGACGTTCCAAAGGTCATTCTTCTTCCAACACATTTATATTGCTATCCCTCGGAGTTTTCGAGTTCGACTTCGGATTTCTCCGGAAGAGAGTTGTAAGTTTCGAATTTCCTGTTTAGCATCAGGTTTACTTGCTTCCATTATCTTTTTTTTTTTTTTTTTTGATAATCCTCTGCTTTGGTTGACTTGTTACAGGATTTCATCTTATTTGATGCATTTTGCGTAGTGCATTTTTGGTTTTTAAAATTCGTGTTTTTTGGTGAAGTATGTACGGATACTTTTATTTGTTTATTGGCGCGAAATTAAAGTTTGATCAAGGTTGAGAGGCTTTTGTATGAGTTCGAGTGTATTCGCCGATTGTCTCTTCAGATGAATGACTTCTGCTTTTTATCACTTTTTGCTGCTTTAGTTTTTGAATCTTTTGTTATAGAACTACTTTAAATGTTTGTTTGAAATATGTCTATCTGTTTCCGTCTTTGTATCTTTGCTTGAAATATTTAAAATCTACCAGTGCGGAGGGAAGGGTCTTTTAAATTCATCTTCGTTATCCATAAACCGCTGTTATGAATTTGTCAAAATGTGATTCGGCGCTTTGTTTTCTGGACCGAGCAATAAATTATTCTTTGATATTTGCAGTATTATCGTTAAGTGTTTGTAATGATTGCTTTATTACTGACCTGCAGGAGCTGAAAGATGGCGGGAGAGCGTCCTGGAATTGCAAAAGATGTTACTGAAGTGAGTTTGCAAATACTTCGTTTATTTTTATTGAATATGTCTTTCTTTCCCGAGTTTTTGGCTGGATTTTCACCTGTCTACAAATTATGCTTGTATGGTGACAGTTAATCGGTAGAACGCCCATGGTGTACCTCAACAATGTGGTAGATGGCTGCGTAGCCAAAATTGCTGCCAAATTAGAAACGATGGAGCCCTGCTCCAGTGTTAAGGACAGGTACTATTTCCATTTCTGTTTTTTGAGTATAGTTGTAGAAATGAAGGATACGGAGATTTTGAGGTTGGTCCTGAAGTATTCTTCATTTTTTTGTCACACACTGCGTAGATTAAGTTGCTAAAATTTACCTTATTTTGACACTTTACTGTTGTGGGATTTTGCTAAGAGATGACATCCTGGGCACTATGTCTGAGCATCTATATGATCTTTGAATATCTGAACTGTTTAAGCGCACTGTGTCATTTCCTCTCAAACTGGCAGGATTGGGTACAGTATGATCACTGATGCAGAGGAGAAAGGTCTTATAACACCTGGCAAGGTTAGTTTAAACTATGTTTCTATCTTCGTCATGATTCTCCTGCTTATTATTTCGCATATAGAGGATACTTACTATAATTTTTTATGTATTTCTTTCTTTATGTATGTATTTGCATATGATTAATTAGTTGCAGGTTATACATACATTCAGCCATGCCTTCTCTTCTTTTTTTGTGTACAATAAGTCAAATCTGCCAGTATAAATGTACTAACATTGAGTTGTCCCCTCCAATCACATCGAGAGAATGAAGGGGACCCATTTCTTCATTTAGACGAATCTCATTAATCTTTTTCTAATCATTGGAGGGTACCAGCCCCATTGCTAGTACATGTACTTGCAGATCTGATCACATATATTGTGGAATTGAGTCACCTGGTTTTTGTCTTCTTCTCCGAGTCTCAACTTCATGCAGCCTCATAGCGTAGTCTCAATTCTAAACCCTCTCATAAATGGTATAGAGTGATGGATAAATCTTTCTCCATTTATTGCTGCCTTCAAAATGAAAAATATTGCCTTATTGGTTGGCAATTCTTTAGAGTTATCAATGCAGCAATAGGGCTATCTCAAGTCAGACTGCTGATAATATTTGAGTTTCTTAGGTTGAGCTTTTGAAATTTTTTCTCTGAATTTTTTACTATTTGGCCGTGTATTTAATCCTCTCTCAGATTCCGCCTGACCTCATGCTAACAGCGCCCTCATATTCATTTCTGAAGCTAAAACTGTGCTATATCTAATTGGTGGACCATATTCATGGTAACTTGATAGTAATTTGCTTAGTTAGGTTTGTATATTTCTCTCCCTCTTTCATAAAAATTTTACATCCTTTCATAAAAAAAAAAATCCCTTAAAAAAGCCATACTCATGTTTGATAAACCAGGTGCTGAACTACAAACTATCTGTAAATTCTAGTGATTTTTGTTATTTTATAATCTAATATAAATAGACTATCTTTTACATTTACCTCTAAAAATTTGTATAAGAATGATTTGTTATCAATTTTGGTGCTTCTTGAGACTTTGTTGTATTTGTCATGTGGTTTGTGCTTGTTTTTGTAGAGTGTTCTAATTGAGCCAACTAGTGGAAACACGGGCATTGGGTTGGCTTTCATGGCTGCTGCAAAGGGTTATAGACTCATCATCACCATGCCAGCTTCTATGAGTCTCGAAAGAAGGATCATTCTCCGAGCTTTTGGAGCTGAATTGGTCCTCACAGACCCTGCTAGAGGCATGAAAGGTGCTGTTCAGAAGGCTGAGGAGATTTTGGCTAAGACACCAAATGCTTATATTCTTCAGCAGTTTGAAAACCCTGCCAACCCAAAGGTACACTTCTATCTTGGACTTGTAAAAAATTGCATCAATCTGTAGATTCTACGGCCTGCTTAACTTGCTGTTTATGCAGATTCATTATGAGACTACTGGGCCAGAGATATGGAAAGACTCAGATGGCAAGATCGATGCCTTTGTTTCTGGGATTGGAACTGGTGGTACAATAACTGGTGCAGGAAAGTTCCTCAAAGAGCAAAATCCTGACATCAAGGTGAGATTATAATACAAATTGGATATAGCGAAGGAAGGTTTCAGTTTCCAATTTGTCTTCTGGTGTGTATATTTGGTGAAATGAATGATACTGGTAGGCATTCTCTTCTAATTTAGCTTTTGACCATGGTTCTTATTTCATCTCTCCTTTTCTCTTTTAGCTATATGGAGTTGAACCAGTTGAAAGTGCAGTTTTATCTGGAGGAAAGCCTGGTAATTGTCAATTCTTTTATCCACTTATTGCATTTTTTGTAGAGATTCATAGTGTAAATGTAGGCATTATTAAGAATGCCTGAGATGCTTCATGGCTCAAATGGTACTTGTAGATTTCTTTTCAAGAAATTTGATTATATTTCTATTGGCTAGAATGTTTTCTTTCATTTATCTTTAGCTTATTCTGATGATCTAGCTTAAGATTGAAAGTTGAGTTATTTTCTCTGGTTATGAGTAGATAACACTTACTCTTTAACTTTGAATCCCATGTTTCCCTTGAATATTATGATTTCAAAATGCTATGCAAAATAGGTCCGCACAAGATCCAAGGTATTGGAGCTGGTTTCATTCCAGGAGTTTTGGAAGTGAATATTATTGATGAAGTTATCCAAGTAAGCTTCAAGAACTCCCTTCAATAGGCTGTCGGTTACCTTGTGCAAATACTTGTTGTTTGTTGCTTCATCTTAGACCCATCCTTCCATTCCTCTTACATTTGAAAAATAATTGACAAAAACTGAAGTAGATAGTGGTTACTGAGAAATCTGGGAAAATGGAAAAATAAGGGAAGTAATTGGAATTGCTCCTAAAACCACTAAAAACACGCTTAATCAGATTTGCCAATATTTTCATCTTCTAGGTAGTGTTTGTTACTCCTGTGGTTGTGATTCATTCAGCTGGCTGATTGACAAAACATAATGGAGATCGTGATTAGTGTTTAAAGAATAGCTTGTATAAGTATGAACCACAAATATGTGCACGTAGTATGCATTTTTTTTCACTAGTTATTCTGGTTTTACTTTTCATCTGAAGATGGTCTATTTGCTCGCTTTGCAGGTCTCAAGTGAAGAAGCAATTGAAACCGCAAAGCTTCTTGCCCTAAAAGAGGGGTTACTGGTATGTTGCCTGTCCTCCTGAATAGGCAGATCTTATTGAACTTCTAATTTCTTCTGATGATGGGAACTAATTTCAGGTAGGGATATCATCCGGAGCCGCAGCTGCAGCTGCAATTAAGATTGCTAAGAGATCAGAGAATGCGGGAAAGCTCATAGTTGTAAGTTTCTCCTTCATCTCCCTAGTTACCATTTATGTTAACTCTTTTATCTGTTTTATCACCTGGAAGGAAGCATCGGTTAGAACTTCAGAACAGCAGTGTCCCTTTCAAGTCAGTCTTTCATCCTCCTTACCCGAGATTGATTTCCCCTTGATCCTCTATCTGCAGGTTGTCTTCCCCAGTTTTGGAGAGCGTTATCTGTCCTCTGTTCTGTTCCAGTCTGTGAAGCACGAAGCAGAGAACATGGTATTTGAGGCTTGAAAAATGAAAACTAGCCTTTCTAGTTGCCAATTGTGGCCCTTGGGGAGCTCTCATCAAGTCTTTCTAGTTCATGGTTGTGACCCTTGGGGGGACTCTCAATAAGTCTTTCTAGTTCATGGTTGTGGTCCTTGGGAGGCCATTCTTTCTCCTCTCTCTTTCTCTCTCTCTCATCATTGGATTAACACTCTTAAATCTGATATGATTGTTGGAAGTATTAAATTTCAAGAGTGTCGATACCTCCACAATAAAATCGGTCATAAAAAGCCATTACAATGAACATAACCATTCCACTTTGGTCAAACCTACGGTTCAATGTGATAAACGAGGGCAAAAACGCAATTTTTTATTAAAAATAAATTTTAACAAAAAATGTAGATTTTATAAATAATGGAACAATACAATTGCAATTTATTTACCCTCTTTTTAAATGTATGATACTCTCCCTAGGGTTCTAGTCTGAAAGCTTTACTCTTCTCATCTCGCTTAAAAGGGCCGCCATTCCTGACGAGTCCTTCGTCCTCGCGAATTAGGAGAACAGACAGAGACGGAAACTTAAGAATCCCTAATCATGGTTTGTGGATGAACCTCTCTTCGGCAGGTTCTTTGGTTTGATTTTACTACTTTGATTGGAATAAATTTTCTGGACTCGGATGCAGTCTCTGGTGACCATCGAGGACTAATGTCGATGGGAAGCAGAAGATTATGTTTGCCCTTACTTCTATTAAGGGTATCGACCGCCGTTTGGCTAATATCGTCTGCAAGAAAGCCGATGTCGATATGAACAAGAGGTTTGTGTATTCTCTTGCTGGTTTTCGATCTTCACTTATCTCTCTTTTTGAATTTTAATTCTATAGAAAAAAAACGAAAAACGAAAAACTAAAACTTTGCTGTTCTTCTCGTGGTTTGTGCTGTGTGATTTTGGAGTTCACTGATTCGTAGCTTTAGTGTGCTCGGGTAGTCACCACTAGCCAGTGTCCTGTATTGATTATTTTATACTAAGTTATCTTTTTTCAGCATCGGCAGATTGAATTGTCAACCATTACATGTCAGAATGCACAAGCTGTTTCTACTTAACGTGAGACATTGTCGTTTTTATTTTTGCTCTTTCACGTAGACTTTGCTAAGTCAGTAGGGTTGAATGGTTGCTAAACAAAAGTGTTTATAAAAGAAGAAGAAAATGTTTAGAGTCTTCTGCTGCTTTCTTTTAGAATTGGGATTTTGATGAGCAATGAAATGATTAGATAACTATTTTCTCTTTTCTTTGTCTTGTATTTCTAGATAGATTTTCTTCAGCAAGAACTTAGTCTTGTTACTGTGTTTCATTCTTATTCATCATAGCAGTAGGCCTTTTTTTTTGTGGTAAGTTTTAAATTTTCCGTTTGTTCTGAATTATGATCCAACGGCCTCCTATTAAATTTGTAATGTAATTTTTTTTCCCTACCTAGATTTTAGCTTACATGATTCCCATGTTATGTTCTTCCTTGTATCACTTCCTGCAGCCGAGCTTGAGAATATCATGGTCATTGTTGGACATCCTCGCCAGTTCAGAATCCCTGATTGGTTTTTGAACAGGCAGAAGGATTACAAAGATGGTAGGTACTCTCAGGTTGTCTCAAATGCACTGGACATGAAACTGAGGGATAAAACTTTTCCCTATTTACTGGAATAAAACTTCTAATAGTTTACTCTTTGCCTTGTCGAATTCCCTCTTGAAGATATAAAAGCTCATGTGTCGTATATTCCATCTGTCATTTGGTTAACTGGGTTCTGATTAGAATTGTAAGGCAGTTTGATTGTAAGATGTTAATTTATTTTGTTTAGGAATCATCGTTGTCTGCGACACTACTGGGTCTACGTGGACATGGGCAACACAGACCACTGGCCGACGGGGCAAGACTGTTAGTGTCTTCAACAAACGATGAGTTATCCAGGGATGATTGTTTTGGGTTCCATTTTTGGCTACTTGTTTATGGATCCTGTGAAGGAGTTTTGATACTGCCATAGGTTTCATGTTCTTCAATCCTGTTCCTCTTCTTCTATAATTTAACCATGTACCTTCTTCTGCTTTTTCTTTTCTGTTTGAATTCAGCTGAGATAAAAAAAAATATTTGGGAGATCTGTTGTTGTATCAAATGTACGTCTCTGTTTGTTATTGGGGATGAGGACAGGTCTTTCTTTTTGTTCTCTAATTGCATTCAGTGAGATTGTCAGCTGCAATTGTATTTTGAACTGTTAAGAAATTGTTTTTAGTCAGCATCTCTTAACTAAAGAAAATTTCAAAAACTTTTAAAAATAACAAGACCTTGTTATCAAAATACTCCCATCAATTAATATCTACTCAGGCTCAAACCAATTAAGAAGAAAATCCAACCGCTACTACACAGCAGAAATGAAAACGGACAACAAAAGTGACATAAATCATGCAAACCAGATCACTTCTTCTTGCCTGCCTTGGCTGCATCTCCGGCCTTTGTCTGTGAAAGTAGAAAACACGTTAACCATGAATGCAGTATAGATCAAGAACAAAATAATAGGAAACACAACTAGTATCTTCTTACCTTCTTAACTCCCCTAATTTTCTTGGTCCGATTCTTTCTTTCCTTGAGCTGCTTCCTAGACTTCTCCACTTTGGTAGCAAGACCATTCTGCAAAATAGTTATAAGATGTTGAGAACTAATATAGAGAACGGTCATCGCTATGACACAACAGTTTTATGAGCTCTGCACAAAAACAATTTGGTGAAGAAAACAAACCTGTGGTGATAGAAAAAAGTTTTAAATTTTCCATTGACAATAGCATCAATTGCACATATAGCCTATTCTTCTGTTTCCCCAAGAGCAACAATAATTGCAAAATAGATCAATTATTTGACATGCCAGGCACACCAAATCACTAGATTTCAAAAACGACCCGAAGTAAAGAAAATAATATACTTTAAACAGACTAATATTTTCAATAATAAAGTGAAGTGTCACTACAAACACAGGCACATTTACTTTAAAAACTGACTTAATAACAAACATAAACTCTAGAACCTTTGTTTTACAAAAAGTGACACATCCATCCTCCATAGACAGTCTTAAGACAGATAAAAAACACAAAACAAGATAATGGGGAACATATTATCGGCAAAAGTATACCCAAACTTAAGTACTTGGGAAAATAAGCTAAGGTGTTGACAATGTGGAAACCTACTCCCTCTGGAATCCTTCTCCCTTTAGCACACACAAAAGGACACAGAGTAACCTCCAAACAGTAAGGGTTGAAATTTCATTTTGGAGCTCCACGAGTAATCAGGTGAAGAAACATAACGAATTTTTCATAGCGTAAGCTAAAGAAACCAAAACATAGATAAATGCAACATTGTTTGAAGCATACAGTTCAACATAAAAGAACATATGTGATACATTCTATTGGAAAAATTCAACTACAAGAAATACAGAGCATAAGATCATAGGCATTCTGTAACAAAAATGCAACTACAAGAAATATAAAGAAAAAGATCACTGACAAATTAAATGTGCAACCACTGGAAACATCTTACCCTGATAAGCCTATACTTTGGCTCATACTTCTTTGCATTCTCCAAGGTGTCGTAAATTAGTCCAAAACCAGTTGATTTACCCCCACCAAAATGTGTCCTGAATTTGAAAACAAAGATGGTGTTTGGATCTTTAACTTCATACATTCTTGACAACTTCTCTTTCAACTCCACCTTCATAATACACACACGATAACAAAGGAATTCGGTGAAAAGACTAGTATGAAAAAAGTGAAAAAATACGAACAGAAATACTTTTGCACTTGATAGAGACAGTACCTTGGACACATTAGCTCTCCCTGGGTGAAGCACGTCGATAACCTGAGCAGAAAGTGTAAAAGCTTAGTAGAGTATCTTACATCTAGGAACATTAAACCAGGAATCCACAGTGGACAAGCAGATATGAGAAGCAAAATAACTCACAAACTGCTTCCTTGAGAGGAGCCGGTTTGTCATGAATTTCCTGGTGCGGATAGTAACTGCCTTGTCAGCCATGTTTTCCAAGGCCTTGGCTGCTGAAAGGGATCACAAAAAATATAAACCAGGACAAAGCACAAATAAAACTTATTGTCTATTATTTAGAGGCCAATTTTACAGACTCCCTAGACTATGAAATTTGCAATTACAGGAAGGTGACAAAATCAAGATTCGGCTTCTGGTTTATGGATACTACCAACCTCAATGAATGCAGAATAACTAGCTGTGCTTCTCACCTTTCTATAACATTCTAGTACCAAAAAAAATAAAATCAAACACAGTTTCTACAAACTACGATATAAAACTGCAACCACCTTAGTAAACCCAAGTTTTTGTCCCAAGCTCAATAGATAATAAGATATATCCAAAACACAGACCTCCGGACTGTCCTCCTTGTAAAGCGGACTCAATCCACTTCTATGAAGTGGGAAGAAAAGTGTGAACTAACTAGACAAATACTTTCAATAGATGAATAAAACTGAACTTCTACCAGTATCAACAAGCAAACACGAATTTCAAAAATTAACCACAGTACCATGATCCACCACATCACAGCTGAAACATGGCAGCACTACAGAAAAATTCCCTAGCAAGCAGTATTAACAAACCAAACGCAGGATCCCGCAAACATTCGAAGCCGCCACTATTCACTAATTGTCTAAATATCGCATTCATACCAAAAACACAAAGACCATCGCCGGCACCAATTAGTGACCTCACACCATAACGAAGAAATACAAGCAAACTTTAACAGACAAATCCTCAGACACATGAACTTCGCAGAGAACAACAAAGAGAAGAAAACCCACCAGAAATAAAGCAGAACGACCCTTAAACATATATGAAAGTCAGGGTAGAAACCAAGAACAAACACAAGCAAGGTAACACTGTTTACTAATAAGGAAGAAAAAAAATGCTTGATCGTATCCCAAATGGCGTACCTTCTTCTGCTTCTTCTTTTGGAAAACAAGAGTGACAGGATTCACTTCTCTCCTTCCGCAGCAGCCGAGAACGGAGCTGCTTGAGCTTTTGCGATTTTATATGTCCCTGAAGCGAGAAGTGCCCTAGAACTCTCGAACGTTTTTGTCGAGGTTTGGCAGACCCGAATCCGATTGTTAAAGTTGTCAAGCCCACTAGCCCAAGTTTAGGGTCCAAATAGAATCCCACTCTACTCTCTTTCCCAAATGGGGGAAAAGTGGGAAAGTAGTAAAGTTCCATGACACGTGCAAATCTGTAAAAGGATTGAAAGATTTCTTTTAAGTGCCATTTGATCTACCACCCTCAACCCACAATTGGTAGGATTTTTTTATTATCACATTTTAATATTCAAATTTTGATAGATTTTTATTACTTATTTATCTTATGCCTTTATGCGTTTTATATGGGAAAAAGATTACTCGTAAAACTACTTCGATCGCATATTTAATTTTTCGTTTTTCTTATTCAGTTAATTTTGGAATTTATTTTTATATCTAAATGAATTTTATAAATTTTTGGTTAATTAGTAAAATTACATGGTAAATCACATTTTATTTCAATAAATCTAAACTATGATATGATATTTGTTACATTAAATCTATATCTAAATATAATATTTTGATTGTACCATGTATCAAAATTTATTTGGGTGATTAAAATATAAATTAATTAAAATAAAAAAATCATATCTAGTAAGTTCTTGCATTATTCAAGTGATAATTATACTTATATTCATTTAAAATAATTATTTTTTAAAATCTTCATGGGTTATTCCTTAATTTGTTGTGCCTATCTCAATTACTAACTTTTTATACTCTTAAATAAAATTATCGGGATTCGGATCCAAGAAATTCCGGACCCGGATAAGGGTATTAAACGGGTAATAATTGAGTCTTCAGTAATCGGATCCGACAATCGGATCCTGGGTCGTTCCCTACCTTCTTTCCCGGTACTCCTAACAGAACGGCTTCCATGGAAACCGACGCAGACTCCATCGTCCCGCCTCATCGCTCAGGTTCGAAAAGCTGCAAAAGAATAAAAGAAGAAAAAAAATTTAGACGTCGCTCCTGGTGAGAGGGAATCTGAACGGTGATTAGTGGGAATGAGAACTTATCGTCGTGGACTTCGCGTTGGATCCACAATTGGAGTAGAGGATTGGAGGAGGCTGGGGTATTAGGTCTCCACGTCTGATTATTCTCTGTCTCGTTGGAGGTAATGGATGTTGTCAGGGTGGTAGGACGTGAAATCTCTGAAATCGAATCATATTCTTCTCACCAAGGTGGATTTTTTTCATATTTATTTGCAGATCTGCTTGCTCGGAGCCGAGAGTTCAGGAAACTGGGATTTTTTCTACGAATAGGCTTCGTGTTTTTTTTTTTTTTTTTTTGTTTCTTTGTACCAAAAGCGATAGTTAAATGAGGTTGTTCGCTTATTTGATTTCTTCGTTGTAGAAAAATCGCTGTTGTTGGAAGGAGTACAGCGTTTCGTTCGACCAATCAGCAAACTGAGGTTTGTATTCCTTTCACGAATCTTTTCTTGAGAGATTGCCAGTTCTGAATCTCCCGTAAGTTTATTTTCTCTCCCTGTGAATCAGCATCATGAGGTCCAAGGACTTTATAATCATCTGTACTCTATCTCCTTAGGCAGAGCTTTTCTTTTAGATCTTAAAAACCTGAAATTTGTTTTTGCTTAAAAAGTCCTGCTTCCTGCTGCCTTGACTTCCGGCTTCATCGTTCGTTCACGGGAGAAGTGATCTCCCAAATGGGCGTTTCGACAAGCAGTTGCGATGATGGTTACGGCCAGAGGTATCGGAGATCTGTTTCGTTTCTTCCTCCTGTCAAGCATTAAAGTCGGACCAATCCACGCGGTCAAATTTGTCTTTTATGCTCTCCACGGCCTTCTCTATCCATCTTGTTCTGTAATCGATCCACTTTTTCCACATTTTATATATATATTTTTTTTCTTATCGAAGTCGTAGAAGCCACGGTCGATTCTGGCGTCTTGTCCCCGTCGAACGCAGAGCGTCCGAGGTACGTTTTAGTGTCAGTCGAAACTGGTCATTTGGTCGTTCAGGATAAAGCACGGAGATACATCCACGTTCAGTCGCGAACAAGACAGCTTACTTTTGTAAAAAATTGGCTTTTCTTCGTGTATCTGATAATCAAACAAATAATGAGAAGAAAATGTCTTTAAGAGATACCATTTTCGCCTGCTTGCTGACAGACAGAAAGATTTCCGTCGCCTGGCGGAAGGTATGGAAAAATCTTGCTGTATGCTGGGTGAATGTTGGCAAGAATGCCCACCAGCCACAATTTAGCATGCTTGCGCAGCCTACCCAATCCACGTGGTTGTCTTCCTCCGCTGCAGTCTCGGTGCCTGCAGCAAAATATGATTTACATATTTACTTAAAATTCTGAAGCGTTCCAAGTCCTAATTATCTACATCCACTTGGCTTTGTCTTTGATAGTTTACTTTTCTGCCGGTTTAGTGGATTGGGTGACACCCAGAGGCCTGTCGGTTGTTATTTTCGGCTTTGGGTGATGACCCAGTATTAAGAATGTTTATCCTAGTGATCAGTAGCAGTCTGTCTCTTGTTCCTCAGCTGCTTCATCGACCATGAATGCTTTGACTGCGACCAGTAGGAACTTCAAGCTGGCTGCTCGGCTTCTGGGTCTGGACTCGAAGCTGCAAAAGAGCCTTCTGATTCCATTTAGAGAGATCAAGGTAAATCGAAGTCAACCTCGCTTCCTCCTTTCTTTTCCTTGATGGTTTTGGAATCTGTATACTTGTTTTCGGTCTGGACAGAGATCTGGAAAACTCGCAGCTTATTCCTTGGCTGTTTCTTGTCATGGGAATTCGTGATAACCTTACATTGAAAACTTTTGGGGCATTTCCTTCATTTTCCGAGTTTCCTTTTCTCTCCTTTACCATGTCTTTCAACGGTTACCCACTTTTTCTGCGGTTGAACTATTTTACAGGTGGAATGTACTATTCCCAGAGACGACGGTAGCTTGGTGTCTTATGTTGGATTCAGGGTGCAGCATGACAATGCAAGAGGCCCTATGAAGGGAGGGATTAGGTACCACCCTGAGGTTAGTCATGCTTCTCGTACTGTTGAACTCCAAAGAAACTCTCTTTTCACATTTTTTTTCCTCAAAAACTGAAGATCACTGAGATTCTAGTGCTGTAGTTAGTATGAGAAATATGGCGTCGCTGTAAGACCAGGCCCTGGTCCTTAGAATTCCTCTTTTCAAAAAGAACTGAAGTATGGTAGCCTTAAATGGATCTCAAGTTCCATATGAGTTTTCTTCTAAGAAGAGATGGATTTCCTACTTACTAGAAAAAGGGATGTGAACTGAAACCAAGTCACATGCTTTATTTCTGCATCATGAAGTGTTGCTATACAAATTCAGGTGGATCCTGATGAAGTCAATGCATTGGCGCAATTAATGACATGGAAGACTGCAGTTGCAAATATCCCATATGGAGGGGCAAAAGGAGGAATAGGCTGCTGTCCAGGGGATTTAAGCATGTCTGAGCTTGAACGACTCACCCGAGTTTTCACACAAAAGATTCATGATCTTATTGGAGTCCATACTGATGTTCCTGCACCTGACATGGGAACAAATCCACAGGTTGGTTTCGAGAAATAAATTAGATTTCTTCTTTCACTACAGTAAATTTTGAGTTTTAATTCTTCTTCCATAATCTGTCTGTATATTAGCAAATTTTTATTGTCCTTCTCCACTACTTCACGATCTTTAATTGGATGCTTCTTGTACTTCCAAGGGTATATAAGTTATTTAATTGAATGATAGCTGTTGCTTCTCTTTGCATCAGGCATTCCGCACTCTTATGTGCTGGTAATGTGGTGGATTACTAACCAATGTCCGAATGGTTCTTGGAAAGGCTAAATTGTTAAAGAGGTTGACTAAGTGAATTTGAAATTTCATTGATATCTGATTTCTGTTTATTGGATCTTATGGCAGACAATGGCTTGGATACTGGATGAGTACTCAAAATTTCATGGCTACTCTCCTGCAGTGGTGACAGGAAAGCCAGTTGTAAGTATTAAATCTTCTGGAAGGTCCACATTCTGAAGATGTCCTTGCTAATACTAGTAAGAATTGTAAAAATACTGGAGATGGCCAGTCATGTGGTACAACATATCATGTTCACCTGAAAAATATTCTTTTATCATTATGAGATTGCTCAAACTTCATCTTATTGGTTAGAAGTCTTTTAAGTTTATGATCAAATTTATGCTACCACAATTTGTTCAAATTTAATAACAGTTGTCCGTCACTGAACTTTATTGATTCCTATAACAAATTTGGTACTTTAGGCAAATATCGAGCTTGTTATGTTAATTGCCCAACCACCTAAAAAATCATTTTAGTTACTGTTTATGTCTGCCTTGTAACCTTTTCTTTGTCAGATTTTGCAAGTTAACATTTTCTAAGTTACAGAGCAACTCTAGTAATGGCTGATTATAAAACTATACTGTTCCAGGATCTCGGTGGGTCTCTGGGCAGAGATGCAGCTACTGGAAGGGGAGTCCTCTTTGCCACAGAGGCCTTGTTGGCAGAGTATGGAAAGAGCATTGCTGGCCAGCGATTTGTTATCCAGGTTCGTTTTTTCATTCTTTATAGTGATTATAGTTTTCTTCATATTTTGTGGCACTTGGGTGGTGATCAACTATGTCAGCTATTATATGTCATGTGGCACACAACATGGTAAATAATGTATATATTTTGTTCTCTTGTTTGCCTTTCTTTCGCACAAACCAGGGATTTGGAAACGTAGGTTCTTGGGCAGCACAACTTATCAGTGAACATGGTGGTAAGATTGTGGCAATCAGTGATATTACTGGGGCTTTAAAGAACAGCAAAGGTCTTGATATACCGAGACTAATCAAACATTCAACTGAGAATCGTGGCATTAAAGGTTTTGATGGAGGAGACTATATTGATCCTACAGACTTATTGTCTGAAGACTGTGATGTTCTTATCCCTGCTGCCCTTGGTGGGGTGATCCACAGGTTCTTTCCCTTCCTACTAATCTCTACTAAAAATACAAACTCAAAGTATCATGTTTATTATGCATAACTCCTTGATCTATCTTTTTGCTGTTTCATTATTGACTTCTATGACTTATTCGAAGAGCTGTTTTTTTTTTCTTTTTTTTTTGTGCAATTAAAACTTCTGAAATATCCCCACTTTCATTTTATTACAAGTCATTTTTAACTATAAATATCGTATAGTCTCTAACCATATACAAAATGACAAAATGAGCTCCAATATGGACATGAAGGATTCTCTATTGACACAAAGGCTGTGTTTGGAACACAGAAAGTGGAGAGAAAAGAAAAGGAAGAGAAGAGAAAGAGAAAGAGAAAAGAAATGAAGAGAAAAGAAAAGAACTTGTTTGGCTGCTCATGGAAAATGAAAGAAAAAATGGAAGAGAAATGTAGTTTCTCTTGTTTGGATATACGTGGAAAATGAAAAAGTAATAGTAATATTTTAAAATTTTGATGATTAAGATTTCCGTTCAAGTTTCTATTTCCTTTCTTTTCTCCCCAAATTCCAATATTTTGTAAGAGGAAACTTATTAACTAAGACTTTCTCTCTTACTTTATTTTCTCTCAATGATTCTCTACTGCCAAACAACAGAAAATACCTTTCTCTCCCTTTTTCTTTTATGTGGGTTCCAAACAGACCCGAAGGGGTAGAATTATTTCCGCAGGGCACTTCTCTGACGAGTGGTAATAAGTAATAACAAAAATACCAGCCAGTGCAGAGCATGATTCTTCTGAGAGGTACTCTAAGAGTTGTTGCAACTTTTGGAAACATGGGTATATCCCAATCGGTAATGAAACAAGTTTCTTCCAAAGCTTACACATAAAGTAATTGCTTTACATGTGCATTACCATAAGCCAAATATCATTTGTTTCTGACCGACTACTGGTGAGTGTTAAAGGAAAATGGAGAACTGGGCACTATTTTAATGAAAATGCCAGCAGGGTATGGCTGAAAATCATTTAAATAGCAAAATGGCTCAATAACATCAGAAACTTGCTTAGTTTGACAAGGCATTATTTTTTTTCCATCTTTTGTTGGAAATTTTATTACTTTTATCTTTTGATATAGGGAGAATGCAAATGATATTAGGGCCAAATTCATTATTGAGGCAGCCAATCACCCAACTGATCCGGAGGCCGATGAGGTGACAATCGATCTCCGATCTCCTAACCATAAACACCTATAAAGCCTTAATAAACATAGTCGTATGCTCATAAATTTAGATTTTATTCTCAATGTGCAGATTCTAACCAAGAAAGGTGTAAAAATTCTCCCAGATATTTATGCAAATTCTGGAGGTGTTACAGTAAGCTATTTTGAATGGGTTCAGGTAAATCCCATTGAAAATTTTCTTCTTTCACGATACTCTTTACTGAAGCCAGAGTTTGTACATTTTGGTCTTCAAATTAGGCAAAAACATCTGACTAGAGAATTTTCTTTTCAGTATCAACATTGAATGAATTCATATTGACTATATCGTATTACATTGATCCACAGAACATCCAAGGTTTCATGTGGGATGAAGAGAAAGTGAACAGTGAGCTGAAGTCATACATGACCAAAGGCTTTAAAGCCATGAAGGAAATGTGCAAGACCCACCAATGTGATCTGCGGATGGGAGCTTTCACACTTGGAGTGAACCGAGTTGCACGAGCAACCGTTCTCAGGGGATGGGAAGCCTGAGATGATAAATGACCATTGTAGTTTCGTTTGAGTTCCTTTTCTATTGTCAATTCCTAAACTAGTTTGCATGGCATAACTTATAGAGAAATGCTAAGAGGCTTCCTCGTTTATATCTTCCTTAACATGATTTTACCCATGAAGAGACCCCTGATGAGATATAAATCTGTTAGATATAACACTAGGACTGTGTAAAATCGGATTTTAGCTCTGATTTTCCAGAAGACTACTTCCTCTTGATTTTACCGAAGACTTCCTCCTCTGGTTCATGCCAACAGGATGAGCCTCACTACCGACCAATTTACCTGAATATACAAAAAATTACTACCAGTCTCTCAAGCTAGCCACCCATTGACTAAATTTTTCTTTAGGACTGTATTTCTCCTGCTCGATCAAAGCCTACTCCCTCTTTGCAATGGCACAAAAATTGAACCAACCTTTGGAAGAACAAATTCTTTTCATTTGTATATTCTCCTAATCTCTAATATAGTGCTCTAATGACATCAGTTACAGAGATTCAACCTGTTCAACAGATTTACATCGTCAACAGTTGAACAGCCTCGTTC
The DNA here is from genome assembly GCF_029961685.1 of Aristolochia californica. NCBI lineage: Eukaryota > Viridiplantae > Streptophyta > Magnoliopsida > Piperales > Aristolochiaceae > Aristolochia > Aristolochia californica. The sequence goes on along the minus strand of NW_027181804.1, from coordinate 1,183,038 downwards.
AACTGGTTGTCAGGACCATTTGCACTGAAATTATGCATTAGCAATCTCGCCCACAATGAACAGACATGCCATTTCAGCAAAAAACAATACATTTTCAGAAGAAAATAAATTTGGTCTTGGCATTCTGATAACCAGATTCTGCAGAAGCTTGTTAACGCAGAGCAGCTTTTTACAAACCCTGCTGAACCAACAGAGAAAGAAAGTATTACAAGACCTGAAAGATCCTCACGGGATTAAATTAGGAGTGGAGAAGGCATAATCTGCTTTGCCCTACAAGAAGGGCTTCTCTCTAAGTGAAAGTTAGACTCTGGCCTCATCCACACCGAACAACACTCAATAGATACAGGCTTAGAATTACCCATCATAGCAAAGTACAAATTACAGCACATTACCATTATCCTACAAAAGAAAATTTCTCAATTTGGACGCAGAAAAGATTTTTGCAAATTGATTATAAGCAGTCTCAAGTCCCATGTGATCCTATGATCTGCCACGACCTCTGAAGCCACCACGACCTCCACCTCTGCCTCCCCTAGGTGCACCTCGACCACGGAATCCACCTCTGCCTCCCCCACGGAATCCACCTCCTCTGCCTCCCCCACGGCCACCTCTTGTTGCAGCTTGTGCCTGCCCTCTACACAAAAAACACCCACAACATTAAGAGAACACAAAAACGAAATGCTTCCCTAATGCATAACCAGAAGTACTTTGAACTAGGGTCGTAGTTCTCATACAGGAGATCACCAACAGGTACAAGTATAACACATTGTGTTAGATGATTTCTTCTATATCTATGAGATTACAGAAATAAAAGTTAAGCTTTAGTTTTGGACCGGTAATGTAAGCCAAATGCACAATTCATGATCACTAGGAATTATATATATATGTATTTATTTATTTATTAATACTGAGTGCTTATTTTAAATCACAGATCCATGGGACCTGCTTGGCAACTTCAGAAACCACATTGCAAAGACATCTTCCAAGTATTTCTTGCTTCAGATTATTCTTATTGAGTTATACACATCCATTCCCCTACTATTTGCTACAAACACTCACAGTGATGCAACAGTAAGTGTAACACTTTGGACAACAGTAACAAATAACAAAACTAAAACCTAAAGCAAAGCTCCTGTAAGTCAACACCACGGTAGCGGTGAGTTTCTTTGCTATACATCCAATGTATTAAGGATTAAAGCCTAAAGGTCTGTAGGCAGAGATTATGGATAAATTTCTACCTCAGTCATGCTCTAATTACAGTATTCAAGTTTTAAAATCTAATACTAATTTTTGTCATGAGATCAATTAAGTAGCAACAAGCCCAAAAATTAAGAGTACCAACATTACCAACAATACCAACATTACATAATAGCAGTATCAAAAGTTGAAGAAAAAAATAATAATGGAGATTTTCACTTCCTATCCTAGCAATGCACTGTAATTATGGATTAAAAAAATAGTTGAATTATAGGGTATAACACGGGGGCTTGATGATGGATGGAGCACAGGCATGTGCACTATAAAGTAACCACAGGTTCTCATATATGTGGCAAGGGGGAAACTTCTATTCGTCTAATTCAATTAGTTATGTGCCTCAACAGCATATCTGTATCTTATAAGTTGACATACAGTCCTATAAATTAAATGATCCAATTCAAACTTGATAAGAGGAATATTTTGGATTCACAAAAACTTGCCACTTGCCAGTGAGGAATATAAGAGATTGCGGTAACGGCAACAAATAAGAGAAGAAAAAAAGAGTAAATTCCAAACATAAAGCTCATGGATGAGGGGAACAACATACTTTGGCTGGGGAAGAAATCTTGTAAGAGGTAGCAGCTTAGCCGGGTCAATGTAAAATCTGTCTCCCTTCGCATATGAAGTTGCTATAATGCCCTCCATCATCTTAATCGAAAAATACTAAAACATGAAAAGCAAAATAATGCAAACATGAGCACTTTAACAAGAACTACTACTACAAGATCAAAGCAATGCAAAACTCAATCCAGACACAGCTAATTAAAGCAATGGCTACTCACAGAGTCGTTAATTGGGCCGTATATTTCATCAACTTTGCCAATCTGGGTCTTGTTCTGCAAATATATGGGAGCATTAAAGAAAGGAACTTTCTCGTTCGTCAGCTTAGCGACCGCATCCCCCTCACACGCATGCATAAAAGCCGAAACCTCTGTAGTTGGACACAGCACAACATGAGAAAAATGAAAAAATCAAACCGAAATGGACAACCACAGAGAGCCTCAAAGGAAAAGAAATTGAAGAAAAAAATCAACAGCGGACGAAATAGTATAAGATTCGAGAAGAACTAACCAACAACTTCGGTCGGAGGACCCTCGTCGCGGAAGCCACCGCCTCTGCCACCAAAACGGCCACCTCTGCCCCCGCCACGGTCCCCCCTGCCCCTAAAACCTCCGCCACCGCGAGGCGGTCTCATTTTTCCAGCAAGGAATAGCGATTAAACGGAAATCCGAATAAGAGGGACGAGGAGCTCCCAGTCTCTTTTCCCCTCCCTCGCAGCTTGCGTAGGAGGGTTTAGGGTTTATGCGTCAGTTTGAATAGAAAAGAGGGAAATGACTTAATCCGACGCACTTTTCTCTTAAATTTACGGCAGTATTTTTTACTGATTCAGGAGAGGTATTTAAAGTGAGACGCACATTAGAAGAAATGGGAATAACCTGTCATTATTTATTATAATTTAAGTTAAAATATAATTTGATTACAAAATGTAATAATAGAAAATGCCAGTAATTTTGAGTTACTAAAAATATAAAGATTTCATGGACTCTCAAAGAAAAATCAAATATTTAAAAAATATTATAAAATTATAAAATAATAATATAAATACTTTATAAATGGTTTATCCAAAGTTTCAATAGTTAAATAAAAATAAAAAAATTCTAAGAAAATCCTTTAGAAAGTGGATGATTATATTATAATATATATATAATAAATTAGATAATAAAAATTAGATTTTTTGGTGAGATATAAAATTGAATACTCTCACATGAGTCTCACTGAATGTTATAAAAATTGATCAGACCACCCACTTTGTTCTAAATTTTATATCAGCGAGACAGTTAAAATAACAAATTTATTCTTATTTATTTTTAAATGAACCCGTAGAACGGTAAAATAGGTAATCAGTGATTTTTCGATCTTTGATTTTGATTAACAATTGCTCATGAGATTGAGCTTTTTGATTAACCACATGGTAAGTTGTACTTGTTTTTTTTAAATCAATTAAAAAAGTTTAAGTAAAATATATTTTATTAAATAAAAATTTGATTCCATTAATATTTTGCTTGAGATCCAGAAAGGACTCGAGGTCTTATTTTTGAATTTTGAATTTGAATTCGATAAATCAGATCAATTGAGTCGTATGTCGATCTAGTGAATAGCAAAACCATGACTATAACCCTCACTTGGACTATAAATTGTAGAACTCAAATCATGAAGAGAAAGAGAATTCCAAACTCATTGGATTCTAGATTCTAAACCTTCAAACCTAGAGTCTTCATGATATGTTGCATGCAAGTCTACTTTAACATATCTTTAACATGATTGAGACCTAATGTGCCCTTTTCTTTTGACCTTGTCTCTAATAACCCTTTATATAATGTTCACAAGCTTAGGATTTAAAGTGAGTTTGATGATTGTGTCATGGTGTAGACCCTACATGCAGTCTAAATTGGTGGCATGAATCAAACCAGTCTCCCCTAAAGTTCCATGCAAAAGCTGATTTCATGTTTTTACCTTAAAAAAATTATGGAAATGGTCATGTTGAGATAGTTGCCATTGGATTCTTCTAAAAAAATTAACATCAAAATGGCAGCTTCCCAACATTCAAATCTATTGCTTTTTAGATTTGAGAGAGGGAAACACTTTCACAATATCTATCTTGACTTAATATTGTGATAGTACCTTTAACTTATGTAATTAGCAAGTCAATGCTAATTAAGAGAATGATCAACATTACCTACCAAAATCATGAAAATTTGGACTCTTGATTAAGATCCAAAAACCCCCTTTATTAGGGCAAGAAAGGTATCACTTTTTTTTTTTTTAAATAAAAATCTACCAAATATTTAATAAAATTATATTTTTTCTTTCTTGCTCATAATTGTAGACCATGGCCCAACCATGTAAATTCTTATTCATTTATTTTAAAGAAAACTGTCTATATTATATATTATTTATTTATTTATTTGATTAAGTTGGTTTACTAACTTTTCTGTCATAATATGAAAGTTGAAATTCTTAAACTTGCTCCCTCTAGTTGATGTGCCTAATTCAATCCGTCTTGAAAAATCTTGAAATCGAGGAAGAACAGAGAAATTGAGAAGAGAGAAGGAACTAAGAGAGACGTAAATTTTAGTCTTCTTGGGGGACAGTGCTTTACTCCTAGAATTTTTATTAAGTGAAAATAGTATAATTTATAAGAATGCCCCTTTATACTTAAAATTCATTTAACACCTTATATCTCCTATAATACTAACTCAAAATACATGAAAATTAAAACCATAGATATAATTCAACATGCTGAACAAAGTGATGTAAAATATAAAAACACTAGTGGTATAAAATAACCAAAGGACCCTTCCGCTTATTTCTTAACAAATCCAATAAGATTTGTGGATAACTATTTGATTGTCATTCACCTCTATAAGGTACGAACCCCCTTTTCTTTCGCGATTTTAGTTAAGACAACAATACTGTATTTGTATACAATCTCAAACCCTCAAGACATGAACGTCTGAAATTCCAATCAATCCCTTCTATTCTAAGAAATACACCCAAAGATGACTTGATATGAGTGTCCAAGGTGATAATACACTTGGGATAACCCTAATAGGTGGGGAGTCATCTAAAGACTTTTGTTGCACACAATTTTGCTTGCTTTAGCTTCAAACTTCAAGAACTCTTATGTGTCTTCAAGGTACTAAAAAAATCTTTAAACACTCTTCAAGGAAACTACTTTCTACATTAAAGATGTCTCAAGTATATATTATTTTATTTAAAGCTCCTTTAGATTGTTATTCTTTCTCGACATTATTTGGATTGTGAAATTTTCACCCAACAAAATTTGTTGAAGCTAAAATACTCTCATTGGACTTATGAATGAGACTCATTTACGAATGTGAATGAGTTGGATCGAAAAATATAATAAGAGTGCTATGTTTCAAAAGCTCTAAAATATTTTGTTCGAACAATATCGGAAGTTGTTTCCTATGTTTTTTTTCCTTTTTCTTTTAATTTGTCTTTTTGTAGGACTCTCAGAAAATAATTTTTCAAGTTAGACTCAAGTGATTATTTTCCAAAATTATGAAATTGTCCAAATATAATTCATGAATCAATATATCACCATACCCCTTTTCCCTTTGTGAAAAAAAAACTTTTAGAAATTTTAATTTAAAAGCAAACAACATTGCAAGTAATTTATTTAAGAACAAAGCAAGCCTAAAATGTTTGGAATCATCATTTTTAAACTAATAAGATCACTAGTAACAAAGGTTGTTGTAAAATTTGATTTTTAATACATTTGGGATATGAGAATGTTGCACATTTGGGATTTTTAATACAGACGATGTTCCCAGAATCTAATTTTTTAATCATTTATCTGCAACATGTCCCTCCAATCAACAAATATGATATTTAATAAAAAAAACACTTGAATTCCCAGCTCAGCGTTTGGTAAACAACCTACCCAACATCCATTATCTTGGAAGATTCATTTGTGAGATTTTATTTTTTCTTTCATTAGCCGTGAAATCATAAATCTTGATTCAAAAAAGAAGAGCAATATAAAAAAATAAAAAATTATATCCTCTTCCTAGTTCTTGGCTGATTCGAGTGCAGATAGTAGTTCCCTGCCGATAATGACGTTGGGTTGGTGGGAAGCATCATCATTGCTGGTTTTTTGTACTGTTTCTTCTAAGGGAACTCTGGCACTCATCCCACCATCTCATCCGTCTATTCAAAATTTTGGTTTTATTTAACCAGAAAAAATCGATAATGGAAGCTCTGCAATTTCCGAGCAAGGGCATCTTTTCAATGGGTATTTCTATAATGGGAATCTTATTTCAGATATGGATGAACGGATGGGATGGAACTGTAAATGGGGGTGTGATTCATATTCTGCATAATAGTGGGGGTTTCACTCTGTTTCATGTTTACGGAGGAAGGGAGGCTTTCCAGCTCATATGCTTCACGTTCTGCTTTTTTTCTGCTCTGAGAGTGATTCGGTGTTTTGTCTGTCATGCTTTTTACTAGCTTTTTTCTCGACAGCATTCCATGCAGTAGAAAGGAACTTTCTGAGGGAAAGTGGAACATTATCAGAGACGTGGAGAGGGTGTGTTGGTCATTTGGGGAATCTGAACAGTTGGTAATACTTTTTTTCCTTTTTTTTTTTCCTTCTCCAGTTTTTTTCCTTCTGGGAGAGAGATGCTGTTGCAGGATTGCAGCTTTTGCTAGTTACAGTTGATAAAAAAAATGGTAAAAACTGTGTTTCAGGATAATCAGTACATGTTCGAGTCATACGCATTTCTGCGATTGTCCATGTCTGGACGAGTTTGTTAATTTCACCGTACTCTTTCTGGACTTTTTTCTTTGGGGCGAGTTTCCGCAGTGTTTATACTTCAATATTATTAATTGTTCCTGTGTCAGCTCTCTGGAATCTTAATAAACTTTGAAGAGTTGTTTTCTTTGTTTGTAAAAAGGGTTTTTTTTTTTTTTTTTTTGTGTGCATGTGTGTGTGTGTGTTTGGTTCCTTTCTGGGTGGTTTTGCAGTAGAGAATGGTCGAAGAAGGATGTTGTTTCGGTAAAGATTCGTAATTAGGTTCCTTTCGGCAAGCACAAGAGTTGGGTTCTTTCCTTTGGTCAAACGATAAGTTTTTTTCTCTGGTACAGTTTTCTTTGCAGATCTCGTGAAAGATTTTAATCAGTTGCTAGTTTAAATGAATTTTAGTAGTTTTATTTGATGAAGAGTTTGGGTTTCTTCTGGTCAGTTCTACAGGCACGACACCGAATTGGGTGTTCTTCGGGTGACTCAATCGAATCATTTAAAATTTGATATGGGCATTGATTTCTCGTAATCAGTTAACTTCTCCTAGGTGGTTTAATGAGGGTTTTGTTCTGCAAGTTTCAATGCCCTTCTTTTGTTTGCTTCTGCAAATCTCCTGTACCGATTTTTTCTCCTTGCCCATTGAAACTGGAAGATACCCAAAATGTTTCTCCAACTTTGTCTCCATTTCCTGATTCTGGGAGACAGTTAAATGATGAGAAAATTGAGGTTGAAAAAGAGAAGGAGAAGGATGTATTAGATAGGGAAGCTGAGGTTTTACCCAAGAGCAGTCTCAGAAAGCCATCTGGATCAGACCCAAAGGAGGTCGTCAAGGGAAAAGTGCAATGGATGGATTTCTTAGGCAAAGAACTTGTGGAAATCAAGGAATTCGAACCCAGGTATCTATGAAATTTCCTCTTGTATTTTTCATTTTCATGGTGATTTAAGTTTGTTAATGCCTAATACGAGAAAGCATGTACTCTTATGCTCGGAATTCTAAATCTTAAACTTAGAAATCTACAGGAAAGTGTTTGCCCTTTGGAGACATTATGGCTTGAAGTAGTGTACTTTTCCTTAACCAGTTTATTTCATCACCTCTTATGTATATATTTGATTTATTATGCCTAGTGCAGACAAAATTTAAGCAGCATCGCAATAAAACTTGAGTCAAGTTGTTCTGATATGTTTGCAGTAATTGCTGTAGTTTGTTGAGGTTATATGTTTTTTGGTAGTTGTAGTTGTGCTTTCTGTCATTGTAGCTGATTCCCAATTCTTCAAGCTGATCAAGAGTCACATGATAATGGATGGTTGCAAGAATTTTCAAAAAAAAAATGGTTGCAAGAGAAGCTAATCATTCTCAAACCCAATCAATTCCAATATTTCACTAGATTACATCTTCGGATTGTTAGGAATAAAAAAATAAAAGGAGTATATAAGTTAAGTTTGGAATACAACAGAACGAGATTCTGCATGTTTCACCCATTGGGATAAAAATGATTGGAAGTGGCACGGAAGTGGATTGGTATCCATACTGGAGCATTGTTGATTGGAAAAGCTTCTTGATCTTCTTTCTACACTGAATTATTGAAGGAAAAAAAAAATGGTGCTAGGTAGTTGCAAGACAAGTCAAGAGAGATTGATAACATGTTTGGTTATTGTTAGGGTCCTGGGTGTTAAGTACCTATGTCTTCCACTCCTAACAGGCCGGTTTTTTGGGTAGTATTGGCTAGGTGCTTAACATTTGGTATCAGAGCTAGCGCTCGATCGCGAGTTCGAATCCCGGTGTGTGCTACCGAAGCGGAAGGGGCTGACCTGGAGAACTGGGATGGGGCAGCCGCTTGAGTGGGCCGCCGCTGGTGCTGGCCGCCGTGGACGTCAGCTCGCGAAGGGGGGTGTAATGTTAGGGTCCTGGGTGTTAAGTACCTATGTCTTCCGCTCCTAACAGGCCGGTCTTTTGGGTAGTATTGGCTAGATGCTTAAAAGTTATCTTATGCTGTCTGAAGCAAAGATCGACTTGGAAAGCTTAACGTGTATGCTTATACTTGAACTCTTTTTCATCAATATCCATATTGATAGAACATCTCTGTACTTCTAAAGAAGAAGACTTATAAATCTTATGTTGATATTCTGGAATGCTTGTTATACATATTTAAGTATAAAACCATAAACTCAGATTGCTAGTACCAACCTTCCCTTTTAGAGTTTACTACAGATCACATCTCCTGGCAAATGCAGGTTGACAGCTGATGTATAAAAATTGTAGTCAATTATTAGAACATGAATGTGAATCCATTCTTCTGTCATGATAGAGCAGAATGGAGGAGAGAGAGAGAGAGAGGAGGGGGGGTGTTCATACATTTTATCTCTAAATAGTTGCTCTGATGGTTCATACATTTTATCTCTAAATAGTTGCTCTGACAATGATGATGATCATTACGTGAACACCAATAAACTACTTGAGAAAAGTAAATACTAATTACAATATCTTCAACTTGGTGAATCAATGACGGCGTTTCTTAAAGTGTTCTTCTGTCACATTTTCACTGATGAAAAATGGGGGTTAGAGATAAGATAGCTTGTTCCTCTGATACAAATCATATCAACATTGTTTGATGGACATTTTTCATATTAATATTCTTTAAATTTTAACTACTTTCGCAATCAACGTTTATAATCAGCTTGACGGAGCTGGGTTACGCTCATATTAGCGTTTTAAACTTCTGGCTTTCTTTGAGCAGATTTTAGTTAGATAAGGCTCATATACTTACCCAGTGTGGGTTAAAAGTTGCATTTTCATTGCTGAAGCTGCATGTATTCTGTTTAACAGTATCCCCATTCAAAGTTGAAGGAGCAAAATAGTAATAATTTGGAGAGTTAAGTGCCCTTGCTGTTAATAAGTTTTGCACCTGACCATTAATCTTTCCTTATGACTACCAGTGTCACTAAAAAATGGAATTGGTATGATAACTTGGTAAAATATTGCATATAGGGTTTGTATTTCCTTATTTTTTCTGCTCTTCTTTTGTGGACTTCTTATTTATGTTTAATCTTTTTTTGTGACACTGTTCCTCTACTTTTTTAGGCATGTCTTGACTAAATATTTTGAATAAAAAAAGGTTGAGAGATTATTGAAACCCTGCTGCTATTTTGGCTACATTGTCCACATTGCTCTTTAAGCCACTTGATTTGGTTCAGAACAGTAATGGCTTAATGGGAATAGTAATAACTTCAAAATTCTTTTTTCTTCCCAACTACTGTTCAGTAGGAGTTGCATGAACCTGTGGAGTGCTCTTGAGCAGACAAATCAGAATTTTTGGCCATTCAAACGGTTTTGTATCCATTGTGATTGCAGACTCCAAGTATGGTTAGATTCACACTTTTGTATAGTTGAGCAATGCCATTAATTGATCTTTTGGTTTCAAATGTAATATATAGTTAAGTTCAAAATATATAGCCAAACCTGAATCTCTATGACTTTATTTTTTAAATGGCAAATGCTTGTTGTGGTGGGGGGTCTTTTATATGTAACAATAAAGACATATTCTTGTCAGGTACTGATGATTAAAACACAAATGATGCACAACCTGAAATGGGATAATCACTTCTGTACTTTGTTGGTCTTTGAACTGGTAGAGTTGGGTTCCTCAAGCTATTTCAACATAACGTTTGGAATTTTTTTGTTTGCAGTGAATCAGGCGACTCAGACGATGAAACCGATGGTCACGGAGGATGTATTTGTGTTATTCAGTGATTTTCTCTTTGTAAATTCTTCATGGAAGGACCACAATTCAAGCATCCTGTTCTTTTGACTGATAATGGTGCAATTTCTATTTATTCAAATATGACAACAATGATAACAACAGAGAATTTGTTGCTGATGATAAGCATATCAAGTGAGAAAAGCCAGAATTTGAATGAACTTTTTTATCAATAGGGAAGCAGTCCGATGTATAGATTCTGAAGAGTGCAGGAGCTTCACCTTCAGATGGTTCAGCAGAATAGAGATCTCCATTACTTCACCAAGTTGAATTTACAGAGCTCAATATCAGTGACCAAGCATTTCATCCCTTTTTTCTCTATCAGGAGATTCTTTCCTGATAAAACATTTGCTTGGATCAAAACATGGATAATTCTTTTATGTGCTTATTTTCCAATGTTTGATATGAATCACAGGTGGTTAATTGAAATGCAGAAGCAGCAGGAGACTATGTTTACTAAGATGTGATGGGATTTGCTGCTCCTGTCTTCACTGGGAAGTATGAATTAAGACCGGTTTTTCTCTCTCAGTTTGTTCTCACCCATGATTGCTGGGAGCAGCTCTCTTGCTCCATATGGAGCACCAGATGTAACGATGTATGGCCGATATGCCCACCCAGGGTTCAACCCTAACAATCCAAGAAAACCCAAGCTCCCTAAACGCGCCCCATTGAACGGACAATTCAGATCTGTTAGGCACGACTGGGCCCCACCAATCTGATTCAAGTACGTGGCACGCGCTCGTGAGGACCAGATCCCTCTTTTGCCAGTGGCGCCTCCATTTAAGAATCACAAAGCAAGGGCCCGGAAATTAATATTCTTTTTTAGACCGTAATTATTGCTGATTAAAGAAAAGCGCCAGATTAGCGAAAAGCTTCTCCCCCGGCGCTTTTCCCACGTGGCCAGTCGCCGCCGGCCGCGGATATCGGCGGTCCCCGTCTGACCGGGAAAAATTCTCCCCCGGTTTACGTCTCCACCGCCCCACCAAGGATATCGGTCTTGAAAGCGGAAATGGTGGGCTCCTCGTCGGCTCCAACCTGGGCCCGCATCAAATTCGGTCGCCGAACTTCTTCATTTACACAAGTGACTAATTTGCCCTCTTGACTTTTCGTTATTCCGCGAGAGTGGGAAGTCTCATACACGAGCGCCTAGAATATAAAAAAAATCATTTAATAATAATTTCAGATTTTAGATAAAATTATGATATGCCTAGATTTACATTAAATAACTTGAGGGCTAAAATAGTCAATGTTTGAAATTTTATTATTAAAAAATATTAGAGACTTTTTAACTTGATTTTTAATATATGATTATATTTGATCTTGAAAGTTTTTTTTCATTATTTTTGAATTTTTTAATTATTATCAGAAAATAAATATTACTATTTTAAATATAAAAATAATTAAAATAATAGAAATAAATATTAAACTTGATACACAAGTTACAACCACTATTTATTTATTTAATTTTCTCTTACTATGATGAGGCTATCAGTGTATGAATAATGAGATGGATTTTGAATCGTCCATTCACGTGGACCCTTATAGATGGACGGATCCGATGAACAGTCTCGATTCTTAAATGCTTCTCAAGTTAAATCTTTTCATTCTCCAGTTCCCATCTAAAAAAGGACTCTTTTGTCTTTTTGTTATGGCAGTTATTTCTGAGACATCCGGACAGAGATCTCCAGCTGACACAGATTTCACCATCTGACGTGTCATCAAACAGTACATTCTTCTTCACAGTCGCCACTGGCTCACAGTACACTTCCAGTCGCTGCAAAGAAAAAAATCCCGGCGCATCCGGATTCCCAGATTCGTAACCCAACGTGATCCGCACCGTCCTTGCTCCAGTAGGACCCACAAGTGGACGGCTACCAACCGGGCCCACCTATCTGAAACCGACCAGGGAGGGAATCTCGAGTCATCGTCAACTGCCAGGTCAGCATCCTACATGGCCCCAAAAGTTGGCGGGTGGGGGAGGCTTTTAGCTTTTTGAGTTAACACTTCACCCTGCGTTTCCCCTGCTTTTCAATCTTTCCCCCACAGACTATTTCTCCTTTTCTTGATCCTCTTTTCTTCTTTATTCTTAGTCGCCAGCCGTCCACCGCACCGCCATTGCCTTCAAATTCGCCTCCGGCCTCCTTCTGGCAGATCTTTTTCTTCCATCCTCTGTTTTTTATTCTTTTCTGGTTCTTTCTCGGCGAGATCAAATTCTATTGTTTCTTCATTCATTGGATTCTTTGAAATCGATGAGCATCGGATAGGGCTGAAATCATGGTGAGTAGTTTGATCTTGGATTCCTGCTCTGACTGACGAACACGTTTGATTCTTGTTATTGATTCTGATCTTTTGAGTGATGCAGGGGACGCCGGTGAATATAATCGTCGGCTCGCACGTTTGGGTGGAAGAACCGGAGGTAGCATGGATCGATGGAGAGGTGATAGAAATCAAAGGCATCGATGCCACCATTATTACTACGGATGGCAAAACTGTAAGATTGTCTGGTCATTTAGACAAAAGATATATACTTCCATTAATGAGCACCTACAGTTCAGATTTCATATTTTTTGATTGGCTTCTGAACTTAAGAGATTCAATAAGTATGTTGACGATAATTGATGATGAACAATCTTAATTTAACCTTGTTATTATTGTTCTTGAAAACGATTGTCTTGCGTCCAGAATCTGAAATTCACCATCACTTCTAGATCCTGCATGTCTAATTTAGTTACTTATAAACTACAAACAATCTATTATATCTTCACTTCGTCTCTGAAGTATTATATGATGGAACAGATCGTTTGTTTAAACTGATAATATTTAGAGAATATCAGTTTTTAAAGACATCATAGAAGTAAGAATAAGTACATAGGAGGACCTTAACAGAGAAATTAAGATGCTCGGTTACTTCAAAATAGGAAATGCATAAATTGATCAGATCATCTTGAAAATAGGACGCTGGTATACAGGGGTGGGTGGAAAAACTAGGATGTTTTATTCAGAAAAATGAAACTAAAGCGGATGCTTATGAAATCCAGGTTATAGCGAATCTTTCCAGTATCTACCCAAAAGATACAGAGGCTCCACCTGCAGGGGTTGATGACATGACCAAGTTGGCTTATCTGCATGAGCCAGGAGTTCTGCAGAATCTTGCTTCTCGGTTTGCTCTTAATGAGATATATGTGAGTTGCTAGTTAGTAGTTAGCTCAATATTAATAGATATTAACCGAGTTTCAGAAAGAGGTCTGATAAATTAATCTGAGCTTTAATTTAACAGACTTACACAGGAAACATCTTAATAGCTGTGAATCCATTCCAAAGATTCCCCCATTTATATGACGTCCACATGATGGAGCAGTACAAAGGAGCTGCATTTGGAGAGCTTAGTCCTCATCTTTTTGCCGTTGCAGATGCATGCTACAGGTAAATGACCGCGAAATTGTAGACTTGGGTAGTTTGTATGCAGAAGAGTGTGAAGTTGTAATCTAGCCGGTCTTCCTTTATTCCTGTATATTTCAGGGCTATGATAAATGAACATGGGAGCCAATCCATCCTGGTAAGTGGTGAGAGTGGTGCTGGTAAGACAGAGACGACTAAGATGCTAATGAGATATTTGGCTTTCATGGGTGGAAGATCAGGTACTGAAGGAAGAACAGTAGAGCAACAGGTTTTGGAGGTATGGATTAGGACTAAACTAGACACTACAAGAAACCGTAATTTGAAAAGATTTTTTTTTTGTGTTTTATTTATTTTATTGCTCTATTCCAGTCCAACCCAGTCTTGGAAGCATTTGGAAATGCAAAAACAGTGAAGAACAACAATTCAAGGTGAACACTTGAGTAATCGATTCAGTACATAAATTACATTTTCATTTCAAAGGGAAAAAACAGAAGTTTCATTCCAAGGTGAAATCTTACATTACGACTGTCAACTTTTACCAGTCGATTTGGTAAATTTGTTGAAATCCAATTTGACAAGTACGGCAAGATCTCTGGAGCTGCTGTGCGAACATATCTTCTTGAAAGGTCTCGTGTTTGCCAAGTGTCTGATCCTGAGAGAAACTACCATTGCTTCTATATGCTCTGTGCTGCACCACCCGAGGTAACTGTTTGTCATTACAATACCTTTTTGCGTACCTAGGGAACGTTGCCAGACTAATCAATGTCTAGTTCCCCACCAAATTGATGCATAGAAGCTTGAGGTGACAAGTTGTCATTTGTTTTCAGGATCTTCAAAAATACAAGTTGGGGGATCCCAGAACATTTCATTACCTTAACCAGACAAACTGTTACGAGGTGGCAAATGTGAATGATGCACGAGAGTATCTGGAGACTCGAAATGCGATGGACATTGTTGGAATCAGCCAGGAAGAACAGGTAGTGGAATTATTTGTTCTGTTATAAATGAATACTTTTAGCTTAGGTCCATCTGAATTATATTAATAGTAAAACTTTTCCATATGCAGGAGAGCATATTCCGTGTGGTGGCAGCAATTCTTCACCTTGGAAACATTGACTTCATTAAGGGGAAGGAAACGGACTCTTCCCAACTAAAAGATGAAAAATCACTATACCACCTTCAAACAGCTGCCGAATTACTAATGTATATAATCCATCAAACCTTCTTGGCTATCTTGTGAGTGTGCAGTTTTCTGACAGGGTATTATGGTTTCTACCAGGTGTGATAAGAAGGCCCTTGAAGATTCACTATGCAAGCGGGTCATTGTTACACCAGATGGTGATATAACAAAACCACTTGATCCAGGATCAGCAGCTTCAAATCGTGATGCTTTAGCAAAGACAATTTATTCTAGACTATTTGATTGGTAAGATTTACGATATCAATTTCTGCTATATGTGTCTTTGAGTCAAATGCAATAAAAAATTCCATAGATTAATGAAGCACCCAAAATACTCTGAAATACGAAATATAAAATGATGGATATTGTATTTAAGCAACTCTACTTGCACCAATATCTGATATTCAGAAACTCATTTTCATATGAACACATTGTAGGATTGTGCAGAAGATCAACAGTTCTATTGGCCAGGATCAGAACGCCTCCAGCATAATCGGAGTCCTTGATATATATGGCTTTGAGAGCTTCAAGGTCAACAGGTGAAACATAAGAATTGCTTTAATGGAACTAATAAAAGGGACATCTATGTTGCATCTGTTTATAAAGAATCGGGATGATTCAGGTAGCTTACTAACTTATCTGGCAGCTTTGAGCAGCTATGCATCAATCTTACAAATGAGAAGTTGCAACAACATTTCAATCAAGTAATATTACTACCGACTGTTCAACCTGGCATACCTAGCTGTTTTGGATAAGCAGATCTACTATATGAGATTGAATGAGTCATTTGTTTCTAAACTACAGCATGTATTCAAAATGGAGCAAGAGGAGTACACCAGGGAAGAGATCAACTGGAGCTATGTTGAATTTGTAGACAACCAAGATGTTTTGGATCTGATAGAAAAGGTACTTGTTTCACAGAATGACTTTACTCGGATTAGGTGTAGCCTGTAGCACAATAATGTGACGTTATAGAACAGTGTCTACATACTTCTAAAGTCATATGGCGGTGTGTTCCAACTGCACCAAACAAATTAGCTAGCCAGCTAAAGAAATAAGAATATAAATTCGTTTAGTTTTATGATATCATTATTTAAAAATTGAAGATGGTAATTCTAATTTTGGATTAATGATTGCGTATGTATTATGCAGAAACCAGGAGGAATTATTGCACTTCTTGATGAAGCATGGTTTGTATTCCAATTCCTAGGGACCTTTAGCAATTGTTTCTACATAATAGGTAGACTTTGGATTAATGAATTTTATTCACTTCTCACAGCATGTTTCCGAAATCAACTCACGAAACGTTTGCTCAGAAGATGTACCAAACATACAAAGGTCACAAGCGCTTCAGCAAACCAAAGCTTGCACGGACAGACTTCACCATCAACCATTATGCTGGCGATGTAAGAAGAGATAAAACAGAGTTGCTCAGTTCCATATAAAGTAATTTACCTGCTTCAATATCTCATGGAAAAAAAATTCTGATGTAATCTTCTGCTCAATAGGTTATTTACCAGGCAGACCAATTCATTGACAAAAACAAGGACTATGTAGTAGCGGAGCACCAAGCTTTACTGAATGCATCAAAATGCTTCTTTGTGGCAAATCTTTTTCCTCCATTACCAGAGGAATCTTCAAAGCAGTCCAAATTCTCATCAATTGGGACCCGCTTCAAGGTACCTGCCAAGACTTTGGAAGTTAGAATTTTTAATCCTTTCTTTTTGAACTCTGATGTAACTGTCTTCTCCTTCAATATTCCATTCAGCAACAATTACAATCCCTTATGGAAACCTTAAGCACGGCGGAACCTCATTACATTAGATGTGTGAAGCCAAATACCGTCTTGAAGCCAGGCATCTTTGAAAATTTTAATGTCTTGAACCAATTGAGATGTGGGGTAAGTATTTTCCTGTAAATATAGACATTCAACTTTTTGGGTTTCATCTGCTAATAACTTCACTTCTCTATGATATGAACATTGTATCAGGGTGTGCTAGAGGCCATTAGAATAAGTTGTGCTGGTTACCCCACAAAGAGAACTTTCGATGAGTTCCTAGATCGTTTTGGGATGCTTGCTCCAGATGTCTTAGATGGGTAAGTAAAATTCATGTATTTTTTTTTGTGGCTAGTAAGCAAGGAAAATGATCAAAAATAAGAAAAAGAATATTAGTTTGGTTGAACCTAGACTACCAGAATGAATAATCACAAATGTTCCTCTTCTTAAATATACCTTCTACATTAACTTATGGCAGCTCTGATGAGAAAGTGCCATGTTCAGCCATCTGTGACAGAATGGGATTGAAAGGCTATCAGGTAAGTAGAAAATCTATCTCCTGTAATATGACATATAAATAGTTTACATAAATTTTTAAAAATATAATTAAAAATTTAATAGTAATTTTATCCAAATTCCTAATTTCAGATAGGGAAAACAAAAGTGTTCCTCAGAGCAGGTCAGATGGCTGAACTAGATGCTCGAAGAATTGAAGTCTTGGCAACAGCTGCAAGATTTGTCCAGAGACAGATACGAACACATCTCACTCGAAAGGAATTCATTTCACTACGCAAAGCCACTATTCAGTTCCAAAAATTCTGGAGAGGTTTATCTTATTTGCCATATTTTTAATTTGTGCACAAGAAAGACCATGTTTCAATAGGAACCGACATTTTTACATTTTGAGTGCTACAGCCCAGCTTGCACGCAAACTATATGAGCAGATGAGGAGAGAAGATGCATCGATACGTATACAGAAACATTCACGTGCCCACCGAGCAAGAAAAGCTTACACAGAATTACGTGGTGCAGTAATTGTGATTCAAACTGGTTTACGTGCCATGACAGCTAAGAATGAGTACAGATTTAGAAGGCAAACTAAGGCTGCTAAAATTATCCAGGTCATATGATGGGCTTTTTTTTAATTTTTTTCTGTTTCAACTTAATAAAAAATGCTCATTGAACTAGAATTCTAGAACAGATATTTTTTTGCCAAAATAAAAATTAAATGCACTTTTATAAAGACTTTTTTTTATTTGCTTAAACTACTCAAAAAATGATAATTGAAGTAGAACAAATATATGTTTGCCAAAGCAATAACCAATACTTTTTTATTACAGACTCGCTGGCGTAGATTCCGAGCCTTTTCAGCTTATGAGCAGCAGAAGAAGGCTGCTCTTACTCTTCAGTGCCTCTGGAGAGCACGAACAGCAAGGAAGGAGCTTAGAAAACTCAGAATGGTGAAGTTTTCTACTTAAAAGGAAACCATAGATTGCTTTTAAAATGTCCAATTAGATGAGGGCTAAAAAAGATGCATTTTCAAATGCAGGCTGCAAGGGAGACTGGTGCACTCAAAGAGGCAAAGGACAAACTAGAGAAGCGTGTGGAAGATCTAACATGGCGGTTAGAGTTTGAAAAGCATATGAGGGTATACTTTCTCTTTCCTTAAGCTGTTTGATCAGTTAAGAAGGCTGTCAATGTGCCCAGCCAGACCGAATTTTAGTTGGTTTAGGTTTTATTATTCGATCTTGTGCCCCACCCTGAAGTTAGGAATTTAGCTCCATTGAGAAATTGGCCAGAATCACTCTAGTTCAAAGAAGCTGGAGAGGCAGTTATCATGTCTTAACACGAGAAGAAAAACTTTCCCTTGTTTTCTTTTATGGTTTTGTTTATTCACAAATATTTGCAACTGCACATCCTAAACCACTAGAGACCCTAAGGGTACAATTGCCTAAATTTAGTCTGCACTGAAGAAGCCTTTTCTAATTTACAAACTTTTCTCAATTGATACAAGGGATGAGAACTAACTGATACTACCCATGCAGATCGACCTTGAGGAAGCAAAAGCACAAGAAATTGCAAAGCTGCAGTCTGCCTTGCATGAAATGGAAGGACAACTAGAGAAAGCGAATGCTGAAATATTAAGGGAAAGGGAAGCAGTTAAAATAGCAATTGAACAAGCTCCACCAGTCATAAAAGAAGTCCCTGTTGTAGACAACACCAAGCTAGAGTTGCTAAAAAGTCTCAATGAGGAGTTGGAGGTAAAACAAAAAAAAAAAAACGAAAAGAGAAAGAATCAAGGTTTTCTTGTTAGTTTTGTCTTAGTTCATGTCTTAATTTTAAATAAGATTCTCTCTCAACTAATTCACTGTGCTAACTCTAAAAGACTGATGTATATTATCTCAGAGGTACTTACTATACCCATTTTGTATTTTGAACTGCATAGACTAACTGGATAAGGCTTGTTCATATGTAGGTTAAGCTGAATGATTGGAAAGAAAAGGCTGAAGACTTTGAGAATAGGTATCTAGAGGTTCATAAACAGAATGAAGTTAATATTAAAGAAGCAGAGGACTCACATTCAAGACTTGTGCAACTTCAAGAGATGATAGAAAGGTACATTAATAACTCACATATGCACGAAGTGTACTATTTTCTACATTGTTTGTTTCTTTTTTATGAGGTATATAGTTCCTTCTTGCTTTTGTAAATATCAGACTCGAGACAAATTTGTCCAACTTAGAATCAGAGAATCAAGTTCTACGCCAGCAAGCTTTGGATGCATCATCAAATGAAGAACTCTCAGAAGAGATGAAAATGTGAGTATATAAAGATGAAGGAGTTTTAGAAAAAACTTTTTATTCTTTATCCTGAATAAAGTATAAAACATAGTAAAATTTTACAACAGTTTCCATATTTAATTTAATCATATTTGAATGTTTCATTGGATGCCAGCCTTGAGAACAAGATTGCTGAATTAGAATCCGAGAATCAGTTACTCAGCAGCCAATCAGCTGTAGTGGTGCAACAAATTGTTACACATGAGCAGCTCAAGTCACCTAGCTCCTCAGTGGTCACTCAGGTAATCTTTCATTTATAAATTAAAATAGAAGATAATTGGTTTAATTTCAGTTATATTTTATTAAACTAATAACTGACTCTTTTAATGGAGCAGCAAGTTGAGAATGCTCATCAAGTCAAGCCAGAAACAGAAAAAAGGAAATTGCAGGATGCTGGTTCTCATCATGTGGCCCTTGTCAAACAAAAGTCCCTAACTGACAGGCAATTGGTATGTTCTCTAGGCTGTTATATCTTTAACAAGGAAAACACGTCATTCTAAACATCCTATTCAACTTTTGTCCTTTTCTGCAAACCAGGAAAATCATGATGCTCTTATTAAGTGCCTTGCCGAAGATAAGCGATTTGATAAGAACAGACCTGCTGTTGCATGCATAGTCTACAAATCTCTTCTGCAATGGAGATCATTTGAAGCAGACAAGACAACCATTTTTGATAGAATTATTCACACCATAAGGACATCTATAGAGGTAACATTAATTGAGTTCAGATTTGCTAGTACATGTAATTGCAATGGGGCTGATCTCCTCCAATGATGAATGAGACTCATTTAAATAGAGAAATGGGTATCATTCACCTCTTCCATGTGATTGGAGGGGACCAGCTCCTTGCAACTTCATATGTGCTAGCAGATCTAATCCCACATAAATTAGCAGATAATCAAGGTAGTTACTTTTTATAGCTACTGATCATTGGAAGAAGAAGCAGAAATGAGTTCATATTCAGAATACTGGAATCTGATCAAGCTAACTTTTGTTATGGACAACAGAATCAGGACAACATACGAGACCTTGCATATTGGCTATCAACAACATCAACACTCTTATTTCTTTTACAAAATACTCTAAAGGCAAGCAATGCATCAGGCACAGCTATGCACCGCAGCCGAGCACCTGTCACTCTGTTTGGTAGAATGGCACAGGTAAGGTCTTTCTGTCAACGGTGAAAATCTTGTCACTACAATTTGTCGTCAAGGTGTATTATCTGTAAGTTTTCTTTATTCAATATTTTTGCCAAAACTAAGCTCATAAAAGTAAAAATTAATAAATGAAAAAGGAGTCAATGTTATACAATGTTAATACTGTTTTTCTTGAAATATTTTTACAGGGAAACATATTGACTTATATACAGTTATTTCATCATTACACTAACCTTGTTAACCTTATTATTGTTCATTTATTTTTCTCAGGGTTATCGTTCATCAGCATCTGGAATTGGGATATCTACTGGATACAGTGGGATGGCTAGCAAGCCAGATGTCCAATCAAAAATAGAAGCTAAATATCCAGCACTATTATTCAAGCAACACTTGACTGCCTATGTAGAGAAAATATATGGAATGATCAGAGACAGTCTAAAGAAAGAGATCAGTTCATTCTTGACCATGTGCAGACAGGCACCACGACCCGTAAGAACTAGATATATAAGAAGGTCATCTACTAGTCAGGTTGCTAGACAGGCATCAGCTGTGCATTGGCAAAGTATTGTCGACAGTCTTGACCGTACCTTGAGCATACTATGTGAAAACTATGTAAGTAATTTAGATTTTGATCCTTATAACTCAGAATTTAGAAAAGCATGCATACAGCGGACAGACATAATTTTCTTTGAAGATGGAGATCTTGGACAGCATTATTCTTGAAAAAAACATGTAATTCCAAGCACCATCCAATCAACAGATCCAACCAACCGTGCTGTTCGTGACCCAAAGATTTCATAAATTACAATAAAAGCTGGCTGGCCAACTATTTTATTCATGGTTTCAGGGTTTGAGATATTGGAGTCCACTTTAATTAGACAAGTGATTTATGAACGTTTAGTGAGCATGAAGAGCCAACTACTTTATTGCTATCAACTTCAATTAGCCAATTGGTTTTTATTTGTTTTCTTTTCTCCCCAAATTCCATCATTTTGTGACAGAAAATTTGTTAACTAAGAGAGAAAGTGACTTTCCCTCTTATTTTCTTTTCTCTCAATGATTCTCTACTGCCAAACAATAGAAAATAACTCTCTCCCATTTTCTTTTATTTTCTTTTCTTTTTTATTCTGTGGGTTCCAAACAGGCCCTAAGAGAACATGAAGAGTTCAGCCATGTGAGTGGTCCACAACTTAAAAATGGACAAAAACTACTTGAAGTCAGAGATATGTGCCTAAAGAAGCTAATTGAATCTATAAGGATGACATGATCTTTAGACATATGACAGAAAAACATTTATGAGTTTCATCAATCACTTAATTTTTTCATTTGTTTGGATATGATCTGCAGGTCCCTTCAATGATAATAAGGAAAACTTTTTGTCAGGTCTTCTCATACATCAATGCACAGCTCTTTAACGGGTATGGTACTTCTATTGCTCCAGATTTCAAATTTTAATGCTAATGCTTACCCATTAAAATACGTCTGTTGTCAAACATTTACAATTCATATCACTAAACCTTCTGTGTTTCCTCTCCAGCTTACTGCTCCGGAGGGACTGCTGCTCATTTAGCAATGGAGAATATGTAAAATCTGGTTTACAAGAATTAGAAAGATGGTGTTCTCAAGCAACTGATCAGGTAATAACTAAAAATGGTAACATAATGAAAGACTTAAAAACATGAAATACATTTCACTCTGTGTTACTGATTGTACTTTCAAAATTATGGTAAGTAATCATAATTCTGTTTGCAGTTTGCTGGTAATTCATGGGATGAACTGAAGCACATAAGACAAGCTGTTGGGTTTCTGGTAGGCAAAGTAGATTCAACATTCTCTTATGATTATTATATTACAGAACACGTTCATGATTACTAAGAATCCGATTTTTGGTGCATACAGGTTTTGCACCAGAAGACCCAGAAATCTTTAGAGGAGATTGTAAACGAACTCTGCCCTGTAAGTTGAATGAGCCGTGTCTCTAAGTCGTCATTTTTTTATAACTGATTAGTACGCCAAACTTTTCTACAAGGGTATCTGCATTAAGATTTTCACTGATATTTCAGGTTTTGAGCATGACACAAATTTACCGCATTGGAACAATGTTCTGGGATGACAAATATGTAACACAAGGCTTGTCACAAGAAGTGAGTATTTATTTATTTATTTATCTGAGAGGAAGAATTTTTTTTCCTAATTATATTGAATTATGTAGCACAGTTTGTTTCATCGAGTACCTGAAAACAAGATAGGTATCAGCAGCATAAGCTGATATGAAGTTGTTTATTAGCTGATACAGCCAATACCGGCTGTTTTTCTCCCTATTTATAGTTCCAAATTTCGTTAATTTCAGGTAATTGGCAGAATGAGAACTTTGGTGACAGGCGATTCCATAGACACACCAAACAATTCATTCTTGCTAGATGATGACTCAAGGTAAGCGCTCATGAAACCATAAGAAAAAAAAAAGAAAAGAAAAAAGAAGAGGAAGTTTATTACCTGGACATGTAATTCGAACAAAAATAGTTAACTAGCAAATATGAACTGGAAAAACTGCAGCATACCTTTCTCTTTGGATGACATCTCACGTTCTGGACTTGAAATCAACGTCGCTGAAGTAGAGCCTCCACCACTTCTCCGTCAGAAATCGGACTTCCATTTCCTTTTGCAGCGTGCAGACTGAGAGTTTACATTCCTTTGCCGAAAGGTTAAAAGCAATGAACATAGTGTAATTGTACTTCAAATTCTCTCCCCTTCCCTTTTTTGTGAGTGCTGGAAATGTAATTGTAATTTTTTCATGACCTTGGCCAATTTTTTTGCGCCTCCTTGAAATGGGCGTGATGAGTGTTTTTTTTTGTTTGGGAAAAGAAATTTTTTGAGACGCGATACAGACAGCTGATTGATTGATTTGTTGTATTTTCCATTGATATATAGACTGGAAAAAGGAAAATCAAAAGAAAGAAGCAAAGGCAGTTCATTATGTACCAGAGTCTGAAGTGAGAAATAAAAATGATTGTCGTTTTTGTGTTTTTTCTGGTGGCAGTTGCCTTTAAGAATCGAATCCGTATGAAAGGAATACATTGTGGAGGTCTGTGTGGTTCCTCTACTGCCGTTGGCGCCAAATGCGGTTTTATCGTTTTGTGTTCGTTTTGCTCAATTTCATGCATTTATTTGATCGCCACGAGTTGATAAATAGTAATCGACAAGATGCGGCTTATACATCATTTTCTTTCATAAAACATTGGATCATTTAGGTTTTTACCCAAAATTTTAAACATAATTAGATAAATTAATGAAATTTTAAATTTATTTAGGAAAATATTGAACTTTGATCCATCAACTACATGTGTATATTAAAAAATAACACATAAGCTTTTTCTGATTATGTGTTGCCATGTTATCATGCCACATCAACACCCGAATGACACATCAACTTACTTACACATCATCACCATATAAGATGCCGCCCCATTTAATGATAAAAAAATATTCAATTTAAAATATAACATGGCAAACCATGTCATCATCTATGTAAAACCTTTTATGATCGATTTAAAATATTAATAAATTAAAAAATTTATTCAAAAATTTTATTTTAGAGTTTAAAATCAAATTTATTGATATATTTTTTATTTTCATATATTTAAAACAATAAATTATTTAAAAAATTAATTAATTAAAATTTTTTTCTTACCTATTTAACACCATTTATTATTGATTTAAAATATTTATTAATTGAAACAAAATATGAAAATTTTATATTAGAGTTTAAAAATAAAAATTTTGGGTATACAATTACTTTAAATTTAAAAAAATAAAAAATAAAATAAAATAGCAGCCAGCAATTGGGGGGAAGCAACTGCAGCCGGCAGGGAGAGAGGGCAAGAGGAGAGAAGAGATATCAAGCGGTGAGAGAGAACAAAGAAGAACAAAGAAGACCTAAATGTGGTTTTCACTTTTTCAGAATCTAATTTGATCGTTAGAGTGTGCGTGCGTTGATAAATGGTAATCGAGCAAATAACTAAATACGGGTTATGCATGGCATTTCATTTTCTTTCGTAAAACATAATCATGCTTTCAATGATCCTGTAATCCTCCTTCACGTTTTCTACTACCATGACAAGCCACAGAACACCGCTCCACCGTCGCCGGAGACGATGAGCACGTCGGCTTCTCTGCGCTTTGGATGCTGGAGGAGGAATGAGATACCCAGCGGCGTAAAATGTACCCACAGCCGATAACAATCCCATCGGGTATCCAACAGCTGCCCCCTCCCACGAAAACCACTGCTCACTCTCAAACTCCTCCTCCTCTCCTCCCTTCGGCGATACCTTCTTTTCACACAGCACCTGAATCTGAATCCCGCATAAGCCACTGTTGTTCGCAAAATCGTTGATGTCGTTCATTCTGTCCAGCTGAGGACTCCTCGGAATTTCGCCTTTCAGCTTGTTGTTACTTCCCATCAAAAGGACCAAGAGCCCAGAGGCATTTCCGATATTCCGAGGTAGCCGAGAAATTTATTCCTACTCATCAACAGGACCAAGTTAAGTCAAGATATTCCAGATTCATCAACTGGAATATTTCTTCAGGAACAGACACATTGAAGCTATTAAAGCTAAGATCGAGATGAACCAGCCGAGAAAGGTTAGCATACCCATCTCACCCTGCAGAGAATTCGAAGAGAGGTCCAGCACGACGAAACTCATGATACCAAAAATAGGAGCTAAAACAGCAGAAGATGATGAAGAAACGAGTGCTGAGAAGTTGAGATGGATGATGGGTCGTGCCGGCGTGCTAGAATTGCAGGTAACTCGAGCCCAATGACAGCAATCACTAGTCGAATTCCATGACTCCAAGATGGGGAATAATGGATTCGAGGAGGAGCCTGCTTTGACCCTTTGCGGGAGTACAGATTTGAACTGGAGGAGTGCCTGTTTCTGATCATCTGGACAAGAGAAAGACGGGATAAAGGAGAAACAAGAGAAGATGAAGATGATGACGAAGAGGATAAACAAAAATCTTGTTCTGACCATGTTTCTTCTTCTCTTCCAAGCATCATATAGCAGATGTTGCGAGTCAATGACAGGGATGATTTAAAATTTGGCGTAAAACCCGGCAGGCCAACTTGGGTTGCATCAACTGGTTTGTTATTAGTAATAAACAACGCCCCCATTTCTGTCAGAGCAACAGAAAGCTTGAATCTGGGTGTAAAATCTTTTCATCAGTGTTCAAGCAAGCGAACCATCGCAACATCCCCGTTGAAAAAACACCGCCGCCGCCGTCACCAATGCAGAAGTGTCATTTCAATTTTCAGTAACCCATCAGTCGCAGTCGACTAGAATTGAATTATTCAGTTTGTAATCCGATAACCTTTCGGCTCTATAAATGGACTGTAGCTGACGTTAATTCGATTTCAAAGAGGAATGTTCATACTTGTTTAATAAAATCAGTTAAACGAAGGTGCTGGGTGTTTTTTTAGAAGATTTGAACAATTCCTTGTTTGGATGTGATCTAGATTCTCTTTCAAATCCAACAAAAGAGGCCGATGAGAGGGAGGCTTACATTCCTATTTTTTGAAAATTATATTATACACAAATCTTTAACAGTTAAATGTGTTTTTCTAGAGTATGGTTTGGATTTTTCTTAAACTTTCTCTCCAATCGTCATAAGGCTGTGTTTGGAACACAAAGAGTGGGGAAGTTTATCTAAAGAAACCCATAGTAGTGGAGATGAAGGTGTTCCAAGAACCTGAATGTTGTTAGCTTGTAAGGCAGTTGGCCAGAGAATCCGTTTTGTGGCCGGGCAAGTACAACCTGCTCCTTCCCAAATCTCACTGGAGCTTGGCCAATGAACGACTTTAAAGAGACAGGTCAGGATAAACTAGTTCTGCATCATCCTCAATGAATTCCAGAAACCTGTTGCCAGAAAAGTTGTTTAATGACAAATCTAACATTAACGAAAATGAATCATGGAGTTGGAATTTGGCAGCGACACAGAAAGATTATTCCAGTTCGTCAAAAAAGATCAAAAGCTCAGAGGCCTTTGGTTGGTTGATGATACCTCTGTCACTGGTGAATCAAAGTTTTCCCAACTTGGTGCTGATTCACTTGATACGGTCGAGATTGTGATGGGATTGGAAGAGGCATTCGAGATCAGTGTAGAAGAAGAAAGTGCCCAGTAGATCGCTGCTGGATCGTCACTGCTGTTCAGATTTAGTTTCCTTTCAGCGAGTCCAGAATCCGGAAAAATTATTTCAAACCAGCACAGCTGCCATCTATCTTCAGAATTTTATTTTGTGTTGCTGTTAATCCAGAAGATAAACTCTGTCTAGCCTCACTCTGCCGAGAGACAAGCACGGAAGGCTATAATTATGAAACGTTACTGATCATCTGGTATTATTTATCGGAAGTTACTGCTGTCGATTCTCCATCGAACTTTGTTGCTGTTTATGGAGACTGGGTGATCTCTTTGGCTCGTCTCTTGCCGTTGCTCCGAACAATGCTGCTGTTTCTTTTTTCAGAAAATTCTCTGGCTCGTCTTCAGCGCCAGTTGGGTTGCCTTTTCGGGAGGACGAAGAGACCAACCGGATCGATGTTTCGGATTATGTTTCTTATTCCGAAAACTCCTTTCAGCGCCGGCTACGCCTCTCTGGTTTTTCCGTTCTGTTCAAAGCCAGCTCTCTTCGGGGAAGACGACCACCGTTGAAAACGCACTGTTGAAAATTTTAATTTTTCCTAGAAATTCATCGCAGGTTCTGAGTCTCGCGCCGGGCCGCGCCTATTCTGACCCAACTCGGACCGGGCCGAGTTCACCCAGCAACCCTGTTGACCCAGCTTTGCTTATGTATGTCGAGTTAACTCCGGTCAACTCGGCTAGGTCAAATTAGTCCGGTCAGCCCAACTCGGCCCACTTATTTTCTGCCTCGGTTATATAGGTCTAAGTCCCAAGTTCTATACAAATTTCTTCTGTGATTCAACTATATCGGTGGATTATTATTTTATAATATTGACTGCTTATTCCTTGGTCAACATATTAATTGGTGCAGATACTTGCATCGGATTATTTCATAGGTTCTTTTACAAGGGTTTTTATTATTTGATGCATGTTATTGGGCCTAGACCCATTTTAATTGTTGCTATTATGTCTATGTATATAAGACATTATTATTAAGGACTTCTCAGTTGGTGATTTTTGTCAGCATTAGTTTTCTTATGATGAAGAAAACGAAGGTGGCCGAGAATCTTATTTTTCGGGTAATTACCCGTTATCTCCCTTAATTGGCCATTTTGAGAGTCGATGTCCTGTGGAGAGACACGATGATGGAGTTTTATTATACTTTTGAGCACTGCTTATAAACCCACTACCTACAGAAGATAGGAATGTGTCCTACATCCAGCATGAGTTATGATTGGAGTATGAAGCAATGTCATATGAGTTAGAGTGATTTTATTCTCACTTATCTTATGACAGCTAGGCCTTATGGAAGAGACCACCAGGGTAAGGGAGAGTGTTGGAAGATATGGAAGATTGTCATTTTTTACGAGAAGATCCTATTCACTATTTGCAACAAAATGGGAGTTCATGATGTTCTCTCACCCCCAACTTGAGGGGGAATATTAGAAAAAAGGGCCCAAACCCGTAAGACAAAAAAAAAAAACCCACAAATTCAAAATATGTGAAAGATGGGCTTAAGGCCTATAGACAAAGAAGAAGGTCCACAAGCCCATATAATGACGGTAAGATGGTAAATAAAGAGTCACCTCATAAAGATGACATTGATGTAATTAGGTTAAGGTTCTAGGGGTATCATTGTAATATTTTAAGATTATTAATCTATAAATTAAGCTTTAGGAGGGAGGGTTAGGACAACAAGTCCAATTAATCTAGGGGAACTTATTCTTCTTTATGTTTTCTCCCTACGGGTGTTTTTCTCTTTTTCTCCATGAAATAAATCCATGGAGTCTTGAAAATCAACAAATCTTCAAGTTTAAAGATTGGAATAGTTTTGGTGGTGCAGAACCTGAAAGCCAATTAATTACACTATCACTGCCCATGTTGTGAACCACTCAGGAATAGTTCCATTAAGATCATTGTAACTCGAATCCAAGAAATTGAGATTCGAATGTTCCCAGCTGTAGTGCAAGACCTTAGAGACAATCTAGACTTGGACCAAGTGGGACTCAAATTAGCACCGTTGTTCCAAGTGAATTTGTCACCTCCAAGATAAAAGTATCTTCAATGCTTCCATTGTGAATAACCATGTTGGGATGTCACCAGAGAGCAAATTATCATCTAAATTAAAAGAGTTTCCAGCCTCCTCGTTTTCCTAATTGAATTCGGTATTGTCCCCCAGTCAAAACATTCTTGCTAGTGCCAGAGTGACAATATTGGTGAGATCACCAATCTCAACTTGAATCTCCAAGGACAAAGAGTGATTACCCAAATCAAATCCGATACCTGCAACTCCTTCCATCTGCAGGATAGATGCTGGAATTCCCACAAAATGTTTGCTTTGATGAACCATTAATTATGCTCTCTCTCAAGTTGGGTAAGATCCCCAAACTCTTAGTGGTTAAATATACGTTTATTTATATTTACATTTATCATGGTAGAGTGGTTAGCCATTTGGAATCAACACTCTTTTTGGGTCGGGTCGGGTCGGGTCGGGTTGACTCGGAGAAGTGACTTCCTCTCTCTTAATAATTGAATGGCGTCCATGAAAAACGAAACGAGAAAAGTCAGTGGGTCCCTTCGTCTTACTATCTCAAAACCCGGCGATTCGAATGACACAATTAACCAGTTATTTTCGTTATTTATGTAATTATGGTTACAAAGTTAGGTAAAAACCTAAAATTCTCTAAAACATAAATAATGACTACCGTGATTTTTTAATCCTTCCTTTCACTACTATGGTACGCCATAGAAAACACGCTACCGTCGCCGGAGACGGCGAGTCCGTCCACTTCTCTGCGACTTGGATACTGCAGCAGGGGAACTGAAGTATCATGCAGCGTAAAACGTTGCCACCGCCGAGAACAACCCAATCGGGTATCCAACTCCTGCCGCCTTCCACGAAAACCAAGACTCCTTGCTCAGTACCTCCTTGGCAACGTTCTTTTCACAGGGCGCCTGAATCTGGATCCCGCATAAGCCACTGTAGTTCGCGAAATCGTTGATGTCGTTCATTCTCTCCAGCTGGTTGCTCCTCGGAATTTCGCCTTTGAGCTGGTTGTTACTCACCCGCAAGGTACTGATATACCGAGTTGCGTGAACGACTTCTGAATCTCACCGGAGAGTTTGTTGTGAGATAAATCCATGCTTTCTAGTTCCCCTAGATTGCCCAAGCTAGCCGGAATTCCGCCATGCAAGTTGTTGTATGAAATGTTCAATGTCTTCAAGGGGATCACCCATAGATGCTGGGATCTCACCGGAAAGTTGGTTGTTCGATAAGTCGAGAAGAAAGTGTAAGCCAAGGTTCTTTATAGGGAGAAGACGCAGAGATCCCTTCCAGTTAACCAATAGTGTTTGGAGCTCAACTGGAATTTTCCTATACACCACACTTGTTGGAAACTGAAAGAGAACAGAGCTTGATGAGAAACTTGTGGGTGTTACGATCTAGGACTCTTTTTTTTTTTTTTTTTTTTTTTTTTCCGGTTTTTGCTTAAAAATATAAATACTCGGCTGGTTGGTCTGGTCTGAACTTGAACGGGATCAATTAGTTTGGTTCGGTTTAATCATTTTCTTATAAAGAAATGGTGAAAGATTTATTAATAGAGAGAGGATTCAAAGTCCTACCTACTTAAAAAAAGGTAGTATCAATAAAATAATAAATATAAAATATGAAGGTGACCCAATTGGAGCTGGTCTAACCAATGGTTCAATACGCTTAACCCGATTTGGGATAGTCCCATCTGGTTTCCCTAATGTGGTTTTCACTTTTTCAGAAATTAATTTGATCGTCAGAGTGTGCGTGCGTTGATAAATGGTAATCGAGCTAATAACTAAATATAGGTTATGCATGGCATTTCATTTTCTTTCGTAAAACATAATCATGCTTTCAATGATCCTGTAATCCTCCTCCATGTTTTCTACTACCATGACAAGCCACAGAACACCGCCCTACCGTCGCCGGAGACGATGAGCACGTCGGCTTCTCCGCGCCTTGGATGCTGGAGGAGGAATGAGATACCCAGCGGCGTAAATTGTACCCACAGCCGATAACAATCCCATCGGGTATCCAACAGCTGCCCCCTCCCACGAAAACCACTGCTCACTCTCAACCTCCTCCTCATCTTCTCCTCCCTTCGGCGATACCTTCTTTTCACACAGCACCTGGATCTGAATCCCGCATAAACCACTGTTGTTCGCAAAATCGTTGATGTCGTTCATTCTGTCCAGCTGAGGACTCCTCGGAATTTCGCCTTTCAGCTTGTTGTTACTAACCCGCAATGTAGTGAGTTGGCCGAGTAGCGCAAAAGACTTGGGTATCTCACCGGAGAGTTTGTTGTATGATAAGTCCATGCTTTCTAGCTTCTCAAGATTGCCCAACCTACCTGGAATTCTTCCTTCCAGGTTGTTATGCGAAATGTTCAGTGTCTTCAGGGATTTTAGATCACCAATTGATGCTGGGATTTCGCCGGAAAGTTGATTCTTCGATAAGTCCAGCAAAAAGTATATGCCAATGTTCTTTCTAGCCAGAGGACGCAGAGATCCCTTCCATTCCACTATCAGTTTTTGGAACTCAACTGAGGCATTCCAGTTCTCTGTTAGATTTAAGAAATAACCATTACCCAAGTACATATCAGTTGGTTGTGCTTTGATCATACCCATGAGATTTCTCAACTCCGTGGGGATGTTTCCTTGCAATTGATTGTTGGAGATATCCAGGATTTGGAGATAAGTGAGGTTGGGTAATGATTTTGGAATTGAACCGGCGAGGGAATTATTCCTTAAATTCAGTACCTTAAGATACTCAAGTTCACCCAGAAACTCCTGTAACTCTCCGGTGATATTATTGCTGCTGAGATCAAGATGTTCCAGATAGCTGTAGGTGGTTAAGCTTTCAGGAAGGTGTCCTGAGAAAAGGTTTTGGCCTAGGGAAAGAATCCTCAAAGAGTACTTTCCGAAGCTTGTGGGAATCTCACCGAAGAATTTGTTGTTTGATAAGTCAACATAAGCGAGATCAGAGGCATCGAATTTCGGAAAAACACTCCCTGAAAAACTGTTGTTCGAAAGGTCCAACATGGTGAGAAACGGCATTTCAGACATGGATTCAGGTAATAAACCTGAAAATTTGTTACTTGCCAGCATGAGAATCACCATGATTCCGGAATTGCCGACATTTTCAGGCAACTCGCCCGTTAAATTGTTTCTCGACAGGTCTAGGAGTGAGAGTGTTGAAGTGAAGAGCTCAGGCGGGAGAGTACCTGAAAGCTTGTTGTCTGAGAGGATTATACTGCGGATGTCCAAGTCTGTCAACCATTCAGGTATTGTCCCGGTGAGCTCGTTCTGACTTAAATCCAAGAAATTCAGATTCATTTGGGTCCAAAGCCATCTGGGTAAGCTTCCAATAAGGCGGCAAGATCTCAGAGACAGCTCGAATAAGCTGAATTTTGGAATGATATTCAAAGAATTATTCCAGGTTAGATTGTTTCCTCCAAGTTTGAGAATTTCGAGTCCCTCGAACTCGAATAGCCATGTCGGAATCCCTCCTGAAAGCAAATTATCGTCCAATTGAAGTGTTTCTAATTTTTCCAACTTTCGAATAGAATCCGGAATGCCTCCACCGAATTTGTTCTTGCTGAGAATCAGATCTGATAGGCTAAATAGGTTTCCGATAGCAGTTGGAATGTCCCCTATGAATTGGTTCTGGGACAGTGACAAATTTTGTAAATTGTATAGCTGTCCGATCTCTGAAGGGATCTCTCCGTCGAGAGAATTTCCTTCCAAGTTCAGATATCTCAAATCTCGCAGAGCGCCGATTTCCGGAGGCAGATTCCCTTCAAAGGAATTGCTCCTCAGATCAAGATATTGCAGCTTCGTGAGCCGAAACAGTTCAGCCGGGATGAGTCCACTCAAGCTATTAGACTTCATGTTAAGACGAAGCAACCGGGTCAAGTTAGATAACCCAGGTGGGATTTCTCCCCGAAAAGAACTCGACGAAATGTCAAGCTCGACCAAGCTTCTTATGCGGAAAATCGGCTTCAACAGAGCGGAGGTTGCAGAGTTTGATGGCGACAAGGGAACGGTAAAAGAGAGGTTGAGATTTACAACCGGACGGAAAGGAGAGCTGTCTCGGCAGGTGACAAAATCCCATTCACAACAATCCGAGGAGGCATTCCATGAAGCAAACGGGAACTTCTCAGAATTCAGAGCGACCAAGGATTTGAATTCAAGGAGGGCTTGTTTTTGATCTGGAGGACAAGAAAAGGAAGATGTATAGAAGAGAGAAGAGAGGAAGAAGCTGAAGTAGACAACTCCATGCCTGCTTTGCCCAACCATGGCCATGGGTGCCTGCAGCGGTCTCTCTGCTCTTACCGCCTGTTATGAAGGCTCGTGGGTCCAGTCAGACGCCCTGCCGTATACGCTCTCCGCCGTGGTTGAGGCCATGATCCCTGGTCAACATTCTTGTAGAAAAAGAGAAAAGTCCCTCTACAAGTGCCACTCTCACTTTCTTCATGTAATTCTTGTAATCAATATGAGAAAGTGAGAGTGACAAAGAAGACCTAAAGGCCTATCTCTCTCTCATCAAGCAATGACGACTTGACCCAGTTGTCTTTTGGTCTCTTAGATAATGTTATTATTCGTTAGTTTCGCAAGCATTTCTCTGAGCTTTCCAGGGATTTTCCTAGCATTTGAGAAAATATTATATTAGGGAAGCTGATCAATTTACCACTAATCGCAGTTGTCTCTGAGATCTTGCGGCCTCATTGGAAGCTTTCACACCCAATAGAGTCTGGTTCTTGGATTCTAGTGAGAACATTGGCCACACAATCCTTGCAACTAGGGGTGGTATTGAGTCGAGCCGAGCTTGAACCTGTCTATGTTCGAGCCGAGTTTGATTTAAATATTTCAAACTCAAACTTGAACCAAGCGTAAAATTGTTATCGAGTTCGAACTTCAACATTCATTTAATACTTTTCAAAAAATACATGTCTCGAGTTCGTACTCCAACATACATTTAAAACTTTTCAAAAAATACATGTCAAATAAATTATAAATAAAATTATGCATACATTGTACATAAAATTGGGAATGACCTCTACTTAAAATTGAACATAAGGGTGACATCGAATCCAACTGAATTCGAACCTTGTTCAAAGCAGAGTTTGATTTAAATATTTCGAACTCGAGCTCGAGCCGACCCTAACCTCGAACCTAAAATTGTAATCGAACTCGAACCTAATAAATTTAACCGAGTTCGAGCTTAACCTCTATATAAAATATATGTCAAATAAATTATATATAAAATTATGCATACATTTTAAAAAAAGAATGATATGGGAGGTTCCAGATTGAATTTCAATAATGGATTAAAACGCACCAATATTAATCTTTTTTACTCCAAATGTTGTCTAACTTGTTTTTTAATTTTTGAATCTGGCTATAAATTTACCATGGCCTCCTTAGTGTCCCTAGTTGAAAATTTATATTCTAGGAAAAACTAGAAATATTTTTCTTATAATACATATTTCCAAATTTTTTTTTAAATAAAATCCTATTACTTTTAGTGACTTATTAGAAAATTACAAGAAATATTTTAAAATTTTCTTAGAAAGTTAAATGGACCTCTTATTGCCTCATGCTAAAAGTATTATAACATCAACTGTCAAATATTTATTCAAAAATTTTCTATACGGTTTTCTAGCCCATATTGAAAGGAAAATCTTACTTAGAAAATTATATGATTTTTTTATTAAAATTTTTCAATTAGAAAAATGTTTACAAAAACCATGAGACACTAATATTCTTTAGAAACTTATTTCTATTAAAATGTATTTTAAATTTCTTCAAATAACGAAGGAGAGTAAGAAAAAAAAAACAAATTCACTGTTTTTATCTCGCACGTGCGAAATCATTATCTGGGGGGGGCGCCGGTGAGGCACTGCGACGGAAGCTACGAAAGTGGCGGTGACGGAAGTTGTGGCGACGGAAACAGAGGCGGGCTCCCGCTCCTCCGCTCCTCCGCTCCCCCGCTCCACCTCCCTGTCCCGACTCAGCTCAATAATGAGGAAGCTCTCAAGACGAATCTCGATTCGGTCAACCTCAATTCGTTAATTTAAATGAGCAGATCCCTGATCTCGAACTCCGCTCGATATCTTGGGATACCGAGAGCTCGAGCCGACTCGGTTTGAAACGACCCATTCCTGCAACGACCTTTCAGGTACACTTTACCTCCTGAGCGCTTCGATTCTCAGACTCTCTCCCACCTAGACCTGTCGAGAAACGATTTGACGGGGCGAATCGCCTGTAAATGTCGGCAATGCCAGTGCTATCGTCATTCTCATGCTGTCATGTAACAATTTTTCAGGTTTATTACCTGAATCCATGTGTGAACAGAAAAGACGGGAGTCTTACAAATTCAAATAGACAAGCATAAATTTTCGAAACCCATGACACTGCCATATTCATATCTTGGTAAAGAGGAATTGATTATTATTATCAAATATTGGATTACAGAAGATACAATTCATGAATAGTAAAAATCAACTTTCACCTGGGTTGAAGAACTGTTATATTACTTTCTTCTGATGAAAAATACATTAATGGAGTGGAATCTGAAGTAGACTGTGAAGTAGTAGCCCCAGAATTAAAAAATGCAGGTTGCCTGGGAGATGGCATAGCTGCATTTTCATTACCCAGCATTGAAACTACAGATGACATATTGGGTCTGTTCGCTGGAGATTCTTGAACACATAAGAGCCCCACATGAATGCACCTCTCTGCTTCATGAGGTAAAAATGAATCACATAGAGATGAATCTATCAGCTCCAAGCTTTTGCTCTCTCTCCATAACGACCAAACCTGGAATAATTTGAATTCGATAGTGAACCAGTAGAACTAAACAATGTCAGTGCACAAAGAATGTGAATCTATGAGAAAGGAAAAGAAACTATTAATGCCGCATACATGGCCCAGAAAGGAGACTGAGTGGTCGTATGAAGACATGCCACTGCTTCTTTTACCACTCACAATCTCCAATAACAGCACCCCAAAACTAAACACATCAGATTTCTCAGAGAAAAGCCCATCTAGTGCATATTCGGGAGCCATATACCCACTGAAAGAATCAGTAAACAAATTAGATAAATATAAATGAAAAACACCGAATTTGATATAGTCAGGAGACACTTACAATGTTCCCACCACTCTGTTAGTGTTTCCTTCAATTTGATTTCCTCCAAATATTCTTGCCATTCCAAAGTCTGAGATTTTGGGGTTCATTGCATCATCTAAGAGAATATTGCTTGCTTTTAGATCCCGATGAATGATCCTTAATCTAGAGAACCGATGAAGATAAAGGAGTCCCTGTGCAATCTCTTGGGCAATGTGGAAGCGTTTGCCCCAATCGACCTTTGCTTTTCCATTGGTATCTGGTTATTGATAAAATTAAGTTTGTGATTAATTACTAAAATGTAGCTTTTTTTTAAATGTATCACTAAATTACGACAGGAAAAGGACATACCAAATATAAATTTATCTAAGCTTCTGTTGGGCATGAACTCATAAATCAGTATCTTTTCTTCTCCATGGATACACCAGCCCAAAAGCCTAACAAGATTTTTGTGTTGTAGTTTGGCAATAAGTTGTACTTCATTCTTGAACTCTTCCAGGCCTTGACCAGAGGTTTTAGAGAGTCTTTTCACAGCTACTTCTTCACCATTTGGCATCCTCCCCTGTAGAGAAGAATTTAGGTAATGGGCAGCAAGTTCTAGCCTAAAGAATCCCCCTTGTCTGGTCAAAGGGGTTATTGGATTCGTTATAAAGTCATTGGTGAATGAAGCATTACCTTATAGACAGGGCCAAATCCACCTTGCCCAAGCATATTTTGCTGAGAGAAATTATCTGTGGCAACTGATATAGTAGAAAAACTAAAGAAAGGAAGATCTTGGATGCTTTCCCCAATGCCATGGTCTATTCTTTGTTCTCTTCCTGTTAGAAAACTATTCTGCATTATTTCTTTATTGGAGAGAAAAATTTGTGTTACTTATAGAAATCGATGTAGTATAAAAACAACTCTGCGATGTTATAAAACAAAAACTGCAAGACTGAAATGAATGTTCAAGTTCATTAAGAAAGATAACTGATAGGTAACCTTGTCTTAATCTCCTCCATGAAAAATAACCCAATATGAAAGAGATGAACATTCCTACAGAAACAGCAGATATTAAAATTGCAATTATACGTCTCCTCTTTTGTGGCTCTCCATCATTCAAACTACCTGCACTAGGAGAGAGGTACACGCTTCTTTAAATAGTATCAGCGAACTAATTCTACAAATAGAGAATCATCTTGAACTGCTGAACATACCTTTGGAGAAATTAGTGGTACCCAGTTCAGACGAAGCAAGACGAATGTATAGGTCTTCCCCTATACTGTTATTCATTTCGAGATCGATCAGATCCCTAGTCCATATCAGACATCTTGGCAAGGGCTCAACTACCACGTCAACAAGAGAGTAAGCTCTGCAAGAACAATCGCCAAGGCATTGAGACTGACATTCAGAATTAGTCAAACTTCCTAAAGAAGTAGGAATATCAGGCAATTTCATGTTCTCCATCTTGATGAACCCATCTGTTGTGTTACATGCCAAGGGTGCTCGCCGCACACAGCCTGCAGACCAGTTACCTTTATCCCAATTTACTCTTTTCTGGGGCTCAAACCCCTTCAAACATACACATTGGGGTGACTGGGCACTGCTGCAGACACCCGATGGACCACAGTGTGCATAGGAGTGGCAGGGGATGCTTGGGCTAGTAGTTATTGCTGCCCATGATTTGGAGTCCTCCTTCCATATCAAATATGTAAATGACCCAGATGAAGTCACCATTGCTCTTGAAAGATCCGAAGAATTAAAGCGGCTATATGATATGGCCAGTTCATCCTTAACCTCAGAAATAGTAAGGTTAATACCCTTCTCACGGGCCAAGAATTCTTTTACAATAGCCGGATTATTGCTTCTAGACCTAAACACCTTAACAGACCCTTTTTTCAGGACTGTCTGAAATGGCCAATCCGGGTCTAGTCCGAAGGAAAATTCTCCTGGAGATGGGTCATTCTCATCTTTCCAAGACACCAGGTTTTTAGTCACACCTGATGTTAAATTCATCTTGAATTCCCATCCACCCAGATAGGAATCTGTTGGATAGTCAAAGCTCTGCCACAAGATCCCTTCTTCTTCATCTCTCAGAACAAGGTTACCAGATTCTAATAGAACTGCACTAGTATTTTTCTTTTGAAGAGACCCATTAGACAACTGGATTACATTTCCCTTCTTTTCCAACACAACGATATTTCCATCACTGTTGATTGTGATCACAGCAGAAGTGGTATCTGTAACTGGAGCATTTCTATCAGCCACCCAGACAAATTCTTGGACAGGAATACTGTTGTACCATATCCCCACATAAGTTTTAGTGGAGTTGCCTGGCTTGAAGAAGCCAAAAGCATAGGTGCCGCCTCTAGAGATGAGTGTCTGATTGATACCAAGGGAACTCCCGGACGTTAGAATTTCTTCTGCAGCACAAAATCTGGCAGAAAACAATGAAAGCACGATTAGCAAATCTCTTACCACCGAAGCAGCCCATTGGAATTTTCTCAAAGAAATCATGGGCAGTAAGAACTAGGAAGGAAGCAAACGCTGTTTCATTTTTGCTAAAGTCCTGAAAAGAGTTGGGCTCTGTACAAGAGAATAATACTACTGGAAGCCAACAAAAAAATTTAGAACAGGGTTTCCTGCAGTTGAATTTACTTTCGTTTGATCAACCGTGTCCAACCATGAATAGTCAGACAATGTTGTGACATCATAGCTCTCTCTTTAATCTGAACACGGAATTGAATCAACGCCTGGCATTTGACTCTCTCTTGGGCGACTTTCTAGCTTCTTCCGGTGGTGGTTTTTGCGCAGTTTTTTCCAGTGAAAAAAGAAATAACAACTTAACAGAACCCAGTTACTTCTTTCATCTCCAATCCAGTAAAGAACTAAACTTTAATTCTTACCTACCACCAGAAACTTACTGGTTGAAGGGTCTTCATAAACCATCTTCAGAACTTGCTCTCAGAGTCAAAACTGAAACTCTATCAATCCATCCCGTGCTTCTTCTCCACTAAGAGAATCCTACCTTTTCAGATTGCTCAAAACGCGGACATTAACAACCTTTCCATCTTCGACCTCATTCTGGCATGATTGTGAGAATTGCAAAGCTCTCACCTGTTTGGTAGCTGGTACCATCAGAAAACCCGCGGGAAAGAAGAGGAAGGAGAAGTCTTCTCTACAAAAAATGAGTCAAATGACTCGAACTGCCGGCATTAAAGAGGTCTCTCACATCATATTCGCAGTGATATCTACGGTGTTGAATCACTAATGGTCCGTTTGACTTTGTATCAAACTTATCATACTTCAAATTACTCTTCTTTTATATGAATTTACTGATCCACTAATTTTAATTAGGGGAACCTAAATCAAACTTATACTCAGCTTTGCTTTTGCAAGCCTTTTTCCAAGATCTGAATATATGAGTTATTATTTATTAAGCTACAAGAACTTAAGAGGAGAAGAAAGAAGAGGCACTATGGCACCCAATGAGATCCGTTGGAGTGTAGAAGAAACTTTCGGGCGTGGATGATAACATTAATCAGGGTCCTTTCCATTTCTTTCCAAGACTCTTCATCAAATGAAGGAAGACAAGGGATAGGCAAGTTACAGCTCTAGGAATCTAGGAAGAGGTTTCCTAATTTGACTTGTCTTTAGCATTACATCAACATATGATTGATTCAATACTCTCTCTCTCTCTCTCTAAGTACCACCAATAAGGAGTGTTATAAAAAATAAAATAAAATAATGGAAATATCATTTTTCTTTAAACAAATTTTCTATTGAAAGTTTCTATATGAAAAGTTATTTTTGATCGATTTTCTTACATTTGTGTTTCTATAGGCAATTACAAAAGAACTAATTATAGTGATTATTTACTAAAAAAATAACAAAAAAACAGGCGCAGACAACACATCTGAGTGGTCGAAGGCTGGTTTAATGGTAATTTTTTTTTCATAAGTTTTATTTGAGCAATAGAAAACTCATCTTTTTCTCTCTTCACTTCAACTGTTTATAAGATAGGAAGAATTAATATTTGACCAAGGAAATCATTAACTATATGAAACTCTTTGTATTGTTAATTTGCCATATGAAAATAAAATGATATAAATATTATTTTCCTTTGATAAAATTTTATTGAATTTTTTCATATTCAAAAATTTCCTAGTAGAAATATGTTTTCAGTGACCATTAGTGCCTCATGTTTCTTGGAAACACTTTTCTAGTTAGAAATTCATACCAAGAAAATCATATAATTTTCTAGGTAATATTTTTCAACCAAGTTGCGCCAAAAAACCTTATGAAATAATTTTGAATAAATATTTGACAATTAAAGTTGCAATACTTCCAGCACAAAGTAATTTTTTATGTTAATTTTGTATTTGATATTTTATTTTACTAAAAATTTATCAAATAAGTAGGGTAATGTATTAGATTGATTATGCTTGTATAAGGCCTTGTTTAGGCAAATCGTTTATTTGTTGGGAGAACTCCTCAACATCTAAAGGGGTATAAACCATGGGTTTTACACGAATGAGCTTATTGGGATCAATAAGTTTGATTTTGGGAATGATTTTTGTTTTAGCCATCATTCGAAAGGTTTATTGGAGCATGTGGATTCAAGAAGTGTTTGGACTTTGTTGTCGGTGGTTTGTGCAATGAGTATTGGTTCTAAAGGTGGAAGGTCAGCACATTTGCTGCGTTTTGGAAATGTTGATGGAGAATGTGTGTATTACCAACATTGAAGCAAAAAAAAAAAGTATGATTTTGTTTTGCATTCTTCAGTTTTCACAACGCAAGGGGCAGTATTTATTGTTTTTTCTTTTTTACACTTAGAACCAGAGTACAAAGAAGAAACAAACAAAAGGTAAGACGAAATTTATTGGTTTGCTTTTTGCACTCGCAACAAAATTTCCAAAAAGAAGCAAAAATAAAAAACAATGTACACCAATATTTATTTCCCTAGAAACAACACTAACATGTCCATTTAAGTGTCCTTGAATTTTTCTAAAATTTTCCTAGTAATTTCCTAGTAAGGCACTAATAGGATTTTATTTAAAGTTTTCTCGAAAATGTGTATCCTAAGAAAAATATTTTTAACTTTTTTTGGGATATAAATTTCCAACTAGGGGCACTAACGGGGTCTTAAAAGATGAGTGGAATACCAATGATCTTTTAAAGAGTTTAAACATGATCAAGACATCTTATTTTCATTTTAATGAGTTCCTAACTATTTGCAAGTGTGTTGCCACAAAGAAAAAAAAGTCCTCTTTACTATCCTCATTCACTAAGGGCACTTATACTTACATGTTTTACAGGGTTTTCTAGCTGTTCTGGTTGCTATTAAACGGGTAAACGGGTACTATTACCAGATTGCATATACAAGTAAGATTCTTTTATCTATTTTTGTTCCATTTAATAAATAACAATGAAAATTTGAGTAATCAAATAAATTGACAACCTATTCCTACCTCATCTGCATCTCAAATTTGTACTAAGTTGAGCTAAGAAATCCTCTGAAATAAGCAACCCCCCCTGTCCCAACTAAGCCAATTAGATACCTTGTCACTGCACCTGGCCATGAGAACCACAAGTCAGTTTCTGTGTCATTCCCAGCCGGTGAACCGTCCGGCGGCAACCCCATCGGACATGGCACCTGAATTTGACTCCCACAGAGCCCATTGTTGCCGGCAAAGGCAACCGGGTAGTTCATCGTGCGCATCTGACTACCGTAAGGGATTGGCTCTGTTAGATTGTTGTTTCTAACATCCAGTTTGCTCAGTTCCTAGAGATCCTCAAATGTTTGTGGAATGTCCCCTGAGAGCTTGTTGTATGACAAGTCTATGCTCTCCAAGATCTCTAATCCACCAAGGCTGACAGGAATATTACCTGAAAGCTCATTGTGGGAGATGTTGAGTACCTTCAGACCTTTGAGATCGCCCATGGAGGCAGGAATTTCACCTGATAGTCTGTTGCTAGACATGTCTAAAATGGAATAGAGATACATGGCCGAGCTTGGTACAATCTGTTAGAATCCGTAATAGTAAATTCTAATCCAGAATTTACAACATGTTAGAATATTAGGATTGAAAACATACCTGGATCCATTCCGTGACTTTCGTCTTCTGATGCGGAATTTACTGTGACGAACGCTAAGAACGGATATTGATGTTGTGGTCTTCCTCAACTAAATCGCTTTATTCCTCAATGGGACCTTCGTCTCTCTTCCGAATGGGGTGAAGGAAAATTGGGTGTGATT
The DNA here is from genome assembly GCF_029961685.1 of Aristolochia californica. Taxonomy (NCBI): domain Eukaryota; kingdom Viridiplantae; phylum Streptophyta; class Magnoliopsida; order Piperales; family Aristolochiaceae; genus Aristolochia; species Aristolochia californica. Next base: position 1,140,781 of record NW_027181804.1, on the reverse strand, counting down.
TAGTATATTGGGGACCATAATCATGTTGTCTCCTTATATAGGGTTCTCATAATTCCCTATGGTATCTACTTAATTGGCCCATATTTTTTATGAGAAAAATATTATCTCTTGTTCAATAGACTGACATGCTTCATTCCTTCAAACATTGGAGGCTTTACTGCTATGACCACCACTCCAAATTCTTACACTTGATGTTGTTATGTATCTTAACAATGGAATGCTCATGGTATAGAAGGGCGCCATGCAGTTTGTATTAGGAAATTCACATTTCCTATTCTAATTTGTGTAATATATTTATTATGTAATTATATTTTCTATTTTTAATAGAATGGGCTGAAATTAAGTAATCTAATTTTGTTAAGCCCATTAAGGAATGGGCCTTGGAAATATAACTTTTCTTGTTTGTATACACGTGAAAAATAAAATTAATAATATTTTAATTTTTTTTTTTTTTTTCTTTATGGAGATGAAGGTGTTCCAAGAACCTGAATGTGGTTCGCTTGTAAGGCAGTTAGCCAGAGAATCCGTTTTGTTGCCGGGCAAGTACAACCTGCTCCTTCCCAAATCTCACTGGAGCTTGGCCAATGAACGACATTGAAAGAGACAGGTCAGGAAAAACTAGTTCTGCATCATCCTCTAAGAATTCCAGAAACCTGTTGCCAGAAAAGTTGTTTAATGATAAATCTAACATTAACGAAAATGAATCATGGAGATGGAATTTGGCAGCGACACAGAAAGATGATTCCAATTTGTAAAAAAGATCAAAATCGCATAATCATTTTGGTCAAGAATCGTATTGGAAGATCGGTCCAAACCCATAAAACCAAAAAAACGCACACACATCCAAGAGATGTGAAATGTGGGCTTAAGGTCCATAGACCAAAGAAAAAGCCTACAAACCCGTACAATGATGACATGATAGTAAATAAAGAATATCTCATACAGATAACATTTATGTAATTAAGTTAAAGTTCCATGAATATTATTATAATATTTTAAAATTATTAATCTATAAATTGAGTTTAAGGGGAGAAGATTAAGACAACAAATCCATAACCTATTATTCCCCTTGTTTTTTTCCCAATAGATATATATTTCTTTTTCTCCATGAGCTAAATCCACAGAGTTTGGAAATCAACAAATCTTCAAGTTTGAAGATTTGAACAGTTTAAGCTACAAGAACTTAAGAGGAGAAGAAAGAAGAGGCACTATGGCACCCAATGAGATCCGTTGGAGTGTAGAAGAAACTTTCGGGCGTGGATGATAAGATAATCAGGGTCCTTTCGATTTCTTTGCAGGACTCTTCATCAAATGAAGGAAGACAAGAGATAGGCAAGTTAGAGCTCTAAGAAACTAGGAAGAGGTTTCCTAATTTGACTTGTCTTTAGCATTACATCAACATATGATTGATTCAATACTCTCTCTCTCTCTCTCTCTCTCTAGGTACCACCAATAAGGAGTGTTATAAAAAATAAAATAAAATAATGGAAATATCATTTTTCTTTGAAAATTTTTTCTATTGAAAGTTTCTATATGAAAAGTTATTTTTGATAGATTTTCTTACATTTGTGTTTCTATAGACAATTACAAAAGAACTAATTATAGCGATTATTTACTAAAAAAATAACAAAAAAACAGGCGCAGACAACACATCTGAGTGGTCGAAGACTGGTTTAATGGTATTTTTTTTCATACGTTCTATTTGAGCAATAGAAAACTCATCTTTTTCTCTCTTCACTTCAATTGTTTATAAGATAGGAAGAATTAATATTTGACCAAGGAAATCATTAACTATATGAAACTCTTTGTATTGTTAATTTGCCATATGAAAATAAAATGATATAAATATTATTTTCCTTTGATAAAATTTTATTGAATTTTTTCCTATTCAAAAATTTCCTTTTGAACACTTTTCTTGCATTTGTTACACTATCAGAAATAATAGGAAAAGTAATTTTAGTGTTTGTGCCTTACTAAAACCTAACAAAAAAAAAAGAATTATACATAAAAAATAACATAGAGGTAGTGATTGAGTGACCAACTTAATTGTTTTTACAAGATAGGTAAAAAAAAATTTAAGCTTAAAAATTAGCACAATTTTCCAAAGAGTCAATTTATATGTTTTTCTTTTAACACAAACATACATGGAATGAAAATAGGATTAAAAATACTAGTGCAGTTCTATTAGAACCTTCGTCTCTCTTCCAAATGGGGAGAAGGGAAACTAGGTGTGATTTAGTATATTGGGGACCATAACTATGTTGTGTCTCCTTATATAGGGTTCTCATAATTCCCTATGGTATCTACTTAATTGGCCCATATTTTTTATGAGAAAAATATTATCTCTCGTTCAATAGACTGACATGCTTCATCCCTTCAAACATTGGAGGCTTTACAGCTATGACCACCACTCCAAATTCTTACACTTGATGTTGTTATGTATCTGAACAATGGAATGCTCATGGTATGGAAGGGCTCCATGCAGTTTGTGTTAGGAAATTCACATTTCCTATTCTAATTTGTTGTCGGGCAAGTACAACCTGCTCCTTCCCAAATCTCACTGGAGCTTGGCCAATGAACGACATTGAAAGAGACAAGTCAGGATAAACTAGTTCTACATCATCCTCTATGAATTCCAGAAACCTGTTGCCAAAAAAGTTGTTTAATGACAAATCTAACATTAAAGAAAATGAATCACGGAGATGGAATTTGGCAGCTACACAGAAAGATTATTCCAATTCGTCAAAAAGATCAAAATGGCATAATCTTTTTGGTCAAGAATCGTGTAGGAAGATCGGTCCAAGCCCATAAAACCAAAAAATGCCCACACATCCAAGAGATGTAAAATGTGAGCTTAAGGTCTATAAACCAACGAGAAAGTCTACAAGCCCATACAATGATGGCAGAATAGTAAATAAAGAATATCTCATAAAGATAACATTTATGCAATTAGGTTAAAATTCCAAGAGTATTATTATAATATTTTAGAATTATTAATCTATAAATTGAATTTTAGGGGAGAAGGTTAAGACATCAAGTCCATAACCTATTATTCCTCTTGTTTTTTTTTTCCCAATGGGTTTTTATTTCTTTTTCTCCATAAACTAAATCCACAAAGTCTGAAAATCAACAAGTTTGAAAATTGGAACAATTTTGGTGGTACAGAACCGGTAAACTGATTATCTGAAAGAATTACACTAGCAATACCCATATTGAGAACCACCAGGGAATAGTTCCATTAAGATCATTGTAGCTCAAATCCAAGAAACTGAGAATTCTTCTGGGTGTAAAGCCTAGTGAGAATGTTCCCAGCTATACTGCAAGACCTCAGAGACAAGAATCAACATCTGTCATTCTTGAAGCTCTTAGTGGTTAAATATCATGGCAGAGTGGTTAGCCATTTGGAATCAACACTGTTTTGGATGGCCCATTTTAAGAAAGATTGTCGGCCACGAAAGATAAAAAAAAGCGTCTTAAAGGTAAAGGAACCCAAGCCAGTAGTCGGGTCGACTTGGAAAAGTGACTTCCTCTCTCTTAATAATTGAATGGCGTCCATGAAAAACAGAGACGAAAAAACTCAGCGGGTTCTCACCGGAAAGTCAATATTGGATTACAGATGATACAATTCATGAATAGTAAAAATCAACTTTCACCTGGGTTGAAGAACTGTTATTTTACTTTCTTCTGGTGAAAAATACATTAGTGGAGTGGAACCTGAAGTAGACTGTGACGTAGTAGCCCCAGAATTAAAAAACGCAGGTTGCCTGGGAGATGGCAGAGCTGCATTTTCTTTACCCTGCATTGCAACTACAGATGACATATTGGGTCTGTTCGCTGGAGATTCTTGAACACAGAAGAGCCCCACATGAATGCACCTCTCTGTTTCATGAGGTAAAAATGAATCACATAGAGATGAATCTATCAGCTCCAAGCTTTTGCTCTCTCTCCATAAAGACCAAACCTGGAATAATTTGAATTCGATAGTGAACCAGTAGAACTAAACAATGCCTGTGCACAAAGAATGTGAATCTATGAGAAAGGAAAAGAAACTATTAATGCCGCATACATGGCCCAGAAAGGAGACTGAGTGGTCGTATGAAGACATGCCACTGCTTCTTTTACCACTCATAATCTCCAATAACAGCACCCCAAAACTAAACACATCAGATTTCTCAGAGAAAAGCCCATCTAGTGCATATTCCGGAACCATATACCCACTGAAAGAATCAGTAAACAAATTAGATAAATATAAATGAAAAGAGTTGGGCTCTGTACAAAGAGAATAATACTACAGGAAGCCAAAAAAAGATTAGTAACAGGGGTTCCTGTAGTTGAATTTACTTTCGTTTGATCGACCCTGTCCAACCTCGAATAGTCAGACAATGTTGTGACATCATAGTTCTCTCTTTAATCTAAACACGGAATTGAATCAACGCCTGGCATTTGACTCTCTCTGGGGAGACTTTCTAGCTTCTTCCGGTGGTGGTTTTTGCGCAGTTTTTTCAACTGAAAAAAGAAATAACAACTTAAAAGAACCCAGTTACTTCATCTCCAATCCAGTAAAGAACTAAACTTTAATTCTTACCAACCACCAGAAACTTACTGGTTGACGGGTCTTCATAAACCATCTTCACAACTTGCTCACAGAGTCAAAAATGATGCTCTATCAATCCATCCCGTGCTTCTTCTCCACTTAGAGAATCCTACCTTTTCAGATTGCTCAAAACGCGGACATTAACAACCTTTCCATCTTCGACCTCATTCTGGCATGGTTGTGAGAATTGCAGAGCTCTCACCTGTTTGGTAGCTGGTACCATCAGAAAACCCGCGGGAAATAAAAGGAAGGAGAACTCTTTCTCTTAAAAAAATGAGTCAAATGACTCAACAACCGACATTAAAGAGGTCTCTCACATCATATTCGCAGTGACATCTACTGTGTTGAATCAGTAATGGAACTATCTTTGACTTATCAAACTTATCCAACTTCAAATTACTCTTCCTTTATATGAATTTAGTTCTTGAGATTTATTCCGTTACGAAGAAATATAATCTTACTTCTCAGTACATATTTTGTAATTTCTGTAATTACGTGATTTCCGTTAATCACTCAACTCTCCGTGTAAAGTTTGTAAAATGGTTATTTAAGCCGACGATGTGAATGAGAAAATATAAAAGAAATTAAAGTCGTATTCTTTAGTTGGTATTAGAGTAGGAGAATCCTTCTCCTTCTCCTTCTCATCGCCGAAGAACAAAGCAAAAGTTTTGTCCCATAGTCTCTCCTGTAGCCAAAGAACAGAGTTGTAACTCAATTGCCGGAAAAAAAAAAAAACAGAGTAGGTCTGCTCCATGAATGAAGAAGACGTTGTTTGCGGTTCTCTTTGGCTGTCGCTGTCACACAAAACCGCCGCCACCCGAACTCCCGAAATCCGCCGACGAACCACCGCTGAACCACCTTCCACTGATCGGCACCAGCGTCACTGACACAGAAGACGAAGAGCCGCTCTAATGTCTTGAGCTCGATTTATCTTCGTCATTGCCCCCACTCCGGCGTGAGAACGATTAAAATTCACCACACTGATGGGGTGCCATGCTTTCATTAATTTATAGGGGTGATATCCCAATTACAAGGATTTACAAGAGATTTGATTTGTATAGACAAGGAATGATTTGACGTAACTAGCTCCTGTAATGGAGGGTCAAATTCCTCTACAAGAAAGGCCCTAAACAGGGTAATAATTCTTAATTGATTGTGAATCAATTCTATGATCCTTAATTGATTGAGAATCAATCTCTTAAGGTAGTATCTTCAATAGCCCCCCGCAAGCTAAGCGTCGGATTAGGACAGGCGTGTAGCTTGGATCGAAAAAATTGAAATGGTGGTCGAGAGACACTTTTGGTGAAGATATCTGCAACCTGTAAGTGAGCTGGCACATATTGAGTGCGAATCTTTCCAACAACAATAAGTTCACGCAAAAAGTGGATGTCTAGCTCAACATGCTTGGCCTGCTTGTGGACAACAGGGTTTTTTAGCTCAAGAAAAGAGCTTTTTTGTTATCGCATAAGAGAAGTGGCCGCTCGGTAATGGAAACTTTGAGATCTCGAAGAAGATGGGTGAGCCAAAACAGTTCGGCGGCCGTAAGAGCAAGAACATGATATTTAGACTCACAGCTGGAACGAGAAACTGTAGGTTGCTTCTTGGCACTCCAGGAGACTAAGTTGTCGCCAAAGTAAATAGAGTAACCCGAAGTGGAGCGACGAGTGTCAGGACATCCGGCCTAGTCAACATCAGAATAAGCAACTAAAGATCCACGCAAAGCAGATGGACGGAAGGATAAACCATAATGGAGAGTGCCTTTGACATATTGAAGAATGCGCTTAACAGCAAGGAAGTGGTTAGCAGTGGGAGAGTGTAGAAATTGACTCACTGAGTTGACAGCATGAGCAATATCGGGCCGCATGATAGTTAAATATTGAAGAGCACCAACAAGGATCCGAAAAAAACTTACCATCAGAAGATAGATGCTGAGAAACCACCATAGGAGTGTGCACATGCTTGCTGTCAAGTAAGTGGGCCCGGACAAGGATGTCGCGCGCATATTTCAGCTGACTAAGAAATAGTCCATTAGCGGTGGGTATAGCTTCAAGACCAAGGAAGTAGCTGAGGGAACCCAAGTCCTTTGTAGCGAACTCAGAATGTAGCTTGTTGGCAAAACTATCCAGAAGAGAGGGGTTGTTGCCTGTAATAATAATATCATCGACATATAATAGCGAATAAAGGATGTCAGAGTGCCGATAAAAGATGAAGAGCGAAGGGTCAACCCCACTGCAGAGGAAGCCAAGATGTGTAAGAAAAGAGTTGAACCGCTGAAACCATGCTCGAGGGGCTTGCTTGAGGCCATAGAGAGCTTTCTGAAGCTTGCAAACATGATCAGGAAAGCGAGGATCAATATACTCGGGCGGCTGTTCCATATAGAGTTGTTCATTGACATAGCCATTGAGGAAAACATTTTTGACGTCCAATTGATGAAGAACCCATCGATTTGTAACAGAAATAGAGAGCACAACCCGAATAGTTGTAGCTTTGATGATAGGACTGAAGGTGTCGGTGTAGTCGAGACCTGGTACTTGAGTAAACCCCTTGGCGACAAGATGAGATTTGAACCTCTCAACAGTCCCATCAGGCAAATATTTGGTACGAAAGACCCATTTGGAACCCACAATATTGGTGTTAACAGGGCGAGGGACCAAAGTCCAAGTATGATTATCCCGCAAAGCTCGAACTTCTTCATCCATAGCAGCAAGCCAGGCCGGATTTTTGGCAGCAGATTTGAACCCTTTAGGCTCAGTGGATGTCAGAAGTGCAGATAGAAGGCCAGCTGCTCCAGAGAAGGTAAGATCAGCCGAGTGTCGAGGTTTAAAATTACCGGCCTTGGCGCGTGTGACCATAGGGTGAGATCCCAATGGAATAGCAACAACGGAATCAATAGGAGGCAGGGCAGTGGACCCAAATAGAGGAGGATCGACAGACAATAGTGGCGGTCCTGTAAGGGGATTAGGTGCCTGCAAAACCTCATCCATGGGATTAGTACAAATATCACATAAGCGGGAGCCGAAGTGAGTAATATGCGGGGAATGAGACACCGGAGGAGATGGGGGCAGGTCGGAAGAAGATGAACTGGGTTCCAGAAAATTGGAAAATTGGAGAGCGGATAGTGATTGAGCTCGGGAAGTGGATAAGGTCGGAAAATAAGTTTCATCAAACTGTGCATGTCTAGTGATGTATATCCGAGAGGTGATAGGATCAAGATAACAAAAACCCTTATACGAGGAGCTATACCCCAGAAAAAAACAAGCAAAACTACGTGGAGAAAATTTATTAGGCATATAATCACGTAAACATGGATAAACACGACAACCAAAGCGATGAAAATTTTCATAATTTGGAGAAATACCATTAAGGAGTTCAAAAGGGGACTTACCTCCGAGAAGTGGTGTGGGCAAGCGGTTGATGATGTAGGTAACAGTGCTAAAAGCGTCGACCCAGAAGTGAGGAGACATGTGAAAATGGAAGAGCAGAGTCAAATCAGTTTCAGTTATATGATGGTGTTTGCGTTCCACGCCACCATTCTGAGCAGGGGTATATGGACAAGAGAGCTGATGATGGATTCCAGAAGTGCGAAGATGGTGTTGAAAACGGTTACTAGTAAATTCGGCACCACCATCACTTTGAAATATTTTTTATGTGAGCGGAATATTGGTTTTCCACAAACTTTTGAAATTGAAGAAAGACTTCGTAGAAGTCAAATTTCAATTTCAAAGGATTGAGCCAGGTAAACCGAGAATAATCATCAATAAACAGAGCATAGTAAACAAACCCCAATTTGGAAGTAACTGCTGAAGGACCCCAAATATCACAATGAATTAAATTTAAAACATGAAATGACCATTTTTCATTGCGAAAAGAAGGTAGGCGATGACTTTTAGAAAGTTGGCATGTATCACATAATTTCGGAGATGGTAATAAAGAAGTAAGATGAAGCTGGCCATTTTTATTCAAATAAGAATGTACGGAATGATGAACATGTCCTAAATGAGCATGCCATAAATCATATGAGGCATGCAAAGATTTACTTTTCAGAACTTAAAGAAAAGTTGTGTGGCCACTCTCTAGCACATAAAGGCCTCCATCACGTTTACCGGTTGCCACCACCCTTCCCGTTTGGCGATTCTAAATAGTGAAAAGATCATTAGTAAATGTAATAGATAAAGGAAAATCATGTGTTAATTTACTAATGGACAATAATTTTTTGGTAAGACGGGGAACAACTAAGACATCTAATAATTTAAGATCAGTAGATGGAGAAAAATGACCGGTGTGAGTAATGGGGAGAGACATACCATTCCCGAAAATTACTCGATCCTTACCTGTATAAGTGATAGATTGATCAAGGGAGGTGTGGGTCGGGGTCATGTGGGCCGAGGCACCTGTGTCGATGAACCAGTCCGAAGAGCAATTTTCGGACACAGAGCATGTCGAATTGAATGCTTCGGCTAAATGCGCTGAATCAGGCTGAGAATACCTCTGCCGACAACCGTCGGCGTAGTGACCCTCCTGCCAGCAGATCTGGCATCGCGGCGGTGATTGGAGGGAGGGAGACCCTGGCCATGGCCGGAATCGCCGCTTGGGGCCTGGTCGTGGCTGTGGTTGGAGAAAGAACTCTGCCCGTGGCCGGAAGGATTGCCGTGGGAGTTTCCGCAGCCACGATTCTGTCGGGACGAGCCATCGGAGCGATGGGAGGAGGCGTGGACGGCGGTGAAAGTTGCAATGGAGGTTGTTGGCGCCGAAGATTCAAGCGATTTCTGAAATACTTCGAAACTCTCTGCGCTAGAGACAATGTTGCCGAAACAAGGAAAGGGATTTTGAGCCATTTGGGCGGAGGAGAAGCCGGAAAATTCCGAGCCGAGACCTCGGAGGAACCAATGTGCCTTGTTGGTGTCATCAACGGTACGGCCGATGGCGTGGAGCTGGTCGCACAAGGCTTTGAACGCGCGAGCGTAAGCCGTGATAGATTGATTTCCCTTTTTCTTCAGTTGTAAATCGTCCTTAAGACGAATTTTGCGAGTTTTGGAGCGATGGCTGAAAGTGTTCTCCAAGGCAAGCCAGACCTCGCGAGATGTGGAGAGGTCAATGATTTTGGCCATAGCCTCTTCAGACAGAGAAGAGAGAAGCAGGTTGAGGAGACGTTGGTCAGTGGATTTCCACACCAGATGTTTTGGGTTGGGAGTTTGATCAGTGGGAGGGTCGAACAGGGGAGGTGGCACAAGAGTGCCATCCACATGGCCCAGTAAGCCTTGGCTGTCGAGAAGGGGAAGAAGTTGACTCTTCCATAGAAGATAGTTGGAAGACGGCAGCTTGATAGTGACCATGTGAATCATGGCGTTGAGAGGAAGATGATTGGAATTGAGATCATAAGCCATTTTGCTATCACGGGATGTTAATCCAAGAAGAGCTCTGATACCATGAGAACGATTAAAATTCACCACACTGATGGGGTGTCATGCTTTCATTAATTTATAGGGGTGATATCCCAATTACAAGGATTTATAAGAGATTTGATTTGTACAGACAAGGAATGATTTGACGTAATTAGCTCTTGTAATGGAGGGTCAAATTCCTCTGCAAGGAAGGCCCTAAACAGGGTATTAATTCTTAATTGATTGAAAATCAATTCTATGATCCTTAATTGATTGAGAATCAATCTCTTAAGGCAGTATCTTCAACAAGGCGGGCCGTCTGGACGACGCTGACGACTGAAACCAAGCCATCGCTCGGCCTTCTAGTATACTGCCAGCCCGAACGTCGCCAGCGAAGAAGAATCCACACCATCGACGAAGAAGACAAAGGTACGAAAAACAAAAAAAAATCGCTTTCGTTAACTTAGGTCCCGCATTTTATTTTTCTTGCAGGTCGCGACAACTTCTTGAACTCAACCGGAAACAGAGACCCGGACCACTTTTCGGACCGGACCGAAAATAGATACCAACCCGGGTCAACCCATTGGCAGACCGGACCGGACCAAAAAAAATTATCCAAAAAGCGGACCAAACCAGTTCTCTGACCGGACCGAAATCAGAGACTCAAACCGGGTCAACCCAGCTAATAGAAAGCGGACCAAACTAGTGTTTTTTGGGTGATCATTACTGATCTACCGATCTTCTTGCATCATGTCGAAGGAATCAAAACTAGAGCGTATTTGTACTCACTATGGTGAGACTCGGCATACAAAGTCAAGATGTTATGAACTTATTGGGTATCCAGAATAGTGGATTCCTATTAAAGCGCCTCGCAAACGGAACACTAAACCAAATAATCATGTTTCCTTTGCAGTAGTAGAACTCTCCACCTCTACTACATCCAGTAAGGTTCTTAATACTTCCACTCCTAGTAGAAATAGTGAATGGATAATTGATTCTTGTGCTACTGATCATATGACCTTAGACAATCATCATGTTAAAAGTATGAAACCATCTGAACAACATATCGTATCTACAACAAATGATACTCTCTCTCACGTTATTAGAGAAGGTTCCATCACCCTCACTGAAAATCTAAGTTGATTTTGTATTAATTGTTCCAACCCTCAATCATAATTTATTATCAGTGGCTCAAATAACTCGCACTTTGCATTGTATTTTGATTTTTTGGCCTTACCATTGTGTGTTTAAGGACATTCGATCTCGGAAGACAATTGGTTATGGTACTAGAAGGGGGAAACTCGATTACTTTGATATGAAGCCAGAGAGTTCTCATCAGTTAGCTCAAGCATTCTCCGTGAATAAATCTGCAGAAAATGAGATTTGGTTATGGCATAAAAGGTTGGGTCACTCATCTTTTGGTTATTTAAAGAAATTGTTTCCAAAACTATTTGCTAGATTGTTTGTTTTAGATTTTAAGTGTGAGGTATGCGATTTGGCTAAAAGCCATCGTGTTCCATTTCAAATAAGCATGAATAGGAGTCTAGCACCCTTTATGATCATCCACTTTGATGTATGGGTTCCAACAAATATAGCCTCTCTGAGTGATAAATGATGGTTTGTTTCCTTTATTGATTATCACACCCGGATGACTTGGATTGACTTAATGAAATCAAAAAGTAAAGTTAGTTCACTGTTCAAACAATTTCACAAAATGATAGCCACTCAGTACCATTCTACAATACAAACTCTCTGTAGTGACAATGGTGGAGAATTTGTTAATCAAGGTTTGAAAGAATATCTAGATGATCATAGTATTAGTCATCAAACTACTTGTCCGTACACCCCTCAGCAAAATGGGGTTGCAGAGCGAAAGAACCGCACCTTCTTGAGGTTGTTTGTGCTTCCTTATTTGAAGCTCATATGTAGGCTAGTTATTGGAGTGAAGCCATCATAACTGCAACTTATCTTATTTAACCGAATACCCTCGAGTGGGTTACAATTTAAGACTCCCTTGAGTGTTCTTCATGAAACTATAAGTTCACCTGCTATGCCGAATCTGCCACCTAGAGTTTTTGGGTGTGTAGCCATTGAGAAATAAATTGGAACCCCGAGTTCTCAAGTGTGTCTTTGTTGGTTATGCTCAACATTAGAAAGGTTATCGTTGTTATCATCCTCCCTCTGGCAAATTATATGTCACTCTTGATGTGGTATTTCATGAAGATCACATGTATTATTCTACTCCTGAATATTCAATTCAAGGGGAGAACATGATTGAATTACAGACCCTTAATCATCATTTGGATGTCTTGGATACTAAAAGTGGTAAGTATTCAGATTACAACAGTGAACATCCAAATGATACAAATGAGCATGATTCATAGGATGGAGACAGACAAGACCAGATGAAAGTGATGCAACCAGAGTCTCAGTTGACATCTTCACATGATGGAGATAGACAAGACCAGATGGAAGTGATGCCACCAGTCTCACGCGACATCTTCTCCCCTTCATAATGTACCAATGTATCAATTGCCTTTTGACTCTGAGTCCATGTCTGAGCTTCAGGTAAGTTCCGAAACTCAACCAAGAGTGCTACCTCATCGAACCACAAGAGGAAAACCTAGAGTCAATTATGAACCTCTTCTCACCACTAAATCTCAGTATCCCATGCATAATTGTGTGTCTTATCATAGATTGTCAAAGGCAAATGAAGTATTTGTGAATCAATTATCTTCTATATCTATTCCTAATTGTGTGTAGGAAGCCTTGAAAGAACCTAAGTGGAAAGAAGCTATGAATGAAGAAATGAGGTCCCTCCAAAAAAATTCAACATGGGAAGTGGTTGATACCTGTAGGAAAGACACCATTCGGATGCAGGTGGGTATTTACCATTAAATATAAAGCCGATGGCAACATTGAAAGGTTTAAAGCAAGGCTTGTCGCCAAAGGATATACTCAAACCTACGGGATCGATTATATGGAGACATTCACACCGATGGCCAAAATCCATACTGTTCGAATTCTACTATCTTTGGCTATGAATCGTGACTGGCCATTATATCAGTTTAATGTTAAAAATGCATCTTTGCACGGAGATCTCCAAGAAGAAGTATATATGGAATTACCTCCTGGATGTATTATGCAAAACAAAGGATGCAAACAAGTATGTAAACTGAGGAAATCCCTATATGGTTTGAAGCAGTCCCCGAGGGCGTGGTTTGGAAGGTTCACAAATTTTATGAAATCTATTGGATAGAAGCAAAGCAACTTAGATCATACTCTTTTCCTGAAATATAACAAGGAGGTTATCACAACTCTTATTGTGTATGTTAATGATATGATAGTAACTGGGAGTGATCCAGAAAAAAAGAAAGCATTGCAAAATCATCTTGCTAGAGAGTTTGAAATGAAAGATCTTGGCTACTTAAAATATTTTCTTGGTATTGAAGTGTCAAGATCCAAGGATGAAATTTTTCTCTCTCAACGAAAATATGCTTGGATTTATTGAAGGAAACTGGTATGACAGCATGTAGTCCAGTTGGAAGAAAATTTGAAATTGGGAGCACATTCAAATCAAGTCCCTACTAATAAGGAAAGTTATCAGAGACTAGTTGGGAGGTTAATGTATCTCGCACATACCAGACCAGATTTAGCTTATGTACTAAGTGTGGTTAGTCAGTTTATGCACTCTCCCAGCGAATAACATATGAATGTCATCAACCGTATCTTGCGCTATTTGAAATCATCTCCAAGAAAGAGAATTTTGTTTAAAAAAGGATGCGACTTGAAAATTGAAGGCTATACGGATGCTGATTGGGCTGGATCAATAGATGATCGACGATCTACATCTGGATACTTCACATTTGTAGGTGGAAATTTGATTTCTTGTATCGATCTTTTTACAATTGTCTCGACAAGTTGGGCATGAGTGATATCTATGCACCAACTTGAGGGGGAGTATTGAGATTTCTTCCCTTACGAAGAAAAATAATCTTACCTTCTCAGTACATATTTTGTTATCTCTGTAATTATGTGATTTTCGTTAATCACTCAACTTTCCATGTATAGTTTGTACAACGGCTATTTAAGCCCACGATGTGAATGAGACAATATGAAAGAAATTGAAGTCATATTCTTTAGTTTTAGTGATCCACTAATTTAATTAAGGGAAGCTAAATCAAACTTATACTCAGCTTCGCTTTTGTAAGCCTTTTCCCATATCAGTAATGAATATATGTGTTATTATTTATTAAGCTACAAGAACTTACGAGGAGAAGAAAGAAGAGGACATCGACACTAAGGCACCCAATGAGATCCATCGGAGAGTAGAAGAACCTTTTGGGCGTGGATGATAAGATAATCAGGGTCCTTTCCATTTCTTTCCAGGGCTCTTCATCAAATGAAGGAAGACCTGGGATAGGCAACTTGGAGCTCTAGGAATCTAGGAAGAGGTTTCCTAATTCGACTTGTCTTTAACATTACATCAACATTTGAGCGATTCAATGCTATTTTGGTCTCTCTCTCTCTCTCTCTCTACTTGTATAAGACAAGAAGAATTAATATTTGACCAAGGAAATCATTAACTATATGGAACTCTTTGTGTTGTTAATTTGCATTATGAAAATAAAACGATATAAATATTATTTTACTTTGATAAAATTTTATTGAATTTTTTCCTTTTCAAAAATTTCCTTTTGAACACTTTTCTTGCATTTGTTACGTTGTCGGAAATAATAGGAAAACTAATTTTAGTTTGTGACTTACTAAAAAAAAGAATTATACTTAAAAAATAACATAGAGGTAATGTGATTGAGTGACTAATTTAATTGTTTTTACAAGATAGGTAATTTTTTTCTGATACTTAAAAATTAGCACAATTTTTCAAAAAGTCAATTTATATGTTTTTCTTTTAACACAAACATACATGAAATGAAAAGAGGATTAAAAAACTGATCCCAAATATTTAGGCCATGTTAGCGCCTTCTCTAGGAAATGTTGTAAAAACATTTATAGTAGAAATATGTTTTTAGGGACCATTAGTGCCTCATGTTTCTTGGAAACACTTTTCTAGTTAGAAATTCATACCAAGAAAATCATATAATTTTTTCAGGTAAGATTTTTCAATCAAGATGCGCTAGAAAACCATATGAAAAATTTTTGAATAAGTATTTGACAATTAAAGTTGCAATACTTCTAGTACAAAGTATTTTTTTATGGTAATTTTGTATTTGATATTCTATTTTACTAAAAAATTATCAAATAAGTATGGTAGAAAACCATATGAAAGATTGATTATGCTCGTATAAGCGCTTGTTTAAGCTAATTATTTATTTGTTGGGAGAATTCCTCAATATCTAAAGGGGAAAACCATTGGGTTTACTCGAATGAGCTTACTGGGATCAATAAGTTTGATATTGGCAAATGGTTTTTGTTTTAGCCGCCATTCCAAAGGTTTATCGGAGAATGTGGATTCAAGAAGTGTTTGGACTTTGTTGTCGTGATTGTGCAATAAGTAATGGTTCTAAAGGTGGAATTTCACCACGTTTGTTATGTTTTTGGAAATGTTGATGGAGAATGTGTGTATTGCCAACATTGAAGCAAAAAAAAAAAAAAAAAGTATGACTTTGTTTTGCATTCTTCAGTTCTCACAATGCAAGAGGCAGTATTTATTATTTTATTTTTTTTATACTTGGAACCAGAGTACAAAGAATAAAGAAACAAAAAGTAAGACAAAATTTATTGGTTTGCTTCCTGCACTTACAACGAAATTTCTAAGAAAAAGCAATATATATATATATATATATACACACACACACACAAACACACACAACAATATTTATTTCCCTAGAAACGAAACTAACAGGTCCATTTAATTATCCTTAAAATTTTCTAAAATTTTCCTAGTAATTTCCTAGTTAGGCACTAATAGGATTTTATTTTTAGTTTTCTTGAAAATTGTGTACCCTAAGACAAATATTTCTAACTTTTTTGGGATATAAATTTCCAACCAGGGGCACTAACGAGGTCTTAAAAGATGAGTGGAATACCAATGATCTTTTAAAGAGTTTAAACATGATCAAGACATCCTATTTTCAGTTTTCTTGAAAATTGTGTACCCTAAGACAAATATTTCTAACTTTTTTGGGATATAAATTTCCAACCAGGGGCACTAACGAGGTCTTAAAAGATGAGTGGAATACCAATGATCTTTTAAAGAGTTTAAACATGATCAAGACATCCTATTTTCATTTTAATAAGTAAGATCCTAACTATTTGCAAGTGTGTTGCAACAAAATAACACTGTCCTCTTTTATCCTCAATCACTGATGGCACCTATATTTACATGTTTTACAGGGTTTTCTAGCTATTCTGGTTGCTATTAAACGGGTAAACGGGTACAATTACCAGATTGCATATACAAGTAAATTTTTTTTTATCTATTTTTGTTCCATTTAATAAACAACAAAGGAAAAATTGAGTAATCAAATAAATTGACAACCTATTCTTACCTCATATTTGTACTAAGTTGAGTTGAGAAATCCTCCGAAATAAGCAACCCCCCCTGTCCCAACTAAGCCAATTAGATACCCTGTCACTGCACCTTGCCATGAGAACCACAAGTCAGTTTCTGTCTCACTCCCAGCCGGTGAACCGTCCGGCGGCAACCCGGCAACCCCATCGGACATGGCACCTGAATTTGACTCCCACAGAGCCCATTGTTGCCGGCAAAGGCATCCGGGTAGTTCATCGTGTGCATCTGACCGCCGTAAGGGATTGGCCCTGTTAGATTGTTGTTTCTAACATCCAGTTTGCTCAGTTCCTGGAGATCCTCAAATGTTTGTGGAATGTCCCCTGAGAGCTTGTTGTATGACAAGTCCATGCTCTCCAAGATCTCTAATCCACCAAGGCTGACAGGAATATTACCTGAAAGCTCATTGTGGGAGATGTTGAGTATCTTCAGACCTTTGAGATCGCCCATGGAGGCAGGAATCTCACCTGATAGTCTGTTGCTAGACATGTCTAAAATGGAATAGAGATACATGGCTGAGCTTGGTACAATCTGCATGGAGCCCTTCCATACCATGAGCATTCCATTGTTCAGATACATAACAGCATCATTTGATCTGAAGTACATGCTTTTAACTGCAGAATAGAGAGCGTAAGAATTTGGAGTGGTGGTCATAGCAGTAAGGCCTCCAATGTTTGGAGGGATGAAGCCTGTCAGTCTATTGAACGAGAGATCAACTATCCGAAGGCTGGTATTGTTTGATAGATAATCAGGAATAGATCCTTCAAGGAAATTGTTCCTCAAGTTTAGAGCTCGAAGCGAAGTAATTTGTCCAAGAAATGCCGGAATTTGTCCTGTGATTACATTGTCATGGAGATCAATGTGTTCCAGAAACCTTAATGTGGTTAGCTTGTAAGGCAGTTTGCCAGAGAACCCATTTTGTCCCAGTGCAAGAACAACCAACTTCTTCCCAAAACTCACTGGAACTGGGCCACTGAATCCATTGGAAGTCAGGTCAATATAAACTAGATCAGCATCCTGACTGAATTTCGGAATCCTTCTGCCAGACAAGTTGTTGAATGACAGGTCCAACATTAACAATCTAAGCATCATAGAGAAGGAATTTGGCAGAGACCCGGAAAATTTATTCCTACCCATCAAAAGGACCAAGAGCCCAGAGGCATTTCCGATATTCCGAGGTAGCTTCCCAGTGAGATTGTTACTTCCGAGATCAAGAATTGTCAAGTTGGGAGACTGGAACAGCTTCGATGGTAAAGAACCAGTGAGTTGATTATCTGCCAGATGTATACTGCCAATACCCATATCTGTGAGCCACTCAGGAATAGATCCAGTAAGATTATTGTTGCTCAAATCCAAGAAACTGAGATTCTTCTGATTGGAGAGCCAAGTGGGAATGCTCCCAGCCATGCTGCAAGACCTCAGAGACAATCTAGACAAGGAGCAAGTGGGATTAAAACTAACACTGTTGTTCCAAGTGACTTTGTTTTCTCCGAGATACAGTTCCTTCAATGATTCTATTGAGAATAACCATGTTGGGATCTCACCAGAGAGCAAATTGTAATCTAATTCAAGATATTCCAACCTATCCAGTTTCCTTATTGAGTTGGGTATCCGCCCTGTCAAGACATTGTTGCTTAATGCCAGAGTAACAATATTTCTGAGCTCACCTGTCCAAGCTGGAATCTCCGAGGACAAAGAGTTATTACTCAAGTCCAATACCTGCAACTCCTTCAAGAGCAGAATAGATGATGGAATGCCCCCGGAAATTTTGTTTGCACTAAGCTGTAAGCTCTCAAGTTGAGTCAAATTCCCAATCCCTTCAGGAATCACTCCAGAGAAAAAGTTCCGTTTCAAACTCAGCAGTTTCAGATGAACCAAATTACCCACTTTAGCATTTAACTCTCCCTCCAAAAAGTTACCACTCAAGTCCAGATATTCCAGATTCATCAACTGGAATATTTCTCCAGGAACAGACCCATTGAAGCTATTAAAGCTAAGATCGAGATGAACCAACCGAGAAACGTTAGCATACCCATCTCCTGAAATTTCACCCCGCAGAGAATTCGAAGAGAGGTCCAGCACGACCAAACTCGTGATACCAAAAATAGGAGCTAAAACAGCAGAAGTGATAGACTCAACTGATGATGAAGAAACGAGTGCAGAGAAGTTGAGATGGATGATGGGTCGCGCCGGCGTGCTAGAATTGCAGGTAACTCGAGCCCAATGACAGCAATCACTAGTCGAATTCCATGACTCCAAGATGGGGAATAATGGATTCGAGAAGGAGCCTGCTTTGACCCTTCGCGGGAGTACAGATTTGAACTGGAGGAGTGCCTGTTTCTGATCATCTGGACAAGAGAAAGACGGGATAAAGGAGAAACAAGAGAAGATGAAGATGATGATGAAGAGGATAAACAAAAATCTTGTTCTGACCATGTTTCTTCTTCCCTTCCGATGTTTCTCACTTCTGAACTTCTTCGCAGTTAGGATTTCTAAACAGGAAGGCTGCATCCAAGCATCATATAGCAGAAGTTGCGAGTCAATGACGTAAAACACCGCAGGCCAACTTGGGCAGCATATCTTACTTACTTTCTTACGTATTTTCTGGTTTTATTAATAATAAACAACGCCCCCATTTCTGTCAGAGCAACAGAAAGCTTGAATCTGGGTGTAAAATCTTTTCATCAGGGTTCAAGCAAGTGAACCATTTCAACATCCCCGTTGAAAAACCGCCGCCGCCGCCGCCGCCAATGAAGAAGTGTCATTCAGTAACCCATCAGTCGCAGTCGACTAGAATTGAATTATTCAGTTTGTAATCCGATAACCTTTCGGCTCTAAAAATGGACTGTAGCTGACGTTAATTCGATTTTAAAGAGCATTGTTCATACTTGTTTAATAAAATAAGTTAAACGAAGGTGCTGGGTTTTGTAGAAGATTTGAACAATTCCTTGTTTGGATGTGATCTAGATTCTCTTTCAAATCCAACAAAAGAGGACATCGACACCAAGGCACCCGATGAGATCCATTGGAGTGCTGGGTTTTCGTCATACTTAGTGTCTTATGTTTCTTAGAAACACTTTTCTAGTTAGAAATTTATACCAAGAAAATCATATAATTTTTTAGGTAAGATTTTTCAACCAAGTTGCGCCAAAAAACTATATGAAAAAATTTTGAATAAATATTTGACAATTAAAGTTGCAATACTTCCGGCACAAAGTATTTTTTTATAGTAATTTTGTATTTGATATTTTATTTTACTAAAAATTTATCAAATAAGTAAGGTAATGTATTAGATTGATTATGCTCGTATAAGGCCTTGTTTAAGCAAAAAAGTCATCTTTATTATCCTCATTCACTAAGGGCATTTACATGTTTTATAGGGTTTTCTAGCTATTTACCATCACTCTTCAAAAAAATTTGGTGTTAATTACTAAGGGCACACAAAAGCTCCTAAACTCTTACCTAAGGGTGTAAACGATATACGAACGAAATGTAATATGTTATTTTGTATATTGTTTTGATTACGATTCTAATACTAGCATTTGTTCTATCTAATTTATTTTTTTTAGGCATTGTGGTTCTATTTATTTACCTGATTAAGAACCGAGTAAAACAAAAATATTAAAAATATTAAAAATTAAAAAAAAAAAACTTAACAACAGATTTTAATTTCAAAAAAATGTTATCACAACATACATAACAAGGTCCCCCCTATATATGTGTAATAAAAAATAATAATAATATTTTTACATAATTGATAAATAAGTAAGCCAATATGAAATAGGTATTATCCAATTTTGTTGTGTTTAAGAAACAAAAATGTTATAACAACATACATAACCAGGTCCCCCTATATAAATAAGTAAGCCGATATATATTATCTCACTCGATAATGAGATGGAAGCATTAATGTCTCAAAAGATTTGGGAGTTATATTATCTTTCAAATGGAACACCGTTATGGGATGTCATTCGGTGTATAGACAGATGGATCTTCAAAATATACATAATATTCGTATACGTAGGGTTTGGATTTTTCTTAAACTTTCTCTCCAATCGTAATAAGGCTGTGTTTGAAATAAAAAGAGTGGAGAGAAAAAAAAAATGAAGGAAAAGAGAGTGAAAAAAAAATTATTTTCTCTTGTGTTGATTCTCATAAAAATATAAAAGAAAAAATAGAAAAGAAATATAATTTTTGGATACATATAAAAAAAATTATATTTAAAATTTTTCATGATTATTTTTTTTTCTTTTTTCGCCAAATGGCTGAAGAAGTTAATCTAAAGAAACCATAGTTGTGGAGATGAAGGTGTTCCAAGAACCTGAATGTGGTTCGCTTGTAAGGCAGTTGGCCAGAGAATCCGTTTTGTCGCCGGGCAGGTACAACCTGCTCCTTCCCAAATCTCACTGGAGCTTGGCCAATGAACGACATTGAAAGAGACAGGTCAGGATAAACTAGTCCTGCATCATCCTCTATGAATTCCAGAAACCTGTTGCCAGAAAAGTTGTTTAACGACAAATCTAACATTAAAGAAAATGAATCATGGAGGTGGAATTTGGCAGGGACACAGAAAGATTATTCCAGTTCGTAAAAAAAGATCAAAATCGCATAAGCAGCTCCCAGTGAGATTGTTTTGAAAGATAAAAAATCATGTTGGAAGATTGGCCCAAATTCATGAAACCAAAAAAACGCCCACACATCCAAGAGATGTGAAATGTGGGCTTACGGTCCATAGACCAAAGAGAAAGCCTACAAAACCCGTACAATAGTGACAAGATAGCATTTATGTAATTAAGTTAAAGTTCCAAAAATATTATTATAATATTTTAAAATTATTAGTCTATAAATTGAGTTTAAGGGGAGAAGGTTAAGACATATTATTCCCCTTGTTTTTTTCCCAATAGATATTTATTTCTTTTTCTCCATGAGCTAAATCCACAGAGTTTGGAAATCAACAAATTTTCAAGTTTGAAGATTTGAACAGAACAGTCTGAAAGAATTACACTAGCAATACCCATATTGAGAACCACTAGGGAATAGTTCCATTAAGATCATTGTAGCTCAAATCCAAGAAACTGAGAATTCTTCTGGGTGTAAAGCCTAGTGAGAATGTTCCCAGCTATACTGCAAGACCTCAGAGACAATCTAGACTTGGACCAAGTGGGACTCAAATTAGCACTGTTGTTCCAAGTGACTTTGTCACAGGGGCACATAACATAGACCAACTCAGTAAACCAAATGAAAATATTTTATCATATGGCTGTAGAAGACCAGATCTTCCAAAAGAAGCACGACTCTGCACTGCTGATAACCAAGCCTTAATTGATGAATCAACATCTGTTATTCTTGAAGCTTTTATTTCCTAGTTAAATACACGCAAAGCAATTTATGAACAACACCCTTGAAGGAAATTTTCACTAGTTCCCCTTGGTGCAGCCAGCAGACACTCACACCTGATCCTCTATGTTGCATCCATATAAACCACAGGTTTGAAAGCAGTACTTTCCCACAATGCAACTACCATGCCCAGAATCTTGAAAACTCACCCACATCTAAGGTCATAAGTGTCAGACAACAAGATCTTAGTGGTTAAATATACGTTCAGAAACATATACTGAGTGTCTGGAGACTGGAATTTATGCATCCAAAATTTTAGAGCTACCAATGAAAATCCTAACCGCAATGTGACAAAAAAACTGATCAAACCCTCTTTCCCTATCTTCTCTTTGCTGTTTAGCTGAATGATCCCCTCTCATTTAGTGACTTCTTCATGTCTTGCATGAACTGTTTCGGCTTTGTTCTGAAAAAATACAGACGACATTACAGTGGCAGGGCAGGTTGATTTTTCACTTCATCAACTTGAGTCAAACATCTTGAATATCAATCTGTAAAAATTCCTAACCTCCATATGACAAAAAAGCCTCTCCTCTTCCCTCTTGATAATACTTCTCAAACCCATTTTCCCCATCTTCTCTTTGCTGTCTAGCTGCACTAACCAATTAAATTTTGCAGATTGATATTCAAGATGTTTGACTGAAGCTGATGAAGTAAACAATTATCCCCTCCCCCCAAAAAAAAATAATAATTAGACATTAATTTAGTCTGTATCCTTTCAAAACAAAGCCGAAACAGATCATGCAAAACATGAACAAGTCACCCAAGTGGGAGGGAAATTCAGAAAAATTTCTTTTGTAGGGCATCATTAGAAAGCGATTCTTCAAAGAAGAATGAAATGGATCCTTCTGTGTTTCAGCAACCACCTTAGAAGCCACATGAGAATAAATTACAATAGTAAACTTCGCATGCTCCAAGAATGAAAAGTAGCACATTCCAAAGGTTCAATGATTAAAAATCATTCACCTCATATAGTGAAAATAGAAGCAAGACGTCCCAAGTTGAGCGGCTCAGATTAAAATCGTGTTTAATTCACATGGGTCCAACTTAGGTTATGGGGTCAGTGCAACTCGGGACTTTATGAGTCAAGTTCCAGCTATAGTTCAAGTGATTGGATGTCAATATAAAAGGCTCATACCAAGTTGTGTACAAAACCAATAATCTTTTCTATATTTGGACAAGAAAAACAAAAGATTTCAACAATAGAAGCCTCTACTTACCTTGACTTTTAAATGCACAAATTAAACAAGTGAGATTTTTGCAGGTCTTTGTAGATTTACTTTGGTAGCCAGACGTGCCAAATGGCTCTGAGACTTTATTGTTTCAAGGAATTCAACCTCTGCCATGTAATCTGTGTTAAGGGCAGCATTCACCAATTTTTCTTACAGGGACTAGAAAGCCGCCGCCAAAATGAGAAATGCGCCATTTCATTTCATTTCATTCACATTAAGCACAGTCAAATAACAGGTAAGACAATCTTACACAAGAAATTCCACAGGTTCCGCAATTTCCAAAATTTGAATAATACCTTTTACTGCTTTTTTTCATAATAATAGCAAAATATTTAACTCATCTCATGCGCTAACAAACGGTCCGACCATAGCAAATTGAAGCTATATAAAGATTTTTGGACCATTTTTCCTGCAAAAAAAAAACCAATAAGAAATATAGGTCAACTATTCAACAGAATAAATTAAATACAATTACAATTTTCATTACAGTAATGTCATTCCTTAGTTCTTCCCTGAACAGAACCTATGGAGATATTACTATTGCAAGGTTTACAGAGAGGAGACCCAACTCAAAAGATTTAGATAATTAGAAATCAACCAAATAGGTCTGGTAGTACCTAAATCACAAATTGATCAGACGACTTATAGTTCAATGAGACAGCCAAAGGCTATGAACTTCTTGGTATTAAGCAGGCCTAAAAAATGAATGATCATGTATTCCTATGCTATATCAAGTAACACATCTTTACAAAAAATTGCACATCTTTATTCCTATCAATCAAGTGTTCACAACAAAATACAGTCGCAATGACAGCATGATACTGAACCCCATATACACACCCACAAACAGAAGAGTTGTAAAATGAAGAAGAAACAAATAGAATCTTAGTACCTTTACATGGGCACTGGGAAAGGCTGAAGTGCGAAGAGTTTCCTGAGTTTCATCTAATACTTTACGTTTTGGTATGCTTAATATAAAAGCTGCCTGATCTGCAGTGGCAGAAGTGGCTGTTATCCTGTAGCCAGCTTCCCATCGTCTGTGGATTCCTTCACTAGGGTAAAGAAAATCAAGTTCGACAACCTGTGACATCAAAAGAAGAAAACAAAATGGTCATTATCACTATAAAGGTAAGTATTCATACCATAAGAGAAAGCTAGGTGGATATGGCATAAACGAAATAAAGAGTTGATAGCAATTTTTTCTCACTACGAACCTTGTACATTGTAATAACAGGTAATGCAGATTCAAGCTATGGATTTGGGCGTTTAGCTTACTGGCCACAGAGAGATTTTTCTAGTTTGATTCTTGGATTCAATTTCACCATAACTTTTGTGTCATGTGCTTGTGATGGTGTCATGTGCTTGTGCAATCACAGAAAAATAAAATTAAAATGCAGGTTTTGTTAACATATAAATGATGAAATAGATCATAGAAACAGGATCCAAAAAGTCCATCAGCTCTTTCTATTTCATTTACTTTTTTCTCTCGGAATAGCAGAGATCTATTCAAAAAAGAAAAGACAAAGATATTTGCCTAATCGCATTGAAAAATCTCTGTATTGAACTCAGCAAGCTTATCTAAAAAAACTCTAATTGATAACTAACTGCTCTTTAGTTGCTAACTAGAAAGAGAAGACATGTCAAGTACAACATTTAAACTTTGTTTTGTTACATGAGAAACTATAAACACGAAGACAGAACAATTCAAACATCTCAATAATAATCTATAGAAGGGCAACGCTTTTGAGGAAGCTCTTTAGTTGCTAACTGGAAAGAGAAGACATGTCAAGTACAACATGTAAACTTTGTTTCGTTACATGGGAAACTGTAAACATGAAGACAGAACAATTCAAACATCCCAATAATAATCTATAGAAGGGCAATGCTTTGAGGAAGCTCAGTTAAGCAATTTGACAATTTTATTTAGAATTTATCTTCCAAAATCTGCATTGCTCCAATTTACTCAGAAGATCATGTACATTATTCATAATTTTTTATCCCCTTGGAGGATATGAGTGCCATAGTGAACAAGAGTTCCACTCTCAGAACACAGACTGTACCTGATCGGAGAAACCAGAGTTCCTTGACATAACTACACCCCAACGGCTCCCAGCAGTAGTCATGGATGTAACATGAAAACCTTCTTTCCATTTTTTGTTTATCCACTTGAAAGGAAAAGATTCACTGACTTTGTAGGATTGTTGGGTGTAAGGAGTCCCTGTAAATATATTATCACATAACCACAAATAAGAAAAGGACATAAAAACTAAGTTCATGAATTTCGCACAAAATAGAAAAAAAAAACATCCAAAGCATACTATAAACATAAAAACATAGAGTAAATGCAAAAATAGATGCATAAAAAAATATAAAAACTAGTTTGCATGTGGGGATCCCCACCAACCTTTGGACATGACAACCAAGGAACTGCCATTGGATGAACCAGCTATGGCACTAATATAGTAGTTCTTCTCCCATTGCTCCATAATCCAGTCCTAATAAGATCCAGGGCAAAAGGATTACATTCTTTCAAACAGATGGATATAATTTTTTTCACCCATAAATAAAAACCACATCAAATAACATGCAGACCTTGTGTAAAAAGACTGCTGACAACTCATAAACCTGAGAACAGAAACTGGTTCCCGCATCCATGATGAGGGCCCACATATTTCCTGATGAAGCAATGCAACTTATGTACAAGCCATCCTCATTACCCTTTTCCACATGCTGAGATAACCTTGTATCAGCTACATTATAATGGTACCTAAAAGGATGTGAGAATTTGGTTTAGTTCATGCTAACAGAAATAAGATATGATTACAATGGAAATCACACACAGAGGCAGAAAAGAGACACATAAGACATTATCAAGGATAAACAATACAGAATGGGAAAAAATAATGAGCAGAACTGCAACAATAATGTAATGAAAAAAAAAAGGTATATCAAGTTTTGGTGATATATTGACCTTCATCAAGCATCTCCCACTCTTCAATCCATGACGGTGCTAGCTTACATGTATCTCTATATCTGTTCCTCAATTACCACTCTCTTTACTTTGTCATCTATCAGATCTACTAATTGTCCTCCTGTGGGAGCAGGGTGTGGGTAAGACAAATACTCGTGCATCCATGACATTCCTGGCCTACATTTATCTCTATATTTGTCCCTCAATTACCAGTATATCTATTCTGTAGTCTATCAAGGAGGGTAGGGAGGTAAGCAACATTCTCGTATACAACATGTTGAGACTTCTAGAGGTGGAAACCATATTCTTTAATAAATTAGCCAAATAACCTGGAGTTATCTAGTATGACTTTCAAGCAGGCAATACTTCTTCCAGGACAGTTCCATATATGACATTCCTTGCACAGACAGAATTACCCAGATTGAATAACCCCCATCCTCAGATATGGATATAAACTTTCTATCCTGACCACATTGAGTAATTCATCTCATCAAGACAGAAAAGTATCTGCTAAAGCTGAAAATATATATGCTTACTTGCACTCACTCGTATGTTTAAAGTAGTTTGGTCTACAAGTCAACAGCTCGAGCCCCTGGTTAACTACAAGCTATGTGATAATAAGCAGACATTACCCTTGATTGGCAACCTCATCTTTTCGTTAAATAACTCTCATTTGACAGAGGAACTTCATACTTCACAATAAACAAGTAAGCAGCTTGTGTCACTTCTCTTCATTCCTTTGGCCCCTAATTCAGGATGGAAACATTTTGATGTAAAGCATCTTCATACTACCATCCAAAAAAGAGAGAGGACTAGGTTTCGGCTAAAAGGGTAGAACAGCCATTTGTAGTCATCCAAAAAAAGAAGGCTAATAATGATGCAGGAACTCTCGTATGGCCACCATTTTTTATCCATGCTGCTTTTTTTAGGGACTGCAATAACATTACTAGTCTGGAACAAAGCTTCTTACATTTTTGCTACTCTGCAAGATATCAACAGACCACAACATGATCAAGAGTCAATTACCGTTGCTTCATTGGCCGACGCGCATTATAAACTGAAATCCATTGTGTTGCAGGACTTCCCATCCGAACCTTCTTTTTCGGCTGCTCTTCTTCATCCAGATTAACAAGCAATCTTCCACGTTTCTGCCCGACCTAATTGAGTGAAAAAAATAGCAAAAAATTATTACAATTTTTGAATTTAATATCAAATCCAGAAACATGTTAAGGTTATCCCCGACTGCCAATAAGATAGATCAGAGGTGGGAAATGTAGTATTCTTTTAAAAGCACCACATGATAAATTGCTGCCTTTTACGAAAGGAAGACACAACATCCTTTCTTAAGAGCTTTACTCTTGGATATTCTTAGCTATGTTATATGTTACCAACTTTTATCGACAACAGGATCTTACTTTTTCATAAAAATAATTAAAAAAAGAAACTAGAAATGAAATAAAACCATAAGAAAATGTGACTTTTTTAGCACAAGAACAAACACAAATTAATAAATTGTATAAAGGATTATAGAGAAACCCATCCAGGCCTTCAATCAACGAAGCAATGAATCCTGATCAACTGGTTCAATGGTGCGACCACCCCAATTCAGCCCAAGAATTTTCCTAAAGTAGAAATATAATAAAGAAACTAAAGAGTAACATTAGTTTCTTTTCTCTTTTGTTTTCCAATTCAACCCCTGCTGAGTCACCAGGTTCATTACAGAGCCAAATGCTCAGGCCAGAGGAAGATCCCAGATCTGGGCAAGTCAAACATGGTTGACTGGGTCAAGTCCAGGACTCAAAAAATGTGTGCAGATAGAAGGACAGACCAGGGCCCAAAACATTGATAAAAACAGTGGCATCTACAAAGCCATGGAAAGATAACAACTGTCTCACAATATTAATAAAAAATACATTTATGAAACAGAACTATCAATTTGTTATTCAACCTTTAAAGCTCCATCAATTCTGATAGGTCTCATGGATGTGCATGGCTCAATTAACCCTTCAAAAAGTGAAATGAGCTTTGCGTAATTTGGTTCCTCATCAAATTTCATATTTGTCACATTTTCAAGAAACTGCTTGAATGGGGCTGGGCAGAAACAACACAGCAGCTCAGGGGACGTAGCCATCTTTTTCTTACAAACAAGGAAACTCTTATTATCACCCTGCACTTAATATTGACAAAACAGGAAAAAATTTAGACATGAAGACAGAGCTTGGAATCCTTAATCAATTGATATGACATATCACATTGAAAAAGAGAAAAAAATAAGAAACTGCAAATAAAAACATTTAATGGAGTCATTAATTAATACAGACACTATCACCTGATAGCCTTGCCAGGGTAACCTTCCTTTAATGAGAAATATGAGAGTGTATGCCAGCGACTCAAGATCATCTCTTCTACTTCCTGTTCGACCTAAATGTGCATGCACACTTGCATATCTTATTGTTCCTCTGCCAGTACAGTATATTAAAGAAATTACAATACAGTGAGGAAACACATTTGGACTATAACTCAGAAACAGCTAAGACAAAAAACATAAACCTAACAAACCTGAAGATGTCAGGCCTTTGATCATAATCAACATGATGACTAGATGATGTGTCCTTCCATCTAGAAGCTGAACGATACATATTAATGGAACAGCTATCAAGAGAACTGAAATTTGCTTTAAATGTTATGTTCATGGGTATTCGGCAAGTTTGTCAGAAATAGAAGTGATCACATACCTAGCCCAAGATCAATAAGAAAGAGTTTCTTCTCATCTGCACTTCCAGATTGTCCAAGCAAAAAATTCTCCGGTTTCACATCACCATGCACAAAACTGAACAATTGCAATAAAAAGGTAATAGAGGTTATAATGGTATAAAGTGCTTTTTTTTCTTTTGAATGGTAATTTAAAAGAATTAGAAAGGGAAGAAAAGAAAATCCTGAACAAGAAAAAAAAAATCATCACTTTTCAAATAAAACAAGAGTAGAGAGAGAGATTGACAGAG
The DNA here is from genome assembly GCF_029961685.1 of Aristolochia californica. Lineage (NCBI taxonomy): Eukaryota > Viridiplantae > Streptophyta > Magnoliopsida > Piperales > Aristolochiaceae > Aristolochia > Aristolochia californica. The sequence goes on along the minus strand of NW_027181804.1, from coordinate 1,111,675 downwards.
GATGAAAGAGAGAGAAAGAGAGAGAGAGAGAGAGAGTGTATTACCCCTTCAAGTGAAGCTTCTCAAGAATTGAGATAGCCTCCACTGCAATGCAAGCAACCATATTTGGTGACATCCTGTTCCAAGCATAAATACCTAAATATAATTATACATGCATATATACGACCATATACATATATGATGGATAGAAAGAGAGAGAACGAAAGAGAGAGAATCTGTTTCTTACGCTTGGCCATAAGAATTCCAAACATCCCAGAGACTGGGGCCCAATATGTCCATGACCTGAATATACAATTTACTATAATTAAGCAACAGCAGGTAGTAAAGACTGTCCTAAAGAGCTCAATCCACATTTAAAGTTTACCAGAATATAATAATCTCCTTGACGACCTTTGTGGTGTACCCATGGCAGTCCATAACATCCATTCAGCGCGCTTGATCATAACATCGTAAGAACATCAGAGAAAAATCCAAATATCCAAGTAAGTTACAGAGTATGTAGGTTTTGTCAAGCATCAAAGACTATGAATCACCTGTAAACTTGCCATTCATAAGGTGGACCATAATTGCAGCCTTTACTGCTTTGGTGTTCAAATTTCAATGCTACCTGTCAGTGAATGGAATTTAAAACATGACGTTGTCCAGTTTTTAATGCCCAAGAAAACTGCCCACTATAAGCAGGTAGTGCTGTGCATTACCTCAATCGCATCAGGGCCTGTACATTCTGAGCCACCAGAAGCCCTTCTCCCTACATAAACCTGACCAAAGCCACCTTTGCCCAACTTTCTTTCTATCTTATATACAGGAGAATTACCTACTTGTACCTGCAAGAACAGAATCATTTCAGTAAACAATACAAAGAAGTTAAGCCCAGAATATCTAACCAATAATAGCATTTGACACTGATTACTAACAGAATCAAACATACCACTTCCGGATGCATCATAGGTGCATTTTTTGGAAGGTAAACCAAGACTTACACATTCAACAACAAGTTTTGGCCAGAGATTTTAACCAGCTATAGGCAGAACTACTGATCAAAGAGATGCAAAATATAGAAATTAAGGAGAATTAGAGGAAAGAGAAGGAAAATGGCAGAGAAGAAATTGAGAAGGCCACGTTGAATAGAGCAGCAGTCGTCAGGTCTGGAATTGACCCTAAAATCATTTTCACACTCACTTAAGAAAAGAGATACAAAATGACGTGTATACCCCTCTACATATTAAACCTTATATCTCCCTATTTACACCTCACAATGAAACAAAAATTTAAATATCCTATGAGGGATATAAAACAATGGTAAATGATCAATATACTCTATTTATAGATAATGCAACACTCCCCCTCAAGTTGGAGTGTATACATCAAGAAACCCCAGCTTCTAACAAAAATTCTCAAATTCTATCTTACCCATTATTTAGTAAAGACATCACCAAGTTGATCTCCGGACTTGACAAAGGGAATGACTACGACTCCACTCATAACAACATTACAAACAAAATGACAATCGACTTCCACATGTTTAGTAGGGGTGGCATCGAGCTGAGCCAAGCCGAGCCGAGCTTGATTTAAATATTTCGAACTCGAGCTCGAGCCGAGCCTAGGCTCGAGCCTAAAATTGTTATCAAGTTCGGGCCTAATAATTTTAATTGAGTTCGAGCCGAACTCGAGCTTCAACATACATTTAAAACTTTTCAAAAAATACATGTCAAATAAATTGTATATAAAATTATGCATACATTTTACATAAAACTGGGAATGACCTCTACTTAAAATTGGGCATAAGAGTGGCATCGAATCCAGCTGAGTCCGAACCTTGTTCAAGCCGAGCTTGATTTCAATATTTTGAACTCGAGCTCGAGCTAACCCTAGCCTCGCACCTAAAATTGTAATCGAACTCGAGCCTAATAATTTCAACTGAGTTCGAGCTCGAGCTCTACCTGAGTTCGAGCTCGAGCTCTACCTGAGACATTTAATATTCTATATAAAATATATGTCAAATAAATTATATATAAAATTATGCATACATTTTAAAAAAAAAAGAATGATAGGGATGGTTCAGGATTGAATTTCAATAATGGATTAAAACGCACCCATATTAATCTTTTTTACTCCAAATGTTGTTTACCTTGTTTTGTAATTTTTTTAATCTGGCCATAAATTTACTATAGCCTCCTTAGTGCCCCTAGTTTAAACTTATATTCTAGGAAAAACTAGAAATGTTTTTCCTATGATACATATTTCCAAAAAAAACTTTAAATAAAATCCTATTACTATTAGTGACTTATTATAAAATTACAAGAAATATTTTAAAATTTTCTTAGGAAAGTTAAATGGACCTCTTATTGCCTATTCTAGGGAATTAAATACAAATTAATAATCAATCTAATATATTACTATACTTATCGATAAATTTTTAATCAAATAAAATGTCAAACACAAAATTGCAATAAAAATTGCCTCATGCTAAAAGTATTACAGCATCAACTGTCAAATACTTGTTCAAAAAATTTCTATACGATTTTCTAGCCCGTCTTGGCAGGAAAATCTTACTTAGAAAATTATATGATTTTTTAATAAGAATTTTCAATTAGAAAAATGTTTACAAAAAACATGAGACACTAATAGTCCCTAGAAACTTATTTCTACTAAAATGTTTTCTTCAAGAGCCATGAGGAAGGAGAGTTTAAGGAAAAAGTTTTTTTTCACTCTATGAACTCGCACAAGGGGGGGTCGTCGGGGATGACGACTACGGAAACAGATCGAAGGCGAGGGGAGGAAGAAATCGAACAACCGACGAGCAACTGGCGACGGCGATAACAACGGACAGGAGGGGCTCAGCGGTGACGAAGAATCCCCCCCCCCCCCCCCCCCTCGCTCCTGATTCAGCTCGTTAACGAGCCAGCTCGCGAGTCGTCAAGTCGAACCTGGATTTGGTTGAGCTCGGCTCATTAATTTAAACGAGCCGATTTCGGATCTCGAGCTCAAGAGATACCGAATCGAACCGAGCCAACTTGGTTCAAAGCCACCCCTAATGTTTAGTCTACTTATGGAATACTCGGTTACAAGCAATGAACATTGCGGTCTGATTATCACATTATATCTTCATACCTTTTGTAGTAGAAAAACTCAACACTTGTAACACTGACTTCACCCAAAGAAGTTCACTTACTTTGTGGGTCATCGCTCGGTATAGTGCCATAGAGGGTTTTGCAACATTTTGACTTTGCTCTTCCAAGTAACTATGTTTCCACCAACAAAAACATAACACCCTCAGGTAGATTTTCTATCCAATTTAGACCCCACATAATCGACATCAGGATATCCTCCAATCTACAAGTAAGTGGTTATGTGGTGCATACAACAATCCTTTTATTGGCACACCCTTCAAATATCGTAATATCCTATGTGCGGCTTCCAAATGTATCTTTCTCATATGCTCAACCATGCTCACTACAAATGATATATCAGGACAAGTCCATGTAGCATAAATAAGTTTGCCTACTAACCTTTTGTACATAGTCTTGTCTTTAAGCTTAGCACCATCAACTTCATGAAGATTGTGATTCACCTCCATAGGCGTCTCAACAGGCCTAGCTCCCAACAACCCATATTCATGAAGCATATCAATGACATATTTTATTTGTGTCACAACAATGCTTGTTTTACTCTGTGCTACTTCAATCCCAAGAAAATACTTAAGGGAACCTAAGTCCTTGGTTTGAAAGTGTTTTGCAAGATTCCCCTTGATTTCATTAATGCATTTTACACCACTTCCCGACAAGACATGTCATCAACATATACAATCAACACTACAACACCAGTAGTCCTATTCAAAATAAATGTGTGGTCACAGTGACTTCTCAAAAACTCTAATGACATAACTTCTTGGCTAAATTTTTCTAAGCTCTAGGGCTCTGCTTGAGGCTATAGATTGCTTTGTGCAGTCTACATACTTTCCCCGTCTCCTCCTAAGCAACATACCTAGGAGGTTGCTCCTTATAAACTTCCTCGACCAAATCACCATTTAAAAAAGCATTCTTTATATCTAATTGGTACAAGGACCAACCCTTGTTGACCTCTATAGAAATCAATATCCAAACTGAAGACAGTCGTGCAATTAGGGAAAAAGTCTCCAAGATATCCACTCTATAAGTCTCTGAATACCCTTTTGGCAACAAGTCTACCTTTATATCTCTCTATAGATCCATAGCATTGTATTTCACCGTGTAAACCCAACGACAACCAACTATAGCAACACTTAGTGGTGGCTCACATAACGACCATGTACCTCTATCAAGTGAAGCTTCTATCTTAGCATCCATGGCTCATTTTCAATGAGGTGATAGCTTCCTAGATAGAAAAAGGAATACAATAGGAAGACAAAGATAATGCAATGTTTTTTAAGAAACTAGACAACAAATCAAAGCCAAAAAAGTTGGAAAGGGGATGCTTAATACTACGTTGAGTACAAGCTTGAACACCTTTACAAAGCGAAAAAAGTATATGTAAATCACTTACCTCAGGAACTATAGACAAAGAGGGCACTGGTGTAGGTCGAGGAGAGGGTATTGTATGATGGCCTTGGAAGGCGTCCTTCATTTATAAACCTGTAGTGGCTTCGGTGTTGACAGATCAGCAACTAACTTAATGCTAGGGACATCCTCCACAGGCTAAGGAACACAACCATCTACTTCAAGTAGAGTACCACACTCAACAAACTATGAAAAATAGGGGCATCCTCAAAATAGATATAACATTTGGAGGCAACAAACCTTTTTTTTAAACCCTAAACCCTAAGCCAACACTTGTACCCCTTTTTTACTACTAAATAACAAAGGAAAATAAACTTGACTGATCGAGGAGATAATTTGTCAAGAGATTAACCAAGAGCATAGACATAACACAAAGAGCCAAATAGTCTGAGGACAAAGGGGAAACAACTCACTAGTCGGCTTCAGAATTTGCACATGAATCTTTCCACCAAGCACAAATAAAGGAAGCCTATTAATCAAAAAGTAAACAGTAAGAGAACAATATCACCCCAATAGAACTTAGACACATTCATCTAAAAGAGTATAGTGCAGGCAAATCAAGCAAGTAGCGATTCTTCAATTCTGCAACTTCATTCTACTATGGAGTATAGACACAAGAAGACTGATGAATAATGCCATTGGAGCTACAAAATGTACCAAATTTATGATTCATGAACTCAAACTCATTATCAATATGCAAAACGCGAAGTGAAGCACCAAAGTGAGTCTTTATGTCAATATAAAAATTCAAGAATATATCAAATACCTTTGATTTCTCTAGTAGGAGATACACCCATGTGGACCGAATAAAGTCATCAATAAACGGAACAAAAAGGGGAAATCAAAGATACTAGATACCCACAGGGACCCTATATATTTGAGTGAACTATTTCAATAAATTGTTACTATTGACTAGGACAAGGTGGCAAGGACGCCCTATGGTGCTTTCTGAGTAGACAAGATTCACGATGAAATGATAAAATAGAAAATAGATCTGAAAATAACTGGAATAGCTTGGCTGGAAAGGATGTCCTAGCCACAAGTACCGTTGGAAAGGTGAAACAACTACATTTAAAGCTGAAGAAGATGGTTGTACCGAACTTTCCAAGCAGTAGAGCTCCTCTTACTTATGGCCAAAACCATCTGTCCTACTCATCTGGAGGTCCTAAAAGGCTCAATGAGTAGGATAAGAAGTTACTGAACATAGTAATAATTTAGTATGTTTTTTTTTTTTGAGATAAAAAGAGGTTATTAACGAGAAAGCCTGATACGTCGTTACATAATTTAGTATGTTGACTAATAGATAACAAATAAATAGGAAAGTTAGGTACAAAAGATAATAAATTTTAAAGACAAGGAAGGAGTGGGTTTAACTATCCCATCTCCACTCATAGGTGAGGAGGAACCATCTGCGAGCATGACATGTTTGAATAGGGACGACTGAGTAAGGGATGAAAATAATGTAACATACCTGACATGTGGTTAAATGCACTAGCATCAATAGCCCATGAAAGTCTGGAGATGAATGTAATGCCCACATACTTGAATTTGCCATGGTAACTATCTTAGTGCAAGTATTATGGGTCATGGATGAGGAGGATGCAGTCAATTGTGCCATGCATTGAACCAACTATTGGAGTTCATCTAGTGCACCAAAGACAATACCAACTACACCAACAAATGACTCTCCACTCTCAAGAAAACTCGAGTAAAACTCTGGCAATCTTGCCAAATTTAGCCTAGCATTTGTTTGAAAAATGGTTAATACGCCCAAAATAGATGCATTTTCTCTCAACACTACCATCATTGTGGCCTCTTCCATGCCCAGATGTATCCATGCCTCGTCCTTGTCCACCCTAGCCACATCCATGAGGTGTCTCTGAGCGACCCTGAGGTTGGACATTGAGGGCAGCAGCTTTTATCGCCTTGTTATTCTTGCTGCATTGTGAGACTACAGCTAATTGTATGATTTCCCTCTATTAAAGGTTTTCTTGAGTTTAAGCATAGTATCATCTACAACTATTTGGGAAAGAATTGCATCATATTCAAGCTGCCCTTGTTGCACTCGCAGTTCAGTTTCCTTGCTGGTGAAGGGATGATATGTTTCAATGTCCTGTAATATACTTTGCAGCTCATTAAAATAATCAATAACTGATCGATCTCCTCTCTTCAGGCCAAAGAACCTTATGTACAATTCATAGAGCCGAGACAAGTTGCTTTCTTGATCATACCAAGTTGTGACTTCCAAATCTATTTTGAGGTCTCACAATTCATCACTAACTTCGTAAATTTTGACCCCATGTTGTTTAGTAGCCATGTCATGACTTGATTATCCTCAGCTTCCCAATGATCTGTATCCGGGTCAGGAGGATCATCCATCAAGTAATTTGTCTTCCACTTATCCTTCAAATAAATCCAAACAAATTTAGATCAAGCCACATAATTCTGTCCATTCAACTTTATCATGGTGATCACAATAATATCTTTACCATCTAAATTACTAGACTCTTGGCTAGTGTAATCACTTCGCCTAAGTCAACCATCATCTACTATCAACAAACACCATAAATCTACGAAATAACATGCTGGAATACACTACCACAACAACCAGTCAAAAACTACTAAAAAGAATTGTATATGCTTGTGAAGCTGTGGTGGGCCCACATAGCACAGAATATTAGAGCACCGAAAGCACAATTGATATTATCACACAGCTACGATCCACTAATCTAAGAAAACAAATTGAAGATGAAGTCAATTGTGGTTTACGTCAACTCTGAGGATGATGATGCAAGCAGTCTGAAAGACTTGCACAAGCACAGTATCGGGAGAGAAGGACCCAGACAACCCTTAAGGGCACAAAAAAAACTTCATATAACTGTTCGATTGACGGCACAAGCCATTAACCCAAAGGTTATGGCAAAAAGAAAAGAAAAAAGATCTAACTTTTAACTTCAATAAACAATAATTTTGGAAAACTCCCCCTTTTAGAAAGTTCACATACTTGAGAAGAGGAAGAATCTTTTTAAAAATTCACAACAATTAGATCTATGCTCTAATACCATGTTAAATATAGAAATTAAGGAGAAATAGAGGAGAAAAAAAAAAGGAAAAATAGAAGAGAAGAAATTAAGAAGGCTGTATCAAATAGAGCAGCAGCCGTTAGGTCTGGAATAGACCATAAAATCACTTACTCACTTAAGAAAAGACAAAAAATGACATATATGCTCCTCTATATATAAACCCTATAACTCTTTATTTACACCTCAGAATGAAACAAAAATTTAAACATATAACTCTAACGATAGGCTCTCTGCTATCCTATGAGGGATATACAACAATGGCACATGATCAAAATACCCTTTCTATAGACATTTCAACAAAAGACATATCCTAGAGCATATCGTACAGGATGTGTTGTTGGGCTTAATTATTGTCCGAGCCACAACGACCGCTTTATTGCAGCTTTAGTTACGCCAATTTAGGTAGATTTCCAAAACAGTGCTTAAAGAACCACGACCCTGAAAAACTGTTGGTAAGTAATTAATCACTTCTAGAAGAACATTAAATGGCTGCCAGCAAATGTAGACCAAAAAACAGTAAATAGAACTATCAACATAAACTAGATTTACAACAATTACTTAATCCACGATTTTACACATGCCTATAGTTTGCTAAATGATAAAGATTACTGCACATGCTAATATTCTTTTTTTTTAATGCACAGTGCAAATATTCTCTTAGAAAGCATGAAAGAACGAAGAACGTCTACAACTCAGAGACCCCAATGTTTCCAGAAATAACAAGGGCATTCATAAATATCTGATCTTTAAGTCTTAACATTCCAATGTTACAAATAAAAATGGCAAGGAAGAACTTAAACCCACTTATCAAATACCCAGTTAGATACGTTTCATGAAAGGCAAACAAATTTTGTTATCAAAGTTTAAAGCAAAAACATTCGCTGTCCATTAAATGATGTATAACATAATATAGTTGACATGCAATTAGTTATCAAGGAAATAATTCCATGCTAATTTTCTTTTCTTTAATGCCTCCATTATACTAATAATGATCGATGTTACCAACGCTAAAATAATTTAGTATAAATTTTACCCGAAAAAATAGTAATATGTCTGGAACCGCGATTGAACAGAAAGGAAACTAGCCCGTTAAGACCATTAAAATCCAAAAAGAATGTGAAAGAAGTGTGCGAATAAATGAAAATTCAAATTTGGAAGGGAATTACTTTAATGTTAAATCAGATTCCACTTTCAGGTATTAGTGTCTGGCCCAAAAAGTGTATGACCCAAGTTCCCTCAATGTGAAATGCAGACATCTTAATACATTAAAAACATACCAGTGCATTTATTAAAATAGAAAAAGGAATCTAGTCATGCACATTTAGATACACTTCCCACCCAATATAAAGTAAATGTATCTAAAGCACAATGGAAATAGCAACAATTGGCAAATGAGAGCATTTGACTTGCTGTAGAACTCTTCCTCAATGCATAGGATAGCTCAATCACCTCACACAACGATCATCCAGTAACCGTAACAGGATGCTATAATTAGAAACCTCGGCAGTAAAATATTAGAACAGAATTACCACAAGAAGACCAAAAATGGAAAAGAATAAACATTACCCACGTGTTCAAAACTTTAGATGTTGACGAACTAATAAAACTCATGAATTTAGCATCGGCATGCATACCCTTTCAGGAATGGGAGTGGCACTTGTTTCTTCTTCCGGTCCTGCCAACTTTTCTGCGCTACCACCCTCCATGGCCAGATTTTTATTGCCAACTCCCTCTTGCTTGATCAAACCTGGCTCTTCAGCCCCCCCAACAACAGGTTCAGGCTGAACCTCACACGGTTGCTCTAAGTCAAGGTCTATCAGCCTAATTCCACCCCTTCCCCTACCACCTGTCTGACGAGCATTAGAAGGCCCTTTGGCTACTCCCCTTCCTCTCCCAGCCCCTCCTCTCCTACCAGTTCTGTTCTGAGTGGGGAGACCCCAATTTTCAGGTTGCTCGAATGGCTGAGGAGGCTGAGGAGGCTGAAGTTCATCAAGGCGCTTGAATCTTAACCTAGCCTGCCGGGCACCACTTCGAAGCTCTGGCATCCTCTACCCATACAAATCAACCACGTACTGGTTTTAATTACAGCCGCAAAAGCAAAGAAAATCACACCATCCAATCCCCCAAAACTGCAAATAACAACCACCAGATGCAACAAGAGTCAGATTACGCACATAGAATGGAAAAAAAATAACCCAGAAAAAAACAGTCCATGAACAAACGCAGCTCAAAAATAAGATATTTTTCAATCACAAATAAGCAATGCACGACGGCAGCACCATCCGCGCAAGAAAGCAAGACAACAAGCTAACATTGTAAGTCATCGGTAACACCACAAACGTGTAATGTTAGACACTGAACCATCAAACAGCCATTTCCGTCAACACACCAAGAGTCTGCTCCTACAAAACTAAAAGCTTATGCTTTTCAAACCCCCGAACCCTCCAAAGAAGATTGACTGCAGCCACAACACAAAAAACCAAAAGCAACAGAAGAAAAAAAATATCAACTTCATATCGCACAGAAGAAGACCTCTATCTCGAAAACACACACACACAAAAAAAAAAGAATCCCAACAACAACAACGCGATCAAACACTACCTAAGTCAAACCGAGAAAAAAAAGATTCATTTTCCAATCGCTCCTCAATCCACACACCGATTCAAAAAGACCAGGCAAATTCAACAACAAATTCAAATTCCACTCCCAAACCGATCGTCAACGACATACAACCCAAACCTCCACCCGAAACCACACCCAAAAACAGGTTTCCATCCACCGATCATTCAAAATCCAAACCTCCAGACCACAGAACCAGAACAACGACAAACAACCAAAACAATAACTCAAAGATCGTGCATACATCTAAAATACCGCGACGATCGCCTTCACCCGCGCGCCTCGTATCCAGCACCGCCGAGGTGGACCGCGAACGGTTGTCGGTAGTCGGCTACAATGCGATGCTCCAGCATTCACGACAAGAGCTCCGAAACGCTGACGTTCTGAGAGGTAGGGTTCGATTGGGAGACAGACAGCCAGAAAGAGAGGACAGGACGAGCTCTGTCACCTTCGGTGTCCGAAATCTTCTGTCTGCGCTGCGCTGCGCATACACACACACCACGAACGTAAAGAGAGTTTTTTAGAGAGAGAGAGAGAGAGAGGGGAAGGAGAGAGAATGAGAAGAGCAAGTGTGGCCTTGTAAGAGCCTACGGATTGTTGGATGGTGATTTGCGTCGCGCGGGGGGGGGGGGGTCACTCTTGTACACTTACGTTTACTATTTTACCCTCACAGATGGCAATTAATCTCTGCCGGCCCTCGACGCCGGAACCTGGCCTTCACTTTTTCTTGCTCCTTCCGTTGCAGTTGTACAAGAACACGTGTACGTTGGGATGGATGGGGAACGTGGGTGATTCAATGGTAGGTGATTGTTTGATTATGTCAATTCGACGGCTGGGATTAAGCTAATTATCAATGATTTTGACAGGTAAAGAAACTTTGAGGACAGGTTTTTTTGTTTTAATTAATTAACTAAAAATTGGCTGTGTCTTTATGATACGAGCCGGGTCCAAGCCACTGAACTGCCAATTACCGTGGTTTATTAATATATTTGTCTTGGCAAAATTGTATTTTCTTGTTGCAGCTGAATCAATTGGTCCAAACCCAACCACCTGATCAGAGCATGGGTGGGTCTGCATTCAAACTAAGCTTTTGATATATAAATGATATCATTTTTATAAAAAAAATCGAGAACAGTCTCACATTCTTCATTGCAGAAAATAGAAGTGAACATTGGACTAGAGTTTCCTTTGATTTTTTCTTTTTCTTCTCTTCTGAATGATGGTTAGTCTAGGCTTCAAAAAGCAAGCAGAAATTGGATCATGTTTGACAGGCCAGACACATAGCAACCACTGACTTCTCTCTTCTTTCTACTTTGGAGTATCAGCTGCCTCCTTTCCAATATCTTCCCTGGCACACTGAGACACATACGGCTTTAACTGTCCACAAACATAAGTATACATATGTCAGCATTTGCAAAATATATTGCAAGCAAACTGAACCATTATTTATGGAACTGATGAACTGACAAATAACAAGATGGAAATGGTTCATTATGGACAAAATTAAGGCATTCATTACATTCAAAGGTTCAATATCGAAACCCATCCAAGCTGAAAATGATAAAATGGAACCAGTTAGCCATTTACTGAATGAAGGCCTTGTAGGCTTTTATCATGTAGCCAAAAAATTTCTTTTGAGATTGCAACATTTTAGTCACTTCCAGCAAATGACACATACTAAAATTTTGATTACAAAGAGAGTTCTATCCTGTAAACTCCTTTCTGAACAAGAGACACACCAAGCAGTCCAAAGCATCTTTGCACAACAAATGATAAGAAAAAACATGAAAACAATGGTTGATTATTAGGTTGTCCTACATTTCTTACAACAACCCATAACTTGAAACCGTGACCAACTTCACAATTTCAATAAGGCAGGTGCAATAATCACTACTTCAAGTACCTTGAAACCAGTCAAATCAGGAACAACATAGTTTGGCAGCTTTTCGTCCATAACAACATATCCACCTGAGGACAGAATTATTTAGAGTGAAAAATAAAATAAAAAACTGAAAGCAGAAAAGACCAATTAAGGCTTTAATCTAAATATAACAACAATGTGTATCTGTAACCAAAAAGAGAAGACACACACTGCTCATGTGGAAAAGAGAAAAATATAAATACAGTATGGAATGAGATTCCTAGAAGGTGAAAAGCTCAGAAGAAATTCAACTAATCCAAATTTTCTGGGATGTCGAGGACAAGCCTTCCTAGACAACAAACACCCAAGTTACACTCTTCCAAAGACAATGTTAGAAGCGCAATAGACGGTTACATAAGAGCAACACTCTCGATTGCATGAGCATGCTCAACAGACAGATACTAGTGCCTGTTTAGAAGGGTTTTAGCAATGTTAGTTGAGAACCAGCAGAAAATGGGTGAGGCAACCATAGACAGTCTTGGGAGACTAAGTTGTTACATCGCAAGAGCAAACCTTTGAAGTCCTGCTCAAACTGATGGTGATTCTAAAACACAACAACAAATTGAGAAGAGATGTGAAAAACAAAACTAAAAGATCTCTTAGAATAACAGAGAAAAACTTGGCAGAGAATGCACAATATTCTATTTATTTGCCTTTTCAGAGTTTTCTAACTGTCCTTTTTGTTATTAAGGTTCCCTGTTTCATACACTGTCTTTTACCACACGAGCTAGTCAGGGATTCTACTCTCAGTGTCAGCTAGATGGAAGGGAACTTGCCCATTTCAAAGGTTACAGCAGTTTCTTCAAGGAATGATTATCGTTTATTTCAGAAAAGAAGGAAAAAAAAACATCTTTCCGTCCAAAATTATGTAATATTTTCTAGCTACATTTCTTTGTTAGTGGTGTTCGATTGTAACGAAATTACCTGTATTTAGGAAAAAACAAGTGCACTTATACTAAATAAATATGATGGGACAAGTAAAGTAACAAAATATAATTGTCTACATTCACAGTTTGTAAGAATGAGCAAAACCTTGCCAAAAAAACTTCACATCAAACAGCCCATATTCCCAACCTTCTAATACTGCTTCATAAGAGTCAACCATGTTTACAGCATCACTGACAAATGTTGCTTATAGGATGGTACATATCAAAAAAATTATTGAAAGTATATTGGTTGATTCTAGCCAATTTAAAGCCTCAAACTAGCCATGCAGGTGGAAACTTATTGTGATTTCCAGGCACCTGATATGGTACCTGATACCAATATGGTAAAGCATAAGTGAAATACTGAGAATCGATAAAATGTATGCAAACTCAAGGGCAGGAGAATCGATAGTTTCATACAGTGAAGATTCAATTGGTTGAAGCATTTCGATCATTTTAGATTTATTTCAACAATTAATACCCAGCCGAGTTATCTTCTCGCTGTTTGAAACATCTTATATTGTTGCAATCAACTCCTCATGCATGAGCGGTTAATTCAGATCAAACTAGCAAGAGCATCCAGGACACACAATAGTTCAACACCACATAAATCTTTGGGTGTCAGAATAGATTTGAAAGTCATACAACGCCTATAACTTAGTGTGATTGATGAGTGAACGCAGCAGATTATCAATTTGACCCAGTGATTAGGAATGCCAATGCTGCATACAGAAATCTCTTTAAGTTGACAGATACTATATACAACTGAAAACAAAATCCAAAATTGCATTGAAGATGGAGGTGGTGTGCTCAAATAGTTGATACGATTTCCATACCTTTACGAGTATGAAAACCAGTGGGTTTGCAATTCTTCCCCTTGTAGTAATTTTTAGAACCTCGCTTAGAGGTAAGAATGTCAAGTGATGAAGTGCGCTTCCTTCTCATCGCCCTCCCGAGCCCTAAAATCAGACCTAGTGGCATTATTCCCCTTGCTGACCGCGACAATCTGTGCAGTTTCACAATCAATAATCACATATTATAATAAATTACAGGAGTTACATAGCTCCTCTTTTTTTAGTAAACACATCGATCATTAGATAAAAAAACATACACAAGTATCATACTGCATCCTATATGAAAAAATTTCTGGGGTAGAGAGACAGAGAGACACTCAGAACTGTTATAAAGATTTGCCAAAAAGTTGTAAGGAATGTACCAAGAACTGCTGCAGCTGTGCAATGGGCTGGTTGTAAGGGACAAAAAAATAAGAAAACAGCAGGAAAAGAAAAGACACAGAAGTGATTAGGAAATACGTATGCAATTAGTTTGGAACAAAATAGTAAAAGCCTCTCACCCACACGATGATTGGGTGTCAACGCGAAGAAGGGGAGAGAACGAACCTCACTGCACAACAATCTTCTACTCCCGATGAAGCAGATTGACGAGAGCACGGGCGACGTAAGAGTTCGGACTGTAGAAGAGGTACTAGCGGCTTGGCGCTTTCACCAGGTAAATAGCCCACTGAATGCAATGGAATTGTGTAGTCGCCCTTGAAATATGGATATTTTCATACAGGCCCCTGGTTTTTCAGATTAATGCTTATACCCTTACCACATCTAAAATTCCGATTGACCAAAAATTTATTGGTATTTATGCTAAAAATAAATACAAAAAATATCATAAGAAAAAATTTTCACCCATCAAAATTATCTGGCTTTTGTGTCATTTTTTAATAAAATTTTTATTTTAATTCTTCTTAATTCCTCTCGTTATTAATGATGTCAAAAATATAAATAATCAGTTTCTTATTATTTTTAACAGGAAATTAAATGAAAAATAAACTAAAAAAATATTAAAAATATTTTTAATCCCGATTCCTGTGCGTCTCTTTGCACCGCAACCTGTGGACACGAAGGCTCAAAGCCTGCAACACATCAGACGTTCCCATTGGGAAGAGATCGAGCGATGGCTTCGAGTTCGACAAGAAATCCCGTGATAAGAACCGATATCATCTTCAACAAATCCGTCATTTTCTCCACTGCCAGAGCTCGCCGGCCCTCCGATTTCAAGTCTGCATCTGCAAATTCTAATCATGGTTCTTCTTCTTCTTCCTCTTGTCCGTTCTGTATCGGACGAGAACACGAATGCGCGCCGGAGATCTTCCGGGTACCGCGAGATACTTCCGACTGGAAAATCAGGGTCATCGAGAATCTCTACCCCGCTCTCCGTCGAGATATCGAGTTTCAAAGCCTTGTACTTGATTCAATCCCTGAAGCTAGCGTTTTGAGTGGGTTCGGCTTCCACGATGTGGTGATCGAGACGCCTACGCACGACGTTCGCCTGTCGGATCTCTCTGCTGAGGAGGTTGGTGGGGTTTTGATTGCGTTCAAGGAGAGGGTTTTGCAGCTCCGGTCTAATGAGGTCATCAAGTACGTTCAGGTGAGTCGGAGATTTTTCCTGTTTCCCACGTTTGGATGTTAGATTGATTTGATCTTATTTTGATCTTGAAGATTTTCAAGAACTATGGTGCGTCCGCTGGGGCATCGATGAGTCATTCCCACAGTCAGATCATGGGTTTGCCTGTTGTTCCTCCTAGTGTTTCTGCACGGCTGAACAACACGAAGGAATACTTTGAAAACACTGGGAAATGTGGCGTCTGTGACATTAAACCTGGGGAACTTTTAATTGATGAGTCCTCCCATTTTTTCTCCGTCGTCCCATTTGCAGCTTGCTTCCCTTTTGAGATATGGATCATTCCGAGACAACATTCTTCTTATTTCCACGAGCTGGACTGTGAGAAGGTACGTTCCACTGACTAGTCAGTTTTGGCTACCTGGGTTGTTCTTGCTTCCCAACTAACATCAAAGCCATGCTCAGGGATTTTTATTTTTTTCATTTTGTTAAGCAGGCCGTAGATCTTGGTGGTTTGCTGAAGTTAATGCTCAGAAAGTTGTCCCAACTGTTCAACGATCCTCCTTTCAATTTTATGGTACATACTTCTCCATTCCAAGCTACACCATCTCACCTGCCCTACTGTCACTGGTTTCTTCAAATTGTACCTCAACTCTCTGGTATTGGAGGGTTTGAGATGGGAAGCGGGTGCTACATAAATCCTGTTTTTCCAGAAGAAGCTACCAAAATATTGAGGGAAGTGGAAGTTTCAAATTCAAATTAACTGCTCTGCAACCCAACCTACAGTGTTTACTTTTTTTGTTTTTTTTTTGAAAAGGATGTATTACTTGTGAAGTGGATTATTCATCAGATGGCATTACAAACTGTATTGTCTTGGGAAGCCTTAGACTAGAAATTCAACTGAAGAAACGATCAAACTGTCATCCCATGTCTATCACTCTCTGAGTTACTTCTCTTTTTAGCTTTCCATAGTGTCAATTCTCAGAATAGAGTTGAAATGTACTATACAGTTGGGGTGATGCAAGACTTGAGAAAAAAGATACTGTTGGAATACCAAATGCACTCAAAACTGAACCTTTTAATACCTTGAGAATATGTGCATTCGAGTTACAAAAGAATCTTTTCAATCACTATCGGTGTTGGAAGTAGGATATGAACAGATTTGAGAGTTCAACGAAGGCAATTAGCAAGATTGGATGATAGATGGCAGAGAAGAAGGTTGGGAAATTCTACTACTTGTTGAATATGCCGAAAATGGATTTGATGGCATTCCGAAAATGGATTTGATGGCATTGATCGCGTTCTCATTGATGAATGATTCATCAAACCTTTTAAGCAGGGGCTCAAATTCTTCAATGGCTCGTAGGTTGGCGAGATCGGGGTCAGTCCGGATTCTCTGCATTCAATTTAGTACAGGGTTGAACTATCATTCAAACTGAAAATGTTGAGCATAACTCTAGTAATTGCTAGTCCTAGGTTCAAAGTGGCAAGTCATGACACAGAACTTACTTTAAAATCTTCAAATCCTTCTTTTAAGACATCTTCAAGTGCAGACAGGCCAGCTTGTAACTGTAAATGCAGAATGCAAATTTTCCACAATGAATAAACTAGAAGGAGAAATAATTTTTCCACATGAACAAAGTGAAATTCTGTAGAAATGCTCATATACAATCTCATTATCCTAATCCAATGATTACCTGATTCAGTTTGGAATAGCAGCAGGCTACATTGTAACAAGCCACTGAAGCTTCCGTAGGATCTGGTTTTTGCCCCAAGACGGACTCAAATTTTTCTAGAGCTTCTTCATATTTTTCTTCTCTTGTTTATCAAAACAGGAAAAATCATATTAGACCTTAAAATGGAGAAGATATCAACAAAGATTACTTGAACAAAATCAAAATAGCTGAGGTTACTTGTAAAGCTCAAGCCTTCTCGGAGGTCAGTCACTCTAAGTTCCTTCTGCTGCATCTTTCTTAAGTAATTTTTCACCTGAAAGCAGGAACAGCTTTGACCATTAACAGTAGAGATAGTGATATACTTGTGATTCTCTAGAAGCAAAAACTTATGTACATACCTTAATTTCTCTCACTCTGTCACTATTAACTCCAGAATTCCTCTCAGCCCGGATGATCTCTTTCTCTGAAAGCTCTCCACCAGTCTCCAACTTCCCTATTAGTACAGATTATATGAACAATTTTATTCTTGAAGGGTTCATATCAGAAAAGCTGGAACATCAGAATTCAGAATTCTCTAAAACGATCAATTTGTTTTGATTCTTTTCGGGTTGGATTAGACCGAAAGCATAAGAATGAAGACGAATAGACAAACTGAAGAGATACTATTGCTAATATTCGGAAAGAATGACATCAGAAGACAACTGAAAATACCAACCATCTCTCTTTTGCATTTTCATGAGCAATGGACCAATTCTCTGGCGGATCGTATACATGGTCCTTCCATACTCAGCAGCTGGCCATATCTCTCTTTTGCATTTTCATGAGCAATGGACCAATTCTCTGGCGGATCGTATACATGGTCCTTCCATACTCAGCAGCTGGCCATATTTCTTTTCCAAACACAGCACTGCACATTTTACAGTATCGGTTTACACCTGATCATGAGTGTTAATCATATATAAATAAATAAAATGCGAGACAAATAAGCTTTTGATGAATTTGGTAATCAAGAAGAGATGGTGATGAAGGCTGCTGATGAATTTAAACAGTTGTAAAGATAATTGTTTATCCAGTCCTGTTCGATTTCTCTCCAGTGGTCAATCAGCAGAATATTACATACACATCACCCACCCTGCTACTGGATTGCTCCATTATCCATTAAGGTCACAGTCAAGTGAACCTTGTTAGCTTGTTCGGAGATGAATGAATAAAGAACTGATGGACCTTCAGAAGTTTTGACACCCAACCAGTCATTCTCAGAAAATCTAACGGGAAATAAAATCGAAGCAGAAAAGGAAATTTAGCGGCAATTCAACTGCTCATGCCCAAGCTCAACAGAAATTTTCAAAGATGAGAAGCAAATTTTCAATAATTACCAAGAATGATAGCTGAAAATAAATATTGAATACCAAAAAAAATTGGAATAGACAAGGGGCAGAAATAACATAGGTAGGAGAAGAAATAACTGGAAACAAAACCTGGTAGCTAGAACTTTATCGCCAACACAGAACTTCCCTGAATTGTCGACCGCGCTACCAGGGGCAATTGCATCAATGTAGGTCCCGCCATCACGACCCTTCACAAATTTCAACCCATATGGCTTCTCCAGCTCCACCTCATACTCTTCAAATTCTTCTTCACCCTCATCTTCCCCTTCGCTTCCCTCCTGTTTCAGAGACTCCGATTCCGTTGCCGACGCTCTCACGATCAAAATAGATGGTTTTGCAAACGGGGTATTGCTCAATCTAAATGAGAGGTCAGTGAGCGCCAGATTCTTAGAACACCAATGCCTGAAATGCGAAACTGGAGATGGGTTTTGGTTGGTGGGTGCTCTTTTTGGTGAAGAAGAAACGAAAAGAGAGAGGGGTTGCTGCTTGGAGTTATAGACATAGTTGCTTGGAGCTGCAGCTGTTGCTCTAATTTGGGTCAATTTCTCTACTTTGGAGATAGAAAGAGAAGATTCTAAATGGAGGATAAGCATCTTTGAGTAAGAAAAGGGAGGGAGTTGCAGTAAATTAAAAAACAGAGGAATGACTGGTGGCTCTGTTATCTGCTCTAGTTTTCTTGTGGCAGTGATCACATAGACGTAGTCCATAAGCCACTTTTGCAGTGCGTTTGGGAAAGAATTAACTTTTTAGAAAAAAAAAGCGAATACAGAGAACGCAAGTACCCGTGGCCTAATGGATAAGGCGTCTGACTTCTAATCAGGCGATTGTGGGTTCGAGTCCCACCGGGTATGTTTTACTTCAAACTTTTGGGATTTTTTTTTTTTTCTCTCTTGGTATATATATGAACCAATGAAAGTCCTTTTTTGTTTTAAAGACTCTCACTTTTTTCTATTCTGCAAACATATTTACTCCCTTTATTTACTGAAAATTAAGCACAAAAGTTCAATTTAAATGAATTCTAGTCTAATAAAGAGTTTTATAACTAAGAGGAAGTGAGATAAACTGAGAAGCATCTTCTGCTTTCCTACAAGGATGAAGAGAGAAATCAGATGAAGGTGCTTCTCAGTACTAACACTCACTGCAGCTAGAATAGAGAAAGAGAAAGAGAGCAGTACTTGCAGGAAACAAGAGAAAAGCAAAGAAGAAACTAGGTATGATCAATGTCCATGAAAAAAAATAGGTTTTAAGACATCTTTACTTGGGTTTGAAGCCCAAGGCAATCCAGAATAAGCAGCTCTATATATTAAGAATAAGAAAGATTTTGATCAGAATGAACAGGAAAGGAAGAGAGCTAGAGAGTTGAGAGCCAATCGTAAAGAGAAAAGCGGAGAAGAAGAAGACGAAGCAGTTTTAACAGAAGAAAAACAATGACTTGTAACAACTGAAGATTTCACCTTTTTTTTTTTTTTTTCTGGCATGATCGTCTCATCTCATGACATTATCGACGACAAGGAGAGAAGCAGAAAAAAGCAAAACAAGATAAATTATAGCCAGAAAATTTAAAAAAAAAAACATTAGAACTCGGATAGAGTGCCCATACACAAGTACCCTTTTCGAAATTGCATTTAATGCAGAGGTAACTAAATAAACACATTAAAGAGGAGGAAGATGAAGCAGAAAACCCAAAAAATGAATGAATCTGCAAACCCTATTCGCCTCCTCGCCCAGACATTACAAACTCAATAAATATGCTTGCATGAAAAGGACGGCTACGCAATGAAAATCAGAAACAACAAATACTTACATAGATCAAGCTTACTCTAATTTCTGCTGATTTTTTTTCTGAGAAGAAGTGAGAGAGGGCTTGGATCGAATTTGATCTGATGGGTGGCTGCCATCTTTATCAGCTGGACTTTTCATGGCTCTGGCAGCAGTAAAAAGCTGAATGAAATAATGAGGAAACGGCAGGACCACGGAAGGAACATAGTGCTTGCCTCGTGTATTCTGGTGATGTCACAGTGATGACGTTCACAGTATAAGAACTTGTGTAATTTTATTTATTGTTTATTAACTGGAATGGAGGCCTTCGGGTAAATAAATTAATTAATTTTAATAACCTCAAATCTTCTTCGCTTGATCCATGTAGCAAATCTTAACTCATTTATAACAACTTTTAAATCCACTAATTCCCCTAGGTTATCGCTTCTGCTCTTATTTTGAATTACTTTGATCGGATTTACAGAGAACGAGAAAAAATATCCAACAACAAACAATCCTTCTGATCTTCGTTAGTGAAAAAAAAAAAATCCTAAAAAAATTAATATGGTTTTACTGACAACGATCTTCAGAACCCATAAACGAAACTCCATCGCAGAATTACAAGACTGAGTTCAACTCCAAGCCAGACCATGCACAGCAGCAGAAACAAAACATCCGTCGTCAGCCCAAACGAAAACGGGAAGAAGAACCTCACGTACCCACGATAAACAAAAATCACAATCCCCGCCAACATCGACGCAACCACGTAAACCCCTTCTGCGACGACCCTCCCGTCTCCAGAACCTCCAGTCTGGAAGGCCGCCCGAAGAGTCCCGGCAGACGCCAGAAGAATCGCGGCGGGGGCCACGAAATGAACCCAAAGCTGGCTCCTCTGTTCGACGAAAGGAGTAATGGGTGCGCTCTTCTTGAGGGGATGGAGGTGGGAGAAGAGGTAGCAGGTGAAAAATACTAGTTGGTATATAGCGCCGATGGTCATGAAGAAGCCCATGAAGAGAGTGAATCTTCGTTTCTGGGGGTCGCAGTGGGCGGCGAGTGTGTAGACGCCGGCGACGAGCATGGCGAGGAGGGTGGTGATGAGGGTGACGTCGAGGGCGACAAGGCCATAGCGGGAGTAAAGGGGTGCAGGCGGGACTTGCCCTTGCTCTTGGTGGTCAGGTTTCGACGTCGCCGTCTCCGTATCCGGCCCCGTCACATCGTTGAAGATGGCATGCATGGCTGGAATATTCTAGTGTTGAAAAGAGGAAGAAGAGGAGGAGAGCTGCAGACTGCGAAATCTAATATTTGATTATCAATCTCTGCAAGGTGAAAAATGGGAAAATCGCAAGCGGAAATAGAGGTTGAAGCGAACACAGCTTCTTCCTAAAAGCAACAGATAGCTACAAAAACCGATCACGATTCCATCCTAACAACTAAGCAAATCAGAATGTTGAATAAAAAAATCAAAGAAAATCAGAAAACTGATAAATGGATAAAATAAAGAGTCCAAGGTTAAATAAATTTAGAAAACTGAAAACTCAATGTTATACTTATAAATTAATAACCATTCATCGAATGCATGGGTGGTTCCGGTCTAAACTCCGAGTTTTATTTTAGTCTGCAATTTATTAATCGTAAATTAGGTTCCCTCTTTTCTGTCATCCATAGAAGCTTTCACTCTAAAAGTTCTGGAAAGTGAAAGTGATGAAGGGAAGGAAGTGGAGTTTCACACTCTCCAGACTGTTGAGTTTGTATCATTCAAAAATCAGATTTAGTTACACAATTTTGATGAGTAGAAGTTCTCCATTACTGGGTCTTATAATTAAATTTCCGGATCATCCAAATACAACCACTGGAAATTCTAAGGTGATGATGGCATGAGTCATATAATTGATTCGATCAGGCATGCCAAACTATAATTCCAAGTTATTTCACGACGTTTTACTTTTCTGAATAGTGAATACCATCCCTCCTATAATGTAAAAAATGAATCCAGGACACAAAGGAAATCTTGATAAACAAGTTCCTTCTCTTGTGTTTGGATAGGAAGGGATTGAGAGCAAATCTTCTATTGCATGCAAGGAGATTCTAGTCTTTTAGTTGGGTTGAGTATTATTTACAACTCCCGGGTGATTGGTTACTCTTCTGAGATGGGTGGGAGCTACCATCTATAGCCAATGGGGAAGCAAATCTCATCACTTTTAGTTGTGTGAAAATAAACGAAGAAACCACCTGTTACTGGAACCTGCAGCAATAATTCACAGAAGTCAGATACATGAATTCTTCCCCATGAGGATTTTAAATCATGACCTCAACTAGGTAAAGAGAAACATAAATCCACATAGAACAACACCAAGAATTTATAGAAGAGAGCAGGCACCATAAACAAGAAAGGTAATAGCAAAGTCACATAAATTTGCCAGCACTGATCATATAAACATGGGTTGATCAAGACAGAAATGAACCCAAGTTTGATAGTTCAAAGATATCAAGAAGTTACAGTGACCATAGAAAGAAAAAATTAATGACTCTGAAAATGTCTCGGGTGGGAAGACCCGAGAAAATAATTATAAAAACCTACCTTCCTCGTCGATATAACCTTTACCACCAATCTACATCTTCACATTTTCATTTCTAACTAACTCTATACTACTATAATAGCAAAAGTGGGATCTGTCTCCAAGCAAAACCGCCATTTGACCTATCCTCACCGTCACATGAAAGCCATCAGTCATTCCAAAATACACCTTGCTCTTTAGATCTTCTAACATGTTGCTATACAATTAAATTGGCCTTTCTTCAAGTTCTTCACCCCTTAACCCCTCCACCCACAAAAAAACTGTACTTATTACAATGTTTACATGAGCCTTCCACGGATAGTATGTATATTTACCATTTGCATGCAACTTGCAAGAAACTGTAGTAAACGACCAATGTGCAAAATTTACCAAAAACTGATTTTGTTACTTCTTCAGACCGTTACTTGACAGGACTTTCTTCCCATAAGGACTGCTACGGAGCGCAGGAATGTGTGGCCGGATTGCCTCCACAAAAGCAGCATGAATAACCCCCTGCTCAATTAAAAGAGCTTGTCAATGAGATAAACATAACGAATACAAACAGAGATGACCAGATTAAATAATGAGATGACATTCGAACCTTGGAATTAGCAAGAGCAGACTGAACAACATAATTGCCATATGGGTCTTGTAAGATTTGCCCAAAGTCAGAACTATTTATCAACTCTTGAATAATATGGGCCTGCTTGTCGCCTCCTGCATGCTTGAGGCATTTTTCTACTACATTGCTGCTATATTTTTGCACAGCGAGCTGACAGCAGTTGCCTTCTATTTGGTCCATGACATTAGCTATAGCCCAAGGAATCCCTTGTTCAATGACAAACTGTACAACATAATTTCTGCACAATGATTAAATAGTCAAGCACTCATTTGAGATGTTGAAATCTTGAACAAGACAGTGACAAGCTAATGAAGAAACTGAGACTGGAATATCTAGCTCATACCCAAATGGATCTTGCGAAAGAACAAGGGCATTAGAAGTGATCTCAGCCATCAAGCGATTGCTCTGTTCCCTATCAGAATTTTGAAGGCATTTTTGCAGCACACAGCAACCATGACGGTCCGTAGCAAGCTCAACACAGTGAGCCGTTGCAGCATCAAATAGAAACTGCATCAAATTACTAATATCTTAGCATATTGGGGCTTTGACAATTATAACAAGAAAAGACACGCATAAATTGATTAAAGTTCTTATCTAGCAATTTAATAGGTTTAACAAACTTTGGCAATCCACACAACCATGTAATCATGGTTAATGAGCCCACAAGAATAAGTCCATCAACATGCATCATTGGTGAAGACAGGCATTGGATCTAAAGTAAAAGAAGTTTATAAGGCAGGAAAGACACACACATGTAAGACTTTGCAGAATGCTACATAGGTAGCAATCTATCTTGATTTCATTGGGTAACATACCTCCTGAAATGTAAAAAGTTCAAACACCATTTTTCAAATTGTGTCTTTCTTCTGATAAAGTGACTGAAATTTAATGTTATGAGTATCTCCATAACATGTTATTAGATGTTTAACACAAGAGTTTACCTATTATATATATTTTCCAACATAATTACAAGTGTTTATGAATTGTGTCAGATAAGAAAAAAATGAATTTTATGTCATGCATGCCCTGCTCAAAGTAAGAACAAATCATCCTTCTCAACCAATAAGGTTCTAATTAGTATTCTTGAACTGGCAGACCTTCTGTCTGGTGGAAAAAAGTGAGGCAACCAACAGGATTTATTGGCATCTATAAAGAAGCTCAACAAAAAAACAAGCCGGGCAAAATTAAATAATGCACAACCTGGATTTGTGTTTTACTCAAAACTTCATGGCAATTCAAATGAGAGATAAAAGGGCCCCAATTACACTATAAGAAAATTGCAAAAATGTTATAAAATTATGTAAGAACCCCTTGAAAGAATTAAACTGTCATCCATGGTATCAGGATACATCTCTTAAAAAAATGGTTGTGCCACAACAGCTGGATCATTGAATGGCTAAAACAATAGCCAGGCCAAAATCTGCATCCCATTAGATTAACATTGCCCCAGCAAAGCTAAATCCAAGAAGTAATAGGACCAAGAAAAAAGGGATTCAAGCGTTTGCATTTATAAAAAGTTGTTAAAATCTAAAGTGAATGAGCTTAAGAAAAATGCCTCAAACATGCAGGAAGCTTTAGACATATAAATGTAGTATCCTGGGATTTTTCTATAATACATCTTCATCTAATACCTTTATTAGCACATTTCTTGACTATCTGCTTGCACTAATTTGATCCAACTTCAAACAATCACCAAGATGAATGTCATATCTTAAATCTAGCCATGCTAAGCCCTTTGGCAAAGAGAATGTTAAACGATTTTGCAAGATGAACTTGCATAGTCAATGTTAATTTAGCTTCAAATAACAAATCACCAAAACTAGTGAGTGTCCAAGTGATTGTGCACTATTTTTTTTGAATAATGATTGTCCAATATTTTTTTTGAAATGATTGCCCACTATTAATCAGGCTAATGGTGACAAATGTGCAAAAGCAGAAATTACTAGAATCTCTCATGAAATAAATATACCCATCATGGCTGTGAACAAGGGAAGTATCTCTATGTTTGTATATGTGCATGGGTTGTCAGCATTTGTGGAAGCTTTATGTGACCTTTGTCAACACATTGCATGATTTCTTTGTCGCACTTAATTTTATAGCAACATTTCAAAATTCCTTTTAGTCTGACTAAGAAGATCATATGATTACAACATTTGGGGGGCACATTGCATGATTTCCTTGCAGAGCATAATTTTACAGCAACATTTCAAAATTTTGTGTCTGACTAAGAAAATCATATGATTACATTAGGTGTGAACCCCAAAATTATTTCATCTCACTAAAAAGATTGAAAGTCTCAAATAATCTTATCCAACAAAAAACTTGACTTTGATTTATAATAATATCGTTGGACATGACTTGTGGTTTTAGCATTCATGTAGATAACTCTTTGAGTGCAGATTTACATGGCAAAAGAAAACTGCAGCTTCTCTTTTATAATCACCAAACATCCTCTAAGTTGAATTTAAGGGCCTTTCATTTCTTCCCCTTCATCAATACTTTCTTTGGTTTTGAGCCACAGATTTGTTATGGACAGTAGTTGTTTTGCAAAATACAGCAACACTTGGTACAGCCACAATCAGCAACCAAAACTAGCCTTATAAGATTTAAGATCACAAGCTAAAGGAACCAAGAGGTCCAAAACTAAAACTAGCAAGAAATGCTGAAAGCTGATAAAATACAAGATCAGATGGTACATAAAATGATTAATTTGGTCATGCTTTACTTTACTAGCTACATACATTTTCCACTCATCCTTTTCATAAAAATGTTAGAATCCAGAAGGCAGCTCTGTGTGTGTGTGTGTGTGTGAGAGAGAGAGAGAGAGAGATCATAAGATATCTAGACACTTTACTTCAAAAGAAAGATCAAAGTTATTAAAATTTACAAACTATTGTTTTATGAATTATAAAAGAATAGTCATTCATTACCTCTCTATATTCTAGCATTAGGTGTTGCAAGCATCGCTGGGCAACATGATTACCATTCATGTCCTTTATCAATGTAACTATACCAGGCTTGAGTGAAGAAACGACAATAGAAGTTTGTTCAGGAGTCTTAAGAGTTTCAATCACCTTTTGTACAGCTCGAGTCCTGCATAAAGAAAATTAAAAAAAGAATATAAAAACTGTCACAAATAAGTGAGGTTGAGAATGATGACCAGTAATGCATGAGAAAAGAACATACCCATGCATATCACATGAAATTTTTATCAGATCCCCATCTTTTTGTGTGATGGAACGAAGAATTTGCATCTGCTGATCCTCATCACACACTTCAAGTAACTTTTGGACAAGATAATTACCAAATGGATCTGTCATGAGTTCCACAATGTGATCTACGATTTCAATAAAAATCTTTTGAACATCTTCAGGAGTACCCTCTGTGAATTTTCTCTGCAAGAACCGGCAACCATGTTGATCTTTAGCCATTTGGTAGATTCTTCCTACAACTTCATCCACTGAGTTGTATTTCAGTGGCTGGGACCTCGAAAAAATTCTGCAATCCAAATTATCAGCGGAGGACGCACATGAACTTTGACCATCCAACTGAAAAGATCCACAAGCAGAAAGTCCAGAGGAAAGATTGTGTAATTGCCCATTTGGTAATGTCCTTCCATTAGAATTTGCCTGATTTAGAGATCCATGCCCGCCAACAGAACCAGGTCTCATCAATTTTATTGAATTCAAACCATGGGACCTAGTCTCCGGGAGATAGGATCCTACTCCTTTGTCCATGACTTGGACACCAAGTAAATCTCTAGCTGTAAATCCTTGCCCAGATGTTTTCCCACCACGTAAAGTGCAGCACTCTCCCCTTCCACAGTAGTCCTGTGCATGGAAATGACCTGTACCACTGAGTGATGAAAGATCTGGATAGTTGAATCCCCTTCTGTTGTTCCAGTAGGGATCCTGATTGGCCTGTTCAATTTGGTCCACCAACGATGCATCAAGATACGGATGCCTTAGGTTTCGAGAATTGGACCCAACAGGCGAGGTACCACTAGCTTGAATTGGATGAGCTTCTGATAATTGATTTTGAAGCTGCTGCAAGTAAATGTACTGTGGGTGCATTTTGGAATACCTATCATCCTCTAAATGGCGCCAACTAATGTGAGCTTGGCTCAAGTGCGGTTGCTGTATGAAAGGAGAAGGCTGTGTATCCAAATAGACTTGCTGCTGAAAAGCCGGAACAGGGAATTCCGCCCCTTGGACAGGAAAATAGCTTGTAGGTCCAACAGGAAAAGCATTTATCCCGGAATGTTGATGTAACGGTGCTCCAGAAATCATTGGAGAATTCCCCCTCTGATCCACCAAGTCGCCCATAAAATGTTCAAGACTTTTCTGATTGTTAAGTAGTTTCAAACTCTCTTGGCCATTCATTTTCAAATTGAATTTGTTAAGCCCATTTGAGCTTGCAATTGATGGATATGGTTCTAACATTGGGTTAACCAAATTCAGGCTGTTTAGAGTGTTAGCCGATGGAGGAACAACCATCCCAGCTGAATCAGTAACAGGAAAAGGCTTCCTGAAGTGGTTTGAGTATTGTGCATCCAGTGACAATGCACGGCTGGAAATATTCTTATATTTAATTTGTCCAGACATAGCTGGTTCTACAATCACAGACTCTTTGAAACTCAAATCAGCAAATGCAGATGCCAAGGATTGGTCGTCTGGGAGGTTTGATGTATCCTGGCTTCCATCTGAGATGGTTGACCGATATTCATGTTTTAGTTTAACATTCATTGCATCGGCATTTCCATGTCTTTGAAGTTTCTGATCCAGAGGAATTTTAGAAGAATGCCTCTCAAAGGTTACTCCATTATAGAAGGTTGTGTTACTAGCTTGTTCTGTGTTTTCAGAAGGATGATAGAACCCAGTAAAACCACCTGAATTCCCATTTGCTGTTTCCAGTGAGATGGGTTTGAAGTCTGATGATGAAATAGTGGGCCTAGGTTCCCCAAGATGGGGATTTGATGATGTCTCATCTGAGAAGTCACCTAGAAGCATTTCAATTGCTTGGAAGGCTTGGTCAGTTCCTCCTTCGTCCATATCAAGAGAAGTGAGGTATAAGATTTTCTAGGATGACCAAGCAGACCCAGTTCAATTAGAGAAATGCAACTGTGCAGAAAAATGCCTGTAATGCTAGCAAACACTAATCTAAGTCAAAACCAGATAAAAGTCTAAATAAGCATTTATAAAATGTAGATACAATGGATAGAATTCAAATCCCAAATATTAAAACAACAAATATTCGTATTATTGGATCCCCAATAACTCATAGAAAATACAGAACCAATACACAGAATGAAGTAGATCATCATCATTGGGCTCCAACTATTTTGTCAAGAACCAATCGTCAGTCAATATGGGGCAGAGAGAATGAAAGAGAAAAGTCATAACAATGGTATCAATTCACTTTTACATCCTTTCATATAAAAAATAAAAAATGGAATCAATTCACTCTTTTTTTGACAAAGCAAGACAAAATATCTTCAAAATATACTATTTATCAACTAGAAAGTGAAAAAAGCAATGCAGCTATAGAACATAATCTCCCTGGCCAACCAACATCTGATACAAGCTGGAAAGCAGAGTGTGACCCATTTAAACCACCACATAATGCTTCGAGTTGATGAATTTATAGACATCTTGGCCAGATGACTTGAACTTAGAGAAATCTCTATAAAACAGGACAGATGAGTTCAAAACACTGATCAGCCTCCCAATGCTGCTAAGTTAGATTGTTATTTTTCCATTTTAAATGTATGAACAGAAGTGATTGGCATATATTTAATCGAAACCATCTAAAATCAAGAAGGTCCCAGAAGAAAGATCCTATATCATCAGAGACAAAGCCATGAAGAAACTCAAGAAGACAAACCCAAGAGTATTTGAAATTTCGCATAATTGATCTATCATCAAACGACGTGCAACTAACATTCGAAACCAAGAGCCTCAAAGGAAATCAAAATTATTGCAATGGACTTCAACAGAAGATCCAAGTTTTAGTATACAACATAATCCGGACAATCCAAACCCATCATCAAGCTCTTCAAACGGTGGAAAAAACCCCAAAAGAAACCCCAAGACACATATCGCCTCCCACAGTCGGCAACTGAAATTCCACGGTAAAACACCAAATAAAGCAATCAATGGCAACAATCAAATATCAGGACACAACCGCCAGATAACTTCACCACCAAAAGCACTCAAGATATCATCATCAGCAATACCCATAAACTAGGCCCACTGAAAATTCGCAAGAAATATGAAAATATATTTTTTCCAGTAAAAAATTCCAAATCCTAAAAACGAAAATCCCACGGAAAGACAAAATGAATCCCAATCCGAACCATCAAATGCACCCAAACCGCAGAACCCCTTAAACCCTGATCATCCAATAAAAACCCAAAAAAAGCAACAAAAAAAAGAAACATAAAAAAAAAAGCACAAAATTTTAAAAACTGTGATAAAACTGGCCTAAACCCAAAAAAAACCATCACAGAAACAGAGCCAAATCATCGATAGAATCGCTGCAAGGCTGAAGAAAGTACGTGAGAAAAAAGGACTGGAAAGGCATTACCGTAGACAGAAGTTGAGCCGGCATTAGAGAGGAGAAGAAAGTCAAGGCCGAAGCAACAGTGCAGAAGCGAGAAGAGACAGATGGGTGTAGTGTGAAATTGGGGAAAATGCGAAGAGGACCGAAGAGATAGAGGAGCTAGGCGGCGTGGTGGAGAAGGAGAGGTATTCAAAAGGACAGAGGGAGGCATAGAGAGAGTGGTATTATGGCATGTAACATATCATGCATGGATTCTTTCTTGCTTTGGTTTTTTGGTATGTGTTTGGTTTTTGGTTTGGTTGTTTTATTATTTCCATATATATTTCCCTGCATAAAAATAATAATCTTTGCACTGGAAGGGGTAAGAGAGAGAAAGCTACTAGGGAGAGTATCGGGATTTCAGGGAAGGATTCAAAGCCGAAAATAAAGAAGATGAAGGAGAAGAAGAAAAAGGGTCTCTCGTGGACTTCTACGAGCTGTGTACAACCGTCGACCTTGGAATAGGAAGTAGGGAGTAGGGATGCACTCGGTTGCAAGCCTGCCGCTTTGAACCACGTTTCACTCTAGCGTTTCATGAAAGAGAAATTAGAGAAAGGGAAGATAAGATCTTAACCATTAACCGTGATTTTTGCCTGAATTAGTGATTAATATAGATTTTTTTTTCACTTTTTTAATATCTTATTGTATATAACACTAGTAACATAATATTACACCAATCATAGGAAGACATATGTGAATTTTAAGACGCGTGTTTCTTTGTTATTGGGTAGCCTTATACGACCGGAATAAAAATCCTAATACGAATTTTATCGAAGGGATGCATTTATATATTATCAAAATATTATATACATAATAAATTAGTGATAAAAAAATAATAATATTTTTTTATAATTGATTACCCAATTAA
Source organism: Aristolochia californica (assembly GCF_029961685.1). Lineage (NCBI taxonomy): Eukaryota > Viridiplantae > Streptophyta > Magnoliopsida > Piperales > Aristolochiaceae > Aristolochia > Aristolochia californica. The sequence goes on along the minus strand of NW_027181804.1, from coordinate 1,080,712 downwards.
TATAAGTTAAATAATTAATTTTAAGATAATTTGATCAAAGTATTATGTAATTTTGGGATGTGGTGTATCGGTGTTAAATTATGTATAATATTTTTATACGTTTAAATTTGGAAATAATTTATATAATCGACATTAATTTTGGATTTTTGTAAAGTCCATTACAAACGAACAAGTTTGTTTCTTATGTAAATAACTCCAAGGAAAAGTAACTTATAAATCTCTCTTTCTCCTTTTTCTCTCGATCTTAAAGGGCAAACTCGATAAGGTGACTAGGTCCAGTTGAAAATTGAATTAAGAGTTACTTAACACTCGTCACAACGCAATATATAGTATAGTTTTGTTCTTAATTCAGTACTTTTTTATTTACGAGATTGCCATTGTTATTATAAAAATTATTTTTAATTAAAATTTTCCATAATAAAAATTCTTTATGATACCAAAATTAGGCCTATAAATTTATTTACCAATTATAATGATCAAACCATGTCTAAATTCATGAAGCAACACATGAAGACCATATAAAAAGTATGGGACTCACTTGGGTCCAACTCAAGATCCGGTCTACCTTATCCGGATCTATTCTACCGATTGCCACTTTGGTTCGAAATCAGATTTTTTTTTTAACAACTTCAGGATGAAATAATGTAATTATGAGATGGATTGTGGTAGGAATAAATGGTAAGAAATTAAAAATGAAAATTAGGGATTTGATGGATGTGGTCACGAATGTAATATTTGTGTAAGGTATGTCAATGGGTTTTTTGGGTAATCGGATCCTAATCCGATTGAGATCCTGAATACCAAGGATGGTATTATTTTGTTTGAGAGTATTCTAATGGGACCGGAATTGGTTGGTGGGTGTGGAGATCCGATTAGAGGCAACATTCTTTTTTTTTTAAAAAAAATTTCGAGATATTTTACCTACACCCTCTCCCCTCGACATGTAGGACATTTTTTTGCGACATCTACCCTTAACTGAGTCAACTCGTATCAACCGATCGATACATGTATGAGGACCAACTTGGTTAGACCCATGTTGAGTAGAGACTAGTATTACTCATATTATTGATAGATACACCCATGGGCAGGGAGTAAATGGAAAAAAAAAATACATACGAGTTTGGTGTAGGGATAAGTTTTTTTTATAATTAAAAAATAGTAAAAATAATATAATAATTATTTATAATTTTTTATTACTCTCTATGCAATAGAAACGATTATGAACAAATAAATAGTTAAAAAAAATAGATAACTAATTTAAACAAGACAATTTTTTTACTAGAAAAGAAGTTGGAACAATCGTGTGTTGTCACGTGAATACGTGTGGTATATCGGTATAGAGTGGGACATTTGGGAACATGGCGGGCAAACATAACATAAGATAGAATTTCTAGTACAGTCACACATTTTTATGGGGACAAATTTTAGTTTTGACTTGTCGGAAATCGATGTTATTTCCCAAAATATTTAAGACCTAGTTGAATCATGTGGTTAAGTAAAAAAAAGAAAAAGAAAAAAAGGAAGATGAATTATATCTTCTTCTTTGGACTATATGATGAGAAGAAGGTCAAATGATCAAATAATTTGGTTTTTGATATTTTGACGTAGACTTTCAAATCTAGAGTGAGAGAGACATTGAAGGATTCAAACAACTCTCCGTTTTCTTCTTCTTGTTTTTTTATGCCAATGCATCTTTTATTATATACTTAGCCCATGTTAGCCTGTCTAATGAATTAGGCATGGAATTCTATAGGAGAAATTCAATAGGTGAGAAGCTTATAAGAAGCCCTAACCATGCTCCCTAGGATTTCAAAGCAAATGGGTATCAAAGAAATAAAACTATATCATCCATATTTTACAATATATAAATAAATTTAGGAGTCTAGTATTGGTTGAAGCGATCGATACCGATTTATACAGGACTTTGAATAGATACATTATTGGAATTCCTGCTAACTAATGTAATATTCAATGTTAACCCAATTACCCTTTATATAAAAATGAAATTATTTATTTAATTTTAATATTTAGTATCTCTTTAATGGTTTATTCAAGTTAATTCAAAATATTTTTAAGAAAAAAAATCATATTAACTATGTAAAAGTAAAAAATGTTAAATAAATGATAAAATAGATAACCAATAATATTCCTCATCATAAAATTATACCTTATAAGGTTTTTTGAGTGATAATATTGATATTCTTACAAGCTTCTAATAGTGAAAGGTCTCAATCTAATCTCCTAGGAGCATTTGATTCCTGGTGGATGGCAAAAGTGGATGTGATTTATGTGATGGGTCTATGCCTAGTTTTGTTGCAACCTTTACCCACTCCAACACTAAAAAACTGGAGGGAATGAATACAAATCATTTTTCTTGTTTATTATAACCCATGCTTATCATTCTTCTTTTATTTTATTTTTCATTTATTTATGTTTCCCATGGAGCCTTTTGAGTTTGTAATAGAATCCTGGGGATTTGGATTGGTGTCTTTTTTATGTAAATAGCACAATATTATTATAGTTATATATTTATTTTTAACATTTTTATTGTATATTTTTTCCTAATAAAAACCCGATACAGTATTAATAAGAAAAATATATCGTATAAATTTTTAGGGATCTCGATATAATGCAATACATTAATGTGGTAAGTTAGGCCATAGGAGTATATCGGGGGTTCGTAATAGATTGTTGTTCACTTATCGGTAACCAGATACGCTTTAAAATTCACTAAAACAAAAGAAATAAATAAAAATATAATTAATATTTATTATTTATAGATTATATTAATTAATTAGGGCTCTCACTTCTTGATCCTCATAAGTGGATATAAATGTTGGTTGGTCATGATAAAATTATATTTTTTTAACATCCTAAAGCTGTAAAAAGTAATGGGAATATCCTTCCAATAAAATTGAACTTCTTTAAAAAAAATCACTAATTGCATGGTCATGAGAAAAATCAGTTTAAATTTCCAACCCTATTATAAGTTTTCACGAGGACAAGGAATTGCAGAGAAATTTGATCAGATCAGCTTATTCTCAACAGCACACAGGACAGCAAACTGTGGAAAGCATCACCCAGTTTGTGGATCGTTTGTTAAGCTAATCTGTTCTCTTGATTGATTGAAAATGATCAATCTCTAAAAACAAAACCACCCTATTCCATGCACAAACAAATAGCTGTAGCTCTAGAGATTGTGGATGACACTAACCCATTTCATCTGGACCAATTTGAACCTCTGTGACAGTAGGAACTGCCTTTGGCATCTCTGAAGTAGCCTGAAGAGGCTCTAACGTGTCGACGATATCTCTCATCAATGGCCTTGCTTTTGGATTCCGGTTAAGACAGTGGTATACAAGCATTGCAGCCTTGTGCACACCTTTGATCGGATAGTCCCCTTCTAGCCTTGGGTCAATAATATTCAGCAATTTTTTTTTCTCGCTCAGCAAAGGTAGTGCCCAATCTGCAAGGTTTTGCTCTCGTGCAGGACGAGATTTGTCTAATGATTTTCTGCCTGTGAGAAGTTCGAGAAGAACAACACCGAAGCTATAAACATCACTACTGGCAGTCAAGTGACCTGTTTAACAAGAGTGTATCTTGTTTATCAGCATACAAAGTAAACTATGCAACTATGGTTTGTGAAGAATACGGCAATTGAGCAAGCACTTTTGAGGTTATTTTGCTTATAGTGTTTGATTGCAGAAACCTGGGACTGCTAGATGATACACTAAGGAATTTGACACAAAACACTTCAAATAGTTGCTTCAATTCTATTAACACTAGTAGAGTGTACTTGACTTCCTTGCCACATTGCCTTATCAACTGTCTTATTCGAAAAGCTTCTTTGTTTAAAATGACCAAGAGCAAGGGACAAGAGGGGGTTCTGAAGAAAAGAGACATACCTGTCAGAATGTACTCTGGAGCTGCATAACCATAAGTGCCCATAATTCTTGTTGAGACATGAGATTTGTCACCAACTGGTCCATCTTTTGCAAGTCCAAAGTCCGAAAGCTTTGGATTGTAATCCTAAAAAATAAGAAAATTATAAATAATGTCAGAGAAACTGGAGTGCCAACTATTTCATCACTCTTTACAATCATTTTTCAGGTTTAGAATACAGGGGAAAGCTAAGAGACCTCACAAAGCCCTGTTGAAAAAGTTTTCATGTACTAACCAATTCTAGTAGAATATTGGAGGTCTTGAAATCACGATATATGACGGGTTTTTCAGCTTCATGGAGAAAAGCCAACCCCTTGGCAGCTCCATAAGCTATCTTCATTCTGATAGCCCAAGGAAGGGGAAGCAATATCCCTGAAAATAAAACTAACAAAGTTCAATACATTTCATTACAGGTAAGAGAATTAATTGCTTGTCTGTATTTATTTTTCCCTCCAAGTTCATGCCCTTGATGAGGTTGAGTCTTTAACAGAGATTAAGTAACTGTTAAACTGTCCATAGAGAAGACAAAGTTATGATTGATAAAGCATTTCACTTAACCATACACAAAGAAGAAGGCAATCGGCATTTACCCCAAAACAGAAACAAGGTAGCAAAAGCAATAACTCACTTGGAAAAAGATTGTTTTCCACACTTCCTCGAGCCATATACTCATAGATTAGCATTCTGTGTTCATCTTCGCAGCAATATCCGATCAGTTTCACCAAATTTGGATGTGAAAGTTGCCCAAGAAATATGACCTCAGCCTATATAAAGCAATGGGAGTTTCTCAACGAATGACATGGACTAATGGTCTCCTTGAACAAAATTGCTATCAGTTAAAATCTGAAACTAATAAAATTACCAGCCATTCTCTGTGACCTTGATAGCTATTATCTCCATCATGAACCTTAACAGCTACTTGAAGAGGCTGGAGCCCCTCTCTTAAATCTTCAGCAATAAACCCTTTATAGACGCTTCCAAATCCACCTCCACCCAACACATTGTCTTGCCTAAAATTCCCTGTAATTACTTGTAGTTCATTGTATGTGAACACAATTAATGGATTTGCAGCAGACTCCCTACGGAAATCTTCAACTTCTTCAGCATTGGATGGCAACTTAGCATCATCCTTTGCTTCCTCCAATGGGCTCTGAACTTTTGGGGAATCTACAAAACACAAAACCCAGTGAAGAAAAAAAGAAAAAGAAAAAGAAGAAGTAAAAGAAGGCTAACTTTACTGCTATTGGCGTAACATATCATAGATGGAACTGGTCCTCCCACATGCTAGTGTTAATTATGGGTGACAATGGACAACCTATCCATTCCATATAGTGGGCAACCAGCTTTGCAACCAAGGAACTCTCTCTAGTTCGACCATTCTAATGGAGCAAGAAGAATAAAACCATACTCAAAAACCCAGAAGATGCTCACTGAAAGTAATATAAAAAGAAAGACGAAGGCCAACAGGAACAAACTCTTACTGGGTGACATTAAATGAACCAGAGAACACTTTTCAAAAAAAGAAAAAAGAAAGAAAAACCTATTTTAAGAGTTATATCAGTGTTTGAAGACTTAAAGTCCATAAACCCAGGAAAAAAAGGTCCAGGACTAAATGCAAAGACAATTTTTAAGAACATATATCTTAAAATAAGATAAACTGTCACTTCAGAAAATTTCTTTCTTCTATGAAGCACTAACAGAGATGCCTGTCAAAATTTCCTTTCAACTCTGCAGCATTAAGTGAGATGGTGGGGTTTGAAGTCAAGCATCAAATAGAACTGACTAAATCTGGGAGTGAAATCCAGAGTAGAATATTAGCACAAAACCAAAAGTAACTACTTATCCTCAAATTTGGCGTTAGCATATAGTCTGAAAAGCTAAACGTCTAAGAAGACTCAGAATTGCTTATCAAAATTTAAAATCCCACAACCAGCTTAACCGTTTAAAAACAATCAGAGAAGAAGAAAAAAGATTCAACTGTTGGTGAAGAGATAACATCCACTGTTAGAGATTGAACTGTAAGAAAACAGGAAAATACGAGTTGCCTTGTTGTAGGTAATGGAAATCTGTTGACATGTTTTGATCATGAAACAAAAACGAAAAAAAAAAAAATAGAAAATCTGTTCAGTGACAAGCAGAAACTTGCATCTGAAAACAGAAAACAATTACAAAATTTAAGTTGCTGGTTTAATTGCTCTAAAAGATAAAAAAAATTGGGATACCGAAGTCAGAACTCTTCACCTTGCAAAAAACAGAAAGAGAATGTTAAAAACCAGTCCGAAAGCTCACTTTAATATCCAATTCAATACCCATACCTGAAGCGAAAACGGGAAATTCAGAATTAAGAACAAGTCGGAACAAAGAGAGACTATCATGAATGTCCGGAAATTTTCATAACCAACAAAACATTTTCAGAAAGAAATACAAAATGAGAATAAAGAGCTGTATGTTTTGACGTGGCTCATATTCTGGAAAAAGAAATAAAAAATATTAAGCTTCTTGGGAAAGGAAAATATCGGAAAACATATAATAACAGAAAATAAAAATAGTAGCTCATGAAAACCAATCCAACCAGAGAACCAACTACAGAGAAAAAGTGATAAACTCATTAAAGAATTCCTTTCAAGCTAATTTGATTCACAAATAATCATCAGAACACAAAATCCAATACGCCAGTCAACGAGGTACAGGTTCTGAGAAGACCAAAACCTACAGAAAAACCTCACCTGACTTTGCATTAGAAGAAACTCTATACACAGAAGGCTTCCACCCAAACCAGCAATTTCCCATCAGACCCCACAAACCATAACCCACCAGGCTCAGACTCTTTTTCTCATAAATTTCCTTTCATCATCTCCAAATTCAATCCCCATGAAACACTTTCATCCAATACCCACCTGTCTCTCAGTTTCTCGCCGTCTGAGAGAGATAAGACTCTGTTCGTGTGAATCCTGAGGTGGATTCTTGGTGGGTAGTGCTTGCATTTCGTTGAAACAATCATGGAAACTATTGGCGGCGGCTTCCTGGCAGTTCTCCAGTTTCAGTGGTGGGACCCCCGGAGGAATTGTTGCGCTAGTGCCCTGGTGGGATCTTTGAATTCAAATGCAGGCAGCCTTTCTTGATTGCGATTGCTTCCAGGGCGCACATTAGTCTCAACCACCCCTTTCTTCTCCTTTCCCTACCCTCATCCTACACTCCTCTTCAAATACCTGCCATGACCAAAACCCATTTGTTGGACAATGTTTCCCACGTAATGGAGAAGAATAGCTTTGAGTATTTTAGACTCTTTACCTTAATGGGTCCAATGATATGTTACCTTGAAAAGAAAAATAAGATTATTAGTCAACTCAAAAGTCATCTTTGGATTCTAAGAAGAAGTTCATTCTACGATTAGTAAAGGAGTTCATATTGTTAAAGAGGATTGAGAGTGAAAGAATGGGGGACAGAGAGGCTCATACTCTCCTCCGACAGTTCGACAACAATCTGCCACATACCCATTAGCTATTATCAAGTATTTCTTTTTGACTAATTGCACCATTACAGATACTAATTACGGAAGAGTTCCAACTAAGTAGAACCATATCTCTTGCTTGAAAGCTTTGCAGTTGAAGTCATAATTATGCTTCCTAAGCTGGATGTAGTTTTCATTAACGTTCCAGACTTTCCATGTTTCCACACCTTTGGGTCTGCATCTTCTAGTAATTTTTAATTACGAATTAATAAAAAATCAATTTACTCTTAAGGTTGCATTGTTTTTCTATAACATGAACTGATTCTCCCCTCTCGTCTAGCCTTTTCCAATTACTCGGTTTAAGCTTTGCTCATGGAGGATAAAATATGGTTTGACACAGTTCCAGCACTGTTTACAGAGAGAAAACAATGAGAGCTTGGAGCTCAAGATGCCTTATCATGACTGAACTTTGGGCATTGATGACAGGCTACAGAAGCACCTCTGAGGTCCCCCATGAGGATAAGGGTAATGTTAGTGGTGGACCCACTGGCCTTTTGGTTTTCCTTCTTGGTTTTTTTTCGAGGGAAATTCTAGAGAAGATGACCCAGACGAACTCTTTTGGTGGAAGCCCCCAATGGGTCATTTTTTTCTTTTCTTTTTGGCGCATTTTATGTTCAACTGGATAAGGCTGGCCACCAACAGACTTTACGGGACCTCTTGGGTTTGTTTCTGGCATGATGAGAAAACACAATTTGATAAATAAACTTGCAGATTTCTGCAAGTCTTACTTCTTACTCAAACGATTTTCTCATTGGCCCGTGTTCAGTATAATATAGTTTACAAGTTGCTGTTTGGTGCTGCATTCAATGAGGTTTTTCAACTATAGTTAAAGCAAACATCTGTATAGAAAACCAATTCATCTTGCTTGGAATAAGCCCTAATTCTTTGATTTTGCTTCATCTGTATAGAGAGAGTTGTTAGTCATGAAGCCATCGGCAAAAAGAGACTTGGAAGCTTGGACTAAGTCTACGTTTTGTAAAATTTGCCAGTTTCTCTTTCTCAGCCTTCAAACACTTCTATTATTCCTTCCCATGTGAAGAGAATTTCTAATGGCTTACGATAATAACAATCCATTAACTATATTATTTTCTACAACACTGATATTTTTTGGCTTTTCAATTACTCGTGGCTTTCTGGCATCAGAAAGCTATCAATTACTGGAAAACCAGAAATATTTCTCCGATTTGAACCAGGGAAGCAGACTGAAGAATGCACAATCGCTTATGTTTGTCCTTTCTTTTCTGTAGTTTTCCGCCTATGCCCACTTTTCATCTTCCTTCTCTCTACCATAAAATAGGTCTTCTGTGTCTGTGATGTTACTTAACTGAGAAAAATCAAACCAGGTAGCATCTCACTCTCAGAGTCACACTCAAACATCATGGAACATGAAGCAAGCAAAGTGTTAAGCTTCCTATAAAAGCCGAAAACAGAAAAAAAAATAATGGAAGAGAATGAATCTAAGACTTCAGCAAAAGGTCCCCAAAGTTGCAAATAGAATGAATCTAAGCCTAGTGTTATATATAAAAGTCATGTCTAAGATTGGCTTTTGAATGTGTTTATTATAAATTAAAAATGCATCCTCCAGAAGTAGAAGTGCAGGATCTCATCCCAAATTTGATTTGTCTACTTAAATTGAATGCCATAGCTGCCTGAAGTTAAATATTATTATGAGATAATATGAATACGAAAAATTACTGAATTCGTTTCCAACTAGAAAGATGTGTAGACTGGTAAAAACCAAATAACTTCATTTAGTTGTTCAGATTCTTTTCCCTGGTTATTGTAAAAAATAGTTTTTTAGCCCTAGAAATTGAAACTTTTCCTTCCAACTAGTTTGTGCTTGTAAAACAAATTACTATGAAATGTATACCCAATTTATACCCATTTATGTCATTCAAAAAGATTAGCTTAAAACTCCCAAATGAAAGGTTAACATGGCTTAATTAACCCTCTTCAAGATAGCTGGCAAAATAAAACTAGGTTTTATCTAGTTGTTATATTTAAAAAAAACCCAAAACTGATGTATATATAACTTGTGTGTTCCAATGAGGGCTCATCAATATCAGTATTATTTCTTGTTATACGTTTATATTGTTCGCTGTTTTTTTACATTACGCCTCAATTTTCCATTAATTCCTCCAATGTCAAAATGATTTCTTAAACACTCCTGACTTATTTATAAATTAGGTCAAGCATGAGGCAACTCCAAGGTGTTAGGGATTAGATACCCTAATTCCAAACTAATGAGAGAAATAATAATAATCACAAAAGAAAGGAAAAACAAACATGAAAAGAACACACAAGATTTATACAGGTTCACCTCAAGGTGAAACTACGTCCTGTCTTTAGCTGTTGCAGTAATCCACTATGAAGATGAAAAAGTTTACAAGAGAAATCGTAGACACTTACAAGTAGTTTTCTCTAACCTCTCTCAGGATGCAATAGATGATTCTCCACGATGATGATAAAACCCTAATAGCGGCAAAACTAGGGCAACCGCTTTACAAAAGTAAAATTTCCAAACAGTCCTCAATGAAACGACAGTTAATATATCGATTCGTATACTGACTCAGTGTAGGACATTGATTAGGCTCCACAACTTAACACAATATCCTAATGACAAGGCTTGCATTGTTTTGTTTTCAGATTCATTACATTGTTTGTTTCTTGTTTTAAGTAATTAATTAGCTAGTGAATCAATGTACAATATTTGTACATTAAATTCTAGTGGAAAAGGAAGCTCGACATAGATGGAGTGGATCCATTTCAAATAAATAATTTTTTGATTGACTAATTGATTAGTTATTATATACTTATTTCCAGTGTTTTGAATTATGAACTTTAGATATCAAGAATACATAGGTAGAAAAAAGTCTTTAATATTCTGGGATGATTCTTGCATGTTGCCTAGGTGATGTGAAGAATCCTTATATCCTTATCATGCCTTTCAAGCTTAATATAAGTGTGAAGTTACTCTTGCGCTTCAACCATAACTGTATGGTGAAGATATAAACCAAGTTGCATATTGGAGGAAATATTGTAATGAAGTGGTCACTAGTTGCAACTCATTCTCAAACAAAGTGGTAGTGTATATAGATGTGTCTTGTTTTTTTTTTCGAACAGAAAAAGATTGAATTAGTGGCCAAGAATGTAATAATAAGATGATTGGTATAGCATAAGAATTTTATGACCAGTTAACACATATTAATGTAGCCATATATGTTGGTTCCAAAGAAATTGACAATGAATGCTCTACTTGTACCTCTAAACCTATACATAATTGGGTTTTTTTGGGGGACAAGGGTACTAAAGTTTGATCAAATTATACTACATACCTGGTTGTAGATCATTGAAAAGGATACACGACTTGTTAAGAGAATGAGGTTTATTCATAGTTAATTTTAAGTCTATGCTTCCTTTTATGTAAAAACAAATTCATTTGTCGAGTAATGTAACTTGCTTAGAATATAATGAATGAATTGTGCTACTAAATTGACCAAAAAACTAAATTTAGGCAGGGTTAACATTATATATTAAAGGGCTCCTATGATGGTACAATAATATTGTGGATCAAACTAAGGAAGGCTATCAATGTTGATTTTTGGTATGAACAAATATAATGAGGGTACTCACCATAGTACACAAGTTAATACTAGCTGATTTTAAAATCTCCAAATGGTATTTACATTTGATTGTCAGAGTGGTACTGGGTTAAGTACTTTGCTTTCCCCACCTAACAGACTGGTCTTTTTTGTTGTATTGGCTAGGCGTTTGACATGGTATCAAAGTTGGGCACCACGTTCGACGTTCTAATCCCGGAAGGGGCGACCTAGTTTCCAGATTAGTGTGGGCCGCTAGCGTGAGCCGTCGTAGATGTCGACTGGGGGGAACGTTGGGTGTTAGAGTAGTCCTGGGTTAAGTACTTTGCTTTCCGCACCTAACATACCGGTCTTTTGGGTTGTTTTGGCTAGGCGTTTAACATTGATGAGTAAGATTATGTTACTTAGTGAATTGTAGACCTCGAATATATTCTAATTACCAAGAGTTTCTATGGAGAATTAATTCTTGTTTGAATGTACATCCCAAAAGAATGTAAAAGTTAAAAGCTTCGACATATATATCATCAAGAGAATACCTTGATTTGGAAGATATATGAAGAAAGTGGTCTTCCTTGCTTTGCTAGCATCAGAATGAAGCATGCTTGTCATCGTTAATCGTATTGTGGAACAAGTTTAATGATGTAGCAAGAAAAAGATGTTTCAAAAGTCCTACGCATCCTCAATGATCTATTTGCACGAAAACGATATATTTAAACACAAGTATATGTTGGCTTCACCGATAATTTAGCGAAAGTTTGCTTAATTGAATAGTAATCATATTATTGTACTAATGTTATGATTTGAGTGCTTCTTTTTCTACTTCTTTCTAAAATCCTATATGTTGCTAGTGCTTTTCAATATTTGGTTGTTGTCACTATTATGTTGGAGCATATCTTAGGCCAATTGTATCAAATAAATAATTTTAGATTCAAAAGAATGGAGTATTTAGAGGGAATTCCCTTTCAAGACTTTGTTATTTTGTTAGTTTTAAACTTGAAGGTAAAAAAGAAGTTCAAGAAACACTAAAGTTCCTTGCACTCTTTTTGTTACTCCAAGGATATGAGAGCTTGAAAACCTTTTAGATGAATGCTTGTTTCAGTCTATGATGGATTTGTCACTCAATAATAGTTCTCATATCACTTTCTTCTTAGCCAATTGAGATCCATCCTTTTTCTACTCTAGGTAGCATATTTAGAATAATCTGTTAAAGGGTTAGAGAATCCCCAAGGATTTGAAGCATGCATGTGAAAGAGATTGGCCTCCTCTGCAAGTGATTATAATAAGATTTTGGGTTTGATATTGTTTTCTTGGTAGAAGAAGAAATAGATGTCAGTTCAATCTTAAAACAAAGAGAGGATACAAAACTACTAAGTCAAGTTCTTAAAATTTTTCCAAACGTTTCAAATATTTTGTCCTTTGTCAAAGAAGTAGACCTAGATCATACTGAATTGAACAACTAAGCTTCCATTCCTGAATTAGATGAGTTTTTAACTTTCTGTCATACCAGAAGTTATAGCAGCAAGATAATATTTCAGGACTACAGTAGGTTGGTATATTCTTTATCATCACTCAAGTATCTTAAAATCTTATAATAAAACAGAATTTTTTTTGTTCATGGAGTGCTGTTTAAGCGTATTAGAATGAACTACCTGTGCCTCTACTCATGAATATTTCTTCAGTTTGCAGAAGATATAAATTACGCCCAGTTGCTCCTTGAAGATACTTTTCAAATTTAGGTGAAAATAGCTTAATCACATCATAAGGTTGACAGAAGAAAGAGGCAGAGCAAGAACTGCCACTAACGAAGTCATCAGCCGAGTCCGAGAGAGAGGGAAGGAGAGAGAGAGAGAGAGGGAAGGAGAGAGAGAGAGAGAGGTTCTCCAAGGCTTGATCTAGAGATGAAGCTCATCATGGTAACAGGAGGGGTTGTCAGAGATTTTCACAGCTTTACAACCCTTCTAATGCAAGCACCCCTACAGCTAGCTACCATACCCTAAACTCCCATCATAAAATCCACTCCTTGTCCTCTATTTAATCCCAAAGCCGCATATGGTGCTGCCATTGGAGAAAATGTCTAGTCGTTTACTGTCCTTTTGGGGCCTTTTCTTCTTCCTTTCTCTTTGCTATAGACCCTCCTTACCCATTTCCCATGTAACTTTATCACATACAGATTTCCACCCTTTTCTCTCCTTGTTCCCTCCTTTTGAATTCTGATGCTAGCTCTAACATCTTGTTTTCTTCAATTGATTTCCTTCCTGCAGGTCTACATTGTCTACTTAGGCCTCATCAGCACCTATGATCCTCTCCTGACCACGAAATCCCATGTCCAGCTCCTGTCTACTGTCTTTCCAAGGTGGTCTCCGTTAAATCTTAAAAAAAAAAGATCACTGAGGATTTCCGACCATCTTTCTTTCTTCTTTTGTTTTTCTGGTTTGATTATTTTTCTGCTTGGTTTACAGTGAAGAAGATGCCAAAGACGCAATGGTTTACAGCTACCGGCGCAGTTTCTCTGGCTTTGCTGCAATGCTCAACTCAACACAAGCTACCACCTTGGAGGGTAAGAAAACTAAAACCGACGACCATCCGGCCGCCATGTGATCTCGGATTTTCGTTGTTCTAGGATTGTTTCACGTACGAAATGGACTCCATGAATGCAGAAATGGAAGGAGTGGTATCGGTGTTCGGGAGCAAGAGTCTGCGTTTGCACACAACTCGAAGTTGGGAATTTCATGGGGCTGCCAGTCTATTCAGAAGATCCGACGCCGCTGCAACTGGCTTATAGGGATGATGTCGTGGTTGGCATCTTTGATACAGGTTCTCTCCCTAGCGAATTTTTTCCTCCTTTTTGACCTTCTGAAAAAAAAAAAAACATATCTTTCTCGATAACTCAAACATGATACACAGTAAAATGAACAGAGGTATCAGGTATCCATTCTCACAGCAGAAACCCTAGCTGCAACTGTGCAATACCAGAGGTTTCCAAATGCCGGTAAAACCATTTCATTTGTGTGGAGAGAGAGAGAGAGAGAGAACGAGAAAGAGAGACCTAGCTAGGCTGGTAGAGCAGTGAGTACTGGAGCAAGACACCTTTCACATTTATGCCAATTTCGGAAGAGAAGAACAATATAGGGTCTAGTATGGAAAAGAAAGCAGAGGGCGATGGCACTTTTGCATTGATTAAACATGCACGTAAAGAGGTCTTTTTCCTTTGGATTGTGATTATGAATAAAGAGAGCTTGAAAAAGGAGTTTATTGATTGTTTGGAGCATGAGATGCGCAAAGCTGGCAGAGCCTTGCTGGCTTAGCTACCAAGGGTTAGAGATTTACGTTTGTAATCGACACCTCTGATGGACTGAGATTCATTTCTTAACTGTCATTTGTTCATTTATTCATCTGCAACTCTTCCTTGTTCATGACAAAAGGTATTTGGCCGGAATCTGGGAGTTTCCGAGAAGGGCCGAGCATGACTTCAATTCCAGCTACTTGGAAGGGAAAGTGCGTGAAAGGTGAGAAATTTGATCCCAAAAAAGTATGCAACCGGAAGTTGATTGGTGCCCGTTACTACATCAAGGGTTATGAACGCAAATACGGTCCACTGAACACTACCGAGACCCCGGAGTTCCGGTCTCCACGGGACCAACTAGGTCATGGAACACATACAGCTTCCACCGCCGTAGGCTCCATCGTCACCGATGCAAATTTCTTCGGCCTTGGGTACGGCACTGCCCGTGGTGGCGCACCTAGGGCAAGGCTTGCCATGTACAAGATATGCTGGAGCGATGGTCTGCAAGGGACGTGTACCGATGCCGATATAATGGCGGCATTTGACGACGCGATAAGAGATGGAGTGAATGTGATCTCAGCTTCGTTTGGGATGCCTGCACCGCTGCCATCGTTCTTCTCATCTAGTGCAGATATTGGTTCATTCCATGCTGCTCAGTTGGGCATTTCAGTGGTGTTCTCAGCTGGAAATGATGGACCAGACCCTTCCCTGGTGCAGAATGTTGCACCCTGGAGTACTTGTGTTGCTGCTTCATCTGTGGATCGTTCCTTCCCCACTAAGATAATGTTAGATGATAGTACTACTCTCATGGTAATTTCCCTGTCTCTCTCTCTCTTCAGATATGATGCAATGATGTAGCTTCAGAATTGAATTCTCCATGCATATGGGTTTGTTTTCTTCTTTACAGGGTAAAAGCTTCAATGTTGAACTATTGAATCTTACACTAGCAGAAAGCAGCAGCTACTTTAAAAATGGGTCTCTCTCTCTCTCTCTCTCATATGCAAATAAAAAATAGTCTTACAAGCTTCTGATCTTACGTATGAGGGTTTGGATCTCTCACTCAAAGCCCAGAGGCTTCTCGTACTTATTAGGGTTTGATTAGTGTCTCTTATTAAACCCTAACTATAGAGGCTTCTCTTACTCATTAGGGTCTGCGACTACAACCAATGGACGAAAGTTACAGCAAAGGGGGTGGCGATCTTATGCTTCTCAACAACCGGACCTCAGTTAAGTGGCGATGCAGCATTTGCAGTGTTTTTTGCGAGGGGATCGGCATTGATCTTTGCAGCTCCATTGACAAGGCAAATCCCTCAAGTTGATCTCCTTCCTATTGTCTACGTTGATATCTATCAAGGCACTCAAATCCTCCATCATATTATGTCAAAATCTTGCTCACCAACGTAAGCTTCATTGAATCATGTTCCTTAATGGCTATACTACAATTTGTCTATATTGAGAAGAAGGAATTTCTCTGAGAATTAACTGGAAAAGATTTGGACCGACAAAGGTCACCCACTGTGCAGATTTTTCCAAGTCAAACTGCTATCGGGGAGTCACCGGCGCCCGTCGTCGCCGATTTCTCCTCTAGAGGACCCAGTTCACTATCTCCCAACATTCTAAAGGTTCTTAAAATTACCTCCCTTCCCTTCTTTTTTTCTCAACTTTCTTTTTAGTAAAAGTTGTGACCAAAACATTAAGAAAACTGTTCATTGTTAGGGAAATCATCCTGTGCAGATGAAAGTAATTTTTGAAGCGTAGTAGAATCAACCTAAGCCATAGCTTAACTCGTGATGTGGAGGATGTTTCTTAATCCTAATAGGTTTCTGTTTACCCCATTCTTCAGCCAGACATAACTGCACCCGGAGTGAACATTTTAGCAGCTTGGCCTCCTATTACCCCACCGTCCATGTTGCCTATTGACACTCGCTCTGTGAACTGGAACTTTAACTCCGGCACGTCGATGTCTTGCCCGCATGTCACCGGCATCGTTGCCCTTCTCAAGTCAGCACACCCCGACTGGTCTCCCGCTGCCATTAGGTCTGCTATGATAACCACAGGTATGGAAACAAGTCTGCAAAGATAAGTACTTTGTTACTAACTCCAGCTTCATAGTGAGTTTCACTCCCTGTACTCTTTGGGCATGCAGCTTATAACATCGATACCAGGCAGGATACGATTCTCGCCGGTGGGTCGACCAAGCCGATAAATCCTTTCGATGTCGGCGGAGGTCACGTACACCCATTGAAAGCACTGGATCCTGGCCTGGTCTATGACATGAATGCTGAAGATTATGTCCTCTTTCTCTGCATCCTTGGCTACACTAAGTCAAAAATAGCAAGCATGGTTCTTACATCCCCCAAAATCGATATCAATTGCCTTAAAGAACAACAAACAGATTCAAATCTCAACTATCCATCAATTGTGGTATCTAATCTTCGAGCGAGGACGACGATCAAGAGAACTGTTCGGAACGTGGGATGGTTTCAATCTGTTTACTTTGTGGACGTTGTGAACCCGAACGGAGTGCAAGTGGCGGTCTGGCCAAGGGTACTAGTCCTACATGGGCAGAGACAAGAGGCCTCATATTATGTAACCCTAACACCTCTCAAGCAATCTCAAGGGAGATATGACTTCGGGGAGATTGTCTGGTTTGATGGATTCCATAGGGTGAGGAGCCCATTAGTAGTCTGTGTGAACAACATTCATGTTGTTAGTGAGAGTGCAGGCCATAGTAACTCTTAATGTGGCTTAATTCTCCCCATATCCTACCACAAGAAAAAGAGAATTTACCATATCAAAATAGTAAGTGAAGAAATTAGGATTCCTTAAACTTGTACTGATCAAAGACCTCATTTGGGGGAGTGTATTGTTTTGTCGCCATTGTATGGAACTGTCGATTTCGTTGTTTTTTTTTAATCAATTTTTCATATATTTGTTACACTTATTGCATGTCATGGTGGTTGTTCACACTGATTCCATTAATCCTACTACGAAAATTAATTTTAATAGTTAATTATTTAATTATATATTTTGAATGTATTTAATTAATTAGTTACTACCTATTCCATTAAATAATTTATTAGTTATATTACATTAAATAGGTTAAGTGGTTGGTTAATTAGCACAAATCATTGGTTAAATTAATTATTTTCTTATCTAATAAGTAATTATTTAATTAGTGAATGCTTTAAATGGGTTATTTGGTTTGTTAATACAAGAGTTAGTTAATTATGTACTAAGTTACATACTTAGACTTTATTAAGTTTATTGTTTAACTAATTATTATTTAATATGTAATTGTTTCATTGACCAATTAAAAATTTCATTTAATTGAAAATTTTAATATATAATGATTATGACATTAATGATCATTATAAAAATTATGATAAAAAAAATTATTTTTGGTCTATTTGTGTTAGAAAAACATTTGCTCTCTTCTTTCACAAGGAAATTAAAATAATAAAATAAAATCATAAGTAATTTTTCAATATTAACAAAAATTGTTCTTTTTTGTTACAAGGAAAAAACAGACAAGAAGGAGAGAAAAGAACAAGGGGAAGAAGAAAAATGAAGAGAAACAATTTAACTTAAAAAAGGAAAAAAACCCCATGGAATTCTGGAATGCGATGGGAAAAGGGTTTTCTACATATTAAAATTACCATAAATGACTAAATATTAACTAATTACTTGATCAATATGATACAAAATCAATATGACACATATTAAATGCATTAAAACTCATAAGAATGTATGACATATTAAGCAAATATAATTAAAACTTAATTTATTATAAATGGAATAATTACGATAATTTAATATTAAAAATTATAAAATTTAATTTAATAATTCAATCATTCATGTGATTAATTATCAGTTAATTTTATAGGATAATTTAATAATTTAGGTCCCATAGTTTAATCAATATTATATTAGTAGAGGTTATAAATTAAAATATTACATTAAACTTTTGATAATATATCACAAAATTTTAATAATTTAGTAAGATTATTGTCAATAGAATTATGTAATTCATTAGTTATACCTTATTGATAACATAGGTTAATGTAAATATTAGGTATAACTAAGAAATCAATACTGATTAATTGAGTGTAGCTTAATGAAAAATAGATTAATTTAATTAATTACATATAACTTAGTGATTAAATTATTAAATTAATTAATTGCATGCGACTTAGTGATGAACTAGGTTATTATTTTATAATTATTATAATATCTAAATAATATTTATTTATTCAATTGTATCTAAAATAACCTTTTTTAATGAATTTATTATTTTTGTTGGGAAATTTCTCCATAAACCCATTCTCAGTTTGGATTGGAGGTTGCAACTCGCCTACATGAAATCAAAATTGTTAATAATATTCAGTCAACCATACCACACTATGCCCAAATCTTAACAGAAAAATAAATTTTATTTATTACTATTTTATTTTTATTAACTTTTATTTAATATCCATAATATATATATATATATATATATATATATATATAGAGAGAGAGAGAGAGAGAGAGAGAGAGAGAGAGGTAAAATAGTCTTTCCCAATGAAATTTGTAAATTCCTAGGAGAAGTAGATGTTTCCCAACAAATTTTATATTTTGCTACGAAACGTCTCTTGTCCCAACGAATTTATAAATTTCGTTGGGAAAGGTTATTTTACCACCAGAAGAATTAAATAACACTTCCACCAGCGAAAAATTCACTGGCATAAGTTATAATTTTGTTGGTTGAATCATCTTCCAACAAAAAATTCAGTGGAAACTTTACTCGATTGTTTCCGTTGGGAGAGACTTTTGCCATCGAATTTCATGCTTCATTGGGAGATACTTTTGCCAGCAATTTTTTAAATTCTCTGGTAAAAGTAAAAATTATTTAAAGAAATATATTTTAAAATATATATAATTTGGATCTCTAAGATCAAGTTTTAGAAAATAAATTCACCTCTGCTAGAAAATTCGGAATTTTTTTGGTAATAACTAAATTCTTTTAAATAATTTTTATTTCTAAACATTTCCCTATCTAATAAATAAATTTATAAAAATAGAATAACTAAATATAAAAGAAACAATATCTTTAAAAGGAGGAAAAAATCAGAGAAGAAAAAAAAAGAAAAAATCAGAGAAAAATAAACTATATTTTCATGTAAAATCAGAGAAGAAAAAAAAGAAAAAATGGAGAAGAATGAGGAAAAAAAGAAAAAAAAAAGGAGGAGAAGAAAAGGGAAGAAAAAAAAAAGTAAAGAAAAAAAGGAGAAGGAGAAAAAAGGGAAGAACTTTTCCTGTGAATTTGGGAATTTTGGTGGGAAGGGTTTCTGTCACCCAACCAATTTTCCAATAATGCTTGGAAAAATCCTGCATTTTTTTCCTCTTCTACATGAAAAAAGATAAGTAGAAAAAAAGAAGAAAAAATAAAAGAGAAGAAGGAGAAGGAGGAAAAGAAGGAAAAAAAATAGAAGAGAAGGAGGAAAATTTTAAAAAGGAAAAATAGGAGGAGAAGAAAAAGTGAAGAAAGGAAAAAAAAGAAGAAAAAGGAAAAGGAAAAGAGGAAAAAGGAAAGAAGGAGAAGAAGGAAAAAAAGAGAAGAAGGAAGGAAAAGAGAAAAGAGAAGGAAAATTGTAGAAGAAGAAATTCACTAGTAGATGACACTTTCTCCCAGGGAATTTCCCTATTTCGATGGGAAATTTTTTATATATTTAACTCTCATCCTTTACTGGGAAAATGGAGAAGAAGGAAAAAGAGGAGAGAAAAAAGAAACAAAGGAGAAGGAAGGACAAAAAGACAAAAGAAAAAATCATAGGAGAAGAAAAAAAAAGAGAAGACAAAGAAAAAGAGAAAAAAGGAATAAGGAAAAGAGGAAAAAGGAAAGAAGGAGACGGAGGAAAAAAGGAGAAGAAGTTTCTACTAACGAATTTCCCAATTTCATTAAGAGAAAATTCATGCATATTTACTCTCCTCCTCTACAAGAAAAAGGTAAAGAAATTAAATAAAGAAAAAGATGAAAAAAATAGGAGAAGAAGAAAAAAGGAGGAAAGGAGAATGGAGAAAAAAAAGAAGAAGAAAGGAAGAGAGGAAAAATCAAAGCTAGAGAATAAGGAAAAAAAGGAGAAAAAAAGAAAAGAAAAAGGAAATAAGGAGAAAAGAGGAAGAGTTTTCTAGCAAATTCGATAAATTCGTTGTGAGAGGGTTTATGCCCTTGAAGATCTCCTAGGAAATTTATTTAAATCACTAGTAGAGGATTTAGGAATTTGATCTCTCCCAATGTATTTTAAAATGTGATGATTGAAAGGGATTTATGCGAGTGAATTGCAAAATTTGCTAGATAAAAGTGATTTTTTGTGAGCAAATTTGAAATTAGTTGTGAATTTTTTTCTCTCTTACAATTTGTCGACTTGTTCTATTGTCAAAAAATGACTTTCCTATTACCTACATTTTTATCATTTTTATTGATTTTTATTTTACCTAACTATTTTTATTTTTTTTATTTACCTACCTTTTATTATTTTTATTTGTACTCATCTATGAAGCTAGAATCGATAGTAATCACAAGGAAATTTAGAATTGCTAGTAATTTCATGTTAGCCATATGAAGACAAATTCATATCGAGCCTTGTGCACACTCCCCATCACTCTATGGAAGCTGGCTATGATTGAAGTAATTACCTTAACCGCAATGAGGGGGGATGCTGAAGGCAAGGCTAGTGACTTGAGTGGAAAAAATCTCTTCCCTCCGCATACATGTCTTTTTCTTCCAATGAATTTTAAATTTGTTGTGAAAAAAAATTGGGGTTTGCTTTTTCCAGGAAATTTCTTATTGAGAGTGAGAAAATTTCCCAGAGAAGATATCTCGTTGCATATTTTAAAATTTGTTGGTAGAAGTTGATCTCTACAAGCAAGTTTGAAACTCATTGGGAGAGATTTTGCCTCTCTCAATGAATTTTAGAATTCGTTGGAAGAGGTATTTCTAATAACAATTTTTGTTTTACTTGTGGATGTTTTGTTTGTAGACATGTTTTTTTCTTGTAGTGCAATTAGTTTCATGTTTGTCTTCTCCTTGAAGGTGGGTCATCATATGACTACCTATTTTATGAACCATATATATACCCAACAACCTTATAATAGTAACTAAGTGTTTGACTCTCCATTGTAACTATGCATTTTTTTTATAGTTATTTACTTTGTAAGTTCAGATGTTAATTATTCATAATGATATGTTTTATATTTAATTTCAGCCTTGTCACTCATTGGACTATTGTTGTACCATGTATTATTCAATTTTTCAATTTTCTAGGGATTTTAGATTGATAGGATAACTAAAAAAATATTCAAGATCATATTCTCATATTAAGTTAATATTATTGTTGTTGAAGAGTAGGTATAAAAGAATCTTACATGACTTTCACAACAAGAAGTCTCACGGAACCAAAATTAATGTGGTGGAGCTTGATAAGAGTCTCATGAAAAGGAGGTTTCAGAGAAGACGTTCAATTTAAAAGTATTTTAGTTATGTTAGTATTCTATTTATGTTTAATTATTTCATTGTGTTAGGACTTATCTTTTAGTGTTTTACTTTGGGTGTAACTTGAATAAGAGTATTTTAATTATAATATGATTCTACTTGTTTTTTCTATTCTAAATAGAGGTTCATTGTACTCATTTATAATCAAGTTAGTAAAGTATTTCTCTTTCAGAAATTCAACATGGTATTAGAGCTAGTTCTGTGAGTTGACTCGATCGACCCACAAAGATAATATGATCCTTTTCTGATTTATCATCTCCAGTAGTGTAGGTTCATATTTTACCTTTTTTCTTCCTTTCCTACCACAATACTTGTTATTTTCTTGATGTTTGCACTTCCATACTGAAATTTTAATATTAAAAATTATATTTTAATAGAAAGATATTTGAATATGCTTTCCAATGCAAAAAATAATTTTGACAATCATATTTTTATGCAAATAGAAATCTATATTTGAAGAGTCAAAGGTCAGACAACAAGAGAAGTTTCAGAAGCAACAAAAAGCTTAAATTTTTTAGGCCTTTTATGTTATCAAGAACGAGACATTATATGAAAAATTATATGTCAAAAAAAATATCTATAGGTCTATTTTCTAACTTATCAAAACAAATCTAATCAAAGTTTTCTAGAATGAGATATCAATATCGGGAGAGTCAACGCGCGCCCCGCGCTTCAAGTGATTGATTCAAAAAACATGTCCGAATCTAAATTCCCCCTTTTTTGCTCGAGCGAATTAATTGATGTGATTCACTTAAAGTGGAATTCATTCTACACTAACCCCTTAATCTAATGAATGAAGTAATGCCGGAGTAATTCATCTCACTTCATTTTGGACTAACCCCCCCTAAGTAGATCACAGTGGATCCCTTTCTTCATCTATTTATGCCATGAAAGAAAATGGTGTGAGTCTTTAGAAGAGAATCAACCTACCATTTAAAAAAATAATCTAATGAAAATTGTTCTTCATATTTCTATAAAATTAGGAAATAGGAGTAAGTGTGATTATTGAAATTTGAAGGGGTTTAAGTTGAAACTAAGCAAATTTTTAGGAGAGGATATAGTTTAACTCTATTTTATTTTTACCAAGTTATTCATATATGTACACATAACAATTTGCCAAAAAGTGCATTTGTACTTTGATATGGGTGAGATTAATTAAAATTGATTGCATTTGTACTAGCATATCTTTACTTTGTAATTGTTTACATACTATTGTGTTTCAAATTAAAGCTATCCATTAAATATGGTAAGTTATTCTAACTCTAACATGTAAAAGAAGACTATATGTGCACATGAGAGATTTATGTGACACATAAATTAATGCAATGATCACATGAGTGAACTTATTGAATGGTCTCACTTCATGGTCCACATTGATCAATTTAAAGATGAGGTATATTATAAATTTATAACTAAAAAAAAAATATGGTAAAAATTTCCTTGCAAATCATGTACACATTATAGAAACTACATCGATATTTTTCAGTATGTCTCTCATATGTCGTATACTTCATTTATATGTGACCTACTTAAATAGAATATCCATATTTTGTCTCATACTAAGAAGCTACACATGAAACTCTGAGTCACAAAAAAATCTTATGTACATAAAAAAAAATATTTTATTTTTGGCAAGTAATTTGAAAAAGATTAAATCAATTTCAACAATTAAAAAAGAAAAATAAAATTGTATACCATCCTAGAAAATACACTAAGATGCGGCTAAAAAATTTTGAATCATGAAAAATCGTTTAAATTAAATAAAGTATTAAAATTAAATTTTAAGAATATTAAATATTATTACATTTGTGTTAAACTAAATAATACATCTAGCAATCTAAATAGGGCGGGAGCAAGAATATGAGGTGGCATCACCAGACCGGCCCCAATTCCATGTCTTATTTTCCGTCTTGCCCTAATGCCCTAGGTCCCAAAAAGTAAAACAGGGATGTGATTGTCCTTTTGTGATTAGAATTTTTCTCTATAAATACGCGAGCGCGAAAAGATTTGCTATTAGAAAAAAGAAAAAAAAGTTTCCGATTTTGGAGGCAAAGGGCGTAGAGTCATGGTGCCATTTCATTTACCGCTTCTCGAAGGGCTATGCGATTTCTTTCCCATGGCGGCTCCTCCATTCTGACCCAAAACCTTCCTAGGGTTTCTCTCTCCTCCGCACAACTCGCTCTTGTCTCTGTTAATGTGAAGACTTGGGACTCCGCTTAGAAGATTTGGACATGGCGACCGTGCCTCCTGCTTCTGATCGTATCCTTTCATGGAGCTTGATTGGGGTTGCTAGGGTCGTTTACCTGATCTGCTTATTTTTGGCATCTTTTTGGTTATCGTTATGGGTTTCGTGGCTTGATTTGTTTCGTTGATCTGGAGCCTGACTGTTGGTTTGATTTTTTTTTGGTGGGTTTTGGGTTTGGGTAGGGTTTATGTCTGGATTGGTTAGATGAATTCTTGTGTAGATTTGAATGGTTTCTTTCAGTTAGTGGTATATTCTTTAGCTCTCTGTTTGACTTTCTTTGTGCTATTTGTTTATTTGTTTGGTAATTTTAATGACTTTATGTTCTTCGTGCGACATGTCTTGGTGTCTTTACAATAATTTTGTGGCTTAAGTTTTTTGTGCACAATCTTTCTTTTGAAGGGTTTGAATTGCGAGTGCTTGTGTAGATTTTAAATTTTTTGCTTGTTCTTATTATCTTATTTAAGGCTGGTTTGTTTTCAATTCGGTTCGTGAGAAGACATTCAGTTTACTGGTTTCCTTCGGTTAGTGATATATTCTTTGGCTCTCCGTTTGACTTTCTTTGTGCTAGTTATTTATTTTTTGTAATCTTAATGAGTTTATGTTCTTTGAGCGTGACGTCTTGTGTCTTTACAATAACTTTGTGGCTTAAGTTATTTGCGTACAATCTTTCACATGTTTTGAGCATAATAGAGGATGATCTGTCTTGAATTGATTTAGTTAAATAATCTTGATATTGGGACCTTCACTCTAGTAGTCACAGAAGCAGCAGATTTATGTCAAAAGCTCTCGTTGGATTCACAACAAAGGACTCTTGAAGTACCCGAGGTTGCCGAGAAGGTAATCTGCATATATTTTGGTTTTTCCTCTAGTTCTCCACTTCCTACTGATTTCATGGATCCGAATATGTGCTATGTCCCTAATGCCTATGCGCCATACTACTATGGAGGTAAGTTGATCTTCTTCAAATTATATCATATGGCGACTTGATACGTTATAATGATAGAACTCTTTTAAAGATTGCCTTCTTCCTAAATATAATGAGAATTTTTTTATTTTTTTTTATACTGCACTCACCCTTACTTTTTTAATTAGATTCTTGATTCTGATTGGTATTGTTTTTTATGATGTTTGTTGATTTTTAGGCTATGATGGTCCAATAAATGAGTGGGAGGATTACCCTAGATACGTTAATACAGATGGGGTGGAGATGGCTCCTGTAAGTGATTTATGGTCGTCTAGATGTGGATCTTTGCTGCTATAATATTGAGACATTCTGTAGAGGTTGTGTGCAGTGTCTGAGTCTTGCCTATTTCCAGTAGCAAGTGGTTACTAATTTTTCGGTTTTGTCTTTTGACTAATGGCAGGGAGTTTATGGGGATAATGGATCACTCATGTATCACCATGGTTATGGATAAGCTTCGTATGGAGCCTACCCCCCAGCTAGGGGTGGCTTCGAGTCGAGCCGGTTCGCGAGCCGGCTCGGTTCGGCTCGGTATCGGCTCGGTTCGATTCGTCATTTTTCGAGTTCGAGCCGAGCTCGAACACAGAAATCGGCTCGTTTACCTTAACGAGCCGAGCTCGACCGAAGCTAGGTTCGGTTCGTTGGCTCGCGAGCCGGCTCGAAATGAGTCGGATCGGCATGAATCGGTACAGGATCGCGAGCGAGCGGGGGAGCGGGAGCGGGAGCGAGAGCGAGGGGGGGAAAATTTTTTCCTCCCCCCTCGTCACCGCCGACCCCTCCCATCGGTTGTTGTCGCCGCCTCTACCGCCGTCGTAGCTGTTCTCCGGCATCTATACCGCCGTCGCAGCTACTCGCCGGCCGCCTCTGTGTCCGTCCGTTCGATTTCTTCCTCTCCTCGCCGTCGCCTCTGTTTCCGTCGCCGCCGCTTCCGTCACCGTCGATTCCGTCGCCGCCGACTCCATCGTGGCCGTCATCTCCGATGATAAATCCTCCCCGGCGCCGTAAGCCCCTTCCCTCGGGGTCGTCTCGGCGGAAAACCAGAACAGGGGAGAAATAATCTCCCCCTTCCTCGCGAGAAGATGATCTCGCACGTGCTATTTCGCACGTGCGAGATCATAAAATAAAATAAAAACTTTTTCCTCTGGAAAAAATTAAAAATAAATTTTATAGAAATAATTTTCTATAAACTATTAGTGTCTCATGTTTTTTTAAACACTTTTCTAATTTTTTTTATTAAAAATCATATAATTTTCAAAGTAAGATTTTTTGTACCAAGATGGGATAGAAAACTGTATAGAAAATTTTTGAATAAGTATTTAACAGTTGATGCTGTAATACTTTTAGCATGAAATAATTTTCATTGTAATTTTGTGTTTGATATTTTATTTAATTAAAAATTTATCGATAAGTATAATAATATATTAGATTGATTATTAATTTTTATTTATTTCCCTAGAAGAGACAATAAAAGGTCCATTTAACTTTCCTAAGAAAATTTTAAAATATTTCCTGTAATTTTCTAATAAGTCACTAATAGTAATAAGATTTTATTTAACGGTTTTTTTGGGAATATGTATCATAGGAAAAATATTTTTAGTTTTTCCTATAATATAAATTTTTATCTAGGGGCACTAAGGAGGCCATAATAAATTATGGCCAAATTCAAAAATTACAAAACAAGCTAGACAACAATTGGAGTAAAAAATATTAATATTGGTGCATTTTAATCCATTATTGAAATTCAATCTTGAACCTCCCCTATCATTATATTTTTTAAAAATGTATGCATAATTTTTATATATAATTTATTCAAAGCCACCCCTACGTGCGAGATCATAAACAAGGAAAAAAAAACTCTTTGTCCCTTCCTCATGGCTCTTAAATAAATTGAAAAGATATTTTAGTAGAAATACGTTTCCAGAGACTAGTTTTTTCAATAAATGTTGAAAAAACGTTTTTAATAGAAATATAGGGACCATTAGTGCCTCGTATTTTTTCAAAATATTTTTCTAATTATAAATTTTTTTAAAAAAATCCTATAATTTTTCAAGTAAGATTTTCTTGCCAAGATGGCTTAGAAAACCATATAGAAAAATTTTGAATAAGTATTTGACAGTTGATGATATAATACTTTGAGCATGAGGCAATTTTCATAGTAATTTTGTGTTTGACATTTTATGTGATTAAAATTTTATCGATAAGTATAATAATATATTAGATTAATTATTAATTTTTATTTATTTCCTTAGAAAAGGCAATAAGAGGTCCATTTAATTTTCCTAAGAAAAATTTAAAATATTTCTTGTAATTTTCTAGTAAGTATGTAATAGTAATATGATTTTATTTAAAGAATTTATAGTTTTTAAATTGATAGTGATATTTTATTTAATTTTGTTGTGTTTGATTATTGTATGGAGTTTATTTATAATGTTATGCAGTGTATGGAGTGTTTAGATTATTTTATGGAGTGTATAAACAATTTCATGAAGTGTATATGGAATGTATAGACAATTTTATGGAGTGTTTATGGAGTGTTTATGCAGGTATTATGTATATTGATTATGCCCAATTTTAAGTAAAGGTCATGCCGAATTTTATACAAGTATTATATATATAGATTATGCTCAATTTTAAGTAGAGGTTATGCCCAATCTTATACACATATTATATATATAAGTTATGCCCAATTTTATGTAGAGGTCATGCCCAATTTTATATAAAATGTATGCATAATTTTATATACATTTTATTCGATATATATTTTTTGAAAAGTTTTAAATGTATGTTGAGACTCGAGCTCGGCTTGAAGCTCGGCTCGAACTCGTTGGGCTCGAGCTCGATAACAATTTTAGGCTCGAGACGAGGCTCGGCTCGAAGCTCGGCTCGAAATATTTAAATCAAGCTCGACTCGAACATAGGCAGGTTCGGGCTCGGCTCGGCTCGATGCCACCCCTACCCCCAGCAGGTTCTCCTGTCCCCACCATGGGGCATGATGGACAGCTTTATGGGCCACAACATTACCAGTATCCAGCACCTTACTACCAGCCGCCAGCCACTCCAAGTGCACCTAACCAGAGCCGAACTATACAAGGCGATGTTGGTACCTCATTTGCTACTGATCAGGGGCGTCTCCCTGCTCACACGGGCAATAAAAACAGCCATGGAATTCCAAACACCAATTTTAATGGTACTACCCCCACATCTATCAGGCCAAACTCGAATAACAAAATATATGGCATCTGTGGAAGTGCAGTTAGAATGGGACCATGTTATGGGTCTAATGGTCGTGGCTTGTTTGCTATTGATCACAAATGCAAATCAAGCGGACGAGGGAATGGATATTTTGATTATGGAAACGAACATTCAGATGGGTTGAATGAGCTTAACAGAGGAGCTCGAGCTCGACATTTCAAGAATCAGAAGGGTTTTAGGCCTAATGCTACAGTAACAGTAAAGGGACAAAATCTATCTTCAAATGGAAATTCCGAGGACTCCACTGGTTCCAGACAGAAAACAATATAATCGGGAAGACTTCGACGATGTTCATAAAAGCATCAAATATAGTGTCTGGGCTAGCATTCCCAGTGGAAACAAGAAGCTGGATGCTGCATACCAGGAAGCCCAGGTGAAATCTGGCGGTTGCCCCCGTTGTTTTGTTTTTCTCTGTAAGTGAAATTTATATTTTTCTTTCCATGTTTCAGATTTTTTTTATTTTATTTTTTGTTCGTCTCATTTAACTGGTGCTTTATTTGCTACTTTTGTTACCTGGTATTGGATATCTCCGTGCAGGTCTGGGACTGGGATGCCAAACTAAGTGATGGTTTCAAAGACGAGAAAGACCAAGATGGCTCAACTGTGACAACTAAGTTGCATAAGCCTTTGGAGTCAGCCCAGATTCTTGTTGATAAAAAGCCGTTTGAGGAGAATGGTGTGGTGTGTTTGGGAACTGATGATGCAATAATGACAGCTAAATAAACCCATAGCAACAGAGAAATGGGTTGTTGCTAATGGGGTTGCAAATGGTTGTTAGGCTTGATTCACCTGCAGTATCCTGTAGTCTTTGATTTTTTATACGAGTGGTTGATACAGAGTTTTGCCTTTTAGATTCTTGTATACTGGGGGAAAACAGAGGAGGTATCAAAGGTAGTGGGGTTTTATGGCTTACTTCAGAAGCAATAATCAGAGGAATGATGGAGAGGAGATTGGAAGCATTATTAGCTTTTATAGCATCGCAGGTTGTTTTCAGTCTGAATTTTTGGGCCTTTTTTGTCTTTTCTTCCCGTTTTCTAGTTTCTTCTGTTTAGGTATACCTAACTGGTTTCAGTATTTTTTTCTTCCATTTCGGTCTTTGTAGGCTTTTGTGCCATGGCCATCTTTTGTTAACCTTTACATGACCTCTCTTGTAAATCTTGTTTGTTGTTGAGCACCCAGTTCCAAACACTCCGGGCAAATTGGACTACAAAAGCCCACAAAAGACTGTAACTGTAATGGAAGAAAAAATATTGAAACTAGTTAAAAAAACAACCTCTGGTTAAAACCTTTGTAAGTATACCTAAACAGAAGAAACTAGAAAACGGGAAGAAAAGACAAAAAAGGCTTAAAAATTCGGACAACTGAAAACAGCCTGCTATGCTATAAAATCTAAGAATGTTTGCAATCTCCACTCCATCATTCCTCTGGTTATTGCTTCTCAAGTTGGCCATAAAACCCCACCACCCCTGATACTTCCTCTGTTCACCCCCAGTATACAAGAATCTTAAAGGCATTCAGGCAAATTGGACCTGCTGCTGCTGCTGCTGCTGATGGAATGAAACAAATGGTAACTTCCAATTAGCATAGGCCATGCATTCGAGCCTTCTATCTTGTAGAGACACTCTCGTTCATTGCCATGTATTTTAAATGCATGAGTTACTAGTCTTTGATATGATACTAGACAAATGAAATTTGACAACATGCTAAGATGTGATGGGTTTGCAGAAAATCTATTCCAAAAGAAACCTCCCAGTCTGTCTACGTTGCCTATCATGGCTGCTGGTATCGTTGCAAAAACACGTAAAAGCAACTAAAGTGTATTTACATGCGCGAGCTGTATGAAGAACATAATATTAATGAAATGTGAGAACAACAAACAGACAAAAACCATCAGAGTCTTATTGTTGGATGGAATATGGATTGGTATAAAAGTAGATGGAAGCAGGATCTGATCAAAGCCCAAGTATGTTTTTTTCATTTAACGATCAGCTGAGAACTGCATCAAATAAATGGATCTGGTATGCTTAGTTCAACTGCTGAACTAGACCCTTTCTATGTCCAAAATCAACAAAAAAAGATCAAATACAAGGTTTGCCATGTATGGTGATGGGAGTCACATCTGCTATCCAAAAATGTGGTAAGCTGGTGTATGGTGATGAGTCACATCTGCTCATATGCATCTGCTATCAGAGAGAAGGGAAATAAACTTTACGGGACCTCTTGAGTTTGTTTCTGGCATGATGAGAAAACACAATTTGTCAAATAAACTTGCAGATTTCTGCAAGTCTTACTTCTTACTCGAACGATTTTCTCATTGGCCCATGTTCAGTATAATGTAGTTTACAAGTTGCTGTATGATGCTGCATTCAATAAGGTTTTTCAACTATAGTTAAAGCAAACATCTGTATAGAAAACCAATTCATCTTGCTTGGAATAAGCCCTAATTCTTTGATTTTGCTTCATCTGTCTCATGAAGCCATCGGCGAAGAGAGAGTTGGAATAAGCTTGGAATAAGTCTACGTTTTGTAAAATTTGCCAGTTTCTCTTTCTCAGCCTTCAAACACTTCTATTATTCATTCCCTTGTGAAGAGAATTTCTAATGGCTTACGATAATTTCACCAAAATAATCATTTAAAACAACTTATTTTTTAAAAAAATGACATCATCAAATTATTTTAAAAAATGCCCAACTTTGACCGCTCCACTTTACATGTGTATAGTCAAAGGCGACACAAAAGCTTTGACTGTTTACGTGTTGCCATGTCATTAATGCAATGAAGGTAGATGAACACATCGTCTGCTATGTCATTATTCTGACACGTTATTTGCCATGTCAGTTGCCACATCATTATATGATAAAAAAATTTGAATAATTTTTTTTAAAAAACATAAAAAATCAAATACACTTTTTATTACCTTATGTAATACCATCTAATATCAATAAAATTATTTATTAATTAAAAAAATTTATCGTTACACTTTTTATTACTTTATATTTTAAAAAATAAGAAATAAAATAAGTATACTAATTAGATTTAAAATATTTAGAAATGTAAAAATAATTAGAAATTTAAAATATTTATAAATTGAGAAAATATACAAAAAATTTACTTTAGAGTTTAAAAATACAATTTATTTGTATAATTTTGATCACATTATTTAAAAAATAATAAATTATTAAAAATATATATTAGTTAATTAAAAATCTTGCGACACCTTTTATTATCAATTAAAAATATTTATTAACTGAAAAATATGAAAAGTTTACTTTGAGTTTAAAAAATAAATGTACCAGTACACTTTTTATTACCTTATATTTAAAATAATAAGTTATAAAAATTCTTACTCTTACCTATTTAACACCTTTTTATTATCGATTTAAAAAATATTTTAATGAAATTTTTTGAAAATTTTAGTTTTGAGTTTAAAAATCAAATTTATCAATACATTTTTTTCAAATTTATCTATAGACTTTTTATTACCTTATATTTAAAATAATTAAAAATAAAATAAATATTATTAATTTAAAAAATTTACTCTTACTAATTTAACATTTTTCATCATCGTTTTAAAATATTTTTTAATTTTTTAATTGAGAGAGGGCCGTCAAGGGCGAGGGCGAGGGCGAGCGGTGGTGAGCGACAACAGCAGGCATTGCGAGAGGGGAGAGGAGAGGAGAGGAGGCCGAGGCCGAGCGGCGGCGAGAGGGTGAGAGGAGAGGGGGCGAGAGGAGAAAGATGAGCGGGGAAATAAAAAGTGTATTTGATTTTTTTATTTAAAAAAATATTCATTTTTTTATTTAATGACATGACATATGATGTGGCAAGTGATGTGGCGTAATAATGACGTATCGGACGACGTGTTCATCTAACTTCACTGTACTGATGATGTGGAGACATGTAAGCAGTCAAAGCTTATGTGTCACCTTTGACTGTACACATGTGCAGTGGACTGGTCAAAGTTGGGTATTTTTCAAAATAATTTGATGACGTTGTTGTTTTTAAAAATAAGTTGTTTTAAATGGTTATTTTGGTGAAATTCCCTAATAACAATCCTATCTTCTACAACGCTGATATTTTCTAGCTTTTCAATTACTCGTGGCTTTCTGGCATAAGAAAGCTATCAATTACTAGGAAACTAGAAATGTTTATCCGATTTCCACCAGGGAAGTAGACCACAGAATGCACTATCGCTTATGTTTGTCCTTTCTTTTATGTAGTTTTACGCCTATGCCCACTTTCTTGTCTTCCTTCTCTCTACCATGAAATAGGTCTTCTGTGTCTGTGATGTTACCTAACTGAGAAAAATCAAACTAGGTAGCATCACACTCTCAGAGTCACACTCAAACATCATGGAACATGAAGCAAGCAAAGTGTTAAGCTTCCTATAAAAGCCGAACCAACCTCACCATAAAGAAAAAATAAATAATGGAAGAGAATGAATCTAAGACTTCAGCAAAAGGTCCCCAAAGATGCAAATAGAATGAATCTAAGCCCAGTGTTATATATAAAAGTCATGTCTAATATTGGCTTTTGAATGTGTTTATAATAAATTCAAAATACATCAGCTTGCTCCTTCAGTTAAAACTCCAGAAGCAGAAGTGCAGGATCTCATCCCAAATTTGATTTGTCTACTTAAATTGAATGCTACAGCTGCCTGAAGTTATATATTATTATGAGATAATATGAATATGAAAAATTACTGAATTCGTTTCCAACTAGAAAGATGTGTAGATTGGTAAAAACCAAAGAACTTCTTCATTTAGTTGTTCAGATTCTTTTCCCTCGTTATTGCAAAAAATGGTTTTTTAGCCCTAGTAATTGAAACTTTTCCTTCCAACTAGTTTGTGCTTGTAAAACAAATTAATATGAAATATATACCCAATTTATACCCATTTATGTCATTCAAAAAGATTAGCTTAAAACTCCCAAATGAAAGGTTAATATGGCCTAATTAACCCTCTTCAAAATAGTTGGCAGAATAAAACTATGTTTTATCTAGTTGTTATATTTTAAAAAACCCAAAATTGTTCTATTTATAAGTTGTGTGTTCTGATGAGGGTTCATCAATATCAATATTATTTCTTGTTATATGTTTATATTGACCGTTTCTGTTTACTTACTCCTTAATTTTCTATTAATTCCTCCAATGACAAAATGATTTCTTAAACACTCCTGGCTTATGCTATAAATGAGGGCAAGCATGAGGCAACTCCAAGGTGTTAGGAATTAAACACCCTAATTCCAAACTAACGAGAGGAATAATAATAATTACAGAAAAAAAGAAAAGTAAACTAAAAAAAAACACACAAAATTTATATAGGTTCGCCTCAAGGTGAGACTACGTCCAGTCTTTTGCCTTTGCAGTAATCCACTATGAAGATGAAATAGTTTACAGGAGAAATCGCACACACTTACAATTGTTCTTCTCTAACCTCTCTTGAGACACAATAGATGATACCTTGAATGTACATCCCAAGAGAATGTGAAAATTAAAAGCTTTGACATAAAATTATTGCATTTGTGTTAAACTAAAAACATCTAGCAATCTAAATAGGGCGGGAGCAAGAATTGGAGGTGGTAGCACAGGAACCACCACTAGACTGGCTCCAATTCCATGTCTTATTTTTCGTCTTGCCCTAATGCCGTAGGTCCCAATGGGACGCGCTTGTCCTTTTGTGATTAGAATTCTTCTCTATAAATACGTGAGAGCGAAAAGATTTGTTAATGGAAAAAAAAAAGAAAAGGTTTCTGATTTTGGAGGCAGAGGGCGCAGAGCCGTGGTGTTAAGCCATTTCTTTCCCCCCTCTCTTTCCCATGGCGGCTCCTCCGTTCTGGCCCAAAAACTTCCTAGGGTTTCTCTCTCCTCCATACAATTCGCTCTTGTCTCTATTAATGTGAAGACTTGGGACTCCGCTTAGAAGATTTGGACATGGCGACCAAGCCTCCTGCCTCTGACTGTATCCTTTCATGGAGCTTGATTGGGGTTGCTCAGGTTGTTTCCCTTATCTGCTTATTTTTGGCATCTTTTTGGTTATCGTTTTGGGTTTCGTCTTCTTGTTTGATTTGTTTCGTTGATCTGGAGCCTGATTGTTGGTTTGATATCTTTTTGGTGGGTTACACTTTCTAGGTTTTGGTAGGACATTTTAAAAAGACAAGTCTCTAGCAGACTTCTACACTTGATACTGATACCAGAAGCACTATTGCTCTGATACCACTCAAAAAAGACAAGTCTCTAGCAGACGCCTACACTTGATACTGATACCAGAAACATTATTGCTCTGATACCATTTAAATAGACAAATCTCTAGCAGACTTCTACACTTGATACTGATACTAGAAGCACTATTGCTCTGATACCATTTTAAAAACAGACACAACTACACACAGTACCAGGGGGCAGCGAAAAACAACATATTACTATTCATACAGTTCTATTCATAAGTTCATATTTTCTTCTTACCGTACGTTCTTATTCGTATTATACTATTACAGTTATGTTTCCCTAAACACAAGAGTCTCTAATAGGTCCAACATGACTTCTGTTGCTACTCAGTCCTATCCGGGGTTTGACCCTAATCCCACCAGCTTACCACCACGTGCATTCCTCGCGGTTTTTAGAGGTAGCTTAACCGTACATATGATCGATGCGGTTCCATAGTTGCTTCAGCAGGGTAGAGCACAGTTCCGTTTCATTTTCTACCTCGGAGCGTAGTCGAATATTGCTAAGTCTCTAGCTTCGGTCCTATCAGGCACTATTTCAAAACAATTATATCTTGGGTGAACAGTAACCATGAATAGTAAACATGAATAGTTGAACAATAACTTTAGAATAGTAAAAACAAACACTGTGGAGATTCATATATATATGGCAAAAGTGGAACAATATAAACTAACACTGTACTAATCAAAATATTACAAACATGCGAAAAAGTAAAATATTGTCACAAATATAAAAACACAAACATACATATCCTTAAAAAAGGAAAACTATAAACTAATACACATCTACATAACTACATAGCTCTCAAAGTTATCGACCGTTCTACTGGTCGGCTCCCTCTTTACTACTCTGCCATTACTATTGTTTTGCCGGAGGATGCTCGTCGGAAATCACCTTCTTTCTTCGATCTTCAGAAAAGATGGGTTGATTTTTCGATGTCTCAATCTTTGGTGGAGCTTCGAATTTATAGTTGAAGGAGTTTCTTTCCTTCCTCTTTTGCCCTTAATTGAAGGGTCCGTGTTTAAAGACAAAGGGTAACTTTTATCTTTTTGTCTTACCATTTTGGCCTTGCATTATTGTTTTTCGGCACCGAAAACAGGGGTAGAAATGACTTTGCTTCTTATGATGTCATCATGCTGACGTACATAAATCTTTTGTAGCCGCTTTTGCTAACCATTGTGTAACCATTTTTGCTGACTTTGGTTTTGTCTTCTGCCTTGTTGGTTGCTGACTTGTCAGCTGATTTGACTTTTGACGTGGTTGCTCACTCGTCATCGGACAACTGCCTTTATGTGCACAATTCACAAGTGTGCTCTTTTGGGAAAGTTTTATGAGCCATTTTGTAGAAACCTTCATTTGTATTTTTGTTGAAGGGAATATTTTCTTTGAGGAGTTTCTTCAAGACTTTTCTGAACAGGTGCATGAGTCTCCTTGAAGCTTTTCGCGACAATCGTCAATGGGACAGATGTCTTGTAGATAAAGTTTTTCTTCTTCTGAACTAGTTGTTGCATGAGTTGTGTCAGAAGCTTGAGCCCTTGTATACGTTTGGTGTTTTCTTCGACTAGTATATTTGTACTCCCGTGTTTCATTTTGTGGACAATTGCGAGCTAAATATCCTTTTTGATGGCATATCCAGCATTTACATTTACTTGGGGTTTTCCCCTTTGGGCAATAAGTATTTGACCCTTGATTGGATGAGTTGAGGCTAGGGTATGTTCTTTTCCTAAAGTATCTCTTTCAGGGAGTATACCTAGATTGTGAACTTTGTTGTATCCTAGATTTTTTTGGAGGATATTTTCTTTGCTTATGAGAGTTGGTTTTACAACCATAAGCTCTTGTATTTTTGTTCTGGTTTGAACAACATAATGTTTGTTTATGTGCCTTACTACCTTTCTTTTGTAGTCTTTGGGCTTTACTGAGGTTTGCCAATATGTTTTGTACAAACTGGTTTCCTCTTCCTAGAGTATCTTGTACCCTAAAAGTTTCTGCTTCATGTTGGTGACTATAGCGAAGCATTCTAAATCTTTTACCAAGATCATCTGCCATTTTGTCTTTAGCAGAGTAGTCTTTTTTCTTGGTATTTTCTTCCGCAACTTCGTCAGATTCCCATGCTTCTGGTTCACTGTTTTGTTGCTCTTTTTGTTTACTAGAGGAATGATTTTCCTCTTGCACATAATAAATCGGTTGTCGACCGAAAGAATTATATTCTGCGTAAACTTTATCATCGGTAGAGGATGATGCTTTTGAAACGATCCTAAAAGCAGAAGGTTCGGGATTTTTTTTCCTAGGTGCTAAGCAAGGTGCTATGTACACTAGGTTTTTAAGTCATTCGATAATGTCAGGAAAGCCTAATGGTAATGGAGTTTTCATATTCATTAAGTAGAAAAACTCAGTCATAGAGCTATTTCTTGAAGCTTCTATTGAAGTCTTTTTAGCATAAACCATAGTAGAATTTCTTTACGGGTTAATCTCCACCATTCAACCAGATAAGCTTGATAAGTTATCTCGGTTTCATTTAATGGTCTGAGGTTTTCTCTGGTTTGCCAATTTTGATTTTTCATTGTGCGTATTAGACGAATTTGATCTAATAGGCTTTCTTTATAGATCATTTTATAAAGCTAATTGGTCTAGCTTTTGTTGAATTCTTTTAATCTTACATCTATATTTGTAGATGCAATCATTATACCATCTTAACTGGAAATTGTATATTTCCATAGAAAGTATTGTGTCATCTTCGGGTTGAAGAATCTTTCTTAATAAAAGAGTAAAGGCTAGGCCATCTCTTTTACTTTGTAGACGATCTAACAATTTCTTTCTGTAGATCATTTATGTAGGGATGTTGTCTAAATTTGTTCAACATCTTTCCATGTTCGGAATTTTCTATGAGAATTTCCGGGGAATCCTATGACTTGTGCTTGAGCTTCTTCCCAGTTGTCATATATTCCTTTTTGTCTCCCAATGAAGACAACATACCAGTACTTTTGTTTTTGTTTTGGTATTCCGTATGCGCTTGTAGAGGCTTCTCCAATTGAAGTTGTGTCTACAGGTTTGGATACGGTTTCTTCTTGGTTCATTCTTTCAATTTCTCTTTGAAGAATGATAACTAATTCTTCTAAGAATTGCTTAGATAGCATATTCTTGGAGTTCAAGTTGTTCAACCCTGATTTGATTTTTCAGGTCTTGAATAACTTTTCTCAATCCTTCTGGACCGACTCCTAAGAATCGTTCATCTCAAATTATTCTTCTTCCTTCATTGTTGTATTCTACAACTAAAGGATTTTCTAACTCTTTGAGTTTTACTTGAACTCGCAAGAGTCGATCTTTGAGTTGTCGAATCCAGACCTTCTGGAATTCGATTTGGTTATCATACCTTCTTGGCATGATATATGCTCATAGTTACGAATAGTTAATAGGTCTTACTTCTGGGTTAGACCTGATTCATTCCATTTTGGAACTCTAGGGTTGTGATACATTTGTAGATTACAAATGTTGTTTGGGATGTGATCGGTTCTGGGTGGTAACTGTTTTTGGGAGTATGTAATCCTAAACAGTAAAAAAATAAAGGTAATCTTTGGCTCTATATTTATAAGAGTTCAGCTAATCCTGTGCTCTTGACGCACCAAAGTCTAATTCTTGGCTCTAGAAACAGAAAAGAACCAAATATATTACTTGGCTCTAAATACTTAAAGGACCAAGACTAATTCTGGCTCTGCTAACTCTATGGACCACAACTGATCCGTGGCTCTGATACCATTTTAAAAAGACAAGTCTCTAGCAGACTTCTACACTCAATACTAATACCAGAAGTACTATTACTTTGATACCATTTTAAAAAGACAAGTCTCTAGCAGACGGGTGGGGTTTATGTTTGGATTCGTTAGATGAATTCTTGTGCGATATGGATCTCGAGAGCTTTGGCTTGCGGGTTCTTGTGAAGATTTGAAATTTTTTACTTCTTCTTGT
The DNA here is from genome assembly GCF_029961685.1 of Aristolochia californica. Taxonomy (NCBI): domain Eukaryota; kingdom Viridiplantae; phylum Streptophyta; class Magnoliopsida; order Piperales; family Aristolochiaceae; genus Aristolochia; species Aristolochia californica. The sequence continues at coordinate 1,042,200 of NW_027181804.1, read as the reverse complement.
TTTCTTATTTAAGGTTCTTGTTTCGTGGATATGTAAAATTTTCTGTTAGGCTAGTTATTTTTAATTCGATTCTTGAAAGGAGATTCAGTTTAATGGTTTCTTTCAGTTAGTGGTATATTCTTTGGCTCTCCGTTTGATTTTCTTTGTGCTATTTGTTTATTTGTTTGGTAATTTTAATGGGTGTATGTTCTTCGTGCGGGACATCTTAGTGTCTTTACAATAACTTTGTGGCTTAAATTTTTTTTGTACAATCTTGCACACGCTTTCTTTCGAGGAGTTTGAATTGCGGGTGCTTGTGTAGATTTGAAATTTTTTGCTTGTTCTTGTTATCTTATTTAAGGTTCTTGTTTTGTGGATGTGCAATTTTTTTAAGGCTGGTTTGTTTTCAATTTGGTTCGTGAGAAGACATTCAGTTTACTGGTTTCTTTCAGTTAGTTGTATATTCTTTGGCTCTCTGTTTGACTTTCTTTGTGCTATTTGTTTAGTAATTTTAATGGCTTTATGTTCTTCGTGCGGGACGTCTTGGTGTCTTTACAATAACTTTGTGGCTTAAATTTTTTGTGCATAATCTTTCACACGCTTTCTTTCGAGGGGTTGAATTGCGGGTGCTTGTGTAGATTTGAAATTTTTTGCTTGTTCTTGTTATCTTATTTAAGGTTCTTGTTTTGTGGATGTGTGATTTTTTTTAAGGCTGGTTTGTTTTCATTTCGGTTCGTGAGAATACATTCAATATACTAGTTTCCTTGGGTTAGTGATATATTTTTTGGCTCTCCGTTTGACTTTCTTTGTGCTATTTATTTATTTTTGGGTAATTTTAATGAGTTTATGTTCTTTCAAGCAGGACGTCTTGGTGTCTTTATGCGTACAATCTTTCACATGCTTTGAGCATAATCGAGGATGATTGTCTTGAATTGATTTCGTTAAATAATTTTGATATCGGGACCTTCACTCTGGTAGTCATAGAAACAACAGATTTATGTCAAAAGCTCTCCTTGGATTCACAACAAAGGACTCTTGAAGTAGCCGAGGTTGTCAAGAAGGTAATCTGCATAAATTTTGGTTTATCCTCTAGTTCTCATGTCTTGTACTTCTTAATCTTACTTGTCTATTGTTTCAGCCTTCTACTGACAAGTATGGATCTATATGTGGTGATGTGGCGAACGTCCAAATCCCTACGTGTGAAAGGTCGACTACTCCACTTCGTACTGATTTCATGGATCCGAATATGTGCTATGTCCCTAATGCCTATGCACCATACTACTATAGAGGTGAGTTAATGTGTCAATCTATGATGGTCCAATAAATGAGTCGGAGGATTACCCTAGATAAGTCAATACAGATGGGGTGGAGATGGCTCCTGTAAGTGATTTATGGTCGTCTAGATGTGGATTTTTGCTGCTACGAAATTAAGACATTCTGTAGAGGTTGTGTGCAGTGTCTGAGTCTTGCCTATTTCCAGTAGCAAGTGGTTACTAATTTTTCGGTTTTGTCTTTTGACTAATGGCAGGGAGTTTATGGGGATAATGGATCTCTCATGTATCACCATGGTTATGGATATGCTTCGTATGGAACCTACCCCCCAGCAGGTTCTCCTGTCCCCACCATGGGGCATGATGGACAGCTTTATGGGCCACAACATTACCAGTATCCAGCACCTTACTACCAGTCGCCAGCCCCTTCAAGTGCACCTAACCAGAGTTGAACTGTACAAGGCGAGGTTTGTACATCATTTGCTACTGATCGGGTGCCTCTTCCTGTTCACATGGCCTATGAAAACACCCATGGAATTCCTAACAACAATGTTAATGGTAGTAGCCCCACATCTATCAGACCAAACTCGAATGGCTGTTATGGGAGAGGTGTTTTATTGGGCAGAATGCTTCCTGCTGGTTAGCAGGACCCAAGATTTGGATATGAGGGGCTAAGGTCACCTGTCCCATGGTTAAAAAGACCCGTCTTCAGTGATGGGAAGCCCAGGCCAACAACTACAAGTACTTCAATGTCTTCACAATCTTCACATATTAGCAGCATCGCCCCAGCAAGGAACCAGCCACGACCTCATTAAATCTTGAATCATAGACAGTAGATCCACAACATTCAGATGGGTTTAATGAGCTTAACAGAGGACCTTGAGCTCGACATTTCAAGAACCAAAAGGGTTTTGGGCCTCATGTCACAGCAGTGAGGGGACAAAAGCTTCCTTCAAATGAGGACTCAACTATGATTCAAGAAAGAAACCAACATAATCAGGAAGACTTCTCCATCAAGCAAACTGATGCTAAATGTTTTGTTATCTAGTCTAATAGCGAAGGTGATATTCAGAAGAGAGTTAAATATGGCGTCTGGGCTAGCACTACCAATGGAAACAAGAAGCTGGATGCTGCATACCAGGAAGCCTAGGTGAAATCTGGTGGCTGCCCCCTTTCGTTTTTCCCTGCAAGTGAGATTTATATTTTGTCTAAGTGGTGTGTGTATACATCCTGCTTGTTTTTTTATATTAACACCAATGGTCAATTTGACAGTCGTGGGGAGATGTTAGGCCCTGTTGATTTCAACAAAAATTTGGGAGTACACTTTGACTTCCATTTTTTGTTGGCTTAACAAATTTTCAAGCTAATGGGGAATGGCTTCATATCTATGAGAATGCTATTGGATTTGAACCTTGTTAGGTCTGATCACTAGCCGATTCAATAGGATACCAGCTTTGGTAAATTTGAGTCAGTACCAATCCGTTTTGACAATTCATAGCTAAAAGAAAAATCTTTTGATGAATTGGTTGCTAACTGGTGGACTCATTTGCCTATCTCTGGTTCTAGGGGGTGGACTTTTCCTCTGAAGCTTGAAGGGTTAAAATTGAAGCTGAAGCAATTGTCCTCAAAATGTCATTCGAAAACCAAGGTTGAGAAATCCTCTCTCCTTTCTCATATTGCTGACCTAGATGCTGCCACAGAACAAAGGTGCTTCTCTTCCACTAAATTTTTTCTCTGAAATTCTACCTAAAATAAGCTTTAAATCTTTATTCAGTTGAAATGATTCATTGGAAGCAATGTGCCCACTTCAAATGGCTTGCCAAGAGAGTCACAAACACAAAAAAAATTGATGTTGTCACCTTGGCAAGAAGGAGGACTAACCGAATTACCTCGCTATGCATCAATAGTATGAAAAATCTAGAGAGAGAGAGAGAGAGAAGGAGAGGGAGAGTGAGAAAGAGAAGAGAAAAGAGGCACAAACTCTGAATAAGCTATTTTGGGGATTGTGCACGACTCCCAATGTTATTTATTAGGTTTTTAAAGTCATAAATTACAAAAATAACAAAAAATGCCCCTCTTACATCGAAAATACTTATTCCCATATAACTCTCATTCTACCTTCCTATGAATATAAAGATTTGTACACACACTAAATCGAGCATGCTGAACAAGATAGTGCCATAATGTAAAAAATCTGATCATGTTAAATGACCAGAATACCCTTGAGCTGATTTTCTCACAAAGTGGTATCGGATAAGGCCTCTATTATAATGGATGCCAAAGATGAACAAACTGATAACTGAGTTAGGCGCTGCATAATCTATTGTTGTTGCTGAAATAGTTGTTGTATCTCATTAGCTCCCCTTGAAGAGACAGGATCAACAACCTCTGATATTGTTTCACTGGTCTCATGACTAGTAGAGTTTGCCCAAACAGGTTTTCCAAACTTTATCCAACACCTATCAAAGTAATGGTTATTTCACCCACAATGGACACCTTCTTGGAGTTACCATCACCTCAGCTTCGACCTCTGCTTGAACTATCTCTACCTACAAGATTTAGTAATTCGTATGCTGATAAGCTTGCTAAGCATGGGGCCTCCATCCAATCTCTTGTTGTTAAGGGAGGGCCTCCACTGATTTATAACTTCTTTTACTAAATTATAAGCACACTCTTCTTCAAAAAAAAAAAAAAACTGATTGGAGGCCACTCCACTGATTTGGTTTCTCGATTCTGATTGGTAATATTTTTTTATGATGTTTGTTGGTTTTTAGGTTAGAATGAGTGGGAGGATTATGTATCTAATGGTCAACTGTGGTTACGATGGTCCGATGAACTGGACTATGTTATGGATCTAATAGTTATAATTCAAGATCTAAATTGTCACGAGGGAATGGATTTTTTGGTAATGGAAATGAACGTTCAGATGGATTGAATGAGCTTAACAGAGGACCTCAAGCTCTACATTTCAAGAATCAGAAGGGTTTTGGTCCTCTCATGTCACAGCAGTGAGGGGACAAAACCTTCCTTTAAAGTGAGGACTCAGCTGTGATTCCAGAAAGAAATCAATATAATCGGGAGGACTTCTCCATCGAATATACTGATAACAAAACATTTAGCATCTGCATACGTGATGGAGAAGTCTTCTTGATTATAGTTTTTTTTGTCTTTTTTTACCCTTTTTCGAGTCTCTTCTGTTTAGGAACCCTGTAATGGCTTTTAATAGAGGTAATTTCTAACAGGTTTCGGTTTTTTTTTCCCTTTTCGAACTTCTGTTTACCTTTATAGAACCTCTCTTGTAAATCTTCTTTGTTATCGAGCTTTTGTACCTTTTGAATGACAAGGTGAAAGGATTACAATAGAGGAATTAAAGAAGCCTTAAATACTGCTTTCCATTACTCATCATCGGGATGGCTTGGGTATCAACGTGTATATTACTTAGCAAATCAAAATCATCCAACATGCAGATTTTACTACAATGCTCCCGGTTACAATTCAATTTGAGGCCACCAAATTATACATAACAAACCCAGTATCTATTTGAGTAACCCAGCTCCTCTTCTGAATAAATTCAATCTGCACTGAAGTTGGAATGAAACAAAGGCAACTTTCTATTCGCTTGGACCATGCATTCGACCGAAAATCCATTCCAAAGAAACCTCCCCAACTCCCACGATATCTATCGAGGACGCAGATCTCGCTGCAAAAATGTAAAAGAAAATAAAGGATTAGATAACTGTATCTACAAGAGCCACCTATATCAAGAACATGATGTTAATGAAATGTGAGAACAACAAACACACAAAAAACCATCACATTCTTCTTGTTAGATAGGGTATCAAGTAACATAAAAGTAGATGGAAACAAGGGCTAGGAACTCAGATTCATCAAAGACCATGTATGTTTCGTTTAAGGATCCAAAGAGAACTGCGTCTCCATGATATGATTAATTTGGAGGAATTACGTGCATAATGGCTTGGATTACCTAGGGTTGTGGTTAGTTCATGTAACTTATGGTAATGTCTATGCTTAGTTCGGCTGCTTAACTGATGCCTTCCAATGTCTCATATCAACAAAAGGATCAAGTACAAGGCTTGCCTTATATGGTAATGGAATCGCATCCGCTACCCAAAAATCTGATTTGCTGGTTTACCTCATGGTTTTATGACTGTAGGGTTGACCAACAAATTGGCCAGGTTGACCTGGGTCTTGAGAGGGGGTAGCTTCTCGCCTTGGAAAAACCAGACCAACTTGTGACCCAATTCCCTCCAGTCAGTACGTGGGAGTATAGAGAGGTACAGCTAGTCAGACGTATGTGTCAGTTCAGACAGCAGGACATTGCAAATATACTTGGTATAAAGCTATAACTAGGATCTTCACTCATAGGGCCTTAGTTAGTCCTCTCCACATTGATGGACTCACATCTTAAGCATCTGTGTACTGAGAAAAAGTGAAATCAGCTTCAGCTTAGACCAAGTAAATAGTATGCAAACAATTGACATCAAGAACAACTAAGTTCAAGCTTACAACAGCAAACCACTAATTAAGGATAAAGCCGACACTTAGTGAGGACAAGGGTGAAGAGTCGGAAGATTACCCGTGGATTATAATGACCTTGCGTAAGTTAAAGACTTGATTCTAAAAGCTGAAACATTTCACAGATGCAACACGAATGCAGGCAGTATGACTGACATATCACCTTAATTAACACAGGTAAGACGGATTCCACTATGTATGTCTAGATGAAGGTTCCCTTAAGCTAAATTGATCTTGAAGTAGCATATTGCTCGTGAATATAATTAGACACAGTCAGTTTAAGGGACCTAGACTAGTACAAAGCAACCTTCAGATATTGGTCTATTAATGTACTTTTCATCAAAAAAATTTAAGCATGTAACCATTACCTTACACATTGAAAAAACAAAGTAGATAAAAAAGAATAGGCTTACTCGCGGGCCACGATCTGCGATTTGTTGTCTTTTGCTGCCATTTGCATCAGGCTGTGGTATCATCTCTGGACTGTCATGCTTGTAGAAAGCCTGTAAAGCTCTCATAACAAATGGACGTACTATATTCACTTCCATCGCAGAGAGATTTTTTAGCTGATTACAAGATAAAAAAGCAAAAGAGATGAGTACCAAGAACGTCATTGCCACCAAAACCCAATTATGATAAAACATGAACTATCACAGAGTTTGATAGCTTTGAAGTATCTATTGCCAAACTCAATACACGCCAAACTATATACAGGAATCCCATTTGTTAGATTTACTACAGAAGTTACCTTAAGAAATTTTACATGTTTAATCATACAAAATTAAACGGGGAGCTAAAATTTCTGAACGTGAATCTGAAACACAGCAACATGTGAAGAGGACAAACCTTTACTGCAAGTGTACGACCTGAGATTGTCTCCAAGCCAGTCTGGACCTTGTGAAACCTCACATCTCTAATGTCCTCTACTAAATTCCTAACCTGTCAAAAGAAGCCAATTTACAACTAAGTATGAGAATAATACATTCATGAAATAGAAGGCAGAACTCACCATGTATATGTCAGAGATATCATCACGAGCACTGTTATCCATAACAAACAAAATCAGATTCATCATATTAGAGCTAAAAGACAGCAAAAATATACAAATTATTTGATCATAACGTACTGATCAAATAGAAGCCTTGAAATTTCTACATAATGAAATGGTAATGGCTGAAACTCTCTTGGAGACTCTCGTTCCGCTTCCAACACCGTTGTTAATCTTTCTGGTCACAAAGTAGCAATCAGTTGTAACGCTGCAAACTCTGGTACAGGCAGTACTATTTTGTGTTTCAAAAGCCAAAGGCATGACTTGGTCTACAAAGAGTAATATAAAATAATTTGACTGCTTTGACATATGTGTGTTCTCAAGGATATAAATATTTTACCTGCTCAGAATAAGAGTATATGATAGATGGATCCTTTAGCTCAGTGACCATATGGATGGGTCTCTTAATGCAAGATCTTAAGTACAAGTCTCACAGATGTATAGGGTCGTAAGGTGTGTGCATGCAATATCCAGGAAAAGAGAAAATAACACTGTTAACGGTTTACGGAGCTGAGTTGTCTCCCGAGCATGGATATAATACCAGCGCCTGAAGAATTTTTCCCCAAATAATTATCATTTATAATTCCAAAAGACTTAGTAGGAATAATCGAAAGGACTCCTCTCTTGTGAACCTTATGGAGTTATTCATATTACAATTTCTATAGAAATTTAGTCCATTGATGCACATGTTCGTTCACAGAGCAATTAGCTTTCCCCGTATTTCCTCTCTGCATGAGCCACGTAATTAGTGAGTCACAGAAGCAAAAAGAAGCTACTCACCAACAGACATCCACTCAGGCAATCGAATCATACACTTTCCCCGTTTCTTTAGAGCTACTGCAAGCCAGAGTGGTACCTTAGTAGCTATCTGGGGAAGGAACGGACCAAAATCCCCCTGACCAGAAAAATTAACGAATAAATAAAAATCTTTCTAATAGGTTTGACAAAAATGCGGTTGAAATAGACAAGGCACACAGAAAACAACATGGAAAAAGAGAGAGAAAAACGATACTAAACCCGGGTGAAGGAGAGGAAGAAATTACAGAGATCATTTCCAACTTCTCCATCCGCATATTAGGCACAATGTCCACCATCTCGTCCTCAGCGAGAAACTCCACCTGAAAAGAAGACTGTAATTCGTCAAAAAATCATGATACTTAGAAGTCGAATACCAGAATTAACAGCAGAAAGTAAAACCGAATTAAGAACGAATGCATCTCGTGAGAGAAACAGAAGGAAACGCAAACCTCCGCCGCCGAGAAGAATGACAGATCTGGATCAGACTGTCCCGCCATTTCAACGAAATCGAAGAAGTTCAATGTTCCTTGGGAGAAATGGGAATGGGAGGGAAAAAGAGACGGAGCGCGGGACAGTAAAGAATCGTTATAGACACAAATGAGAATGGACTTTGCGCTCTCGTGGACGTTCTTCTTATGGGCCATAGGCCCATTCATCAGAGGGAGGAGACGTAAGAGTGTTGTGATTCACTGAGTCAACCCGTTATTTTTCGATTGAAATACCAGAATAGTAATTTATTAAGTATCATTTAAAAAAAAAATTATTAAGCTCTCTCTCTCTCTCTCTCTCTCTCTCTCTCTCTCTCTCTCTCTCTCTCTCTCTCTCTCTCTCTCTCTCAATGATAATAAAACTGTTTCTAGGATTTGACAGAAGCTTCAAACTATTCTCTGGTAGGGGTGAAACACAAAAAACCTTTTCAGTTTCTTCCTGCTGAAAATCGTTTAATAGTAACCGTTCCTCTTCAATGCAAAAGTCCTGCTCTGCTTCTGCAGCAAGAAATAAAGAGGGCTGAAGGACCCAGGAAAGCATTCAAACAAAAGCCAGACAGAAAAACCCAAATGGCCAACACTTGAATATATATAACCAAAGGAAATGGACTGTTAACAATCGTGTAAATCATATGTATTATAACAAACAAAATGAAAAAAACACCAATTTTCTCAATCATTCAAGAGATTGAACTCCTCCACTGCTCATCTTATGTTACATTGGCCATCATTCTCATCTTCATGACAATCTTATGAGAATTGGAATGCTTGTATTCAACAAAAGTAGGGCTCTTGGCCGGCCTATACTCAGGAAACAGGCGCCCTGATTTGTACCTCACCCCACATGCATTACAGAGGGTTTTGGGTCCCAGGGGACCAGCCCTCCACTGTGGGGTATTCTGAGATAAGCAATGGCTGCATCTCTTGGACTGTCCGTGGCCATGGCCATGCCCACTGTATTTTCCCCTCTCTTCCTTTTCTTCCCCTTCTTTCAATTCCTTCATTGGAACAATGGGTTCACTGTCTGCAACCAATTGGGTTTCTTCCACTTCTTCCTCTGCCTTCTTTGGGGCAATTAATTCACTGTCTGCCAGCCAATGGGTTTGAGGCAACAAGGGTGGGTCTGAGGTGGTCAGGAGGAGGAGCTGGTTCTGCATGTGTCTGTAGGATCCACAGCCACTCAGGAGGGTACTGATAGTTTTGGTTCTTTTCCTTTTGGTGCCTCTCGTTTTGCCTGGAACTGAAACTTCTTCTCGTTCACAGGGCTTCTGATGGCTTTCTGAGGACTCTGAGACTGACGTCCGGAGATTCTGCTGTTGGTCAGAGGGTTTTTGGTGGATTTGTGACGCTTTTGATACTGAATCTTGAAAATTATTTGGTGGTGGAATAGAGATTCCATGGCTTGAAAAGGAGTCCTCTATGAAGACAGATAGCCATTCAAGGCCGACATCACTTTCCTCCTGCAGCAACAGAAGCAAGAGCAAAAGTCAAAATTTATACTAGTTTACAGATGAAAACAGATACATGACAGCCAAAGAAATGTCTATAATTCCTCAGGCATTGCCAAAGTCACAAGAAAAGCAATAAACTAGAACAACAGAACAGAGAAGTTCAGTTTTTAGAAGCAGAGGTTCACGATAAAGCACACGAGTAATTTAAAGACTGGCAAACCATAAATGGAAGGAAAACCTTAATGCAATCAAAAAGACTTAACTCGATACAAGATAAAAAGCTTGGTGACGAAAAACAAGTTCAAGGAACGGTAACAAAAAGCAAGAAATTTTGAAGCTTCTCTTCAAGGCAACAGTGAAAAAGACTTGAGACATTTTAAGGCAAAAAATCGATAAGAAACTCATAAAAAATGAAACCCAGCTGAGCGAGAAATTCAAAGAAATGAAAATACTTGAAAAAGAACACCAAGACGGCAAGAGTACTTGAACAAAATACACTGCATGCAAGACATCCGATGGATAAAAATGCATAAGAGAACTCGAGAAAAAGAACTTAACAAAATCTGCTGAAATTTTTGGAAGAGATGAGAGACAAAAATCTAAAGGCAACCAGTCAAAGACATGCAATGACTGTGGTGAAGCTTCGTAGAACAGAAAAGGAAGAATCTTTACAATGCACACGACATCGAAGAGAAAATGCAGATGAAATGACCTCAAACAATGGTCGACCGAAGAAGAAGAAAACCAAGGCTCCTCACCTTAGTCTCACCCGGAAAGAATTCATCAAACCCAGAAGCCCCATGAGAAACGTCACGCTCTTGCAACTGCTCCGGCGGCAGGAAACCTCCAGAAAGAGACACATTCCGGCAGGACTTCATCTATAGAACCCAAAATGCCTCGAAACTGAAAACAGAGAGAAACCCAGGAAAGAAACGGAAACACAGCCTTTTCTCTAACGTTGCATTTGCCTTTCTGTGTCCTCTTCTCTATTTTTGTCGGCAGCCTCTCTCTCTCTCCCTCCATCTCTCTTCTTACTTTTTTATTTTTATTTTTATTTTTATCTGTATCTGCAATTTTGGTATGTGACGATGAAATGGTCCCATTATTGAGGGACCCTCATCGGGCTGCATTTAAAAGAGTGTCTGCTGCCTCTGCGCCTACCACGCTTTTTTCAGTGTTCTACTCATTTCACTTTTTCTCTCTGCCTTTCTTCTATCAATAAAAAGGAATCAGGATTAGACTGCAAATTTCCATGTAAAGGGGTAAGATCTTATTCTGAATCGAATCCTCGGCTAGGCTTGCAAAGACACTGCTCACATGGTACAGATTAGCAGTCGGAAAAGATTTTCAAGCTCCTGCAGGGATGAATCTGCGCATCAGAACTGGGGTAGCTGAGAGGAAACTATAATGGAGATATGGAAAATTCAAGGTCATCATTGCCAATGCCTTCAAGAGCACTTTGCCCAGATTAGAATCAAATTTGCATGTGAAACTGCTGAGCCGGAGAGACCCAATATGGTTACCGATTTGATTTCCTGAAACTGAGCACACAGTCAGCTACATTGACGGCGAGTTTCTGTGTTTAATTTCAACTGGATGATGGGGTGCTATTAATCAAGAAGCTTTATAATGCTACGGCTCTTTTCACATTGAAGACTGTAACAGACAAAATAACAAGGAAAAGAATTCTTTAGGGATGAATTGCATGAAGAAACTTCAACAAGGTCATCAATGGATCTGTAAAAGAGCTCTGGGTGCTATATTTGTATCAACTGCCATGCTGAGAGAGAGAGAGAGCTCAGAAGTTACTAGCAAGCTAACTGGTGAAGGCAGTTAATAAAGACAAGAAATATACATCATTAAATATACAGTTCATGTACATGATATTAGATCAAATGGTAATTAGATGATAGGAATTTCTATGGATACTGGAGAACCCAGAGGGAAGTACTTCCACTGATAACAAAACACATGGGGCAGACTTCGATGAGCACTTTCACAGACTGATGAGCTCCAGATAGCAATTACATGTCAGGGCTCCATAGATGACTTTGATAGGTATTGGCGCCACTCATCAGGCATCCCTTTTCTCATCCTCAACATTCTTATGGCAGTATTTGTTAGGGGAATTGCAAGGATATCAAAGTCTTTCAGAGCCTAAATGAAACAGAAGCAAACAAGAGAAACTTCAACATCATTAAGAAGCACACAGTTAACTTGGTTATAAACTATTTGTGCTTGATAATGACTTGCTGACCTTTGGGACTTTGATCAACTTCATATTTGCTTCCTCTAGGGTTTTCTGACCTTTCTTTGAATTGCATTTGGCACATGCAGTGACCTGCACTAAAGGAATCATAAATTATGTAACGTCACAGCAACAAGTGAGCAGGCCTTCGTCTGTGTATATATATGTCTGTTTTTTAAGTGACTATGTCTGTGATTTATCAGAAAAAAAAAAGTTTCTGCACAATTAATTCACACAAGTTTCATTGTTTAACAGCAGCAGAATAGAGCAAGAAGATCATAAACAGACATGAGATACAACAAAGCCATTTAAATTGTTTCTGATTGTTTGAATTCACTCAAGTTGACAGCTGAGTAGGTCAACTAAATGGCCATGATCAATCAGCTAAAGCAAGGGAAGTTGCACCACAAACTGTTCTTTATGCAAGTAATTTGATGCTGATTAAGCCATATGTATTGTTTGGGAACATTTCTACAGCTGAATGATAGAATTCAATTCTTTTTGTAACTTTAACTAGCAGCACACGCAGACCAAGGAAAGGGAGGGTTTAAAATGGCGAGTTTTGGAGGTGCCATTTATTTTTCGAAAGTCCAAGGGGGTGCCACTTTAGGGGTATTTTTTTAATTTATTTTGACAAATCAAAAGAGTCCTAAATAAATTTCCAAGCAACTGAATCAATATATGGAGAAACTCACTAAGAATCCTAGATAGAGTTTCCAGAACAAAAGATAGATGTTGGGTTCTAGTTGGAAGTCTTAGAAAGAGCCTTAGTAGGAGTTTATATTTTCTTTTGAATGTAAAAAATAAACTATAATACAGAAGCTTGGCTAGGGCAAATCAGGCAAAAAAATGTAAGGGAGGGTTATAAATTGCAGGTTTTGGGGATGCCATTTATTTGTAGAAAGTCCTAGGAGGTGCTACTTTAGAGGTGCTTTTGTAATTTATTTTGATAATTCAAACAAGATTCCTAGATTAAAATTTTCAGTGGACCCACCAATTATGGTTGAAATTATTTTTATTTTATTTTATCTTTACTGATTTTACTCGATTTGGTCAGATAGTGATCTTATCCATTTTGAATTTTAATTTTGAATTTTATTTTTAGTTTATATTTCCTGATTTTATCGGATTTGATCAGATAGTGATCTTTTGAATTTCAAATTTTACTTTTATTTTTAGTTTATCTTTCCTGATTTTATTGGATTTGATCAGATAGTGATTTTATTTATTTATAGGCTGTAACATGATGTTAAAAATAGATTTGAAGATGAATCAATAAAATCCTTGTTTCTGGTCTTCTCCCTCTCTCCCTCCCCTTTCTTCTTGTTCTTTCCCTTCTTCCACTTTCTTCTCTATTCTTCTTCTTCTAAATCATTCTTCTCAATCATGTTAAATCCGTGCCTTGTCCCGCATCACTCTCCTTCTCTACTTTTCTCTTCTCTTCTGGATCTACTCTTCTCTCTACTTTCAGCCCTCTAAATCTCCCTCTTTCACTCTTCCCTTACACTTGGCAGACAAAAGACAAGACCTTTACAAAGAAGTGTTCTATCACTTATACAAACATATTTAGGTCCCTTTTAATGTATTAAAATGGAAATTATTCTTTAATAAAAATTTGAAACAAGAATGACACATTAAATTATCTCCAGAGAATTTTGAACCTATTCATGCACAGTCCATTTCATTAAAAGCAGAGTCTCTCCACTTCTCCATATTTAATAACAAGGCTCACCAATGAATAACAGATTGCCTACCAGATTTTCCCATTTCCATTCACCCCCTCGTGAGTTTGGTAAAACATGGTCAATCGTCAAGTTGTCACTGGAAGAACAGTATCTGTTGACAACAGCAATCAACATAAAACATGCTGAGAAGAAAATAAATTGTTGTAGAATAAATGACAAGTCAAGAAATAATAAGATTCATTAATTGACCCAAAAAAGGAAAAGAAAAAAGGAGACTGCCGATTTCAAATTGCTCATGAAGAGTTGCATGAGGCCAGACCAGACAAATATAAGAAGGCTTATGAGTACAATTTTCAAGTACATATGTGATGACTTCCTGGTCAACATGAAATGAATTTTTTTGCATCCATGCTTCTCAGTTAAAACCATGCATCTATGAACTTGTCTACATACAATCCTCAAATCGTACTTTGACTAGTTTTAAAAATTGACAACATCCATAATATCTGCTCACAAAATAATATTTTTTAAAATATTATCTCAATGACTGCTCGTAGTACATTCAAAGGAAAAAAACTCACAAAAAACCCAAATTCATCAGATTCATATAATTCTAATAACTAGATCCCACAAAACTTTTAACTAATACAAGTTGAATCTATGTGAAAATTTTACTAAACTCATGATAGTGCCAAAACCTCAAAAATATCTAATAATGATGCAATGGTTTTGGGCAGTTCTTGTATGAAAGAACTGTTAGAATTTCCTCCAAATCTTTATTTACAAGAAAACTTTCAAGGCCATTTAATGTTTCACACTACAACCTCCCTCCACTGAGAACAGTAGTAAAATAAAAAATATTAACAAGTTAGAAGTTCATCAACATCATTAGAGCTTCAGAGAGCTACTTACTGACACAAATAGTGATCTCGGAAAAATATACTTTTGCGACTAAGGTTGTGTTTGATCCTCCTGCGCTTAGCAACCTGCAACAAATGTGGAACCTGAAAGCAGGAAAACCAAGTATTATCAAATACACTAGAAAGTACAACACAAACACAGTCATAGAAGCTAAAGTGCCAATATACAAGAACAGTAAATTGAGTTTATGTAATGTAGTGTAGACTGCTTGTACCCTCAGGACAGCTGGTATGAAAAAGGATCCACTGGGAGAAGATACAGTTTGATCATAATATTCTAGAACATCAACCTGGATAAAATCAGGACAGTAGCTCAAAACCAAGGGAAACACCAAAAATAAAATGGGCATAGTAACATGTTGGTACAAATTAAGGACTCCAACACAGAACCCTGAAAAACCATCATGTCATTAAATAATAGGAGATAACTGTAAGTGACGCCATCTAACCTTCTCCATGAATTCCAAACAAATAGCCCGCCTCCAGCAGACAACATTGACCGGCCTGACATACATAATCAAACGTTATAAGTCGCATATCATTAGTAACTAAAGATGGAAAATAAAGTAATCATTATTTCACAATAACAATGACTCCAAATACCAAATGAGTAGTAGTAGCTGATACTGCAATTTTTTCAGGAATGGCAGGGTCGTACTAATAATCCAGATTCACTCATAGTCTTAAGATGAACCCTATTCAAACAGATATCTGGGCTAGAACAAAAGACATACACAACAACAGCAACAGAAAGTAATCACAAAGTGAAGCTGGTAAAATAATTATTTTAATTCTAGACTGTCAAACTGCAGATCGAGAGGGAAGGTGGAGAGATATAATCTACCTTTCAGTCTTGGAAACCAAACAAAAAAGTAAAAATCTCGACGTTTTGCTCAGGTAAATAAACTAGTATTCCCGACAAAATTTAAGACATTACGTAACCACGTTTTAAAGTTTAATCACCAAACAGTTGAAAAAAGGCGCTGCTGGAAGGCCCCATCTAACGCACTAGTAAAATACTTATAATAATACTAAAGATATATTTTAATAAGACCCAACCATAAAGAAAAAACGAAAGAGACACCAATTCTATACTATTGTATTACCATAAAATGCAGCTGAAATAATCAATCAAACCTAAGCTGCAGATTACAAGAGGCAAGCCGCCAAAAACACTAATACAAGCATTTAAATCTCTAGCTGTATCACCCATCGCTAACAGGCGAAAAAAGCAGAACTAAAATCCAAATAGCGCACAAAAACTTCACCAGAGTGACAAACCTGTAAGAAATGTCCAAGACCAACCCCCTAAAACAAGACAACTCGTCCCTCCCAAACTCATCGTCGTCCCCATCGACAGCCACAACATCTATGTCACTCATTTCCAGGCACCGTTCAGAAGCACCAGACCCACTTGACTTCTTCTTCCCCACAGACCGCACCTTGTACGACCGGCAAGACCTGCCGGGCTTATCCCGACTCAAGTGGAGGACGTGAAGTGGTAGGTTTTCCAGAAATCTGAAAGTTCCATATCTGCATCGAAATGGGTCTCCGGAATGAGGGGAGAGAGAGGATCCAAGGGTCCCCTGAACTGTAAATTTCGCCATGAAAGTTGGAATCTCTCCGCAGCAAAGAGATGAAAATGAGGCGCGGAAGCGAGAGCTACCTTTTTGCACAGTTTTGGATTTTAGTTCCCGGGAGTGAAGCGTCTGCGATTTTTTCGCACTCTTTGTCACGGATCTATTGTAAGACGGAATTTTGATGAGAAACTCATCAGACGTAGAAAAGAAAAGAAACTTATTATTATTATTATTATTATTATTAAAAATAATTTGTAAATTTTTATTTTATTTTCATTAACTATTTTTATGAAAATAATAATTAAATTTTATTTTTTTATTTTTCTTTTCTAGATATTTCAAACAGACGTTATTGCGGTCAGTAATCACGCACGTGCGGGAAAGGAGAAGGGTCGAGGGTTTAATTGGAAGGACCCCACCCCACTTCTCCAACCCGGGTTTAACAAGACTCAATTATGGGAAAGTGTGATCCCCATCTAGCATTTAATGATTGGGTTGATTTTTATAATACTATTTAAGAATTTTTTTGTTATTAAATTAATTAATACATAAATTAACAAGGGAGTTGGATACTCTCGTCAGCAATCGGGCAGACCGGCAAAACATTTCTCTTTCTCGGTCTCATTGGCGGATTCCTCCTGGCAAATTCATTCGATTCCATTGAAGAAATCTCATGGCAACGGCTTTGAGGAAATTGGGCAGAACGGTTTCCATTTGTCGGAGAAGCTTCTCCACCGTGCCCCGGCCAAGAATGAATCCACGAATAGGAAGCGCATGATCTCTTCTCCGCCATTAATCAGGCTCTCCCATAGAGCTCTTGAAACCGATCCTCGGTATCCCCCCTCTTTTTTTATCTTTCTTCTGCTTATCTAAGACCATGTTTTTGCTGTTTTTTATGGAGAATTCGCTGTGGGAGGACCGGAGTTGCCGATGATAAATACGTTTTTTTGTTCGTTCTGGATTAGATGAACCACTTAGTTTCAGTTGGTCTTCTTTATGCAGCTTCAGTGGATATCGTTTATTGGATGTTCATATTTTAGTTTTTTGACGTCAATGAGACAGCCAATTTCATAGCTCCAGCTGACACAGTATTTTAATTCTCAGATCGTCAATGAGACAGCCAATTTCAGATACAGAAGCAGAAACCAATTTAATGGTGGAGGTGCATATCCTTATGTTTGACAATATGATCTCCTTACGGACCGGTTGGGCATGGTGGAAATTACCATTCACTGTCTCCAAAATCTTTTACCAAACTATGCTCTTTGTGTCGCCTGATGAACGAAACATGAATTTTGACATTTGACAAGTTTCAGCAATAGAAACGGTGACCTGTTTCATGTTGTAGTTGTCATTCACAGTTCTGAGCTACAAAACTGACACGAGAATAAAATAAACAGTTGGTCATCTTCTGATACTTGTCTCATCAGCAAGAAACGACAGGTTCAAAGATTTGAGGAGCAAGCTCCATCCTTTTTTTTAAAAAATGTCACTTTGGAGACGATCCATTCACATTAGATGCAACTTCAGCTGAACACTCTTCCACGTGGACGGAAAAAGGGCTTTTGATTTCTCTTTGGCTATTTACAAGTTCAACTTACACAGCTGCCTTTGCCGCATCCAGATGTACTATAAAAAGAACTCCAGCCAATCCTCTGTTCACAGCAAAACATTAAGTCGATATTACCAGATCCTTCAATGGAATATGAAAACTATTTTATGAACTCGAAAAAGGTATACCATTGTTGATTTTTTCGGAACTCAGTCAGGACGGGATAGATGTTCTCAAAAGCTGTATATGTCTCCTCCCTTACCTGGAGTAAGCAGTAGACCAAACCCAATCAATGAACATGTTCCCTAGTTGACGAGGGTGAAGGCTTGAGTTCCTGTCATCTACTTACCTTTGCACCAGTCAAGACTATCTTCCCAGACACAAATATAAGAAGCACAATCTTCGGCTGCTTCATTCGGTATATAAGGCCCGGAAACAGTTCTGGCTCGTACTGTTGGAAGCAACCAAAGCCCATTTGCACTGTCAGAATGCCCACTCAAAAGGCCAGAAAGGATGCAACTTTTACCAAACAAGTTCCCATGTTTTACGCATAGTGTTGATAATACAGGATGAAATTTAAATTAAAAGCACTATAATTCATTTGGTTAGTACTTACACTAGAGAAAGCACCGTGGGAATATGCAAGGCCTTCAAGTCTTATGGGAAATTTGACATCACATGAGCCGACTATGTTCTGAATCTTGAAGTCCTGTAGATATCACAAAAATCAGGTTTGACACACAAAATAGGTAGAAAAAAGATTAAAATAGCAAATCATGTCCCCTTCCCTTTTACCCCCTAGATCAACATTCCCCTTCCTAAAAATCCAATAAGAGCATAAGATTGGGACTTCTTCAGAAAGGACAAGTGGTTGTCTTAATAGAACCCTAGCAAAATTGGAGGTTCCATAAACCCACAAACCAACTGCAAAATTGACATTTTGTTAAAAGAAATAAATTTTTTTAGAAGAAAAATTTTTACTCGTTGCTAAAAAAAAGCAGAAAATCCTTTTTGTTTGACTAAAACAGTTCCCTACTTTCTCATCCCCAAGGTAATAAACCCTGAAGCAGGGAAAAACTTGATAGTATTTTGCGATATTAAACATCTCTACAACACTGTTACTCAGGTTCAGACAAGCTTGTTATTTCCCTAATCAAAATTGTATTTGATATTCCTCCACTAGAAAGAACCCAAGCTTATATCCTCTTTTTGGATATTATAAACTTGAATTCTTAATTAAAAAATGCCATACAATCAAATTTATAACAGATCAGATAAAGAAACCAAAACAAATCCATACCTTGAATTTGGCAGGAAAACCAAGTTTCTGTATGATACGAGCATACTGAAAAAAACATAGGTTTTATTTCAGATCAGATAACCTTTTGAGTAACAGCTTCGTATGACCCTAATGAGTTAATCCAGTATAAAACATGCATAGATTGACAGATACCAACACAAGACTCCAGTTTACCTTCCTAGCAGCCAATTTGGATTGTTGCTCACTCTTAGCTCCAGTACAAACCTAAAAGAAAAGAAGATCAACAATTAAAAGAGCATAACAGGCAACTCAAATAATGCAGATCTTGCATATGTCAACAGCATCTGCACAAAAATATATAGACGCATCAAGTAAAAAGACAGCCAATGTTTGGAAGGCAAAGACCCCTCCCCGTAGTCTCCCCCCCCCCCCCCCCCCCCCAAACCACCACTACCAAAATAAAAAAATTCAAGGCATACATCAATTGAACCTAACTCAAGAAAGCCATACAAATCAGTAGAGGCATCTTCTGGAGATAGTAGTCAGCCCAAACATCTTCAAATGTTTGTATAAATGAAAATGTCACAGTTTGCTTAAGGGCCCCACAAACCTTACTCTTTTTTGTTGGAGCTTGATTTAAAGAAGTCAAAAGATAAAAAATAAAGCAAGTCCCAAGATTTTCTAACCATAATGGCAAAGGCCAAAGCTACACCTTGAACAAAGCAACTTATCCTTTATTATTACCAGATCTGCTAAAAATAAAAACTATTCAATGACAGATGCATTCAAAATTGAGCAGTCCAATTATGACTATCAACATTCCGAAAGAAATAGCGGGTCTTTTTGATAAGCAGCAGGAAAACAGATTCCGTTAAAACAGAGTATAAGTATATACCCCTAGTACTATGCTTAAAGAAAGATCAGTCATTGATCATACAATGCAAACTAATGCAGACAATATATCAGGTTCTTGCCTCTTTTCTTTTAATCGTGAGTTGGAAGACATGCAAAAGCAATTTGTCCAGGATTATTTACAAAACAAGTCCAATAAAGATATGCAATAACATGGATCCAGATACAAGCAGCCTTAAATTATCCAAACAGCCCAACCAAAGTGCTGAAAAATGATATACCCACCATTTTTCCAGACGCAAATATTAGTGCTGTTGTTTTGGGATCTCTAATCCTCATAATTACGGCAGCAAAACGCTGTAAAGATAGGAATTGAAAAATAGAGGGCACATTAAAGTTAGCACAAATCTTGCAAATTTGAAAAAAAAAAAAACTTCTACAATCTAATCTTACCTTGGGATTGTATTCTGCGTTTCGAGCATGGAGAGCTATGGCTTTCAGATCCAATTTGCAGTCCAGATTAACTGTTGAGACTATGTTCCTAGATTTTTAACAGACCAAAACATTAGCTGATGAATCTAGACGCTTCTTTTTCCAACTTTAAGCCAAAACATAATAATATTTTAATAAAACACAATAATATAGGTTGATGTGAAAATGTAGTGCAGAAAACACATTAAGCAGCAAACCTTCAAGCAATTTCATCTAAAAGAAGCAAAAATAGAAATTGGTAACTTCAGAGTTCTCCACATGATATTAATTCCATTATTCCAGAGATGACTTTAACAGTTAGAATGCAAATTAAATGCTAGGACAACCAACTCATTTCTTCAATAATGAGTTGTTAACTTATAAGTAATGCATCTTGATGGACCATGTTTTATGTTTTTTTACCTCTTTAAGTTTAATTAAGACATACGACTTATTCTTTCAATACATACATAAATTAAGAATATGTGAACCATGTGAATATACTATCCACTATTTTTTTAGAGAAATCCAGTACATATATTGGGAGAACAAACAATAGTATCATCAATTCCAGCTTAGAATTAATTGATGTCACAAAGTTATTTTACATTATTAATTGCAGTTTGCAAGTCGAGGACTGACTGCTTCACTTAACAACAATGAAACAAGTATTAGTGATTCAATTTTGGGCAAGGTCACATACTGAATCTAGAATGAGTGGATGCAAAAAACCTCCTCAGGCTGGCAATAAAAAGACTGCTAGAATTTCTCTAAAAGAAGTTAAATGCTAGAAACATCAGCCGGTAGAGAAAGAGGGAGGAAGAGAGTAGGGTATGGGTGTAGTTGGTTCATTCCACAGAATCAGAAAGATACAGTCCTCCTGTCTAAAGATTGAGATGACTCCCATTCCCTTCGTTTAAGCTTTTGTCTAAATATTATAAACACAACGCGAAAATAATCTCCTAAACATGAAACAAGATAAGAAAAGACAACCCTAGTATATGAAACTAAACGAAAACACTTACTGAAGCGTAGGAACAATGCCAGAAGGATGCTTGGAAAGGTCCACCGGTTGACTCCCTTCCAAGACCTGGTCGGCCATATTCTAGTTAGATCCCTCTTTCAGCCCCGTACAAACAGTAATGGCTTACACTTAATAGTTCTAACTAATCGCTGTCCCGGAAAGTAGGGATCTCTTCCAGAAAGGTGAGATTCTGTTGCAAGAAATTCAGTGAATTAGGCAAAATAATGATCCAAGTTCCAAACAACTAAACAAGAAACCTTTTACATATTAGGGTATCTTGAACTTTAAGGAAAAAATGCTCTCTCGTACCAGTACACTTCAATGTCTCGCTTCATGGAGATCTGAAGCACTGGCAACCACAATCAGAACAGAACAACAGAAATTTCCAACAGCGAGGTCTCGTAACAACCGGTCAAGAATCGGTCGCTCTTTCGCCCTCAGTAAGATATTCAATCCCTCAGCGCAATACAGGGTTAACCAACCAATGTCAAGCAAATTCCACCAAAACCCCCGCCACAACTAACAGGAACAGGTTAGCAATTGAGACAGTTCGAGATCGGAATGGCCACAACGAGACGATCAAGTATCAAGCGATTTCTCGCTGTTCAACACCAAATCAGACTTTTAAATCGACATCGGATGCTCTCCGGAGCAGATTTCAAATAAAAGATGATGAAAACATGGGTGCGTCTCTGATTCGGAGCGGGAAGATTTGAAACACGGTGTCTTTTATAGGTTAAGAGAAAGAAAGGAAGAGGTCCGGAGGCGAAAAAGAGTGGGTATTTAGGGTTTCGTTGGTAGGATGAGAGAGAGATAAGAGACGGGAATGGATTAGACAAGTCGTGCTCGCGTGGGGGCTCATTTGTAAGGGAGCTTTACATTTTATAGAGGGCAACCGGCTACGGCTAGAAAAGCAGGTGAGGAGGAAAAAGTTACCGGTGAGCACCGGTTTTATGAATTTCCTTGACGAGCTTCTGGTCAACTATTGGCTAACGGGGTTTTGTCAGTACTTTGTCAATTGTCATCCACACGTTGCAAACGATCGAAGGAGAGCGCACGGCAGGGATTCGTTGGTCGTGCATGCGGGTCTCATTAGTTGTGCGTGTAAAATTATTGAGCTCCCTCTCTCACCGCATGCTTAGCCTTCCTTGTGATAGGGCCCCCCGTCCCGAATGGCTACAATAGAGAGTCCTACTGCCACTACTGGTATATCATAAAAGAGGATATTATTGTCATGGTTCATGATTTCTACCATCAAGGGATTTCCTAGGAACCTCTAAAAAGCAAAGTGTGGGATAGTCCTCGGACTTCATGCTTATAAGTCTCACTACAAGCATTTACAAGATCTTAACCAAGCTGTATACGAACCGACTTAAAAGTTGTTCTTCTTCTGATCATTTATCATAGGCAAAGTGTTTTTATTAAGGGCCAGAATATCTTAGACTTTGCTATGTCAAGTCATGAGCTTCTGCACCATTTTAAGACGGAGAGCAACAATCCCAAGATCCTTGTGCTCTTCTTGTTGCTCTTATTGTGATTCAATAGTACATTCAAAATAAGATTGTTTAGAAGTTGAACATGGCCAGTGCATATTCTCACATCAGAGGGTGGACACCCAACCCCTCGAGTAAGATGTTGCGATTGCATCAAAGCTCTCCACACCCAGCAAAATAAAATTTTTTATATCAAGAGCTATCAAAGGGAAGATTCTTAACACCGACAACCTATTCAGGAGGGGCTTTACATGCCCAGATACGGTCTATGTGATGCATGCAATGAATCAGTTGAGTATGCCCTTCGAGTATGTCCTTCTTCACTGGAGTTATTCTTGGAAAGTCTAGATGAGTGTCTTTCTTCACTGGAGTTATTCTTGGAAAGTCTAGATGAGTGTTTTTCTTCATTGGAGTTATTCTTGGAAAGTCTAGATGAGTGTCTTTCTTCAATGGAGTTATTCTTCGAAAGTCTAGATGAGTGTGTAAGAAGATAAATCTTCAAGTCGCCCTCCCGCATGACCTCATTAGAACCATTCTGTTGGTTACAGCTACCCAACTTATCTAGTTGGAAAAAGTCGCTTCTCAGGCGCAACCCCCCAAGTAAGGGTGGCTTCGAACCGAGCCGGCTCGCGAGCTGCTCGAGTTCGGCTCGGTTTCAGCTCGGTTCGATTCATTATATTTCGAGCTCGAACTCATAAATGGGCTCGTTTAGATTAATGAGTCGAGCTTGAGCAGAGCCAGGTTCGGCTCGTCGGCTCACGAGTCGACTCGTTAATTTAATGAGCGATTCGGGGATCGGGGGATTTGGAAATTTTTGGGGAAACCGTCTCTTCGTTTCGTCTCGCCGCCTGCGAAACCCATACTTCACTCTGCCATTTCCATGCTGTTGCAACATGATTTCTTGCGGAAATTGCTGTCTGTCGACAGGTATTCAGGGGAAATGGGGGATTTGGTCTTCAAATCTCTCGTTCTCCCTCTCCCTCCTCGATTCCTTAATTTCTTCCTCTGCGATTTTTGTCTCTTCTTCCTCTGCTATTTCTTTCTCTTCTTCCTCTTCGATTTCTTCATCCAAATATTTTCCTCGCCAACGAGATGAAATCGACGGTCCGAATTAAGGAAGTAAGATTTTTATTTAATCTTCTTTTTTTTTTTCGTCGCCGGCCTAACCCTACAAAATCTCTAACTCTCGCTTCATTTCAGTAGTGCTCCTTCATTCTTGGAAAGTCTTTTTGGATATCCGAACGGAAAACACTCTGTTTCTGTAAGTGAAATGTTCTGTATTAGAATGCAGTTATGCCTAAGCAAAGATAACGATCTGTTTGTTTTTTTTTTTTTTTTTTTTTTTTTTTTGTGCAGATATTTGCAACTGATAGTTTTCTTGAACTTACAAAGTACACTAGGGAAGAAATCCTTGGAAGAAAACTGTCGGTATGAATTTTATTTCATGATTTTGAGTGTTGATAGTGTTTGATTTTTTGAAACGGTGAGTTCTTGATTTAAGGGTAGAAGGAAATGCACTGTCACAACGTACTGGGAAGATCATTTTATACAGATTGTATAAGGATGTTTCCTTTTCCTCTATAACTTAAAGAAAAAGAGCTTTGGGGGATGGATTTTCCAACAGAGATGGTCATAATTATTCTCTTTGTTCTCATGTCTTATTTCAAGTCTCATCTGCACAACCTCCACTGTTTAAAGGAAATCTCCTTTATAATTCCAATCCTAATGTTAATGTTAAAGTTAGTTTTAAGCGATTTTGGTGGGTGAGGGGCATTCAAATTCTGGCAGTTGGTATTGTAATATAGGTTCCTCCACTAGATGAGTTTTTGGTATACTCTCTTTTTCTTGAAATTGTTTGCATCTCAAATAGTTCAATGGTGCTTCAGTGACACATGTTCTTACTAGAGGTTGACCTATTTTATTCTCTTAATTTTATTTTTTTCATTTTGTTTTATTTTTTGCTTGAGTGTGCCATCAATTGCATTCTAGCTGGCTGAGAGCCAGGAAACTTCATACTGAGTTATGACATTCAAGAAGGAAAGGAAAGGAGGGGGAGAAAAATCCCCCACCTTGTCATTTGTTATGTTTTTGTATATCTCAGAATGACTTACTAAGCTCAAGTGTTATAATGTTTGGAAAGTAGTTGGTTATCAATGATTTTTTTGCTCAAATTCCACTGTTCTTCATAAATGAAGTTATTATTCTAGACTTTCAAATATTTTTATGTTTTGAGATTTTGTTTCTTTTTTGCCTTCTTATTTTTAGGTGTCTGGCCTCTTATAAAATTTTGTACGTTTATCATACATTTCAGCTATAAACAACAATGGTATTCAAATTGTTACTTGATATATTTTAGCAATGGAATTTTATTTCCTGATTTTGAGTGTTGATAACATATTCTGTTCAATAATATTCTATTATAGTTAATGGAATCAAGAGCTTTCTTAATTGCATCCAACTCTCTTTATTGTCAAAGTAAATAAAAAATGTTAGTGTTGATAACATATTCTATTCAATAATACTCTATTATAGTTAATGGAATCAGGAGCTTTCTTAATTGCATCCAACTTCTCTTTACTGTAAAAAAAAAAAAAAATGTTAGTGTTGATAACATATTCTGTTCAATAATACTCTATTATATTTAATGGAATCAGGAGCTTTCTTAATTGCATCCAACTTCTCTTTATTATAAAAAGGAATAAAAAATGTTAGTTTTTGTCCTTCTTTCTTAATTCTCATTGAACTTATATCTGTTGTTTTTCTAAAATGTTATATGGCTTGATGTATTAGCAAAAGTGATTTGATAGTTCTTTTTCTATCTTTTGGAAATTGAGATATTGTGTGTGAACCTTTGATGTCTTAAATTCACTCATTGGATGATATATGATGCCTAAACCTTGTCAAATGTTCATATTTCGTTGAATTGATACGTTAGATATAGACGAATGTAAATTATCTCTCTTTTTTACAATCGATTTTTATCCTTCCTCTTCGATTTCTTCATCCGAAGTTCTTCCTCGCTGACGAGACGAAAACGACGGTCCGACGGGAGGTAAGATTTTTATTTAATGTTTTGTTTATTTTTTCGTCGCCGACCTAACCCTACAAAATTTCTAAGTCTCGCTTCGTTTCAGTAGTGCTCCTTCATTCTTGGAAAGGCTTTTGGAGATATCCCTGAACGGTGAACACACTTTTGGGTTCTGTAAGTGTTGATTTTTTTTTTCATTTTTATCATTAATTTCTTGGTATTGAGGTTGAATTTCATTAGAATATTAAAAGAGAATGTTGGTGTGCTTATTTCTTTCTCTTAGAAGTTTTTAAATTTATATATAAAAAAAGGATCAGTGTATTGGACTGGAAACTATTGGGTGCAGGGCTACAGGCTCAAAGAGACCCCGCTACATTAAAAGACAAGGGTCGTTCCCGATTGTCACAATGTCACGTATTTTCCTCTAAGAATAGACAAGTATCTTAAATTATGTGTAGAATATTTGTTGTTTGGATAGCTTTCTTTTCTTGATATTTTTAATTTTTAATTTTATTTTTTTGTAGAAGTAAGAATGTCAACACCTCCTCAATTGACATCAATAATTAACATTAGTTCTAGCATGGCCATAAATAGTGACTCAACTCCACCAGAGTCACTACCCTCTGTCATAGAAGTGGGCCGAGATGAAATTACCATAAATGAGGATGAAGGTGATTCTACCCATACTTCAAAAAGACAAAAAAAGTCTCATGTGTGGTTGGAATTCAAAGAAGTATCACTTAATGGTACAAAAAAGGCTCAGTGTGTTCATTGTAAAATCAATTTGAGTGTTATTAGTAATGGAGTGACCACACATATGAGTCAACATTTGAAATGTTGCACTAGTAAAAAAGTGGCAATGAGAAAACAAAAAACCTTAAACTTTCAACCAGTGGGAGCGAGGTCTTATGTTGATCAGAGTCCATCTGGACTTCCTTTTATGGATTTTGGAGGAAAATATGATCAAGCTAAAATGAGAGTACTCATTGCTCATTGGATTCTTATGCATGAGCATCCATTCATGATAGTAGAAGAGGAGGGATTTAATTTTGTAATGAAGATGGCAAATATGAATTATGAGAAAATATCCCGTAAGACCATTAAGGAGTGTATGGAGGTGTATGAGGCAGAGAAAAAGAAATTGAAAATTTTGTTAAAAGTGATTAACAAGATTAGTCTTACCACAGATCTTTGGAAGTCCCAAAATCAAAAAATTGAATACAAGGTTATTACTGGGCATTTTATTGACAGTAATTGGAAGCTACAAAAACAAGTATTGAGTTTTGTGCATGTTCCTCCTCCTCCTCGTGGTGTTGACATAGCAGTTGTTATTTACATGTGTTTGAAAGACTGGGAGATCGAAAATAAAGTTTTTAGTATTTCAGTTGATAATGCTACATATAATGATGTTTGTATCAGAGTTTTAAAACAAGATTTTTCAAGGAAAAAAAATTTGGTATGTGGTGGAAAGTTGTTTCATGTGCGTTGTTGTGCTCGTATTTTGAACTTATTAGTCCAAGATGGTCTTGTTCAGATTAAGGATATCATTGATAATGTGCGTGAAAGTGTCAAATTCATAAATCTATCTGAGGCTAAACTTCACACTTTTTCTAAAATTGTACAACAATTAAAACTTGGTGAAAAGAGCTTTGTTATTGATTGTCCAACTCGTTGGAACTCCACTTATGACATGTTGTCTTCTGCATTAAAATTCAAAGATGCATTATCTAGATTTAAAGTTAGAGAACCAACTTATGATTGTTTGCCAAGTTTTGATGAATGGGAAAAGGTTGACATGGTGTGTGAGATTCTAGAAGTTTTTAATGCATACTAATATAATTTCTGGGAGTGACTACCCTACTTCTAATTTGTACTTTAGTGAGGTATATAGGGTAAAAGAAGTTCTGGATTTTCATTCTACAAATGAAAATGTTTTCATTAGGACAATGGTTAGTAGAATAAAAGAAAAATTTGAGTTGATGGTTGTTGCTTCAGTTTTGGATCCAAGGGTCAAATTAAAGTTGATCGAAATGTATTTTCCAGTGATATATTCTAAGGAGGAAGCTATAATGAATATAAATTTAGTTCGACGTACCTTATATGAGATCAACGATGAATATGTATGTATCCTTATATAATGTAAATATTAGAAATGAAGAGATTGTTTCAAGTACTAGCTTTGTGGGTGTTTCCACAAGTTGTAGGCCTTCATCAAGTTCAGGCTGGTCAAAGTTAATGAGTTATATGAAACAAAAGGATGTAGTTAATTCACCAAGGTCAAAATTGGAAATTTATGTTGAAGAAGGTATATATAGTTGTGAGGAAGCTTCACAATATGATTTTGATGTTTTAGAATGGTGGAAAGTGAATCATATAAAATTTTGGGTATTATCTAAGATGGTAGCAGACATCCTTGTAATTCTCATATCCACAGTAGCTTCAGAGTCTACATTTAGTGCTGGTGATAGAATAATAGACTCATATCGTTCTTCCTTGGTACCAAATACAGTTCAAGCTTTGATTTGTCGCAGTGATTGAGTTCGGGTTCTTCACGGTATAAAGAAAAATCAAAAGGTGAATTTCTTTGATTAATTCTTTATTATGATATTTTTTAATTTTATTTATTAAAATTTTGTTTTATGATTACAGCCTGAGAAGAAGAGCGTAGAGATAATACTACCAGCTACATGATTTTTCATGTTTCTCTCATCATGGTAATTTTAATATTTTTAACGACATTAAGTAACTAGTAGTGGAAGAGTATTTTTTTATCTGACAATAACTAATTTTATTTTTTTGTTTTTGTCATAAGTGGAGATTTTGCTCACGCAGGGATGTATATTATTTTCTAACATTAAGAGAAACAACTATAGTTTGTAATTTTATAATGGATTCATAGTTTTTATTTGGGTGATTGTAAATTGATAGTGATATTTCATTTAATTTTGTTGTGTTTGATTATTGTATGGAGTTTATTTTTAATGTTATGCAATGTATGGAGTGTTTAGACTATTTTATGGAGTGTATAAACAATTTCATGGAGTGTTTATGGAATGTATAGATAATTTTATGGAGTGTTTATGTAGGTATTATATATATTGATTATGCCCAATTTTAAGTAGAGGTTATGCCGAATTTTATACAGGTATTATATACATAGATTATGCTCAATTTTAAGAAGAGGTTATGCCCAATCTTATACATGTATTATATATATAGGTTATGCCTAATTTTATGTAGAGGTAATGTCCAATTTTATGTAAAATGTATGTATAATTTTATACATAATTTATTTAATATATATTTTTTTAAAAATTTTAAATGTATGTTGAGGCTAGGGTGTTCGGCTCGAAGCTCGGCTCGAGTTCGGTTAAAATTTTTGGGCTCCAGCTCAATAACAATTTTTGGCTCGACGCTCGGCTCGGCTTGGCTCGGTGCCACCCCGGGGCCAACGGTCATAAAACCCCGTTCCGTTAACTTTTTTAATGGGAGTGGATGAGGTATCTCTTTCACAACCAATCTCTTTAAAGTTTCACTCCTGCTGGTTTATGTGTCTCGTCCCCAAATCCGCTCTGACCACCCCTGCTCGCTCTCTTCAGCCATGACAGAATCAATCGGTCTCCCTCTAGTCGGCAGAGTGGCGATCGTCACCGGAGCCTCCCGGGGCATCGGCAGGGGCATCGCCCTCCACCTTGCTTCACTCGGCGCCAATATCGTTCTCAACTATGCTGCCAATTCCTCCCAGGCCGAACAACTCGCCGCCGAGATCAACTCCCTCTCCCCGACCCACCCCCGCGCCACTACCTTCCGTGCCAACGTCGCCGACTCCGCCGACGTCAAAGCCCTGTTCGACCACGCCCAGCAGACCTTCGGCCCCGACATTCACATCCTCGTCAATAGCGCCGGCGTCCTCGACGCCAAGTACCCCACCACTGCCGACACCACGGAGGAAGACTGGGGCAAGACCTTTGACGTGAACGCCAAGGGGGCGTTCCTTTGCTGCCGGGAGGCAGCCAATCGACTGATCCGAGGTGGCGGGGGGAGAATCATCGCCATCACGTCGTCGCTCGTGGGTTCTCTCCGACCAGGGTACGGGGCATATGCGGCTTCGAAGGCGGCGGTGGAGACCATGATAAAAATCATGGCGAAGGAGCTGAAGGGGACGCAGATAACTGCCAATTGTGTTGCTCCTGGGGCAATTGCAACGGACATGTTCTACGCAGGGAAGAGCAAGGAAGCTGTGCAGATGGCGATTGATATTTGCCCGATGGATCGTCTCGGCGAGGTTGAAGATATAGCTCCTGTTGTGGGATTCTTGGCTGGTGATGCGAGTGAGTGGGTGAATGGCCAAGTGATTCGAGCCAATGGTGGCTATGTCTGATGGCACCATTCTTGAGAAAAATAATTGTTCGTTTAATTGGTCAGTTCAGGTTTTATCAGGCATTATGAAAGTAGTAATAATCCTTGAATAAGCTTCATTTAAGAAGAGTATCTCTCCTCTTTAGTTTTATCTCATTGGGCAGAGACGGGTTTCTTTTGAGGGGTTAGCCCTAAAGACCCAATCCCCTAATCTTAATGTTATAAAACTCGATTTAGTGGCCTACCTAGTGAGGTGACAATGGTGATCGATTGGAGTGTTTTTCTCCTTGTATCAACATGAGGGCAGGAGTGAAGCCAATTTCTAGGCCTCCTAGCAGATTATTGATTTCTTGTTTGTACATGAAACCGATGCCCCCATCAACGTAGAACAAGAAAATAAGACCTAAAGAGCTTCAAGAGTGTGACCCAAATATGGCGGAATGCCTCCTCTACTGTCAATGTTTATGCTCCCGCAGTACGGGTTATCGTTTTTATTGGCATAATCTGGAATTGAAGATTAGCGTCATCGCGGATAACTTCGAATTCCAGACCTTTTTTTCCGGACTCGTTGTTGATCTGAATTCTGACCCCAATTTCAGCATCTTCCTTCACAGAAAAAGATTTAGCTTGTCTTTTTTTTTTTTTTTTTTCTTGAAACAAAATTTTTATAAGGACATGAACAATGAATTTGTAATAGTTAATGCATTCTCACCTTATCTGGAAACAAGAAGCCCATATATTCTTATAAATTCCTCCCAGCTTCTCATCTGTCGTCTGTACGCTACGCCGCCATCAATGGCCGCCGGAACGACCACGCAAGCGCCCCTCTCTGGCCGAGTGGCGATCATCACCGGAGCCTCCCGGGGCATCGGCAGGGGCATCGCCCTTCACCTTGCTTCCCTCGGCGCCAACCTCGTCCTCAACTACTCTGCCAGCTCCACCCAGGCCGAACAACTCGCCGCGGAGATCAATTCCCTCTCCCCGAGCCAACCTCGCGCCACCGCCTTCCGCTCCAACGTCTCCGATCCCTCCGCCGTCAAGGCCCTCTTCGACCATGCCCAGCAGACCTTCGGCGGCGACGTCCACATCCTCGTCAACTGCGCCGGCATCATCGACCCCACCTACCCGACTCTGGCCAACACTCCCGAGGCTGAGTGGGACAAAGTGTTCGCCGTGAATGCCAGGGGTGGTTTCCTCTGCTGCCGCGAGGCGGCGAATCGGATCGTGCGCGGCGGGACGGGGAGGATCATCTGCATCACGTCGTCGATGGTGGGGGAGCTCTTTCCCGGGTTCGCGGCGTACGCGGCGTCCAAGGCGGCAGTGGAGACGATGGTTAGGATACTGGCGAAGGAGCTGAAGGGGACGCGGATCACGGCCAACTGCGTCGCGCCGGGGCTGATTGTGACGGACATGTTCTACGCAGGCGGGATGAGCGAGGAAGCGGTGAAGAAGGTGATCGATAATATTCCGCTGAGTCGACTCGGGGAGCCCAAGGACGTGGCGCCCCTTGTGGGGTTCTTGGCTTCTGACGCTGGGGAATGGGTGAATGGCCAGGTGATTCGCGCCAATGGGGGATCTGTCTGAACTCTTGAGGGCTTGAGACAAGAATCTCTGATCCAAAACTGCATTTCTCTGGTACAGTGGAGCTTCTTCTAACCTCAAGGACTCGAAAAGAAGGTTTTGAAGTATCGATGGAGTGAACTAATGTCTCTAAAGTTTCCATTCCAGGCTCTATTTAGGCTATCTTCCAACGAGCCAATAAATGTATACGTAACATCTATATTTCCAACACGATTCAGTACAGAATGAAAATGGCATTCTTCTGTCTCATGCCAGCAAGTTTTAACCATAAACAATGGAAAGTGCTCAGACCAACAGATTCCTACTGTTTCTCATCTTCTTGTTTTGCAAGCTGTAGCATTTTAACTGCTTGCTCAGTTCTTGTTCTACCATAACTTTCTTACATTTTGCTATAAACAGCCATTCTAACAATTACTTTCTACCATAACTTCGTCGTTCAAGCATTAGTGGGGTACCTGCTTTTTGGCTCCCAGAGCAATGTGGATAAGCTCAAAACGAATGAGCTGCGATGGAAGTTGATAATCATATGCTTAAAGGAAGTTGCAGTCTTTATTGACCATCGTTTCAAGGGACCTGAATGAATGATCCAACCAAAAACAAGAAATTTTCAAGGAAATTAATCAAGTATAGTAGTTGCTTGTCGTCTTCCAGGTCGTCAAGTCAGGATCAAGGGACCAAGCTACGATGATGGAGCTCTTCAAAGAATAGAGCTGCGATGTGAGGCTGCAAGTTTTTTATTAAAGAAAAAAACAAAAACTTGTCGGGGCACTGCATGCCAGTCGCCCTTCAGGAACCTTCCCGTTCTTTAAACTCACTGGAAATTAAGAAGACTCCTCTGCTGTTACTTCAAGTTGTTCATTAATTTTCCTTTAATTTATATACATGTAAAGGAATCAAGGGGAAAAAAAGGGAAGGATCTCCACTCTGAAGCAAGACGGAGGAAAACATCCAGAAAAAATGGCGACGGATGCAGCAATTATGATCTAATCTTCCTTCTCTACTACTACTACTGCCTTAGCTACCATAAAAGCTCCTCAAATACTCTAAACTCTTTTCAGGATACAGATAAAGAATCTTCCTTTTCGCCCTCTTCAAAAGCAGCGATAACACTTTATCTTCTTTTCTGAAGCATAAGGTTTTCTAAAGAAAGAAAAAGGTGAGTGGCAGGTCTCCTTCCGACGATAATGGAGATGACGTCACACTTCACAGTAGCAGCAACTTGTGCGAACTCCAGTATCTTATTCCTACTTTAGAGAGGATCCAAAGATACAACAAAAGTAAGACCTCTTATTTCAAAAAGAGGGCCATTCAAACAGGATTTTCACCCAACACGCACTGTGAAGTCTCTGTGTTTCAATCATTAAACTCCATTTTCTCATTGGAAAGAAACCAACTCTGATATCTACTATCCTTGTTCCTTTTTTCCTTGGCTCAATGGCAGGCAAGAGTAGCAGCCTCCAGTGTTGAAAATTTGAAAGCTGAAACGTCAAAAAGAAGGGCAACCACGCATCCATATTCCAAACCTTTTTTCCTCCAAGACGTTTCTTCCCACTGTTTATTCATTTGGTTGCAAACCTTCACAAGCTACCGGCGCAAGTCCTCTCTTTCTCCTTTATCCAGTTCAATCGTCCCTTGGCTCAATGGCCAGAAAATTGGCCGCCGATGCAGCAAGTATGGTCGGCGACGCAGCTCTAAATGGTGTTTTTCAAGGATTGGATCAGGCACTCACCCCTATCATCCAGAAAAAGCTGGGTCAATTATGAGATGAACTAAGAGGTTGAAAAGATATCTCTTGGGAGTTCAACCTCTCCTCAATGATGCTGAAACTCGGCAGTTCACAGAGGAGTCTGAGCGATCTTGGGTGGGTGAGCTTAGGGGATTGACTTACAACATGGAGGACATCGTCCATGAGATGAACTACGAACTTCTACGGTTGCAGTTGGAGAACAGAGATAAATCCGACGGAGAACAGGTACAAACAAGTATTTGGTGCAGTTGAAAATTGTTCTTTTAATTATCAAATTGCATCCAAGATAAATGAGGTCTTAGAAAAGTGGGAAGAAATCGTTGAATACGGGAATGCCCTTAACCTAAGAGAAAATGTTGGTGGAAGAACACTAAGAGATATTTTGAAGAGAAGAGAAACTACTTCTTTTGTAGATAAAGATTGTGTGTTTGGACGGGAGAGTGCTAAGGAGGAGATAATATCGTTTTTGAAGTCGAATCAATCTTTTGGGAGAGGTAACTTATTTGTGATTGACATTGATGGTATGGGAGGACTTGGTAAAACAACTCTTGCTAAGTTGGCTTACAATGATTCTGATCAATTCGATGTGAAAGCGTGGGTTCACGTATCTTATGACTTTGACCATGTAAGAGTGACGAGATCCATAATTGAAGCAATAACAAATGCCAAATACAAGTTGGGATCCTTGGACCCAATGCAATGCAGCCTCAAAGAGTTGGTAAAAGAAAAGAAGTTATTACTGGTGCTAGACGATGCGTGGACAGAGAACCCTAATGATCGGGAGCTCTTTTGGTGCCTTTAATTAGATCCGTCCAAAAAGGAAACAAAATTATTCCAACTACACGAAGTGAAGAAGTGTACATGAGCATGGGTTCATATGATTCCATTTACAGGTTAAAGGGGTTATCAGATGATGATTGTTGGACAATCGTTAAAGAAAAAGTGTTTGGTTACAGTGGTAATGCTGAAGAGTAAACAAACTTGGAAAGATTACGGGTGAAAGTAGCTTTTCAAGGTATTGATTTTCCTTTACATGTGTTGGCTGTTTTATTTGTGTAATTGTCAATGAATAAAAATAAACCTGTTTATGCTTTTAAAAAATAACAATAATAAAATGTACATTACATAGATCATGTTTATTTATGTTGTTGCACACCCTGTGTCAATTACCTAAATATATTGCTGGCTTCAACCATTTCAATTTCAATAGAGATGGAGATTTCTTATCAACTCTTTATCATCTATTTGGGTTACTTATTTTTGAAAATAACTATGGGAAAATATGAACCTTGCTTTAAATTTCAATAAAGAAGGAGATCATCTTAATTATAGAGTTACAAAACAATTATCTCTTTGTATCCTCCGTCAAGTTGAATTGGGGTTTGCGAAAAATTTCTTGTGTTTTTCGAGAAGAAGCATCTATTTTTGTGAAAATATACTTTTATACAAGTGAAAATAAAACAAAGAAAAAGTGATTAAAAAGGGAAAAATGATGTAAACTTGAATATATCTTCTGGTCATGGTTTTCTTCTTTCTATAGTTGGACTGCGATTACCCAGTTAACCCACCCTGGAATGATTTTTGTTCCAATTGGATACACTTTTGAAGCTGTGATGTTCAAAATGGACTCAATCAGGGGTGGTTCTATATACAGTGCTGGAGTTTTTTCAGGGGAAGGACGAAGGGAGCCCAGTGTGACAGAATTAGCGCTTGCAGAACACCAAGGGAAATACATGACTGTTGTTGTCTAGAGGTTTCATAGTTGATATTCATGCTCTCCCAATGGAAGAAGGGGGGAGCCCTGTGTCTTCCTGTTCGTTATATCCCCTCTCAATATTATGAAACAGTACACTTTTACCGAATACTCAATGCAGCCTCGAGGAGCATTTCAACAAGAATTTGGCATTTATACAGAGTCTTTAACTCTTTACACCGAACCCACGAAGGGTAACTCTCCACCAGCCTGCTGTTGTGGGAACTGCTCTTAGCAAAATAATGAAAATTCCTTCTACATTTCGACTGAAAAATAATACCATTATTAAGCCAAAGGATTACAGGGTTGTTAGAAGGAACCTACAAAACTGAAACTGACAAGTCTGATGATAGATGACTCCTGCTCGGGCATATTTCTGTTTGTATGAAAATCTAAGTTGTTTAGAGAGAGAGTTATGTAGGGTTGTAGATGAGGGGGATTTCAATCCTTTCATATTGTTGTCAATCCTCTCTGGTGTTCCTCCCCATTCACTTCTTCTCCTCTTCTAACTCAAATTTCTTTAATTGTCTTCTTTTTTATCATTTAGATTCTTCTAAGTTCACCTTTTAAAAAGCGGAAGCTAGGAGAAGACCATTATAAGTTAACAGTAGCATCAATACTTTTAGAAATAGATGACTACTAAACATTTTAATTTAGTTAATATCAACTTTGAATAAATATAATATAAAAAATTGAAGAACAATCACATTATAGTATAGACATCTGACATTCAACTACTCTACTTTCATTACAATCAAAGTACTTAAATCTGCACAAGTTATAGTTGACATAAAAAGTTTGAAATAGACAGGTCCAGAAACTCAAACTAGAACTGTCTCAAATTTCTTGCCAGAGCTGCCAACAATATAGATATGTTGAACTTTGCTCTCAACATGTCTCATGTCAATGGTAGCATGAATAAGAAAATACTACAAAACTAAACAAAGAGGATAGCAACAAGCAAAAACAAATTCAGAACCAAGTTCTGAAGATTCCCCACCTGATTCAGATCAGCAGGGGAATCCTTGGAAACAGAACTGATAGCTTGCACAAGTTTCACAGTTAAAGGGGGTGCTTCTGATCCCAACAGTATTCACCGTTACCTGAAGCCAAGTATAAAGTTCTATGCCAATTCAGTTTCTCACCAACAGTTTCAGGATTGATTGTTAAAATCCCTAAAGTATGAGTCAGCTTTCCAGAGGTATTAGTTCAGCAGGAGAAAAGAAACAGAAATTGCAACAGAGTTGTCCAGCAGAAATTAGGTGTAGCAGAAGAACACACCTTGATCTGGTCTTTTGAAGTCAAAGAAAAGCAGAGAGGAAGGAAGTGATAGAACAAGTGGAACAGAAACCCTGCCACAGACAAACGAATGGCATCAACAAGTTTCTCACCAAAATACAATGCCCCATCATCTGTGAAACAGAGAGTCCAGTATACACAAAGCCTTAAGTAAAAAGGAGCTCATAAACACTGTAACCAAGAACATAAATTTAGATGCATACCATAACTTTCAATACTGTCAACGAGCATGAGAATGTCATTTTTCACAATGCCAATCTGCCATGAATAGAACAAACAAATTTGAGATGAGCAAACCATCTGTTATTAAATATTTAACCTGAAACATGGATGCATAATTTTCCTAAAATTATTTCAAACTAAGCCAGTGTTAATTATTGGATTCCATAATTGGACACTGTAGAATTTCTCCAATCAAATTAGAAGCACTTACCATAGACTGATCAACTTCAGCACCTGCTAATTTAAGAAAGACTGCAAGTGTTTCGAGTGCCACCCAGTAGCAGGTTGATAGGAATCTATTCTACAACATACAGGAAAGTCCACTTGAACACTAGTGCTAAATGCAATATGGAAATGTCTTCAGAAATACATGGAACACAAGAAAATAAATAAAGCTGAATCTATTTCAAGAACATCGTACTAGATGCATAAGCACTGGAATCATACTTCCATTTTCCATCACTCTGGCTTAGCACCTGCCAAAAGCAAATAAGGAGGGGAAATTCACGAATGCTATGCAGCTATAGCAATGTGGGAATCAACACAGTCAGAGACTTGAGCAATGAAGCAGGTACACTGACCTTGATTGCATGAAAAATGCCATCTGCATCCTCAAGAAGCACATTGGCTTTGCCACCGTGATCCTGCAAACCAAATAAGAAGTGCAAATAGAGATTATGATGGTTAAAGCAACAAATGACTTCGGCTGGAAAAAAAAAAAAACTCAAACATTGAGACACATAGCCAATCCTGAAATAAACACATCTGTGAAAGTTGTCATGCAGTAGAACTAACAAACATCAACAACTACACGTTCAATTTCAAAGGGAATATATATTTTTTTTGAACGGTGCAATGGGATTTCATCAAAGGAAAGAGAGGATGCAATAAAGACCTGCCAAAGGGGAGAGGAACAAATACTAAAAGAAACTACCTCTAACAACTAAGAAACAAAAATGCAACATACAAGGCCTGATGAATAAATAGTTAAGCACTAGAGACATCTTCCTTGGCAAAGCTCTCTTGCAAATGACATTGGAAGATCAAGGCATGTGGATCCAAGTAACGTCAATGTGATAGATAATATCACTGATTTCCTCAACTAAATGAAATAGACGCCAGGGAAGAATACATACATACATACATACAAAGAGGCAACACCATGACCCAAGGTAAGCCAAACAAAAGGAAAAGGACCATTTGAACGTTCAACAACATTCAATATTAGAGTAGCACAACAAGTTTGGACCAGAAAACACTCAAAAAGACCTAAAAGGAGAGTACAACTATGAGATGGAAGTGTTCAGGGCATTTGATTTTTTTGTAATATAAACAAAGACTGACAACAAAATCACAATAAGGAAAGAAACATTACTGTTTTCTCAAAAACAAAAGAGACATTTGTGAGCTGCTGGGTCACTTACCTTAATAAAAACCAAACTACCAGTAGATTGGTAGAAGTCAAGGAGTGAAGTTGCATCCTTCACGTTGAAATTATTAGAATAAATGATAATATATTTGAATAAAAGCAGTATGATTATGCCCAAAATTAAGAGAAGTTCCCGTTACCCCTTTCACGTTGAAAACTCTAAGAGTCTATGGATACAAAAAAAATTCAAGAATGTGAAAACTTGACTGGACATGATTTGGAGGTTGGCCACTGCATTGAGATGATAATGTCTAAGTATGTGGGTAATTTAACCTCACATTCCTCTATGAAGATTTCTTGTTTTTGAAGGGTCGAGTTGCTGTCGAATGGATATCTTCAGCCTCTCATCAAATTAAAAGGAATTGGAAGTTCAGATCAGTGATGACTTGGAGGTTGGCGACTGCAATGAGATGATAATGTCAAAGTATGTGGGTAATTTAACCTCACATTCCTCTATGAAAATTTCTTGTTTTTGAAGGGTCGAGTTGCTGCCGAATGGATTTCTTCAGCCTCTCATAAAATTAAAAGGAATTGGAAGTTCAGAGCAGTGATGGCTTGTTGCCCTTGCCAGGAGGTCTTTCTGTAACACGTCCAGGGTTCTACACCGTCAACTGTTAAAATCTGAGGTAATTAGGGAAGGGGATTTCAATATATCCCCAATTTGAAAAGGTTATCGACGACGCGTTGTCAACGACTTGAGTCTTCTCCTCGGGAATTTCTGGTTGCCCCACTCTAACGCAACGATGCCCACAGCAAAGAAGCAAAGGTAGCCTCATAAAGCGCCTCAAATTTGTACGTTTGATCCTGGACTTACGGGGAGGCAGATCTATGAAAATAGTCCAGATGTACCTTCAGTAGTTCTCAAAGAATTCTAGATAGTAGTTCTCATCTCAAAAGAATCGATATGAACAACTCACCTCAAAATGATCAATACGAACATTTTTATCACAGAGATCATACTGGAAGATCTTCTGAATGGAACGCGGTGAATCCGTTAGTGATCAATCTCTCAACACGACTAGTAAAAAAATTCATTTTTAT
This sequence comes from Aristolochia californica, assembly GCF_029961685.1. Lineage (NCBI taxonomy): Eukaryota > Viridiplantae > Streptophyta > Magnoliopsida > Piperales > Aristolochiaceae > Aristolochia > Aristolochia californica. Next base: position 1,003,084 of record NW_027181804.1, on the reverse strand, counting down.
TCGAAGTCGTCATCTCCATTTTTTGTCAAAATCTACTAGTTGAAAAGTTATGAATGATAAATCACTTGAATCTACATCTAAAAGAAAATTTCAAAGAAATTAATGAAGTATAGTAGTTACTTGTCGTCTTCCAGGTCGTCAGGTCTGGATCGAGGGACCAAGCTGCGATGATGCGTCACTTCAAACTACAGGTCGTCAGTCTGAACGAAGGACCAAGCAGCAGGCTTGTCTTCACTTCAAAGAATAGAGCTGCGACACGGAGGCCGCAAGTTTTTTATTAAAGAAAAAAACACAACGACGATTTGGTTCGTTTGATTACGTACGTCGTCGGGGCTCTCCTCTACTGTCACTGGATCCATTGACATCCTTATTAGGTCTGTCAAGTTTTATTGTATTGTGGGGTTTAACATGTTATAGGCAATTCATTCTTCTCCATTCTGTAGCAAGTGGTGACAAAACTATAGGCAAAATGGCTGGGCCCCTTCTGTGGGCAGCGCTCTTTCCTATCCTAGTAAAATTCAGATAGGTCGAGAAGAGGTGGAGGGATCCGCCCAACCCATGGAGGGCCTCTGCAACTCCCTCGACAGTCAGCAGGAGCCTTCACTGTGGAACGGCATCAACCTGCCCGATGGCAGATTTGTGGATATTTAATTTACATCCTATCAAAACTGCTCTGATTGAAATTGTTTACCTGTAGAAGGGGACGCGTCGTCTTTCAAGCATTGATAGATAACTTCTTTATGGCTCCCAATTTCAAGGGACGTGAACGAAGGTCGAGCCAAAACAAGAATTTTCCAAGCAAATTAAACAAGTATAATCGTTGTTTGTCGTCTTCCAGGTCGTCAAGTCTAGATCAAGGGACCAAACTGCCAGGAATTTTCTCATCCTTCAAAGAATAGAACTGCGACACGGAGGCTGCAACTTTTTTTATTTTAAAAAATAAACAAGACTTTGTGGTTGTTTGCTAATGTACGTCTTAGAACAAAAAAAGGAAGACTAAATCAAACTCGTCGGATTAATATATGACAGCTGCCTCCCAGTATCCTTCATGTTCTTTAATCCCACTGGAAATTAAGAAGACTTATGTTGTTGCAAGTCGTTAATTAAATGCCCTGTAATTCAAATACATATTAAGGAATCAAGGGGAAAGCAAGGAAAAGACCTCCACTCCGAAGCCAGACGGAGGAAAACATCTTTCGCCCTTTACGTGTGTCCTAGGTTCAATGGCCGGCAACATGGCAGCCGATGCAGCAAGTATGGTCGGCGAGGCAGTGCTAAATAGTGTTTTTAAAGGCTTGGCTCAGGCACTCACCCCTATCATCCAGAAAAAGCTGGGTCAATTCTGGGGTGTTGACAAAGAGCTTAAGAGGTTGAAAAGAAATCTCTTGGGAGTTCAACCTCTCCTCAATGATGCTGAAACTCGGCAGTTCGCAGAGGAGTCTGTGCGATCTTGGGTGTTCGACCTTAGGGGGTTGACATACGACATGGAGGACATCCTCGATGAGATGAACTATGAACTTCTTCGGTTGCAGCTGGAGAACAAAGATAAATCCGATGGAGAACAGGTACAAACCTTATTCACTTCTTTGAAACTGGATAAAGTATTCGGTGCAGTTGAAAATTGTTCTTTTAATTATCAAATTGCATCCAAGATAAATGAGGTATTAGAGAAGTGGGAAGAAATTATTGAATACGGGAATGCCCTTAATCTGAGAGAAGGTGTTGGTGGAAGAACACTCGGATATATTTGGAAGAGAAGAGAAACTACTTCTTTGGTAGATAAAAATCGTGTGTTTGGACGAGAGAGTGATAAAGAGGAGATAATATCGTTTTTGAAATCGGATCAATCTTCTAGGAGAGGTAACTTATCTGTGATTGGCATTGTTGGTATGGGAGGACTTGGTAAAACAACTCTTGCTAAGTTGGCTTACAATGATATTAATCAATTCGATCTAAAAGTGTGGGTTCATGTGTCTCATGACTTTGACCATGTAAGAGTGACCAGATGCATAATCGAAGCTATAACAAATGACAAATACAAGTTGGGATCCTTGGATCCAATGCAATGCCGCCTCCAAGAGTTGGTAAACGAAAAGAAACTGTTACTACTACTAGATGATGCGTGGACGGAGAACCCTGAGGATTGGGAGACTCTTTTGGCGCCTTTAATTAGATCCGTCCAAAAAGGAAGCAAAATTATTGCAACAACACGAAGTGAAGAAGTGTGCAGGAGCATGGGTTCATGTGATTGCATTTACAGGTTAAAGGGGTTATCGGACGATGATTGTTGGACTATCGTTAAAGAAAAGGTGCTTGGTTACAGTGGTCATGCTGAAGAGCAAGCAAGCTTGGAAAGATTACGGGTGAAAGTAGTGAAGAAGTGTCAGGGATTACCATTGGCTGCAAACGTGGTTGGTGGATTGTTAGGTACCGTCCATGTTGATAAATGGGAGAGATTATTAGAAAGTGAAATTTGGGAGTTGCCAAAAACCAAGGATTACATACTCCCTGCATTGATGCTCAGCTATCTCTGTTTGGATCCACATCTAAAACGTTGTTTCACATATAGTGCCACATGTTTCAAACGGGATTATTTTTATAAGAAGGAAATGGTTCGCTTGTGGATGGCTGAGGGTTTTATCGAGGTTAATAAAAGTGATGAGATGGAAGACATTGCAAATGATTACTTTGACAATTTGGTTGCCAGACATTTTTTTCAAACTCGTCATGACGAACCTTCTGAGTATAGCTTTTATGGGATGCATGACCTTATTCGTGAGCTTGCAGAGGTAATTATGGGGAATATTTCTTTCAAAATCCAAGGGGAAATTGGGACAAAAAGGCCAACTGAAGAGACTAGACATATTTCATTGGGTTGCGAAGTCATGACCCAAATACAATTGGATAAATTGGTTAAAGCCAAGAGCTTGCGTACACTTTCAATAGCTTATGCAAGCATTGACAAGGAATTGAAGCAAATAGACCACAATTTCAAATGCTTGCGTGTTCTAGATCTAAATGGATATTCGATACAAGAAATTCCTGAGTCAATTGGTAATTTGAAACATCTACGACATCTTGATCTACATAACACCCGTATAGGAAGCATGCCAGATTCCATTTGTAGTCTTTATAATTTGCAAACACTAAATTTAAATAATTGCAACAATTTGTTAGAGTTACCGGGTGGCATTGGAAGCCTCATTAATCTACGATATCTCATGTTGAGGGAAACAAAGTTACAAATGCTTCCAGATTCCTTATGTAAATTGGAGAAGTTACAAGAGATTGACCTTTCATCTTGTCATAAGTTTGTTGTGTTACCAACAAACATTGGCGACCTAAATAACCTCCGTAGCCTCAAGTTGTCAACAACCAAAATAAAGATGCTTCCATCTTCTTTATGTAAATTGGAGAAATTACAAGAGATTTACCTTTCACTTTGTGAGGGGTTAAGGGTGTTACCAACAAACATTGGCGACCTGAATAGCCTTCGTAGCCTCGATATAGAAGGAACGAGTGTAAAAGAACTACCAAACTCCATTTGCAGGTTGTACAATCTTCAATCAATACGTCTTTTCGGTTGCAATAAGTTGACAGAGCTACCAAAAGAGATGAGTAATCTAATCAATCTACAATCCTTTGAAATAAAGGAAGAGCTCATTAAGACTTCGTTGCTGCCAAGAATTGAAAGATTCACTAATATTCGTCGATTGAGAAATTATTGTATCACCAATGAGATTGGAATAGGGCGGTTAAATCTCTTGATAAACTTTCATGAAATACGGATAACCAACCTTGAGAATGTGGAAAGCGTAGAAGAGGCAAGGGTAGCTAATTTGAAGAATAAACATAAACTTGTCAGATTGGTGATGGAATGGAGTAAGCCTGATTCTTCTAACTTATGGGATGGAAATGATAAGAAAGAAATACTTGAAGCTCTTGAACCTCCTCATGCTAATCTTAGACACCTAACTGTAAAGAACTACGGTGGTTTCAAATTTCCAAGTTGGTTAGGGGACCCATCCTTCTCCAAATTGGTAGAGATAGAGCTAATTGGTTCTAGGAAATGCAAATTGCTTACATCACTTGGTCAATTGCGCTCTCTCAAAAAGTTGGTCATAGTAGAAATGTTAGAACTTAAGCATGTAGGCCGTGAATTTTTTGGCAATGGAGCATTTCCATCATTACAAATATTGCAGTTGAAGCATTTGCCTAATTTGGAGGGGTGGTTCGAAGCAAAAGAAGGTGATTTCCCACGTCTCATAGAACTGGAAGTTAGGAACTGCCCAAAATTAAGAGAACATCCCATCACTCCCCTCACTTTGAAAACTCTCAGAGTTTATGTATACGAAAAAACTCAGGAATGTGAGAACTTGAGTGGACAAGATTCAGAGGTTAGGCATTGCAATAAGATAATAATGTTGAAGTCTTTGAGTAATTTAACCTCACTTTCCTCTTTGATCATTTCTGGTTTTCTAAGAGTGAAGTTGTTGCCGAATGGATTTCTTCAGCCTCTTAGGAAAATAGAGGAATTGGTTATTGTAAATTGTGATGAATTGTTGTCCTTGCCAGAAGGTCCTTCTACAACACTTTCAAAGTTACTTATTATCAATTGCCCAAATATGACATCATTTGGGAAGGGATTTCAAAATATCCCCTGTTTGGAACGCTTATCAATAATTGGTTGTCCACGACTTGAGTCTTCTCCGGGGGAATTGACTGTTGTTTCATGTGTAAAGCATTTTGAAGTGGTTGGTTGCAGCAAGACAACATTATCAAGTGTGTTGCCACATCTCTCTACTCTTGAACATCTGGTAATAAAGGAAATTGATGGGCTCCAATATCTCCCTCGTGATTTGCTATTAAACTTGACCACCCTTAAATACTTGGAGATTGAAGATTGCATTGAACTCACTTCTTTGTTGGTTGAGCTACCTTCCTCCCTTGTACGGTTGAGGATTGAACATTGCACTGAACTTGTATCTTTGCCAAATGAGCTACCATCGTCACTTGTAGAATTTTCTGTCAGTTACTGTAAGAAAATCAAATCCCTGCCCAAGGGCCTATGCAACCTTACTTCTCTCAAATACCTTTGGATCCTGTGCTGCCCTCTAGTTGAGTCCTTCCCAGATGATGGATTTCCTGCTGGCCTCCTTACATTGACAATTTTGTGCTGCCCCATTCTAACACAACGGTGTCGACAGCAAGGAAGCAAAGAGTGGAGCATGATTAAGTGCATACAAAATGTTCTTCTGATATCGGAGTAATGGGGAGGCAGATTTATGAAAAGAGTCCAGAAGTGCCTTCAGTAGTTCTTAAAGGTATTGATTTTTCTTTACATGTGCTGGTTGTTTATTTGTGTGATTGTCAATGAATTAAAAATAAACTTGTTTATGCTTTTAAAAAATTACAATAATAAAACTTACATTGATCACGTTTATTTATGTTGTTGCACACTTTGCATCAATTACCTAAATATACTTTTGGTTTCAACCATTTAAATTTCAGTAGAGATGGAGATTTCCTATCAACTGTTTATCATCTATCGGGAGCCCAGTATGACAGAATTAGCGCTTACAGAACACCAAGGGAAATACATGACTGTTGTTGTCTAGAGGTTTCATAGTTGATATTCATGCTCTCCCAATGGAAGAAGGGAGCCCGGTGAGGACAGAATTAGCCCTTGCAGAACACCAGGTGAAATACATGGCTGCTGTTGTCAAGAGGTTTCACAGTTGATATTCATGCTTTCTCTTTGAAAATTAGTGTCTTCCTGTTCGTTGTGGTTATATATCTTTCTCATTAGACCATGTTTTTTGTCTTCCATTAGTTGTTTAGTTTTGTGTTTAGTTATACAAGAGATTTGTATATGAAGTCCTGATCCAGCTGGGGTCCGGAAATGATTTCAGCTCCACCATAGGAGATGGGAGTTTGGCAAACCCGACCCAATTCAAGTTTTATATAAGCTTATATCCCCTCTCAATATTATGAAACAGAACACTTTTACCGAATACTCAATGCAGCCTCGAGGAGCATTTCAACAAGAATTTAGCATTTATACAGAGTATTTAACTCTTTACACCGAGCCCATGAAGGGTAACTCTCCACCAGCCTGCGGTTGTGGGAACCGCTCTTAGCAAAATAATGAAAATTCCTTCTACATTTCGACTGAAAAATAATACCATTATTAAGCCAAGGGATTCCAGGGTTGTTAGAAGGAACCTACAAAACTGAAACTGACAAGTCTGATGATAGATGACTCCTGCTCGGGCATATTTATGTTTGTATGAAATTCTAAGTTGTTTAGAGAGAGTTATGTAGGGTTGTAGATGAGGGGGATTTCAATCCTTTTATATTGTTTTCAATCCTCTCTGGTGTTCCTCCCCCTTCACTTCTTCTCCTCTTCTAACTCAAATTTCTTTAATTTCTTCTTTTATATCATTTAGATTCATCTAAGTTCACCTTTTAAAAAGCGGAAGCTAGAAGAAGACCATTATAAGTTAACAGTAGCATCAATACTTTTAGAAATAGATGAGTAACTTCGAATAAATATATTATAAAAAATTGAAGAACAATCACATTACAGTATAGACATCTGACATTCAACTACTCTACTTTCTTTACAATCAAAGTACTTAAATCTGCACATGTCATAGTTTACATAAAAAGTTTGAAATAGACAGGTCCAGAAACTCAACTAGAATTGTCTCAAATTTCTTGCCAGAGCTGCCAACAATATAGATATGTTAGACTTTGCTCTCAACATGTCTCAGCTTCAGGAAAACCTACAAAAGAAAAATAATATCAAGAGACAGACTATCTAATGTCAATGGTAGCATGAATAAGAAAGTACTACAAAACTAAACAAAGAGGATAGCAACAAGCAAAAACAAATTCAGAACCAAGTTCTGAAGATTCCCCACCTGATTCAGATCAGCAGGGGACTCCTTGGAAACAGAACCGATAGCTTGCACAAGTTTCACAGTTAAAGGGGGTGCATCTGATCCCAACACAGTATTCACCGTTACCTGAAGCCAAGTATAAATTTCTATGCCTATTCAGTTTCTCACCAACAGTTTCAGGATTGATTGTTAAAATCCCTAAAGTATGAGTCAGCTTTCCAGCGGTATTAGTTCAGCTAGAGAAAAGAAACAGAAATAGCAATAGCAACAGAGTTGTCCAGCAGAAAATAGGTGTAGCAGAAGAACACACCTTGATCTGGTCTTTTGAAGTCAAAGAAAGCACAGAGGAAGGAAGTCATAGAACAAGTGGAACAGAAACCCTGCCACAGACAAACGAATGGCATCAACAAGTTTCTCACAAAAATACAATGCCCCGTCATATGTGAAACAGAGTCCAGTATACACAAAGCCTCAAGTAAAAAGGACCTCATAAATACTGTAACCAAGAACATAAATTTTAGATGCATACCACAACTTTCAATACTGTCAACCAGCTTGAGAATATCATTTTTCACAATGTCAATCTGCCATGAATAGAACAAACAAATTTGAGATGAGCAAACCATCTGTTATTAAATACTTAACCTAAAACATGGATGTATAATTTTCCTAAAACTATTCCAAACTAGGCCAGTGTTAATTATTGGATTCCATAATTGGATACTGTAGAATTTCTTCAATCAAATTAGAAGCACTTACCATAGACTGATCAACTTCAGCACCTGCTTATTTAAGAAAGACTGCTAGTGTTTCAAGTGCCACCCAGTGCTAAATGCAATATGGAAATGTCTTCAGAAATACATGCAACACAAGAAAATAAATAAAGAAAGAAACATTACTGTTTTCTCAAAAACAATAGAGACATTTCTGAGCTTATATCAGCACTTTTATCTATACCAAGAACTTGAAATGTCCTCAGTACTACATAAGTGTCCTCTTAAGCTGATCAGAAAGATAGCAAATTAGTCATCCAGGTAAAGTTTTTCTCAAACATATGAATATAAAACACCATCCAACCATCACAAACTCACAAACAAAGGAGTAGGAAAGATCATTGCTCGAATTTGCATGGATATAAGGTTCTACACAGACATAGCCATTGTCCTCCTCTAAATTTAATGAGATTCCTCATCTCTAACCACTTGGTTGTCTTGGTTGGATCACTCGTTCAAGTACCTTGAAATGATGGTCAATTTTAAAAATGAAACTTCCTTTAAGAAATGATTGTTCGGTTTGTGCTTTTCCACATTGGTCTAGGAGCCAAAAAGCAGAGGGCCCTCCCCTTTGCTGAGGGCTCCCCCCCCCCCCCCCCCCCCCCCCCTCCCCCTCTCCATTGCAGATATTCATAGGGCAATATGAGGATAGGATTCGATTCAGATATTGAAATTATGAATTCTATCTATTCCTAAATATCTGAATATTTCAAATTTGGATATGCACAAAATTATTCAAAGTTATAATTTTGAATTTCTAAATATCTGCAACATCCCTCGACAGTCAGCAATGGCCTTCACTGTTGAACGGCTTCAACCTACCCAATGTAAGATTTATAGAGTTGGTGGGAGAGTCGTGCAGGGACGGCTTCCTATCAAAACCTGAACCAGGGGAAACTTCGTCGTTCAAGCATTGATGGATACCTTCTTTATGGCTCCTAGAACAGTAAGGAAACGTACAAACCGAGCAATCATTTTCTTAAAGCAACTTGCAGTTTCAAGGGACGTGACGGAAGGTCGAGCCAAAACAAGAATTTTCCAAGGAAATTAACCAAGTATAGTAGTTGCTTGTCGTCTTCCTGGTCGTCAAGTCTGGATCAAGGGAACTGAAGCATTTCAAAAAATGCATGACCTTTTTGTATCTAAAAAAGTTGGTCATAGAAGAAATGCATGAACTGAAGCACGTAGGCAGTGAATTTTTGGCAATGAAGCATTTCCATCTTTACAAATACTACCGTTGAAGCATTTAGCTAATTTGGAAGGGTGGTCTGAAGCAGCTCATTGAACTCGAAGTTTGGAACTGCCCAAAATTAAGAGAACATCCCATCACCCCCGCTTTCCTCTTTGAAGATTTCTGGTCTTCAAAGGGTTGAGTTGCTATAGAATGGATTTCTTCAGCCACTCGTGAACATAAAGAAATTGGAAATTGAGAATTGTGATGAATTATTGTCCTTGTCAGAAGGTTCTTCTGCAACACTTCAGAGTTACCCGTCATCAACAGTCCAAATTTGAGGTCATTAGGGACAAAATATCACCTGTTTGGAAAGGTGATAATCATGCGTTGTCCACGGTTTATGGTATTTTAAAGTGGTTGGAAAGTGTGTTGTCTTTTCTCTCTACTCTTGAGCATCTAGTAATTAAGGAAATTGATGGGCTCCACTATCTCTCTTGTATCCCTGGCAATTGAAGATTGCACTGAGCTCACATCTTTGCCATATGAGCTACCATCCTCCCTTGTACGGTTGACAATTGAACATTGCACTGAACTCACATCTTTACTGGATCAGCTACCATCCTCCCTTTTATCCTTGACAATTCGACATTGCATTGAACTTGTATCTTTGCCAGATCAACTACATGCGTCGCTTGAAAGCTTTCATGTCACCAACTATAAGAAAATCAAATCCCTGCATATGGGCCTATGCAACCTTTCTTCTCTCAAATACCTTATCATCAACGGGTGCCCTTTAGTTGAGGCCTTCGTTTGTTGTCAATTCGGGGGTGCCCCAATCTAACACAACAATGTCGGCAGCAAGGAAACAAAGAGTGGAAGATGATAAAGTGCTTACATGAAGTACATTTGAGACTGGACTAATGGGGAGGCAAATTTATGAAAAGATTCTAGAAGTGCCTTTGGGGGGTTAGTCAACTTGAAGTCCGAGATGATCTTCAACCGCATGACGCCCTTCAACACTTGAAGTCATTAGTGGAGCGCAGATGACATTTCATCTGGATGCAGGGGATGAAGCGGTCCTTCATCTCCATGGTTTAAAATCCTTCATCTCAAAGAAGGCCATATTTGATCTTCTTTGAGATAAAGGACGCGTGACGCTTGCTTTTTCCCTCTCTCTCCTCGCACCCCCCTCTCTCGCGCGTCCTCAATTCCCTTTTTTTCTTCCTCTCTCCCGCACTCCCTCTCTTGTCTCCCTGCGCCCTCGACGTCGCTGCTGCCTCTCTTCTCTCGGATTCTCTTCTCCGGCCTCCGTCTCTGCTCCCTCTCGTCTCTGGCCTCTGTCTCTCTGTCTTCTCTCGGACTCGCCCTCTCTCTCGTACTCCCTCTCTCGTCTCCGTGCCTCCCTCTCTTCTCTCGGACTCACTCTCCGTTTTTCTCTCTCGCTTATCTCTCTCTCTTATCCCTCTCGACCTCCCTTTCTTCTCTCTTCTCCCTTTCAGCCTCCCACTCCCTTCTCTCTCTGGCTATTCTCCTTTCTCCCAAAATACCTTCCGATTTCGTTCGATTTCGATTTTGACATTTGGGCATCAATTGCTTAATTTCTACTTCGATTAGGCATCGATTTCACCCTTCGGCTTCGGTTTTCCCCAAATTTCAGAAGGTATGACTAAACCCTAATTTTTTTTCATTAAATTAGTGTTTTATTTAATTTTATTCTATTTTATTTTCAGTGCCTAATTGGGGGTTATTTGTGCATAATTGTGGGATTTAGGGTTACGGTTTAGGGTCTAAATTCTTGATTCGTGTTAGTGATTATTTTTAGGGTTTGGTGCTTGGTATTTAAGGATTTCAAAAGTGAATGCCTGATGCTCAGGGTAATCGTGTGATTTATCTCCTACTGCACTCTTTCTATTATTTTTATTTCATCTCTTATTTCAAATGAATTGTGTACGTGGATACTTGGATCCGGATTGCAGGAGAAAGAAGTAAGGGCAACTGAGGAGGTGCACATGTTGAGAAGACATATTGATGAACTTGATTGTACTAGGTAGTATCGGAATTATCTCTCCATTTTGATATTTGTGAACTAAAACCTTTTAATTTGGTGCTTGGTAGTTTTATATTGAATTCTAGTTATCCATGACAGGTTGAGTGCATCAGAAAGTGATGCACGGAAGATCAGGAGCTACAGCTACAATTGCTTTCTGTTGTATCTGTTAGTGCTCTACTGCCACTCAGTTATGTTAAATTGTTCATGTGATTCGAGGTTTTGTGTGTTGTAAATGCATATTTTCATGTGCTGGGGCAAAACTATCTTGAACCTTTTCCAGGAATAGCACTTTAGTTTTTGTATAATCATTAGATAGAAGCTAAAACATGACATTTAACCTTAGTGCATTTATGTCCATTAAAAAAATAAAAAGAAATATGCGGGGATGCTTGGGGTTTGCTGCAGGAAAGCAGACAACTCCAAAGTGCATAGTATTTTCCCTACAAAACCAGGAGCAAGTTTGAGCATCTTCTGTCAAGGTAGTTTTATGAACAATACAATTTACCGAAGCTAAAAGTAATGGCATCATCATCAGATCACGAAATGGCTTTTTGGTTTCTTTTAGCAGTTCCTATGCATAAACTTCCCCTTCAACCCCATAAAAATCAAATGATAATGCACATTAATTCACTATATGAACTGTTGAGGACAATATAGAGAACCTTTTTTTCTGGATTCTAGCTTTCCAAAATTTCTCCAAGTGTATAGCTTGCCACTTTTGATCATATTGATCCATCTCTTTAATGCATGTTCTGTTAATAGAGGGAATAACTATAGAAATATTTTGGTCTGGCCATCCTGCTCTTGGTGATAAGACCTGATCCAATCACCCGATATTGCCAACTCATTGTAGAGGTGTAAGAGCCTAGATGGTTTTTGGGGCCTTAGAACCACTTATTATGATGTCCCTCATTCCCTTGAGATTTTTGTTTACCTATTGAATTGCTAATCTGTGGTCCTTTCAGTTGTAAGCCAGGCCCCTTTTGTTTCCTTCTTTGTTTGTTCTCTTTCACTTTGACAATTGAAGAATGCCGCTCGGATCTTGCCTTTTGGAGTGATGTCTCTAGTTCACAATGTATAGATTTCTTCTTCTTCCTCCTACTTGATGATTAAAAATGGTACTTCTGATCAACCATGGGGAAGGGAAGAGTTATAAGGGGTTTTTTCTTCACTGGGATTCCCTGCATATTGCACAATTATATACGTGGACAAGATTATGATGATATATTTGAAGATGAAGATGATGATTCGGGTGGCGAGCTCGTGGAGGAGGTGATGCTGTCCAAGGTGTAATGGATGATACAGACAATGACGAAGATGATGGTCTTGAGGATGAGGGTAGCCAAGTAACATGCTTTCGGAGGCAGCATGCATTAGAATCCACAAGAGCCGCACAATTTCGAGATGCCATATCGACTTCCATGTGGAACGATAAATGATGGTTGTATGCTATTACTTTTGAACATGTGTCGTTCATATGTACTAAACTTGTAACTTGATGATTTTAATATTAAAGGCATGAACTCGTTATTTGAATAATCTTTCTTTTAGGTTATTAATAAAGTTGTATATGTATTTATTTATTATTTTTGTTCAATTTTATTACTATATTAAACTTCATATTTATTGTTCCAAGAAATAAAATATAATTAAATTATGCATTTGATTAATTAATTACTTTTAATTTTGTGAAAATATATTAGTAATTGATACCATGTAAAAAATCTATCTTATGTTATTAATATAATACTTATTTATTTATTAATCATATTTATTTTTTATTTACTCTATTATATTAGTGATTTAATAATGGTAATTAAAATATAGTTAACTTAAACATTTGGTTTAATTAACTTATTTTTATAATTAATAAAATCAATGGTTTTAAATTTCGAAGATGAAGATGAACTTGTCCACACTAATACCCATTTCGAAGATGAAGATCATGTAGATGCATGAGATGAAGATCAAATTTTTAGTTTGTTGACTAGCCCCCCCTTTAGTAGTTCTTCAAGGTATTGATTTTTATTTGCACGTTATGGCTGTTTTATATGTGTAATTGTCAATGAATAAAAATAAACGTTTATGGTTTTAAAAAATTAAAATAATAAAATTGACATAGATCTTTGTTAATTTCCGCTTCAATCATTTAAATTTCAATAGAGATGGAGATTTCTTATCAACTGTTTATCATCTATTTGGGCTACTTATTTTTTCTAAAAAACCTATATGAAAATATAATTAAATATATAAAAAATACAAAAACTATTTTTATGTGATCCATACAGCTGGAAAGAGAAACAAATAGAAGAAATTCATTGAATTAGAGTTATTTTTTATTAATTAAAAGCCAATTTGTAGACTAAAAAATAAATTTTAATCATAATTCTAAATTTTCTACATTTATTCAACGAATTCCATGATCTGTATAATCATGGTAATCAAGAGAATCAGTTATTTTCTCTACAACCATTTTAGATAGATTATTCACAAGGGAACAGACTAGAGAGGGTCTCAGGCATGATGCTCCCTTTCCCTTTAAGCCGCTTATGAGATGTTGTTCTCCATTAACTAACACTTAATAAAATTTAGGAGACTAGACACATGACAAACCATTCTTCCTACATGTATTTTCTAGATTAGAATCACAAGTTGAAATGGCCAGAGTTACCCATTCCAGGCTCCATTTAGACTCTCTTCCAAGGAGCCAATAAATGTGTAGTCAACATCTATATTTCCAACACAAATCAGTCTGAAATACAGTCTCAGGCCATCCAGTTTTAACCAGAAACAATGGAAAGGGCTCAGCCAACAGATTCCAACTGTTTCTCATCTTCTTGTTTAGCAAGTTGTAGAATTTGAAACTGCTTGCTCAGTTCTTGTTATTTTGATCCATAACTTTCTCACATTTTGCCATAAACTGCCCTCTGCCGACAAATATTTTTCTAGCATATCCCAAATTTCCCATAGGATGGTGTAATTTTCTCTCTGAAGATTGAATCCATGACACCATATTCCACCACTGTCAACAAAAGAAGAAAAAACTGATATTTAGTAGAATACAACAGAGGGCTACAAGAAAAAATTAAAAAAAAAAAGTTATTACATATAATAGGTAAGTTTACCCATTTACCCGTTTACTTGCTTATCGATTACATAAGAGTCATTATAATTTTTTAAATACCTACATAGAAAGGACATTATTATACATGTTATAACGAAAATAATCAGATGGAATGGATATTGAGTACCAGTATAGTTATCAAAACAATATATAAAATAACCTTATCTCATTTCATCCATATACAGTTTACACCCCAAGGTAAAAGCTATTTGATCCGATTCATCTTGCCTAGGGAGTAAACGAAGACGATCAAATCAACACAGGTAACAACATATGCTTTCAGCATTTCTGAGTCAGAATGCAATTGTTACACCAGTTAATCTAGGTCCAAATGTAACCAAATCAAAATTGCAATCAAACTATAACAAGAAAACTTCAAAAGCTATGTTACATGCAAATCTGGTGCTGGAACTGGACCCATTTGTCTCAGAGTGCAATACCAAGAAGATCATAAATAACTAGTCCACCCTTGATGATAATAGATAGTGAATGATTTGAACATACCCAGATGATAATAGAACTCTTTCATGCAACATCATTCCCATTCAATTGTTGATGGTGGTTTTGAAGTAATGTCCTGAACGACCCGATTTACACCTCGGACACTGTTGCAAATCTTTCGGGATACATCATCAAGGAACTTGTGGTCAAAATAATACCTGAAGTGTTTATACAAAAAAAGTATAGATAAATAAAATGCTCTTGTCCAAAAAATAAATAAACAAGTTCATAAGACTTGATCTACTTAATCAGGAGATTTTGTTGATGAATCTTGAAAATATGCATGGAAACTTCTTAAATGAGGTGAAAAAGAACTGATAGCAATTGACATTTAAGGAGTAGCACACCTTTTACTACTTCAACTGATGGACTGAAACAGAACCACATAGTCCTCAACAACTTTTTTTTTTTTGAAAGGTCAGTTCTCAATAACTAAAGAGTAGATGCAGACAATACAAATTCAAACCACAGAAGTTTCTGTAATTGAGGCCCCAGTGATAAACAAAACCTTTCCGTTTATTGAAAGCAAGATAAAGAAATAATAATGACAACAAAAATGACATGTCATATCATATGTTCATATCCACATCAAGTTATGGAAGAGAAGAGAAAATTTAGATGAAAACTGCAATTGATACCAACTTTCTCAAAAGTAGATCAGTTTTATGCTCAAGTACTGAACTTTCAAATATTGAACTTGATGCTTATTGTATCTTAGATTTTGAATGTTATTTTCAGAGGTAGGGGCACAATGTCCACCATAGGTTTCTCTATCAATAAGCGAAAATCTGTCATTTACAGTACATCAAATAAAAGTATAATATAACTTCCCGCCATTCTAATTGTGACACTTATCTTGGCAACACTGTTTTCTTACAGTATAAGTAATGACATGAGTAAGAAGAAATTAAACCACATTACAAAATAAATAAACCCAATTTGACAAGAGCACACAATCCAAGACTTTTTGCTATTTAAATAAAAAATGAGACTGTTTATTAAAGTACACAGAATTATATTTACATTTTCAGTTAAATTTCATGGGAAGATTGTAGAATATGAAAATTAATAGGAAAGGTCCCATATTGATCACTTAAAGAGAAACAGAAGGTATAAATGAAGAAAATAAACCTAACTAGAAAGGAACATATAACAAGAAGTACACAATCAAATGCAAATATAGAAGTACACAATCAAATGCAAATACTATTGTTGAAATGATGGTAGCCTTGCCAAATCCATGTAAAAGATTTCATCTCTATTATACAATATGATAAAAAAATAAATTTCCTGATAAATCTCCTATCTATGCCTATCATAGCATCAAGTTAAGTGCTAAGAGAACTCATATATTAAGAAAACTACAAACTCCACTCCAACACCACAAAAGATACTCTGGAGGAGCTTACCAATCAGCGGTCATTCCATCCTCACTAGTAATAGCTCTCAGTGCAACAACATGAGAATGAGTTCTTTGATCACCTTGAACTCCAACAGATCTTATTGGCAAAAACACAGCAAAGGCCTGCCAGATGGTATCATAAAGGCCAGCATCTTTGATTGACTGAATGAAAATCTCATCAACCTGGAAGAAGTTTACCAAAAAAATATATGGCAAAAGCATCACCAACCAACCTTTTGGCAAGATCAATGTAAACAAATCACATAGATCCACTAATAACTTCTAAAGACAAACCTGCCGCAAAACTTCCAAGGCATTTCCTTCAGTGACATCACCAAGGACACGTACAGCAAGGCCAGGTCCTGGGAAAGGGTGACGCTTCAGAAATGAGTCTGGAACATTCAAAATCCTACCCAATTTCCGTACCTTCCAGAAGATCAAACAAGCAGTTCTTAGAAATTAGATCCATGATAGAGAAAAACACCAAAAACAACTTAAACAGTCACCCGTATAAGGTCTACAAGAAAGTGCTATTAGAAAGAAGACAGTAAATCAATTATATCTAAGAGGAAGCCAATGTATTCCAATTCAGGGAACTGTAATAGCCTCTCTTTTTTCTAACAATGGTGGCAAATTTTCTTCATTATCAGATATCTCAGATAATGACCATACATAAAAGAACTCTTCAAGTAGTTGGCTCAGGACAACAAGCAACTCACAGACTAATGAAAGCAAGACCTCACAAACATCAAGCTTTCTGCTTTTTTAAGGAATAAGATGTTAAACCTCATCTTTGAAGAGGAGCTTAAGTGGTTCAATAAGCTTCAATTTCATGTTTTTGGGAAGTCCTCCAACATTATGATGGCTCTTAATGGTGTGGGAATGGGTTCTTCCACTGCCTGGAGGCGGACATGACTCAATCACATCAGGATACAGAGTGCCCTGAACAAGAAACCGAGGTTTCTTGACAAACTTTTGTTCCAAGCCCTGGGAAAATTCATCGAATACAGTAATAAATTCCTTCCCAATAATTTTTCTTTTTGCCTCAGGGTCCACAACACCTTTCAGCTTTGAAAGGAATTGATCTGTGGCATCAACGCAGGTCACAGGTAAGTGTAAGTCACTTTCAAAGGTTGACATAACTCGCTCTCTCTCCTTGTACCTATGATATGAGAAAAATCATTAGAAACTGAACACAAAAAAAGAAAGTGATATACCTTATTCTATCAATGAACATGGTAAAGATAAACAATTAACATTTACATAATTCCTGAAGAAATTAAGAAAAACAAACGATGACCATCATCATCGTAATAACACAATCTTCAAACAATATTCTAGAAGATAATGATGCAACAGATGTAACAAATCACCTCAATAAACCATTGTCAACAAAAACACAGTGAAGTCTGTCTCCGATAGCCTTGTGAACCATGGTAGCAGCAACAGTGGAGTCTACACCTCCAGACAATGCGCAAATGACATGATCGTCAGGTCCCACCATTTCTTTGATTACTTTGATTTCTTCTTCCACCACATCTTGCATTTTCCAGTCAGCAGTAACGCCACAAACATTAAAAAGGAAATTTTTCAATGTTTCCATGCCTTGTGGTGAGTGAGTCACCTACAAGAATCACAATACCATGAATATACAAATACATAATTGCAATCCAAATGAGTAAAGCTTCCCACTAATTTATCTTTCAAAATAGCTGTGTTCATGCAGTGTTCCAACAGGAACTGCACTGACCAATTCGTCACGTGTGGCTGCAACTACAAAGAAACAGAGAGAGAGAGAAAGAGAGAAGAAACGTACCTCCGGATGGTATTGAAGTCCATAGAATCTCTTCTCCGAATTCTCGATGGCAGCCACAACTCCCTGCCGACTTCTCCCCACCACCTTGAACCCCTCCGGCAGCCTCGCCACTTCATCGCCATGACTCATCCAAACCGTCTGTCTCCCTCCTTCAGCAAACAACTCACTCCCCCCCTCAGCAACAATCTCCATCTTCCCATACTCCTGCGCGTCACCAACTCGCACTTCCCCGCCAAGCTTCTGCACAATGAGATGCAAACCGTAGCAAATTCCGAGCACGGAGATGCCATTCTCCTGGACAAACTCGACAAACCCATCAGGGAAAGAGGGCCCGCCGGGGGTGTGGACGGAGCTAGGGCCACCGGAGAGGATAACGACGCGAGGATTGAGATCGATGATGGATTGGAGAGAAGAGGTGCCGGAGACGCAGAGGGATAAAACGGAGAGGTTCCGGATTCGACGGGTGATTAAATGGGTGTACTGCGAGCCAAAGTCAAGGATGAGGACCAGATTGCTGGAATTTTTAAGGGGCATAGACTCCATTATTACTGCTGCAGTAGGAGCTCCAAGGCGTTCGGAGATGATTTATCTGGTTTTTCGGCTTGAACGCATTAGGGTTTAGGACATGGGAAGAATATTACTGCTTCCGATTTACATGGGAAGAATCACTGGGTCCCGGAGATGGTGCCAGTGAGCCGCCATGCGTTTCGTTTGGCGCGAAAAAATATCCGTGACCTCTAAAATTTTAACCATACCGACCCGAACCGGAACGACTAGTCGAGTCGACCCTAACCGGTTTCTCATAAAAGAATTCATAAACCCAAACCCGAGCAGAAAACGAATTAATTAATTAATTTTTTTGTTCTTTACATGAGAGGGAACTAATACTTTGATACCACGCAGCCAAGTTAAGACTTCACTCATACACCTCAAATTTAGAAGACTTCATCATATGGGACCACTGAGCCACAGCTAATAGGATTTGACTCAAACCCGCATACTCCACCTGTAACTCGGCTAGAATGACTCAAATTGAAATTAGGCAGGCGACATTGAGGGTCAGACTCAACTCTTCTAAGGCGGAGTCCCTATGATTCTAACCGAGTCCAACCACCACCCAACTGGTTCATCCCAAATCCAACTTGTTCAATCCAAGTCAGAAAATTAGGATCCCTATTTATTCTTTTTATTCAAGTTTTGAATGTAGAACCTCATTTCCTGGTGAGACGAACGTAAGACAAAACTTAAACCCAATGTAAAGCCATTAAGCTAAAAACACATGGATCTATATTAAAATTTCAAAAACACAATAATAAGTGACTAATAAGTTACTCAATATAGAGCTAATTGCACTTTTCCAAACCAGCTTCTATATGATGTTCTGATGAGATCTCTCGGGGGAGGGTTCAGGATTTCATACCTGAAGAGACTTAAGAACTATGATTGGTAGCTCTTCCATTTCAGAGTAAACCAGATTTGTACCTGAAAAACATGATCTCAATCAAGTAACCGGAGATGTCTCTTTTGGGGATTGCAGAATCAATCCTAGTCGGTAGGGTCGAACGTACGCAAATTAATTTATGCTATTTCTTCTTAACTTTCTTCAAAACATATATAAATCTTATCCAATAGGTCTAAGTCAACTCACAGAGCAGGTCCTATCCGAGAGCAGAATTTGTGTAGACGGTACAGTAAAATACATTTTGAATATTTTCAGTAAAATTACATTTAAATCAACTTCATAAAATACAGCAGGAAGCACTCCAACGTCACAGGCCCTGCACCAAATACTAGTCAATTAAGAGCAATAAACTCGATCAAAACAGGCAAAAAATGATTGGCCATGGTTCACCTAGTACCCTTGTGTTATTTTTCCTAATTCCACCCGAAGTACCTCGTCCCGCCAAGACGCCTTGCCAATTCAAAGTCCTTTCTCACTGTAGCACCAAGAAAATAAACAGGAATAGAAAAATGAATCAAGTACTGTCACATGTATAGTTCAAAATGCAAAAAGAAATGTGCTATATTACTGTAACATACTGGTATATGTAGCATCTAATAGTTGATAAAAATTGATTGCTACCATAACTGATAGAAACATCCATGTCTCAGATGGACAGTAAGGTGATCAAGATCAAGCCTTTCCCTCTCCTGATTGGCTGCTGATCATGAAACTCAATCTATGGTTGCTTAAGAGGAAGCATAATAGTCTATGTTACAGAAGCCCATCCTAATAAATATTATGGTGTGATGAAACAATTGTTCTTTCATACTCTAGTGAAAGGATGATTCTCAGGCTTCAACAAAAGAACACTATCAGAGTGTCCTTCAAGCAAAAGAAAAATGTATAGATCTTGCTAAAAACTCGTACAGGTCAAATAACAATTTACTAGAGTTTATTTCCTTTTTTTATAATGTTGCATCCCATACCCTGAACCTCACACTAGAAACCTCATAATGTAGCCATTGAGCCAAAGGCCCTATCCACATAAAGTGCTATTATTGAGTCCCTGACTTTTAATTGAAATGACTATTTTTCTTGCTTGGATGGTATAAAAAATATGATTCATAGATTCAAATTTGTCTACAGACAACATATTATTCCTACAAACACCATTTCATATTCATCATGTGAGCCCTTGATACGAAGTTTTTTTGTAGCCTGTCTCTCTAATGAACATAGTAAATAATTAAAATAAGTGAATTCAAGAGAATAAAAGAAGTTTTAAAACATACTCAGTGTAACACGCTTAGCATGTATTGCACATAGCATGCTGTCTTCAAATAAGTTAATTAAATGAGCTTCTGCTGCCTACAAAAAGAACAATTCGGTAAGTTCAACCACAAATACGAATATTTTGCAATGATAATAAATATGAATACTGACATTTTTTTGTGAAGACAAGAAATATGAATATTTTCCAAGTACTAAAAGTTTTGCTAGCTTGGCTTTATGGAACATTAGCAACAAAAGGAACCAGCGGGTTATTAGAGTTAATAGTTACACCCTTTTGTATAGTACTAACCATGTACATGCACATCATGCTCATTAGTAGCAAGAAAAAGGAGTTGTATGAGTTGAGAAGTAAATATGGAAAAAAAACAAAACACGAAAAACTATCAAGGGTTCTAGCTTCCTCCAAAGCATTTCTAACATTAGCATGCTCCTGTGTAAAGCTCTCCCACTGGTTAAACCAAAGAAAAATACAGGCAATTACTTTTAAGGAAATCCTGGCTTTGCTGACCTTAGGAGACAGTTTCTCATGATGTTGATCAATGTTTTACAATGAGTGCACAGAATTGGCTCACACAGGTCAATCATTGATCATCCAGTACAACTTATTTTAGTATTAATTGACTTTTTAATGACTCAGGATAGAAAAACCAAATTACTAGCTTGAAAATTTAATAGCATAAAAAGGTTATAACAACTTATTTTACCATTAATTGATTTTTTTAGTGACTCGGGAAAAACCCAATTACTAAGCTGAATCAAGAGGAGGATCAACTTTTGCATAAGTAATATGATCGAGGTTTTTTGCTTTCAAGAAAACAAAAAGTTTTAGGTAAATTCAAAGCCGACAAGATCCTCACTCTGCTTCAACCTAATCTAAATAATCAGGTAAGTCCTGGTTTTACGACATGAATCATAACATATGAGTGACCCAAAGGTACAGTGGCTTCATAAGTATCAAAAATCAAGAATTCCAACCACCCTAAATACATTCTCCAAGTCTATGCTTCACCCAGAATTAAACTTGTACTAATTTAGTAGATAAAAGCAGACAAGGGTCACCATCATGATCAGCGGAATTGCACAACTAATTGATTTATCAGATAGTATATATCCAATTCACCTCCCTAATATGGTTCTACATAGTATACTTCAGCCTGACTGAGAGATGAGTAATTTGTATCCACCAATAACAGCAGACATATCAAACTGAGTACAAACTATGGTATTTAGTACCATGGAGAACCTTAGTCACACCATCAACTAATGGCATATAGATGAAAGGTCTTGACCTTGAGCATGAGAATGTACAATGTAACATTCAAATAAAAGAAAGTATTCATAAGGTTCTCAATATTTCTCCCAGAAGGCCACAATTGAACTGTTTCAAATGCACCATTCCAGCTGATGTGGAAGCAGATAGTTTCATTAATAAAGAAGCTAGGAAACTACATGAAAATATTTATTGTCTTGGATTCAATTTCTTAATATAAGCTGTAGATGTCTTTTTTTTATTGAATTTAGTATTTACACCCAACCATCACATCGCAAACACAATCTTAAATGTCTTTGTGGAAAAGTTAATGCCCATATTAAATTTTCCACTAAATAGCTCAACAAATCGATGCAATTAGAGTTCAAAGTCATGATGAAATCAGATTCTTAAAAGATTAAGTTGAAAAGGGGAAAAAAAAACTCAATGCAATCGAAAATGGAGCTTATAGCAGAACATGCTTTTGTAGGAGCACATGGCAGGCACGGCAGTGGTTTGTGTGGAGACAGGCCTCTGCTTGTGCATGAGAGAGAGAGAGAGAGAGAGAGAGAGAGAGAGAGAGTTTAATACCTCCTGCAGAGCTAGCAAGGCTTCTGCTGTCCACCGTGTTACAGTTTGAGAGATGGAAAAGTTGATCTCCCTAACCTAAAATGATTAGCAAGATTCACTGAGTACTATACTAGTATTAAGAACTTCAAATACACTAAACACATGAAAAGATAACAACCTGGAAGAAACATCTTCCACATAACAAGTGAGGTTGCAAAAAGTTACAGCAAGATTACTTAAAACTTTGATTGCCTCCATGAGAAGCATGATAAGGTAGAGAAGCTAATGAATGATAAAGGGAAATCTACCAAACTGCAAAGAGCTTTCCAAGGAAACTCATCTTTAATGGTATTAGTGTTTTGCTAATACTATTTTTCAAATAAATGTTATGCACATGATAAATGTATATGTCTGCCAGGTTTTGAGGTTTACAAGTTATGAATCTACTTATCCATCCATTTCAAAAACAACACAGAGTTGAGGAAAATATTGGAGACAGAAATCTCCCACAGCATTGCACCATCTTGCCGCGCAGTAGAGCAACTTACTTCCTTCCATAGCCACTGAGTTCATATGGTTCTTATCAGCATGGTTCAACATGTGAGTATCTGATATCCAAGAGTTCAATTCATATCAGCCATATCAGCTGACAAGTCCCATATCGGATTCTTCATCAAGAAACATGCTTCAGAGCGAGAACCTTCAAGTTATAATTGCCAACAAAGTGTTCAGTCCTTATCCCATCTTGAAAACATTTGGAAACTATTGCACATACCACAGACAAGCCTCCTAGCTCCATGTTGCCAGTTATGGAATTTTATAGGTGACAATATAAATAAATGATGGTTGTCAGGAAGCGCACTTGTTGGCCATCTCAGGCAACATGTCCCTCATCAGATTCTTCATGGAGAACCATGCTTTGGAGTTAGAACCTTCATGTTATAATCCTAACAAAGTGCTCAGTCCCTTTTTCCCAACTTTAGAGCATTTGGAAATTTTTGCACATTCCAGAGACAAGCACCCCTGCTACATATTCCCAGTTATGGAATTTTTTTACGTGACAATGCATTGATTTAATGATTGTCCAATGAGCCCACCTGAACAATACTCTCATGACATTCTCTTTCTTAATTATCTAGTACCTCTTATATGAAGCTGGTTGCTCTTTCCATCTTCTGATATTGAGAAAATATTCGTGTATGATTACATAGCTTATCTAGGGAATTTGATCCCGAGTAAACAAAATGATAAGATTAAGGTCGGCAGTATATGGGGCTCTCATGGAGACAACTTGCAGCTGACATTCATGTTGATGGATATATGCAGGATGTCTGGGATTCTGAAACTCCATAGAATCTGAGATTGCTACTCTTTTATCTGGCCTGAAATTATTTGGCTGCAGATATTCTGAGGCAAGCCTTTAACATTCAGCAAATCTGTGAAAGACACTCAACAAAATTGCATAGGAACAGAGACTGCAAACATTACTCAATTTCCCTACTGATTTGAGTTAGCTTGGCCAATATACTCTCAACTCGATGTAACTGATTTTTCGATGTACTTTTCTCCACATCTTACAGTTATAAGCTTTGTGCTGGTAATACACTTCATATCTTACAGTCCAATCTCAAATCATATAACTGCAGAAATGTATCCAGAGCATTTTACACCCTAATTCTCTTTTGCAAAGTTCAAAAATGAAAAGGCCTCGATCCAGCATAAACAACTAAAGCTTTATTACATGAATTTTGCAGTTCAAGTTCACAAGAAACAGACTGGTCCTTGACCTTTGATCAAAAGAATCAACTAAATCACTTCTCCTCTTTCAGCCTCCTCGTATTACCAAAATTTGAAATTAATGTTCTGTAATGATGAAAACAAAACGAGTGCATAGGCTGTCTGAAGGAATTAATATGCAAAACCAGCGTCCCTAGTCAAAACACTATCTTAAAATAAAAATAAGAAGCTAAATTTTGGAAAAAGAGAAAAACTAACAAAGAATTTCAGTTAGAAGTGAATTAGAATTGAAGCAAGCCAGTGGAGTAAATAACAAGACATCTCTCAAATAATAGATTAAAATATTACACACGAGGATAACTAAAAATATAAAAGCGCTACACTAAGATTCAGAGGGCACAGATCCAACCGTTCTAATCAGTAGAAGTAGAAGTAGCCTAAACATGGATTCAAGTGCACTAGTTACAGTGTTTAAAATCTTTGTATTATGGATATATTTTGTTCTTTAGTGTCCCTTCAAGATTAGTGATGCAAAATTGGATTTGTGCCAGAAAACTTAATTGTAAAACGTGAAATTCTGGAGGACTCCGTACTTCCTAGAGAACTTTAAATATATGTGTCCTAAGCGAGACTTGAGCAGAATTGACCCCAGGACTACTCTAAGAAATACTGCAGCCTGTCAAGACGAAATTCCAGAAGAATGAGAAACTTTTTGAAGCCATACTCACTATTCGGACGAACGGAGCATGCGGAACAAGGAGGTCCCCAGACTTCTGATATTTTCGTATTTCACGGAGAGCAACAGTTCCTGGCCTGAAACGGCGTGGTTTCGAAGCCCCTAATGTCAGCAATTCCAGTCAACTACGGAACCTCGAAAAGAACAATAGAACCCATAAAATTAACAAACAAGCAAAAAAGGCAATCAGAATAGCAAGAAGAAGATTTGCCTGCCGGTGCATGTGCTTTGCCACTCCTTATGGTCGCACTGCGTGCCTGTTGACCTCATTTTTCAGCCGCATTTCATGAGTTCCAAATAATTGAAGCCACTGAAACCCTAAACGGCAACAATAACAAAAAAAAGAAGTTCGAAAGAGTACCGTAGCTGACGAAGACGCCTCCTGGGACCTGGGACCTGCGGTTGAAACACGGGGAAATGTGATCAATCAGGGTTAAGCTCCTGGCAAGTAAGAGCTTCCATCTTTGAACGATAGCTGACCTGAATTCCTAGTAGGAGTAGAAAGTTGCGCCAGCAGAGATCGCTTGGGTCCTTTTTGACGGGGAAAATGTTTCTTCCTCGCCATGAGAGCATGGAAGAATTTTCTTATTTTGAGCTTTTGAAGCAGATGCGATCTCCGTGCTGCAGGCTACCATGCCCGAGACGGAGGGATGGTGCTAGCTGAATAAAATTCGGTTCCCGCCATTGTCTTCGTTTGTATTTCATTTAAAGGGGTATTTCGAAAGGAGTGGTCGAAACTTTGAATTTTAAAAGAAGTGCACAGATGTGGCTTATTTCAGAAATAGGACAAAATAAAAACCCTAATTCCTTTATTCTCTTGCGAGTTAAGTTTATTTTTTAAATATATTAAAATAGTTAAATATAATGCAAATATATAAATTTTTATGTTCAATCAAACCCGGTCTCCTTATCTTAATGTCATAAAATAATATTAAGAAGAAGGCAAAACCTCGATTATCTTAGCCGGGTTTGCCTGAGCCTCTTGTCTGACCCGTACGCCATTTGGTCTGAGCCTTAAACTAGCTGGGGTCAATGCTTAGATCTAGCGTCTCGTGCGCCTCTCACAGAGAAAAGTCTCGTTGTAGCATATGGAGTCGTTTGGTCCATTTTGACAGAAGCGTTGCTCATCTCTCTCGCTCGCTCTTCTCTCTCTTTCTCTCTCTCTCTCCTTTCGCGCTCCAATAATTAGGAGAGTCGTTTTTATATGCAGCTGTTTCGGGCAGTGCGGGCAGCTGTGCCTTCCGCTTCGAGCTCACACGCTGCAGTTGCTCCGGCGAAGATGATTTGATTTTATTAAAGCCCTACCATCTCTCCGATTCCTCCTTGGAAATAATCGCCTTCAATTTCGGTTTCTCTAGATCCAGGTAACTGTTATATCTCTCTCTCTCACACACACAGACTAACTCACGTATATCCATCGGTTATCTGTGACCTCTTGTTTCCTTCCCTTTCCGTGGTTCAATTATCAGTTGTACATCAAATAAAAATGGATTTTGTGTTACTGAGTTGAAATTCTGGAGTAAGTGCAACTCGTGGCCGTTTTCCATCAGATCTGGATGCGTTTTCGGGTGGGTTCATTTTTGTGAATTTTGATGGTGTTTGGTTTTATACGAGATTTTCGATTTGACGTAGTTTGGGGAACGTTTTTGCTATCAGTTATTCGGTGTTTGACTCTCTGCCTGTTTTAGATTGTTTTATTCAGTAAGATGTCTGAATTAGGTTCAGTTTTCCTGATTTTGTAATTTATCTTTCTAGGTGATTGGGTGCTTTTGAGGGGTTGAATTCTGTCTATCATAGTGTAAAGAACGAAAGAAGTTCTTGTTAATTTTTTAGAACTTTGCCATCAGCCGATTGTAAGTTTTATTTTGTGTTTCATCTGTTTGCGTGTTTAAAACTTCAATTACTTTTAATTTTCAATTATCTATTTTTCTAGGCTTGCAAGTCCGAATGACTTGAATGCTTAATTTTGTATACAACTCAGTACACATAGGTTAGTTGAACTGCATATAAATACTTGCTGTGGTGGTATGACTCTGGTTTTCTTACTTAAATCGTTGTGTCATAAGTGAGCTCTCAATTATGGTTATTGTTAATGTGTGGAAAAATCTCATCCTCCCTTGGTTTATACATTGGGTAATTCCTTGAATTCAATGTATGTGGTTTTATAATTGAGCCTTTGGCTCCTTGGTCATGTGAAGTGTTTCACAAATTGATATGTTCTCATTAAGGTTCAGGCGCATGGGGTACTTGTCTGCTTGTGTGCGTAATTAACATTCATAAAGAAAGCCTGAGAGGTTAATGTCTGTTGACTTGGACTTCTTCTCTGGCTGCAGTAGCCTGGCTACATGTGCCATTTCTATTTCGGATATATTATTATTTTTACCATGAGTAATTATCTGTATAAAATGTTTAATATGAGTTGCTTCGTTGAGTTATTTTCCCTGTTTGGATCTGACAAGTTGGACTTTTTTTCCCCTTGTTCCTAATCCTTTGCAATAGGAATTGATTATATTAGTGATGAAACTTTAAACCTCAAAATGCCTATGATGAATCACAAAAAATTTATTTGCCTTCTATCATTTTGCTGAAAAAATTGAAAATTGGAGCTTCTATATGCTTTCCAAAGTCAGTTTTTTCTCATCCTGGTCTTCATATGTTTTTGCTCCATATTTATCTAATTCTCACCTCTTAGATGGCAATCTTGATCATGAATGCTCAGTTATGCTGTTAGAAAACCTGTGCCTTACCTCAAGGTAATGAGGTTGTGTACTAAGATATAAATAACGAAATTTCATCAAGACAAGTTGTAAAAGTGCATCCCCTCCCGTTGTCAAGGTTAAAATATTCCATCTAAAAGAGGCCAATTCCTTAAGAAGTTTACCTCATGGATCGCATGCTTACTAGCATAGAGCTAAAAGCAGTGCGTAATTTTGTAAACTTTATGTAATGAAAAATAAGTTATAGAAGTAAGAATTACCTTGTCTTCTACTTGGAAATCATCAGCATGACTAGATCTGCGTTTTAGAAAATAAATTGATGCTATTATTTTATTTCAAAATTAAGATTCTAAAGCAAGTGTAATATTACCATTTTATGCCCTTTTTATCATGTTTTGTAACTCTATTAGATAAGCCTTTGATACAGTCCTTATTAGTTATCAATGAAGAAAACCGAGATATTAATTCCCTTGGGGACATAGGTCATATAATCTTCTCTTGTGGGTTAAATTGAAACTCGAAGTCCTCATTTAGAGAAAAAGAAACAAAGAAAATTTATAAATATTAAGTAAATTAGACTAAAGAATGCTCTAAATCTTCATTCATTGATGGATCTCCTCTCATGCCGTTGGTAGGTCCCTCTTTTTGCATAATCTAATTAATGGTGTATCAACTTGTTAATGTTTCAAGCATTAGACTGAACCACAGCCAGTAGGGGTCTATATTAGTTGAACAGGCTGTTCTCACCTGTCTCAGTTGTAAAATGGTAGCATAAGGTCATAGTGTTACATTTGTATTAAAAAAAGGATAACCTTATCTATGCATTTCCATATTCCAACACATATGGTGAGTGAAATCTTTAAAAAAAAACACACATGCACACACACACAAAAAAAAAATTATCACTCTTTATGAGTTTGCCTCTCATAATATGAAGACCAAAAGTTATCGGTTAAATAAGGGAGGAGTGAACTTTCTCAAAAAAAAAGGGAGGAGTAAAAGCCTGCTGGCAAGGAAACCTCTTGATAATTTGTTTGTAGTGCCTACTGGATGGTTGAGATGGTACAAGCATGTGGTTCAACCTCTCAAGTTTTGAAGAACCAGGGGAGAAATATTTGCTGAAAGTATAACTATGTAGGGAAGACGCTTTATGTGTAAATTTTGAAAAACTACCACACTTTTTGCGTTCATCGGAGGGTTGACCTTACCCTCCTCTATATGTATTTAGGTTAACGTTTTCAGCCCTTATCCCATCCACTTGTTTAATCACTTATCTCTAAGTCAGGTAGAAATGTAGAGTAAGAGGGCAAGTGGGAAAACCTTAGAGAGTATTGTACATCTGTCTTTTGGCTATATCTGCCGACAAAAGCAGATACAACCACAAATCCCTTCTATATAAGCGGTTCACTCTCATCGCATCATGCACTCAGCCCCTTCCCCTTCCTCCTCCATCTCTGCCTGCCCACCCCACCCCCCACCCCCCTCTCTATGTGCTCAGAACTACAAACCTGAACCACCAAAGAGGCAGTTCTTATGGGGATTGCAGCCGCAATCTCTGGTAGCAGCTGGAAGAGTGTGATTTCCCGTCCTTAGCTGATCCGGATGAAATCAAGGTGAGAAAGATTTACAATAGCCATTAAGGCAACTGTTATGAAGGTAATTACATTATTTTGCTTACTAGTAGAGGTCTATCAATTGCCATATGCCTCAGGTGACGTATCTTGAAGTTGGAAAATGATAGCCACTGTCATGTCTCTCATTTCTCTCTTTGGTTTTTTTCATTTATATATTTTTCCTTTTTTGGGTGGGGGCTTAACCTTCGAATCTCACTGATTGAATGATGTTTCAAGAAAAAGAAAGTTGTAAATTGCATTTTTGCTTTATATTTTTTTTTTCAATAGAGAAGTCATTTGATCTCAATGTTTATGAGTCTATTGGCTACAGAAAGGTCTTCTTTGTCAAGTTTGTGGTTAAGTCGATTAGGTACAGAATGGTCTTCTTGTCGAGGTTGAGGTGTACGAGAAGCATGCGCCTGTTATTTATGAGACACCTGTTTTCTCTCCATTATTAGGTGTCTACTGACAAGAATGTCACACAACGTGGCAATGCCTAAATATAACTTATTTTTCTTTATTTCTTTCCTACCAAGTCTGCATGGGTTGGTTATTCATTAGAATGGCACTTCATTGTGCTTCCAAAACAGCTTGATAGGGTGGAGACTAGATAACAAGCTATTGGTAGGCTGGACTACAATGAAAGATATTAGTTAAGTTAATGTTGGGTTGGAAGGCCTAGTGGTTTAATCTGTACAAAACATTAGTGATTACTATGAATCTTACATTCACTGGATATTACTATGAACCTTAAGTTGATATTCCTTTTTCTGGCTTCATTTCTTTCACTAATCTTTTTTTATTCATTTACTATTTCTATGAATGTAGCTGATTTGTCATACTAGTATTTTAAGATCAGTTTTGGTAGATAGTGTTGGTAATTTGCTCTTAGTTTCCTATTTATCCTTTTCGTAGTTGTATTTCCCCCTGGATACCCTTTTTCTGATACGGTTTTGACTTCTTAGTGCACGCTAGGCCTTCTTTTAACAAATATTTTAAACTCTGCAAATTCACACTTTCCATGTTTTTTTGTATGCATGGTGATGCATGGATAGTGTCCTTGTGTGCATGTATCTATCTGCATATCTATATTTGAGTAGGACCAATAGAATTTTGATGGTGGGTAATGATCAGAAAATTGGATCATCTTTATCTTAGAAGTTTGCTTTAAAGGGAGCTTCACTATGATTGTAATTTTCAGAAATTGTTTGTCAATATTATAGAAGAAAACCAGTCCTTTTTGTTTTGATTTGATGTGGACTCTGGTCCTTGGGCAATAAATTTCGATTTTTTGGAAGCTTCCCACTGCTTTTTTGGATTGATCTGATTGTGTTCTTTAGTAGTCAACTAATTTCCATCTCTGATATCATCTTTCCACCCTTTATATTGAATTATTGGATACCAATTTTTCACACTTGCTGTTTTTCCTCTGTTACCATTGTAAAAAGAAATAAAATAAATTGAAAAATAATCGAGCTCTGTTAATTAAGCAGCTAACTCTTTTTTTTTTTTTGGGTTCTGTGTTTGGAAATAGGAGTTATATGTTGTTTTTACTTTTATGAGGTCTGATTTCATGTCTGTTTCCTTAATTTGCTATTTTTTTTTTAATGTGCTCTTTTAAGAAAATCTTTTAAACCATTGAGAAAACAAGGAGATGCAAATATTGGAAACGAACTGCTCGATTCTCAAACTTGTACACATGGTTTGATTGTGTCATACCTTATCATTCTTCATTCAATAATACTCCTAAGGTATTACTACTAATGTGCTTGTGTGGGAAATCGCTGATACAAAGAAAGTTTTTTATTCTTTGGAAACTCCTCATTCTCTTTCCCCCCTTTCTCGTACAGGCACACACAGATTAGTTATAGCTATAAGTTGAACAATCTCAAATTTGGAAACATTTAATGCACTATTAGTTTTTCCAGTTGGTCAATATCTTCAGTGGTTTAGTTTAATTGTCATTAGTTATGATTTGCTGTTATTATTGAGAATTCTGTTTCTTTATAATTTCAGTCCTGTGGTTTGGTTGTTAATTGTTCAAGTTTTCCATTCATCTTTGTACATTTTTTTGCTTGATTGTCCTTCCGTTATGCTGCAGCTGATATCACTGTCCATACTTGTTCTGGGTGTTAGCTGTTGGAGCGGCAATTACTTGTTGATGTCAATAAAAAAATTAAGCGATTCAAGAAGTGTTTGTTTGGTGCTTGTTGCTGGGCATGTACTTCAAGGACTTGCTTTTTCATTCACATAAAGTGAATCGATAATCATAAAACTTCAAAGGATCACAGGAGGGATAACTTCTTTTGTGTAACAATGGCTCAAGAAAGCTGGAAAACAGAAACGGATGAGACTGAATGCCAGGCTCCTGAAGGCCCAATCTTATGCATCAACAACTGTGGTTTCTTCGGGAGCTCTGCCACAAATAACCTCTGCTCCAAGTGTTACAGAGACCAGTTCATGAAACAGCAGCAGTCGAAAGCATCTGCAGTTGTGTCTACAGCAGAGAAAGCACATGCAGCCTCAAATTCAGTACAGTTGGAAGGTGTTGCAGAAAGACTCCACAAAATTGAAGAAGCCATCCCTACTCAAGCAGTTGCAGGCTCCACATCCGGAGGCAGTGAGGGCAAACCACCTAGCAACCGTTGCATGACTTGCCGCAAACGTATCGGTTTGACTGGGTTCAAATGCCGCTGTGGGGGTACATTCTGCTACCTTCATCGCTACTCAGAGCAGCACCAGTGCTCGTTCGACTACAAAAGCACTGGCCAGGATGCTATTGCCAAGGCAAATCCTGTAGTGAAGGCCAATAAGATCGAAAAGATCTGAAGAATGCTCTCAATTAGGAGAGAAGTTACTTTGCCTTGATGTGTTTCAGTAGCTAATCTTTGGAGAGTGTGAGACAGACCCATCAGGAGCAGAAAAGGTATTGCTGTGTTGTTGGGAGGTGCTCGTGTGATGTTTGTGTGTAATTATCTTCAGTGTTAAATAATTTAAACTCTAGTTTCAGTATATATCTTGTTATATATAATTGATGTGTATATTCATCTCTGACCACCCAAGTGACCACTGTTGCCTGTATCACTATTCAACCACTAGATTCATCAGTTTATGTCATGTTACGTAATTGATGTGCCTTCTTGCTACTCATACTCGTTCCTGACCACTTCGTTTTCTTTAACTGCAAGTCTGCGTAGGAAGTCACTAGTGTGTCCTGAATTGAACCAGATCGGTTAATTCGGTCAAGTTCAATCATTTTCATATAAAGAAATAGTGCAAAATTTCTTAGTAAATAGGGTAGCAACCAGGTTAATGTCAGATTCAATCATTTTCTTCTAAAAATAATAATAAAAATTTTCGTAAAAAGAAGATTCAAGCTTTTCATTATCCTATTTTTATTTATAAAAAAAAAAAATTCATTTTTTATAAATTCATCCAAACTTTTTAACTTGTTCATTTGGGTGTGACCGCCAATCCACACCAGATGTGAATTGCAGCATACAGAGAAGCCCGGCGAGCTGAAATCATACATAATCAGCTTGATTCGTCGTCACAAATAAACTTGAGGAAAACAGCCTGAGAGGTTTGGGAAATGCGAATTAAATTGAGAATAAAATCATTTTGTTTACCAACAATAAAACAATCAAAACCGAGGTATAATTGATTAGAGCCTCAGAGATCTTGGTGGATAGAGATCATCAGATGAGATAAATCCCATCAAGAGTAGCAAATATTTATATGCATCACGGGCCCTCGACAAACAAATACAAATTTCACATAACATCAGATGAATCGTCACAATTCTACAGATTGACAATGTTCACTACTCCTACGCTTTTTGATTCGTTGAAAAATAAAAACCAGAAGTTCAAAGCAAGATTATATCGATTTTTTTTTCACAAAAAGGAGGAGAAGATATGATTTGTCAGAAGTAGCTGGTTATGAAATCATATAATAGAATCAGTGGGAATCCGTCTGATTTTCTTCATCATCCTAAATCAATCTCTCCCCAAACAAATTTCTAAGGACAAAAGCACATATTGCTAAATATTTCTACCTTGTCACCGAAAAATCCTACACGTTTTAAAAGGGAAAACAGGATAATCAGAGCTAAAGGTAGATCCCTATCGCCTAACGATAGATTCCCTGCTTCACTCAGACACAGCAGCAAGGAATTGCAATATTAGGCATTTATTCGTCAAAATAAAACCAAAAGAATAGAAAAGGAGGAAAATAAACGGAAATCGACAACAGAGAAAATCCCAAATCATCCGGTACATAAGAATAAGAAGCCCTGTCGAACGATGATAGAAGCAACCGACAGGGAGAAAAACCACACTGGAATCATGACTTCGGCAACCAGTAACATCTGCCATCACATTGTGAAACCGCTGAAGCTATTTCTCCTCTCAACGTCGCTCTATTTATAGGGTGAGAACGGAGCAGAGAAACCCTAAAATTGGATCCGAATGGGCCGGGCTGCAAATGTCAGAGGGGCTCAGGGAGAGGATGGAAATTGCAAATCTAAAGAAGCCCATTTGCGTCTGGTGGTGGCAAGAAATAGCCCGAACGGGGATTGACGATGATCACCGGTTCAAGGTGTAAATACACGATTTACATCGGGTTAGATATGTCATAAAAACATAAGGTAAAGAAAGTAAATTAAATAATATAATAAAAATTATTAAAAATAATAAGGAACCATGGTCTTTATAGCAAATCATAGCCACTATATTACAGAGTTTACTAAGTCAAATGAACACATTTGATCCATGAATACAAAAACTTCATGCAGAGGAACCAGCCCAACTTCTTCCAGTATCAATGGCATCCAGGAAAATCATTAGAGCTGACAGTGGAGACACTCTTCAAACTCTCTGAGGTTACAACAGCCAACAAGCATCATAAGCTGTTCTCATGCTCCCTCTTCTCCTAGCACCCTCTTTGTTGCACAGCTACACAACTCTTGTTGATTGTGCCAATCAGTGCTCTGTCACCTGTTTCCAAAACTTCACGGTTTAGGCTCCAAGGCTTGAGCCAGTTCATTTGCTTTATGATATTTGATAAACGTTCTAAGGCATCCATTGATTATACGCGGCGCAGTTCCATCGCAGAACCGTTTAGCAAGATCAACAGCCTGTACAGATAAGCACATATTAAAAAAAAAGGAAGTCACAATAAGAAAGTTTTAGTTGCATAAGAACTTTTTGAAATGGGAGTAACCTCATTTATCACTATTTGGTGTCTTGTGCCCCTCACAGTTATCTCAGCCATTGCTAGGTGGAGAATGCAAAGCTCCAAGATCCTCCCAGCAGGCTCATCCTGAAAAACGAGAACGAGAAAAGATTCACAACAAAGATAACTCAAAGGATTTACAGATGAGCCAATATGTGCAAAAAGTACTATGGACAGAAGAAGATAACAGCAACTGGAACCTCAAGTCTCCGAACTGGATCTTGACACTACAATAGTTAGTAAGAACAGGGAAGTTGTTACCAAGAAGACATAATGTACTAGGACGACCAAGTTGTTCTTCTCACAGATCGATAGCTAATTAAATTTTGCAGTTTTTAATGCATAGAAAGAAATAGCATATTGGTCTTTACTACTCTATTCAACCTCTATACTGTTAACCACAACATAATTATCGCAGCCATCTCCAAAAGTGGAAAGAAAAAAAATCTTAAATCCAACATACACAAAGTACACTGAACTACAACTTTTATTTAACTGAAGCATAGGCCCTCTTGAATTCTGTTTAGAAGCTCGGTTGTTGCTCAAGTTTTCTCCAGTTATTAGAGGACCTCTAGAAAAGTGGAAAAGTAAGTGAAAAAAAAAAAAAAAAAACTGATGCAGAGGGATATTGAACCTTCCAAGTGGGAGAAGTTATTTTATTGATAGCAAGAACATGCTCATCCCATCTATCTGCAACAGCTTCAAGCAGCTCTCTGGTCAAGCTGGACAATAAAAAGACAGCAGCCATAAGGTGACTTCAAATGAAATTTAATCTTAAATCAATATGAAACTAGCTGAGGAAGGGGTTGACCACCAATTTCTCGTTGTTCTGGTCAACCCCTCTCAGCGCTTGTATTGCTGTTTGTGTTCCCTTCATTTGCCCGTTGGCTCTTAATGCAATTCGAGTTTTTCAAAATAAATAAATAATTAAATAAAATAAAATTAATCTTAGCTATATTGATGAGGCGATTGCTTTGAAAGAACCACCCAATTGACATGGGAAGCCAAAAAAGTTCATAAAGAAAAGAAAAACGAAAGTTTGAAGAACATGAATGATGTACCGGAGAATGAATCTGCTGTAAACCAACTTTGGAGGAGCTGAGAGCACTTCTGCTTCTGAAAATGCAAAGTCACAATTCACACCATACATTCGAGGAAATACACAGAGAAAATAACAGTTCAGATGACTTTTAAAACCAAGCTCTAAATATCATAAGCTTACAGAAGAATCTGTTTCAATTGGAACCTAAACAGTCTCATACACCCATCCAATCTGCTCTAGGTGTGACCATATGGTGCCAGTCTAATGCATTAAGGGACCCACATACTATACTTGAAGTACATAGTTACTGATCAGTCCCAAAATAATCAGCAAAGATTTTTTTCAGTGTGAGCATACCATGATTATAAATAGCCATCATAAGTACAAAACAGTTCTGGGAACTAGATGGATGTACCATTTGCAGACTCCTGCTCGTCCATTAGAGTCAACTCTGCTACTTTCTCTTCTGTATCTACTGAAACTGGGTCTCCACTAAATTTCATGTGATTGTACTCCAATAAAGAGGCCTTGTCAAAAGTATATCCAGGGACTGAAGGGACAAAGCAAAAGATAATAGATCAAATTTTGAAAATCATAAAACAAAGATATCTCATCATTGTCCAGCTCCCCCCAGTAAGTATGAAACAACGGAAAGTTGAAGGAGAAACCCTTCCCATCCTGACCCACTCCACACGGGGATGAATCTCTCCATACATCCCAAGGGGCAGGATCAGGTTCAGAACCACAGCCCGCAAGGGATCAGGGTAGAGATGGGTTTTCCCACCCCAACTTGAGGATCTTATTGCACAATTACCCCTCTCTCGTTTAAATGGCATAAGCTTTAAAGAGAGCAAAAAATTAGGCAAGGTGGTTAAAGGAAATTTCAGCTCATAAAAGGAAATAACTTATATGCGTTTACATTTATCAAAATGACTCCTCATTTTTAATGAAAATAATTTTTTATTTTTTTTACTGAGGGTATTCAGGAAATCAAGGCAGGACAAAGCAGGAATTCCATCCCTATCTCATACAAAGAAGGTGACCACATCAATAAATACTGTATTATATAAGATAGACTATTTTACATTTTTTACTTCTTTTCAAAACATCAACAAAGATTTTTCTTTTAAAAATAATACTTCTTACCTTTGGTCCAATTTTGCAGCTTTTAAGCACAATGCACGAGAAAAAAAAAGATAATTCCAAAACTACATTGTTTTGTTAAGACCTGACTCTAAAGCCTACAAACATGTGGATGCAGATAGCCTATGCCATAAGAAGAATTGTCTCACCCCAGAACCTGAATCATTACCTTGCACATGGTCCTTAAAAGTCACTTTATTTGTAGTCATCAACAGAAGGTGATCAAGTTTAGTATGAATGAACCTAATAATAATTGCAAACCTGATTATTTTGTGAAATGGAAACCATGGTTTCCTTTCTAATACATGGGTAAAAGAGTGGAATGGGCCTCAGCTCAATGGCCACATGAGAGGTTTCTAGTGTGAGGTATTGGGATCGAGTCTCACTGGGGAGAGAGGAGTCCAGTGTAATAGTGTAATCAAAACTCAAAAAAGAGAAACAAATAAACAAAGATTGGATTAAAAAAAATGCACAGATTATCATAGGATTAACTTATGTCAGTGACAACAGTTAAGAGAAATAGGACTTAGAGAGATCTATCTGGTTTTGTCATTCATGGCCTGTAAATCCCAATTTTGACATGTACAGACGCTCCTTCAATTCGTTTGTCAACAAATACCTCATGTTTGATAGTTCTTGTTCATCTATTGGCAGACCAACTACAATAATCCGATATTTTTGCACGATTACAATGAAACAGCCGAACTAAAGAGAAGAGATTCATGCCACCGAAAGTTGTCATGACCATAAAAATAAAATAAAAAACTCGACATATATACTAGATTTAAGCTCTATCAGTCACTGATGCGGCATTCTTCGCTTTCAGCAACTGATAAGTACTCCACTTATACATTTATATTTGTGAATGGCAACCTCTCTTCCGCTAGCCAAACACGGTAAATCAACAACATCACAGATAATACACACCTCTTTTCGCATTTACTCGCTTATCAAACAACCGAACTGGGTCAGCGCCATCTAAACAAGCCGCATAAAGTATCAATCTGCCATCGAATTTGTCCACGCAATATTACAACAAACCTCACAGAGAAGAGAAACAAAAAAACGCCCTCGAAGAGGAAATCTACATAGAAACATTTGGAAAAGAAAAAAATAAGAAACAAAAACTCACAGCGCATGCTCTCTGGCCGATCTCGGACTACAAAATCTTCCGCTCTTATCGAGCTTAGGTGAAACCCCACCAGGGGATGACGAAGAATCCGAAACCTGACCTTGCTCCAAGGCTTCCGCGACAGCAAAAGAAGGCTGAAGCAGAAGCGAATGTCTAGAAGCCGGATAGATTATCCGATTCCTAACAGTAGCCTCAACAACTTTAATCTGTTTGGGATAGCAACTGAAAATTTGAACAGTTTTACAAGACGCTGACGGATTGCAGAAATTGAACGAGAAAGGAGTGTTCGACGAAGAGAAGTTGACAACAGAAGCCGCTTCCATGTCTGCTGCAGAGCTCAAATGAGAGAACTGCGAAGATAAATCCTGCAGAAAATATTTTTTAGATATTTTTTGGGATTTTCTGGCGCGAATGGTGATTTTTCATACCACGCGGTTTTCAGGAAATTGATAGGCGTGGTGAATCGCAGCCATCGATCTTTCCCACTATGGCCTACATGTGAGATGTCGTATATCAGACCGAAACTCCGTGTCCTCGGGTGGCATCGAGCCGAGCCGAGCCCAAACCTGCCTATGTTAGAACCGAGCTTGATTTAAATATTTCGAGCCGAGCCTCATCTCGAGCCTAAAATTGTTATCGAGCTCGAGCCTAACGAGTTCGAGTCAAGCTTCGAGCCGAACTCGAGCCTCAACATACATTTAAAATTTTTCAAAAAATATATACCAAATAAAATATATATAAAATTATGTATACATTTTACATAAATTTGGACATAACCTATATATATAATACATATATAAGATTGGGCATACTTAAAATTAAGCATAATCTATATATAATACCTGTATAAAATTCGACATGATCTCTATATAAAATTGGGCATAATCAATATACATAATACCTGCATAAATACTCTATAAAATTATTTATACATTCCATAAACACTCCAATAAATTGTCTATACATTCCATAAAATAGTCTAAACACTCCATACACTGCATAATATTATAAATAAATTCCATACAATAATCAAACACAACAAAATTAAATGAAATATCACTATCAATTTACAATCACCCAAATAAAAACTATAAATCCATTATAAATTTACAAACTATAGTTATTTCTCTTTATGCTATAAAATAATATACGTCCTTGCTTGAGCAAAATCTCCACCTATGACTAAAACAAAACATAAAATTAGTTATTGTCGGATAAAAAAATACTCTTCCACTAGTAGTTACTTAATGTCATTAAAAATATTAAAATTACCATGATGAGAAAAACGTGAAAAATCATGTAGTTGGTAGCATTATTTCTACACTCTTCTTCTCAGACTGTAATCATAAAACAAAATTTTAATAAATAAAACTAAAAAATATCATAATAAATAATTAATCAAATAAATTCACCTTTTGATTTTTCTTTATACCGTGAAGAGTCTGAACCCAACCAGTGTCACAAATCAAAGTTTGAAATGTATTTGGTACCAAGGAAGAACTATACGAGTCTATTACTTTACCACCAACACTAAATAATGACTCTGAAGCTACTGTGGATATGAGAATTATAAGGGGGGTTAGTCAACAAACTTAAAATTTGAAGTTCATCTTCATCTCCTGCTTCAAATTCATTTAATTCCTCTATATGAAATTCAATTTCAAACTTGGTGTTAGTGTGGACAAGTTCATATACATTGAAAAACAGTTTCCAGTGTTAGTGCCCCAAAATAAGAAAAATATAAAAAACAAGAAAATGAATAACTTATAATAGTATACTTAATTTAAACATAATATTTAAACCCCGAATTAGGTAAAACAAATATGATTACAACACAAATAAATAATTTAATGTATAATGAATATATTAATTAATTAAATTAGATATTATATTATTTATTGATTGTTGTTTATTATACATTAATACAATAATTACGTGAGCCAATTAATTGTGTACATGATTAATTATAAAAAATAAAAAAATAAACATGAAAATTTGATCAAATGCTAACTTTAACACATTATATTTTTACGTATTATTGCATTGTCCAGACGAAAAACAGGTTGAGAATAGGATTTGTAAGTTTTTTTTTTTTTTATAAAAACCACACGTGCGAACTCGCATGTATGTTTTTTTTATAAAAACCACACGTGCGAACTCGCATGTGTGAATTGCACGTGCGAGTTCGCACGCTGTGCGGGACGGAGCGTCGAGGGGGGAAAATAATCTCCCCCCCTCAGCTTAGGTCTCTGGGGTTCCCGTTCCGGCGAGAGCGGTGGCCGACTGATTTGACGGCGGCAGCAGGCGGTGGTAGGGGGTGACGACGACGGGAGAGGGTCCAGAGCAGCTGCTCTAGTTGGGGTACGATGAGGTGAAGGCGACGCTACGAGAGTCGACGGCGATGAGAGGCAGAGAAGGGGGAAGGATTAGGTGCGGCGGCGGCGGAAGGGGCACCGACGGCGAGAGGGAGAAGGGAGATGGAGGCCGAGAGAGGGAATTTCGGAGGAAAAAGAGAGAAGGGAAGGAGGAGACGAAGAGAGCGAAGGCGAGAGAGAGACCGAAAAAATTTTCGGGAGAGAAGAGAGCGAGGGCGGGAGAGAGACCGAAAAAAAAAATTTGGGAGAGAAGAGAGCGAGGGCGGGAGAGTGACCGAAAAAAAATTTTCGAGAGAGAAAAGAGCGAGGGCGGGAGAGAGACCAAATTTTTTTTTTTGGGAGAGGAGAGCAAGGGCGATAGAGAGACCCCCGATCCCGCCGCTCGTTAAATTAACTAGTCGGCTTGCGAGCCGACGAGCCGAACCTGGCTCTGCTCGAGTTCGGCTCGTTAACCTAAACGAGCCTAATTTTGAGTTCGAGTTCGGCTCGTTAACCTAAACGAGCCTAATTTTGAGTTCGAGTTCGGCTCGAGCTCGAAATATAACGAGTCGAACCGAGCCAAAACCGAGCGGAACACGAGCCGCTCGCGAGCTGGCTCGGTTCGAAGCCACCCCTAGTCCTGGGTATGGTAAGACCTGACCCATGTCATAAAAAAACCGGGGTATCTGACCTGACTCGACCCGGTCTCGGTATGAGAGTACTCATATTATGTTTTTTGAAAGTGATATATAAGTTGAATTAAAAAAATATTATTATTTTTAAATGGAAGAAAATTAATATAAATAATTATATTTGAAATATATATTTTTAATAATTTAGATGCAATTTCTGAATTAAAGTTTTCAATTAAACCTCCGTCTCCTCTCCCTCTCCCTCTCCCTCTCCTCTCCTCTCCAGCGGTTCCCTCCCTCTTCTGTCATCTTTATCAACAACTCTCATTCCGTCGCTTTCGTCCCTCTCCTTCATCTCATCTCCCTTCCCTCACTCTCCCTCTCCTCTCCCCCGGCTTCCTCTCCCCACCTGTGACGTTATCTTTATCAACCCATTCGGATTCGTCTTGTCCCCATCTTCATTCAAATGGTCTCATTCCCCTCCAGAAATTGCACCACGTCTGTACTCTGTTCCTTCATTCATTCTCTCAATCCTCCTCCAGAAATTGCACCTCTTCTACTGATTCTTGGTTCACAGTAAAAGGTTGTATTTTTCATTTTTAATATATTTTTTTCTCGATGTGGTGATATAGCTTCAAGGCTTAGTATTGTCTAAAGAGTTGGCGAGAATGCTTATATTTTTAATATGTTTTTTTCTCGATGTGGTGATAGAATGCTTATATTTTTAATATGTTTTTTTTCTGGATGTGGAGATAGAATGCTTAAAGTTTAATGCCTATTTGAGTGCCCATGTGAAATACGAATTCCACTAGTGATAGCAAAGACCAATGCATACTGTAGAAATTATGTTCCTCTTCAAACTCTTTTAATGCTCTATTTGGTGTTCCTCTGTAGAAATGCTCTGTTTGCGTATCTATTCAAACTCGTTTCATATGAGAGATATTATTTAACTTCTCTGTTTTGGACAAAGAGAACTTTATGGCTAATTACATTTTAAACATCTATCTATAGAGAACAGTGAACAAGACGAGAGACACCCTCCCTTCTTCCAAACCTAACTCTCTTTATGTCTTTTTAAGTTTGGACATTAAATTTTCTGTTTTAAACATTTATTTGTTTCAATTTGGAGTTCCTCCCTATCATCAAATACCAGTCTTTCCACGCTATTTGAACATGTTTCCCTTCAAAACACCCACCCTCCAACTGAATTTCTTTTACTGCTACTAGTGTCATTTACTCCTCTTTTGTCATCCACAGCTTGGCACCAACATGGATTCATCAAAATTCACTCAAATTTGGGTTGCTATATCTCACACTAATACTGATTATAATTTTCATCAACAATCATGTTCACCAGGCTAATTAGAAATGTTTATTGTTCTCCCCTTAATTAACTTGGTACCCTTTTCCTTATGATACAAGAGGGGATTTCAAGTGGAGCTTTGAGCTTAATTACACAAGTAGTCATGTTTTGACTAAAGAAAAAAATGGCTCCTTTTTTATGAAATGTTTAAGGGTAATTAACTAGTTAGGCACCCTATTACAAACAATGGCGAAGACCAAACCCAAAGGGAAAAGAAGAACAAGAAAAGAATATTGGTTGGTAGCTAATAATCACTTGCCATGATGTTTCAGTAAGATGGGTATAAAACCTCATAGATTTTTTTGACTGCAAACTCAAATCAAAAGCTATATATGCATTAAAGTTTTTTTTTTTTTCAAATCTTGTTAACTGCTCAAAGGTGAGTTTGAATGATTATTTGAAAAGGTGAGTTTTCAGTTATTTTGATGAAGGGCTTGTTATTTTTGTATTTTGTCTGATTTAAGGACTTGAATGGTGTAGCGGAGAGTTGGTTCATTTTTGAGTTATGTTGCTTGTTGCTCCGTCAGTCTGTAATTTGCTTTATCTGCTTTTATATGACTACGTAGTTAGTGTTTATGTATATCGCTGTTTTTTAGGTGGGCATTTGGAGTAATTGTCTTTCATGAAGATCTTCTGGACTCTCCCATAATGATGAACTTCTGAGCCATGCCGAAACTCATGGCACTTTGAGATTTGCATTCTACAAGGAACTTGGAGAAATTGACTCAAGGAAAGATATGAAAGAAAAAAAGTTTAACATACCACCCACTACAAACAGATGAATTTAAAATCCAGTCGAAAGGGATAGAATTGTTATTTATTTGGGGATCATCAGGTTCTCTCACCATTACTTGCGCTGAACCTGCTGCGCTCATCCCCCTCGACCATTCAATCATGAAAGGGTAAGCCGTTTGCCATTTCATTTCCCACTCGAGGAAACTGAAACCTTCTGCCTTCAACAGAAATGGAGTGCTCACCACCCCGTACCTGCCCTTCACCGTCTGTTGCTCTTCCTTCGCCAATGAACTCCAAGGTATGCACCATGTTTATCTCTTCTTCTTTCTTTTTTTTTATTTTTGTTTCTTCGCCCACTGCTTATCAAATCCGCTGCTAGATGGGCTGAGTCTTGGGTGACTAATCTTATGTCTCTTCCATTATTGCTTGGTATGTATCTTGCCTAAAGTCATCTAGCCAATGAACAACTTTTAATTTGTTAAACTCTGATATGGTATGCAATTGTAGCTCCCTGGGGTTTACCCTAATGTCCCATCAATGAAGGACATGCTTGCATCTTTAGCTGGTCAATTAGAGTGAGCCGTTTTGCTGAAATGATTGAGATGGTTTCTAGCATATAATTTTTCTGAATGGCTGCAAAATATTTTATTAGAGGAAAGATAGGGATGCAATCAACACATTGGACATATGGGGTGCTACAGTGAATATTACAAAAGGAAACTGGAAAAAAAAACCCTAGTGTCTAATGTATGACAACTTGCCAATTGCAATTAGGGGTGGGCATGAAGTTGGGTTTCATGGGGAGCCTGACTAGACCCGAAACCCTGGATTCGGGTTCTGGGTTTCATCCTGCGAGTCTGAGACGAGGCTGGGAAACCCCCCTGGGTTTTGGGTCGGGGACGGTTTTCTCTAATTCCGACTAGCGAGGATGAGACGGAGATATAAAATGGGATAGGGACAGGTTGAGTTTACGGGGATTGGTTAGGTTTAAGTCGAGTTAACAAGGATGGGACAGGACAGGACGAGAACGGGGTTGTGGGGATGGAGATTAGGTTTAACATTTTGGGTTTTTTTGGGTTCGGGTTTCTGGGTCAGGGTTTTGGGAAACCACTAAGTAGAAGAGTCTAACACCACTATATCTGCAAGATAGACACAATTTTGCCTAGAGGGAGAGAAGACAAAAGCCTTTTTTAATTTATAAAAAGTATAAAACATTTTAAAAAAATTAAAAGGGTAGTTAAGTAACTTCAAATTTTCTATTAGAGCGAATAATGGTGTTACCTTATTTTCACTTAGAAGTTAGAATTGAATCACAAGATTGTATTCCGCATTACAGTGTTTAATCAGTCATAACTAAAAGTATGGCATCTAAGTATGCTGTGTTCAAGAAATTACCCACTGTTTATACAAATCAATTGCTATTTTTTCCAAACGTTTCAAAATTTCAGGGTTTAGACTTTGGAGTCATTGGACTTAGACATTTTTCCGGAGTATAGGGTAGTTTCACGCATAAAATTTGTGCATAACGCTTATGATTATGGTTCGTTCATTAAATCATAGCGTGAGTTGCGAACATTTTCTCTATCAGAAATTTTCAATCTTACTTACAGAAGTGGATCCATCAGGAACTCAAAGGTCCCTTGCTTGCTGTCCAACGGTAGCCACCGCAGCATCATCTCTTGTAGAAATTGTTGGTCATGGCCAAGCTCCTTCGTCCTGTTATCTCGCATGCAGTCCGGCATTTCTCTAAAATACGTCCACCACCTCCTGCCTATGCTGCCCCAGTCATTCGTGTCTCAAACAATATTGCTCATCTGGGTCTCCCAAAACCCGGTCCAAAACCAAGACAACTCCTCTCTATGCCACCCTTTCCGGCGACACCACTCCCAGGAAAAAGATCGGGAGGCACTGCTGAATCTTCCCGTGTTACTGCTGTGAGCTGGGTTAAGTACTACTTCGCAGATATGCCTGATGATGTCATTCAGAGTCATTTCAACAAAGGCTTGGTATGTCTTCTCTGCAAATTTAGAATCATTTCAACAAACTTAGGTACATTTGAACTATTATGCTCAAAGGACCGGTACTGTTTAACTCGGTGAAGCATGTAGATGCTGAAGATGATTTACTGTTGGCCTTAAACTTAAAGCTTCAGTTGTATTTCTTCATAGAAATCTTGATTCAAAACTTTGATCTGTTTGGCAGTTCCTTGATAGACTGTGTTGTGAAGTTAGG
This sequence comes from Aristolochia californica, assembly GCF_029961685.1. Lineage (NCBI taxonomy): Eukaryota > Viridiplantae > Streptophyta > Magnoliopsida > Piperales > Aristolochiaceae > Aristolochia > Aristolochia californica. Next base: position 958,112 of record NW_027181804.1, on the reverse strand, counting down.
AGCATAAGTTTGAAATTTTAATTTCATCAATATAGGCGCGGAATCTCCTTTTTCATACCAAGTGGAATCTTTGGAGCATGCTATTATTTCTCCTTGAAACTATGTTACTTGTATTAAATTGTCTTTTTCATTCTAGTATGTGGCATGTTATTGCTTTGACTTAAAGGCTGAAGCTGATATTTTGTGAATTGGCTGCCTTTAAGATGCCACATACAAACAATTCCTCATTTGGATCAGCAATTTTACCTGTTTATCTGTTGTGTTGTTCTACCTGTTTGTTTATAAAGTGATGTGGAATAAAATCCTTTACCATATTTTATTAGTTTTTAGTCTCTCTATCCTTATGTAGTGAATAAGATAATTTTGAAGTACATTAGTCTAAAAGATAACTTAGTGATAAATTAATTCATATTTTTACATGTTTATAGCATTTTTATGTTATTTTATGCGTATTACCTTGGAAACAATTATCTTACCTATTTATTTACTCGTTTACCCAACTATCTGCAGGTGATAGGGTAATATATGGGGAACAAACACCCTTTACCTGCTCTTAGTAAAGCAGGTAAAGGAATAACTTTTACCCTTTCCAAACGCATTCTAATTCTTACCCGTCAACAGCCATACTCCTTATTTACATGTGCACCATTTAATACTCTCAGTTTTCAGGTTATATAGCATGAATAGTACATCCCTGTTGCCCTTAGGATGCAGCGTCTTGCTCAGTGAAGTTTGAGATTGTTTTATTAACAAAACTATTTGGAGGCCATCACCTGGTTTTGTTTCATTGTGCCCAACAGGTTAAATTGGAAAGCAATTTTAACTGTTCGTCTGAGCAAAAGCTAGAGCCTCAATTCCTGAGGAAGGTATAACTTTTTTGTTCATAGTAGGATGAGAAAATATTTAAAGCTTTCTGTGATGAGTCCCTAAATTTTATTTATAACCTTACTGACTGCAGATCTCTTGTAAGGAGGTCATGGCACCTGGCGTGAGAATTCACTTACCAGTTTCTGTTGCAGAGGCAAAGATTCCCAAGAGATTTGACACCATACCAACTGCAACTCTTTATCCAAATGCAGATGAGATAAAATATTTACAAAGGCTTGTGATGTACAAGGCATGTGGTCTTCTCTTTATCCGTTTCTAGCTTTTCTTCATTATTTACATTTTTTGTCTTGATCATTTATTGGAGTACATTGTTTCAGCTTGAGGCAATCTCTTACTGTTTCTAATTTCCTTTTAATTGTTATTCTCAAACTATCATTATTTATGCAATTGCAGGATTCTGCTATAATTTTATTGAATAAGCCACCAAAACTTCCAGTAAAGGTCAGAATACTACAAGTTTGAAGCCTATTTGTATTTATTTAATCTGTTACATTGTTTGAGAAAGTTCAGTTTTGTGCTTGCTAATGTAGGGAAATCTACTAGTTCATAACAGTATGGATGCTTTAGCAGCTGCAGCTTTATCATACGGCAACGATGAGGGCCCAAAATTGGTGAGCCTAAAAAACTTTGTTTTCCTTTCTGATATAACACTTGGGTGATAGAATGCTATCAAGACCACTCAGTAGAGGGGTAGCATCATATAAAAATGTGTTCGCGGCCAAAATATATGGGACTTGGATTATCATTTGAGGAGTCCATACAGATGGGTTATTGGCCTAAAAATCTATTTGCGTTTCTATTAGGCTTAATTTAGGTTATGGGTGCCAGGTTGCACCAGCCTAATATGAGATAAGATTGAAGCTTCAGCTTTCCAAGTTCAGTTTCGGAGCTTTTGACATATTGGTTTGGTATCTAACCAACTATCTAATACAGCGATAGGCAAAATGAACATGATTATTGATAAGAAGTCTTTGACTATGGCTAAAGGTTAGTCAAGCTGGTGAAAATTTTGAACCATGATGACATGATCGATTTTCAAAACGCCTTTTGAATGCCCTTGAAGACTCTCTCAGCTTGTCTTATGTTCTTCTAAAGTATCTTTAGCTCATAAAACTTGAGACTAACTTGTGCTCCATTTTCTGTAGTTAAAAGGTCTTAAACAGACAGTTGCTTTTACAAAAGTAACAAAATTGATTGGTTATAAATTTGGTTATTAGGATCCTTCAATGTATTGTCCTATCTATACTATGACTGGGTACATGCGAGATAAGTTAGAAGATTAAACCACAGTTGAACAATTGACTGCTTCTTTGTTTCTAAATCTTGTTGTAGATGTGAATAGCTGGTATCTTCTAAACAATATACTATCATATGAATTTTTTTTTCTAATGAGGACATTGAATTGGATAACCAATTTTTATGTGACTTAAAAAAATTATCTTTCAAGCTGAATGTTCATGTTCTTTGATTTCTACAAACAGATGCAAGTTTGTTAATTCTGCCATGCTATGGTGGTAATGTGTTGCATACAGGTGCATCGACTTGACAAAGAAAGCAGTGGCCTTCTCTTGATGGGGAGAACAAAAGAGAGCATAACTCGACTTCATTGGCTGTTCAGTGACATAAATTTAGCAAAAACTTCAGTTAAGGTATTTATCTTAGTGTCTGTGAAAAAAGGCTATTAGTTTTTCTTCTTTTTTTTTTTTTTTTCTGTTCTTGTCGAGTCAACAAGGAGAAAAGGTGATTCAAAGGCTGAGATCTGTAGTTCACTCTATGATATTAGAATATACTAGTATATTACTCCAAGTAAAAGGTGTTTCAAAGGCGGTTGTTTGTTATTAATTACAGTTAAAAGGAAATCCAGGATACTGCTTTCTTTCTTTGACCTGGATCCTTGGATCAGTAGTTTGCTCTATGATAAAGGGTGCGTACAGGTTGGGTTGGGGATGGGTTTCCCAAAACCCAAACCCAATCCCCATCCCTGAAAAAAATCGGAACGGGGTTGGGAAACCAACCCCGACCCGTCCCTGACCCAGCCCATAAATAAGGTCCCATAAAAAATTATTAAACTGTAAAAATTATAAAAATTTATAAACAGAGGCTTCATAGCCTGATTTTTTCTTCCTTAAATGCCTTAAATTCAACTTTTTTATTCTTCGTATGGAGGAAAAACGTTTGAGTCTTTATTTTCAAATAAGAGGGTATAAACATCCACATGAAAAGTGTTTTGAAATAAAAATTTTTCCTTAAATACCCCAACTAAAGTTAAAAAATTACGTTTTTTTTTTTATTAAAGTAAATGTCATTTTAATATGAAAGGAGGGCATTATAGGTATAAATCCATGCAGGTCAGGTTCGGGGAAACCCGCCCCGATCCGAAACCCCATTAGGTTTTATTTTCATCCCTGCCCCACGGGGTGATAATGTAACCCGTCCCCGCAAATTCCAGGTCAGGTCGGGACAGGTTCCCCACCAAACCCGACCTGATGCCAACCCTTGTCTATGATATAAGAATATATTAGTGTGCCACTCTAAGTAAAAGGTGATTCAGGGTGGTTGTTTGTTTATTAATTACGGTTAAAGGAAATCCAGGACATTGCCTTCTTTCTTTGAGCTGGATCCTTGTCCCTCTATTGCATTAGTTTAGTTTATTTATTTATTTATTTGATGTTTATGTTCCCTGCCCTTTCTAACCTCTGGGTTGCTTTTGTTGTGAAGTAGCTCTCTGTTTTGTTATCTTTTAGTTTGCTTTTAGTAAAACTGTTATCCATGTACAAAAGATAGAGCATAAAAACAAAAGGATGAAGATGAGAAGAACTTTTATATAATAGTTACATTGTAATGCTTTTTGGAGAGCTGGATCAGGTGGAAAAACTGTTTGAAAAAATCATTCTTTTAGGTGAAATGAATTTTATCAATATCTGATTTCTTTGGAAACAGTCACACGAAAAAAGAGGAATTACTTGGTCCTTCATTTGAAAGATAATTTTTTCTTGATATTAGGATACTGCTGAGGTGGGATGCTCTGTCTTGTTTATTTTTGTTTTTTATTTTGGCTGGTAATGACAAAATCACAATTGCTAACATTCACTTAGGCTTGGAATGATGCTTGTGAAGCAACTGTTCAGAGATACTGGGCTTTGGTTATAGGCACTCCTAAAGAAAAAGAAGGCATAGTTCGTGCACCACTTTCAAAGGTGAGTCTCTTTTCCTCTGTGGTACCTAAAAGGGTTGGGCCTTGAGGTTCTCATTGATAAATGCTCTCATTTTTGGGTAAGAACTACATTAGGTTTTGTCCTCATCCTCTATGTCTGTATATGTAGTAAAAATGAAATTAAAGCTACCACCTAAAACCTTTTTCCTGATAACATCTGTCGACTTAGATAAAAAGAAAAATAGACTTCACACCAATATAAATCATTTAGGTGTATTTTACTTGATAATTGATATTCTGTAAACTAGACAGCCTTAGTCTAAAGGCGTGTTTGTGCCAACAAAACCATAGAAAAAAAGATTAGCAGTTTTGACCAAAAATTTTTGGTGTTTGTGCTTATTTTTTGTGGTAGAATTTTTTTCTAACTGATTCATCTTACCCTTAAAAATGTTAAAAATGGATAAGAAAATGAGTTTCCTAATATTACAATCAAGAAGTCAACTAAGAAACATTAAAGTGGCTCTTGTTAATCATCTCTTACTTTACCTTATTTTTTTATTATTTATAAAACCTTTGTCTTTTGTTTCTCGTATAGGTGTACACTATAATTATTTTTCCTGTTGTTTCTTGTGGCAGCACAATCGCAAGAAAACTGGTGAAAAAGAATATTTCCAACAAGAAAATTTTCCACTAGGAAAATTAGACAAATCATTTTATTTTCCTTTTTTGGCACAAACGGACGCTACTAGTCAAACTTAAGAATGGTCTCAAATTCCAAAAATTTGGAGAAACTTCATGTGCTAATGAAATTTCCATCCCATTCCAACAATTCTAAAATTGCAAGAAAACTTATTTGCCATTCCTCTGGACACTATAAATTCCGTGAATTTTTTTCCAAGTTGAAGTAGAGATTACTGCTCATCTAATAGTTTTTCAGAAGACAACAAGGAGACTGGCCATCGCAAGTGCATCTAAGTAAATCAGCTGAGTTGGATTGTTGTGCAGGTCCTGTTAAATGATGGCAAAACAGAAAGGATCATATTGGCCCACCCTTCAGGCTTAGAAGGTTCTCAAGATGCCATAACTGAATATAGGGTGTTGGGACCCACAATTAATGGATGTTCATGGGTCGAACTTCGTCCGGTTACTTGTCGGAAACATCAGGTGCTGCATCCGATCTCATTCAAGTTATATCTAGTTCCTGTTAGTAACGACTTTTCAAATGCTTTTCTAGTTTTGAGGAATCCGTAGGCAAACTTTTGTTGAGCAAGCAAACAACCATAAGCGCCTACTAAGTAAATAAACTAGGTGAATCAGCGTTCTGTATAGCATTCTAAGGGTCTGTTTAGAACCCCATGAAAAAGGAAAAGAAAAGAAAATGAAAATTTGACCATTATTAATGATCAAATTCTTCTTTTCTTTTCTTTTCCATGGGGTTCCAAACAGTCCCTAAATGTTTCTGTTCAACTGTATTCAAATGCTTCTTTTTGCAGCTGCGGGTCCATTGTGCGGAGGCTCTTGGCACTCCAATTGTTGGTGACTACAAGTATGCATGGTTCATGCACAAGAAGTGGAAGCATATGCCTCGAGCCGACATTGATCCGGTGACAGGAACACCATACAGATTAAGGAGACCTGAGGGTCTTGATGTTCAAAAAGGAAGCGTCCTCTCTAAAGTTCCATTACTGCACCTCCATTGTAGAGAATTAGTTCTCCCTAACATTGCCAAGTTTTTAGGAATCTTGGGTGGTCAGTCTGACAATGACAATCTGATGACCCACTCAAAGCCAGACATTCTGAGGTTTGTAGCTCCTATGCCTTCTCACATGAAGATCAGTTGGAATCTTATGTCTTCTTACCTAGTTTAATAATTCATATCTCCTTTTCATCTTTTTTCCTTATCAGCTTCTGCGTCTGTTGTGTAATATGATTAATTCTATGCCACTAAACCGTTTATGTTTTTGCACTTTTATAACTGGTGGTTTATTTTACAAGGCTAGAGCAGATCTGCAAATCTGCTGTTATCAGCGTTTTATGGAGCTCTGGTTATACATTGGGTGCATGAGAAATATAAAAACTCTTTATCTATCCATTTAATTTATTATATTTTTATTAATATTAATATTATTTTATTATTATTAAAATTTGATAAAAATCAAAATCAAATTAACTTGAATGTATTCGATAATAAATGGATATAAAATAAGAATAAATGAAAATGTAAGTCATTCAATTCGGGTTCACTTAGTCCATATTTTTTTTAATTTTTTCGTATTTAATGGGCATGCGACCATTTATACTAAATGCAGGGGCATATAAGAAATTATTCTATGTTTCAGGGGTATAAAAACGAGTAACTCGAATATCTACCGAGACATTCTCTTCTTTGTTAATCGGGCGATCGACGACGGGGTTTAAGGGTAATCGACGGTCCAGATCAACGACGGTACAATTCTTCGCGGTTTAGGATTTTGGAAGAAGCAATAACAAACGCCGGTGACATATTTCATTTTTGAGCCGGTAATATCATGAAAGGACAAGGGCTAAAAGAGGGTGCCGAAAGAGAGAAAAATCGAGAACGGAACTCGGTGAAGAGGAGAAGAGGCGAAGCGGAAGAATAATTGGGGGCGGAAAAGTCTAGGAGGAGAAGAAGAAAGGGGGGGTAAGTTCTTCATTCATCTTCTTTTTCCTTCTCCTATTTGACGCTTTTGTTTTCCTTTGTGCCTCGTTCTTTCGGTTCTCTAGAAAGAGAACTTTACCCTCCCTTCTTCGATTCGGGTAGCTTGGTTGAGGCTTCGTGGGGCAATTTGTGGTAGGGTATGTATTGTGGTTTGCTACTACGACAACTCTGGTTGGACTTTCTTTATATTGGTGTTCTATACTCTTGAGTTGGCAGTGAGGTGATCAGTCGCTTGGTTGTTGACATATTTTTTAATTTGTTTGATAGCATTTCCTTTCAGTGACCGCCATGCCTTTATACATCTATTCTCCTTTATGAACAAGTGGTTAAACATTGTAGATTCATTGAGAATGCATTGCAAAAGAGTAGAGTATAAGTTTTATGCACGAACAAATTCCAATGACGCTGGTATTAACAAATATCCTGACAGGGTATTCATGTGACTCATTACTATAAAGAATTAAATATCATTCTCACCTTTCAAAAAAAAGAACTACAATATCACTATATACTCGAGATGAAGATAAGAGTATCTCTGAGTGGAGTAAGTGTCTTTCATGAGGATCTTCTGGACCCTCCCTTAATGATGAACTTTTTAGCCTCTCTAAAATTCATGGCACTTTGATATTTGCATCTTACATGGAACTTGGAGAAATTGACTTGAGGAAAGATGTTTTTCTCTAGAATTCATAACTGAGGAAGAGAAAGAGTTTAATGACCATCAACTAAATACATCATTCCACAGGCAGTAACTAATTCTGCCTGAACGCAACCAACAATGTGCTTCTGTGAAAAAAATATGTGGGGGGTCACAAGAACTGCTCATTTACTGATTGAAAATGGTCAGACCACTATGAGTTGTTGTTCAGAATGGCATTTATTCCAAAAATCTCAAGAATTGTATTAACAGCTTCAAAGTGTAAGGTGTGACTTGGGCCTTTGGCTAAATGGTCACTTGGGGGATTTTTAGTATGAGGTATTGGGTTTAAGTCTTACCAGGGTAAAGGGTGGTTTGTGGTTGTTCAACATTTAAAAAAAACACAAAAACAAAAACTTGAAACTGTAAGGGAAAGTACATTTTAAAAGAAAAGTAAGGCAAGATGTCAATATTAGAAGCTCTGGATAGGAGAGGTGCTGTTGCCATGTAAAGAGGAACTGTCTGAGAGTAGGCATTTCTTCCTGTTGAGGAGGTCATTTTGTTGTTGTCTATTAAGTGTTGTCTATTAAGCTTCTTGTGCCATTTGGTCGTTTGTTCTCTTTCTACCTGGAAATATTCTGTTCACAGCTATTACAGTGTCCATTTGTTCCTCAATAGGGTTTCTACCAAATAATCTTGTGCCTCATGCAATTTTCCGGTTAGGAGATGCTGGACATACATTTCTGATGAGAGCTGGATAGGTACTTAATATTGGGAAAGTCAAGGTTTGGCCAGGAGGATATGATTCTCATTTAAAAAAGTTGTGGTTTTATTAATATTTACATGAAGTTCTGGGGAACATGATTTTACATTTTTTTCAGCTTAATTTTTTTCCATAACCTTGTTTTACATTCTTGGTTTTCAATGAGGTGCTTTCCAGGATGTTTTCTGAAAATGGTACAGTTTTTTTTCCTCCTCTTGAAATGGCACAATGCTGGTTTTTTCAATCCTATTGAAAATGGTTATGAAGCCTTTATTATGCCCTTAAGTATTATGACTCTGGTAATACATAATGCTTGACATTTTCAAAACTGTTTGTTTATTGGCTCTCTTAATTTTCCTGATAGATAGGCATTTCGCTATTACCTTGGCTGAGAAGGTTACAATTGTCATCTGCCACTATGGTGGAGAGTTTGTCACAAGTGATGATGGTTCAATGCAATACAAGGGTGGAGGCGCAAAGGCTTTGGATGTCCGCAGTGGCACCACTCTCGAAGAGATAAAATCAGAGTTGGCCTTAGACTTGCATTGTGAGACCAGTGCCCTTAAGTTGAAGTACTTCCTCCCTGGAGACACAATGACCCCTTTGAACATTGTGATAGATAGAGACATCCAAAGAATGATTGACTTCCACGATGATGTGAAGACAATCCATGTTTATGTCTTGCATGACGAAACTGTGGATCATGATGCCTCCCTTGTGATTGATAATAGGTAATTCAGTCCACTTTTTGCTTTACTGGTTGTTTTGTGTGAGAGAGAAAAAATCATTCTCAAACATCGACACCACTGCTCCTCCTTATTTGATCCAGTGGAAAAATGAATTACAGTTAGTTTTTATGTTTCTAGTTTAAATCACGCAAGGGCTAATTTGGTTCTTTCATTTGCAATCAAACAGGATTAATTGGTTATGCATGGTCGACGTTATCTTTATTGAGAAAATAAAACTTCATCTTTGATATGCTTAAACCTGCATCTGGACAGGCTGCTGTTTGAGTTGCATCGGGTCTATTCTCCTGTAACTTGATGATTTGGGCTTATTTGTAGGGCAAATAGAGCAGTTGTGGGGGATTCAACTAGCACTGCCGGTCCTACCTCTACCCCTTGCAGTACTCGTGTGAAAAAACTCACTGCAAGCACTCCTAGTGGGAGCAGTAATGTACCCTTGCTGAGTAGCTATTGGGACAAAGCTATAATTGGAGTTGGACAGGAGTTTAAAAGTGTCAAAGAGTTTCGCTCTGCACTAGGTAAATTTGCTATTGCTGGTGGGTTTCATTTCCACTTTGTTAAGAATGACTCCCGTCGTGTGACTGCAAAGTGCAAAATTGATAACTGTAGTTGGCGGATCCATGCATCAAGGTTGCCTAAGACGCCACTTTTCAAAATTAAGAAGTATGAAGGATCTCACACTTGTGGAGGAGGAGCTGGTTCAAATAGGCACGCTCAAGCTACAAAGCACTGGGTGGCTGATGTAATAAAGGAAAAGATGATTAATTCCCCAAAATGTACTCCTCGTGATATTATTAATGACCTTCAACGAGACTATGGAGTTGAATTAAGGTACCATCAAGCGTGGCGGGGGATGGAGCTAGCAAGAGAAGCTTTGCAGGGGTCACCTCTTAAAGAGTATGACAGTTTGCCACGATTTTGTCGACTGGTAACTGAGACAAATCCAGGCAGCCACGTTGTACTAAACACTACTGAGGAATCGAGGTTCAAAGGCCTATTTGTTTGTTTCTATGCTTGTCGGTTTGGCTTCAATGAAGGTTGTCGGCCTGTCATATTTCTTAATGGGATTAGCTTAAAGAATAGACATCAGGAGACTTTACTGAGTGCTACTTCCATTGATGCTGATAATGAAATGTTCCCAGTTGCATTTGGCATTGTTGATATGGAGAATGAGGCAAACTGGGTGTGGTTTTTGAATGAATTAAAGCAGGTTGTAAAATCTGATCGTCAATTCACTTTCATCACAGATAGGCACAAGGAGCTAATTAAGGTTATTCCTGAGGTGTTTCGAGATAGTTACCATGCATTTTGTATGAACCATGTTTCCCTCTGTTTCAAGCTTGAGGTGAGGGGTGGGTTCTCTTCAGAAGTGAAGGAGTACATGATCCGCCACCTCTGGCAAGCTGCCTATGCAACAAACCTCTCTGATTTTGAAAAGGAGATTGGTGAAATTCATAGGATATCGGAGGATGCTTTCAGTTGGATACAACAGAGCCAGCCGCATTATTGGTCAAACGCGTTCTTTCAGGGCCACCGTTACAACCACATGACATCTGATGCATCAAAGTTATTTGAAGAATGGGTGCTTGCCTCAAAGGATTTGCCATTGTCAAAGATGCTTCATCAGATTAGATGCAGGATAATGGAACTTATATACGAGCGCCTTGCAAGTTCAGAGAAGTGGGAGACAAGGCTAGCCCCTTCTGCAGAAGAGTTCCTTAAGAATGATGGCTTCGAGTCTCCCACCAAACAAGTGTTGTGTTCATCTGGAGACCACTATGAGGTCGGTGATGACACTGCGATTAGGGTGGTGAACATGGATACATGGACCTGCTCTTGCAGAGAGTGGCAGATTAACGGTCGACCTTGCCCCCATGCAATAGCAGTTCTTAACCACGTTGATCGCAGTCTTTATGATTTCTGCTCTCCGTATTTGACAGTAGAGATGTATCGTCTGACATATTCAGTCCCCTTGACTCCTGTACCAGAGGACGATTATGCAAGTTCTGATGGAGAACAAATCGCAGTACAGCCTCCATTGCTAAAGAGAAAACCTGGTAGACCACGGAAGAAGGTTGTTGAGGCCGTGGTGGAGGTCAGAAGCGTCCACTGCAGTAGATGTGGTGGAACCAAACATAACAAGCTCACTTGCAAAGAACCTGCTGAAAATCTCCCTCTTCCAGAGCCTAATTATATTCCCCTTGCGGTGAAGTTAGTATAGCGCTGCTGCATCCGCCTGAGATGCCTGGTACGTTTCTTACTCATAGATGCTGGCTGTGTAGCATCTCTTGCACATATGGTAAATCAGTTTCTTGTGTAGAGTTGCTCCCTTGTGTAGTTCTTTTATCTAATCATGCATTAGTTAAGACTACCTCATACCAGAACAGTTTTTTTCAACAATTTTGTTGAAAATTTGAAGGTTTGAATTCTTTGGAAAACTGTCTATGAATGAAACAATACTAGAATAAAAGCAAAACAGGATTATTTGTGATCTGCTTCTCTGCTTCAGTTATGGAACTCCCACTTTAGTCTGGAACACAGAAAGTAGAGAGAAAAGAATTGGCGATTACCACGTAAGAAAACTTTCATTAGTGGATCACGGAAGTTTTTTTAGGTGTGAAAAATGCCGCAAATTTGAATATAAATATAACAATTTGGAAAAAAAAATACTTGGGTTTCAATAAAAAGATTCTATAGTTGGAACGGAAATATCTCAATTCTGAAACTTATTTCAATTATAAAACTAAGGTTTTTTTTTTAAGAGAAATCCGCCTCATTAGGTAGGATGAGCCTCGATTCAGAAACGTGGCCCCACTTGAATCTGCCCCGTGGTATCCTATATAATTCGTTTAGATGGGACCGCACCAATGGACGGTTCCGATGACATATCAACCACGTGCAAACGAAACTGCCATCCATCATCCTTCAAACACAAATAAAAACCAGTCAGAACGAGCCCTAGGATAGCGGGAAAATGGCGATCGCAAGGACAGGAGTTTTCGTCGATGATTACTTGGAGTGTGAGTATTCACCGATTCTTTCATTTATTTTTTGCTTTTTGCCTTGATCGAAAGAGAGCTGACTGGAAACCTTTTTCCATTTGGTTGAGGCATCCCAGACTCTAGTACATTGCCAGCGGAGCTGCAGAGGCTTCTCTCGACGATGGGAGAACTCGACGTGAGGTCTCAAGGTTAGATATGTCGTGGATTATTTACCTGTTGACGGACGAATTCGTGATTTTTTTCAATTTGCTGGATTAAGTTGGTTATTTCTGTTTTAATTTTCGCTTTCGTGATCGAACTGTGCAGTACATAGTTTTAATTTCACTTTGATCGGTGTTTTTCCAATTACCAAATGAAAATTTTCCCTGAAGCTTCCATAATAGGACCCTCTGAACAAAATTTGTCTGTAGACTTCAGTTCTGAACGAGTAAAACTCCTTTCCTGGTTTCATGCTGTCATGGTTAATTGGACCTAGCGATGCCCAGTTTACCAATGGGCAATCTATTCGTGAATTACTGGGAAATTTACTATGAAGAAACACTTTCGCTTCACATTTGCTTTCAATTGTTGGACCTAATTGACGAGTCTTCCTTGTCAGCAATGCTGTAACACTCAAACCAATGATCACTCAATCATCATTGCAGTCTTACATGAAATCAAGTGACGTGAAATCACCCCACCTGATAAAATTGCACTTTTTGGTTCCTGAACGAAAATTGATATTTTATTTTTTGTGAATGGTAGCCATGATCAACCAGACAAGAGATCAGACTAAGTATTGCTTGGGGTTGACTTCCCAGAACTTGAAGAAAGGAAATCATGATGAAGAAGCCTTTGAAAAGATGTGTAAGGAGATTGAGGCAAACCAAGAAAACACTTTGAGTCTATGCACTGAAAAAGTCTTGCTGGCACGGCAAGCGTATGAGCTAGTAAGACCCCTCATCAATGTTTTATCTTTTCCTAGTCATAATGATATTTGTGGATAGTGTGAAAATTGATCTTTATTTGCATTTGTGGCAAGTTGATTCCATAATTACACACAGAGAGAACATTGTGCTCCAACAAAGTGTCGTGTTCAATGATTTATATGAAAGCTGCCTTCTTGTCAAATCCACTGGCTGTTCTACTTGCACCTGAAGAGTTTCTCTATCCAGCTTAGGAAATCCTGAAACCTAGATTTTAGTGTTTCCTTCCACAATAAGGAGCTCTCATAGCTAGTGCCTCTTCTTTCAATGGCCTGCTGAAGTTTGTCTTACCCTTCCACCACAGCTTATGGCTTACAGTAATATCAATAAATGTTGTCTTGGTGTCACAATAGCCATTCTCCATTCTTGGCACAAATCCACAACAAATTTCAGTTTATTATATAACTAGATATAATAACCTTGAGAAATTGTGCTCTTGGTTGAGAGGAAAACATTTGATGTCTTCTACAGTTCTCCTTTTGTAAAACATCTATTTTCATGTTTTTAACTCCTGCAGATAGATAGCCATGTCAAAAGGCTAGATGAAGATCTCATTCAATTTGCAGAAGATCTAAAGCAAGGTATACTAAATGTAAGCCAAATGGTCCAATCTCAGTACTCCTACATGTTACTATTTGTACAGACTTTTGTTAGATGTCTTTGACTATATAAGTTTTTACTCGTACAATAATGTGTTGATGCAAAAAACATGCTTCATATTATGATGCACAAGGTTCCTCCTGCTTAATATTTGTCAATTATAGAAATAAGAAATATATTAGAAAAGACATGAGCATTTGAGATGGTTTATTCATTCGTGGTTCAGATCTACTAGAGAACTGATCAGAAAGCTTTGGCCATGTTAATTAGAGGAATAACCTATGCAAACTATGCTCGATAAAATAAATGAAAAGGACAACCTGGGGATTAAGCAAATGATGGAGCAGAATGAAATAGGATTCATATTGCTGAGTTCAGCTCTGTTGGGACAAATGTTTTAGCGATGGTGTTGATAAAACTTGTCAGGTTTTGAGTGGTAAACTCTTGTTCTAGCTCCACAAGGGGAGCATCATTATAGCTTGGTGAACAACTGTCTTGCCTGCAATAATAGCCTTCTGATGGTCTGAGTATGTTGTTCTTGCTGTTCTGAAATTTATCTGATGTGATTTCTCTCGGCATATAAGGTAATCATTAGTAATTTGACTGTTCATCATTTGAATATGCAATTGTTGCATTAGTAGATGATTTGAATTGTTGGTGTTGGCCATGCTATATGCCAAGTTTCAGAGGGGCGGCTTACCTTGCTATTTTTTTCTTTTTAAAGTGTTAGATGTTTTTTTATGATTAGGGCAAGTGATAATTCAAAGTGGTTCTTTTACATCTCTTTTTCTTGTGTTTCTTTTTGCTCTACAGAGGGAAAAATAGCACCAGACGAACCGGCTATCCTACCTCCACTACCTATAGTCCCCAGAGAAGAGAAACGAAGATCACATTATGGAACCCCTCAATCAAGGAAGTTTGAATTCAGGGCTGAGAGAGAGTGGGATAGGGAACGAGATAGGGATTTAGAGCTCATGCCACCACCTGGAAGCCAGAAGAAAAGTCTTCCTGCTCCTGTGGATGTTGATCAACCCATAGATCCTAATGAGCCCACATATTGTGTTTGTCATCAGGTTGAAGCTTTATCTTTATTCATAGAATTTTGAGTTATCTTTCTTTAAAAAAAGAAGAAAAAAAGAAGAGAGTTTTTAAGTATTTGCTCTGAGAGGCTGGATTGAAGTTCTCATTTTTCTTTCATGCTCTATTGCCAGGTTTCATTCGGAGACATGATTGCATGTGACAATGAAAATGTATGCTCTGTTTCCTTCTCATTTCACTGCTTATTGTTTTTGTTTCTCAATAAGCAGTCAAATAGGCTGGGCTGGCATAAGGGCACTGGCATACAACCTAGCTCTAGATTCCCTCACCACTGGCCTGCACAGCTTAGGTATGGTCTGAGCTCTTGTAATAAGTTAAACCTGACTAGGCCTTTGGTAATTTTTCATATTCTAGAGGGCTAAGACAATCCAGAAGGAAAAAAAAATGATATGCTATTGGTTCATTGTGTTACTTTAGTGTGGCACGAAGTTGCCCTGAAGTGACCTTAGGATTGAGTTTTGTTGTCAAGTTAGGATGCTTATATTTTGGGCCAAGTCAGGCCAGGCTGCTGACCTTCGGTTACCCTGTTCTTCCCAGTTTTGGTCTTTCATACTCGTTTTTATAGCTTGTCTTTGAGTTTGAAGAATTGAAACCCAATCTGGACCATTGCCTATGTCACCCATGCATGTTGGAGATGCTCAGTTGCTTGTAACCTGAAGAGTTTCATTGTCTCTTTCAAGATTGTTGTAGTTTATCTTTAAACCATTCTTTGGATGATTCTTGCATATCATCCTGATTATATGTCCTGTTAACAGTGTGAAGGAGGGGAATGGTTCCATTATTCGTGTGTGGGACTCACACCTGAAACAAGATTTAAGGGGAAGTGGTATTGTCCGACTTGCAGACTTCTTCCTCAGCCTTGATTTCGTCAACATTTTTGGCAGATCCTAGAAAGTTGTTTTCAAGGCTTTAAGCTGCTTGCTTCAAGTCATTTCTGTTGCTTGATTTTGTATTTTATTTTTTAGTGTTTAAGCTTAATTGCTTCAAAAGCAGTTAGATCAGATTTCTTCTAACTATGTTTGTAAATGAATTGTTATCCATAGTTCCATTTGCTGTTTGCTGATAAGAACAGGGTCCGCCTTTGGGAATACAAAAGGTGGATGGTCGAATCATCATCATTGCAATCAGAACCATGGGGTTGGCTGCATCAAACCTTTTCCTCTTTTATAGCAGTAAAAGCTTCAATAATATGGTGCTATTTTCTCTTATCTCTCTTGAAATTAAAATTGAATTTTCCAGACGGTTCGAAATCCTGTGGTTTTATAACTGTAACTGTATAAATAAAGTATTCTACAAGAAAAATCTAGACAGGTGCAGTTTGACTAGTTCTGCACTTGCTTGCCTCTAAAATTACATCAAATAACAAGCCTGACTCAACTTGCTGCTAGGATTAGAACAAGATAAGCAACTTCTGTTACTTATTAACTATTTATACAAATAGATCAAACCTCTGCTCAATGAACAATGATCCTTCCTCCCTTTCTGCTCTCTCTTTACTGGAATACAGACTGGTGCTATCCT
This sequence comes from Aristolochia californica, assembly GCF_029961685.1. NCBI lineage: Eukaryota > Viridiplantae > Streptophyta > Magnoliopsida > Piperales > Aristolochiaceae > Aristolochia > Aristolochia californica. Next base: position 942,058 of record NW_027181804.1, on the reverse strand, counting down.
CCAGTCATGTTCTGCTGTGCTATTTCAAGAAGATAACTGAGGAATCCATGGAAGTCGGCCACAGTTTCAGAAGCACCGTTTACCACCCATCTGTCATTGGTAGTCCGAGAAGGTTCTCTTCTCTGAAAATTAGTTCTGCACTTGTTGGCTCTGAAGCTATCTCCTACAACTCATCGTGACTCTCTTTCTTCCAAGATAAGAACAGCAGTTAGCTGCTTCTTTTTCTTCGCAGCCTATATCTACAGAGAGGGAGAGGAAGTGAATCAGAGAAAGAAAAAAAAAACCAGTAAAGAAAAATCGAAATCATGGCTCCCGGGCGACTCCTCTGCTCTTCCCTTATCCCTACTCTGCTCATCCTGGGCATGGCCATTGGAGCACTTTCTTACGGAGAAGAGCAAGTGAATCGGTACCGAATTCTCATAGCCAATGATCTGGGTCCCGGCAACACAATCCGTCTCATCTGCATGAAGAACAAGGACACGGGGTTCTTCTGGAGTGAACGGACATGGCACCCAGTTCTGGACACAGATCTGGTTTTCAAATCGGAGGCCGTGGTGGAGACCCAAGAGGATGACGGATTCGACCCAGCGACTGTGATTGTTCTGATGTGCAAAGTGATGATTTATGAGAGAAACAGAGACGATACGTACTGCCAATGGCAAGCTTACACCATTGTTGATGATTATGATAAATGCTTCGGGAAAGGGTGCAGGTGGCTGGTGAGACCAGATGGGTTTTATTATAAGAGCTTACACGTTGATCGGCCGAGGACGCCGTTCAGGAAGGTTCACAAGATGTGTCCACAGATTCTGTGATTCTCTTTTTTTTTCAATTTCTTCTTTCTATCTTCTTCTTCTTCCTCCTCTCGCTATTAAAATAGCCGGATCCATTTTATCGGGCCTTGTACCGCTTTGCCTCCGATATCCGACTCGTAGCCATGAGATCGTGTTGGGCCCACATACGGAATCTTTTGGAATCCCCAATTTTCGAACCCGCCCCCCCGCGCTAGTCGCAGTTTGTTTTCTAACGCGAAAACGTCAAAGACCGAAGAGAAGCACGCAAAAGAGCGGGAAATTAACTCTTTATGCACGCGGAAGGGTTTTCACCCGTCTATCGCGCATTGATTATGTCAAATGGACAATATTACCCTTCTCTCGAGAATAACTGGACAACATTACCCTTATCATTTGATGTCTTAGATTTTGAGGATATCTATGCCATATATAATATACATTAATTATAACGTTTATAACATTATAGTAATTTAATTTGGGTAATTTTAGGAAAAAAGAGAGAAAATGGGAAGGGGGGTAATTTGGTAAATTTGATAATGAAGGGTAATATTATTCATGACCTACAATGGGAAAGGATAGCGGGGTCATTCTTTGGGACAACATTTAAATTTCGAGTGAATGAGTAGCTGCGGAAAAGAAGAAAAAAAAAACCTAAAACCTTTTTGTCACCTCTCTTGCTCGAAATCATTGCATCGGGAGTAGCCGTGATTCCGATTCTCTGGTTGCGATATCGATAAGAAAATTGAAGCAGTACCTACGATGTCGAATTGAGTATTTGCGGTTTTCTTCTGGTGAAATCGAAATAGAGATTGCGGTTTGAGTAAAGGCGGTGAGGTTTGAGCAGCTTGGGTTTAAGCATCAGGTCAGTTTGACGTCTTGGTTACTTTTTTTGAATTGTGGAAGCTAGGTCGGTTACGGGAGGAGAGGCTTGCTTCTGAATGTTGTTAGGAAACTTTTTGTTCTCTGTTTTCTTCATGGAATTTGTTAAGTTATGTCTGGTAAGGAATAAAGAGATGCCAAAAGAATCTGGTATTACTAACTCAAGATTTCGTCTGCAAGTTTTATAGGAGATTCAACTTGTTTATTGAAGTATTCTCTCTTTACTTTTTTCTCTTTTTTCTTTGAGTAGGATAGCATAAAAGTCCTTTTTGGCATACTATTATCTATCGTGTTTACTTAGTTTAATATGTAGGAAATATAAAAAATTTAAGCCACTCAGCTGAGATAGGCTATGAAAAAAATAAAAATAAAAAGGAGTCCAAAGATACTAATCTATATGGATGGTCTCTGGAATTCTTCTTCTTGAAGGAGGATCACATCCTGTAAGACTCAAAAGACAAAAGAAATTCTAATGGTTTATTGTAAAGGAAAAAAACATTTATGAGTATCAACTCAAATGACATATGTTGAGGTCATTCCCATTCTTTTTTCTTTTTCTCTTTCAGAAAATCTCACTAGAGTCTATCCGGAACAGCTACATATCAATTCTTTTGAACCTTTTCTGATTTTCTGTTTAAAGTGCTCTTTTTCATTGTCATCTCTTAATTTAGATGTAAAAAATATGTGCCCATCTAATCATAAAAATTAATATTTTTCTCTCCTTTTCTTATTTATTTTTGGATCAGATTATAAATGGGGGGAAGAAGTCTCAGCCCAATACTACGTCAGCAGCTGGAAAATCTCGATAAAGATGCTGAAAGTAGAAAATCTGCCATGAAAGTGTTGAAATCATTTGTTGAAGATTTAGATTCAAAAGCTATTCCTCTGTTTCTTGCACAAGTCTCTCAAACCAAGGAACCCAATTTTTCCTCCCGAGAGTACACTATATCTTTGTATGAAGTCCTTGCCAGGTTTCATGGTCGAAAAATTGTTCCACAAATTGACAATATTATGTCACCCATAGTGAAAACACTGATGTCAAGTGCTGGCTCTTTCCCACTCCAGCAAGCTTGCTCAAAAGTGATTCCTGCAATTGCAAGATATAGTATTGAACCTTCAACTCCTGAACTAGAAAAGCCTAAGATAATTTATTCTCTCTGTAAGCCTCTCTCAGACATCTTGATGGGTACCCCTGATTGTGCTGCTTCAGGGTCTGCTTTGTGTCTAAAAGCCCTTGTAGAATGTGAAAACTGGAGGTTTGCATCAAATGAAGTTGTTAATGAAGTCTGCCTTAAAGTTGCTGGGGCATTAGAGGAAAAGATAACACAGACGAACTCCCACATGGGTTTGGCCATGACTTTAGCCAACCGTAATAGCCTAGTGATTGAGGCTTATGCAAGGTCAATTATTCGATCAGGGATACAAATGTTAACTGGTGGTGCAACTGAGAATAACTTGCACAAGAGACTTACATCTATCCAGATGATAAAATGCTTGCTAAAGTGTGTTGACTCAAGAAGTATTTTCTCAGAGCTGGAAACAATTATTGATGTGATGGAAAAATGTCACTCAGATTCAATGGAATGTGTTAGAGGTGCAGCTTCTGAGGCCTTGCAGGCAGCCAAGGATATATATCTTGAGAAGGTTTCAACTCCTGTCACTTCAAATTTTGTTAGGAGGAGAGATTCTAATCGGAGGAAATCTGGTATGATTGGAGACAGTAGAAGTATAAGCTGTGGCAGATCCCCTGGCTTTGAATCACCAGAATCTCAAACCATTCATTCTAATTCTTTTGTTGATTCACCATTGTCTGTTGGGCAAGCATCATGTAACTTCGAATGTAGTGAACCTGCAAGGCGGAGGTTGTGGAGCAATGAAAATGTTGGGGTTGATGTATCATTGAAGGATGGTTTATTCTCTGAAGTTGGAAGCTGCTCTGGTTCATACTTCAAGAGTTTTGAGGATGGTGAAGACAGGGACTGGGAAAGGGATAACTCAAGGGTCTTCTCAGGATTTAACCACACAAATACTACAAATGTGAATGAGAATAGCGCAACACTCAGTCCACAGGTAAATTAGTTCTATCTTATTACTCTTTGCTTTTTCTCTTCTCTTTTTGTTTCGATAAGTGTCACTTTTTCTTTTTTCTTTGGCAGTTTATATGTGAAGTTTTTTTCATTTTTAAGACGATCAGTTTTGGATTTTGGTGTTTGAAGTATATGCTGGAATGTGTTAGCTTGGGCATTACGGACACACTTTTAGCTGTAGAATTCTTTGAATGATGGATTAGGGTCAATTCCATAGAGTTAAGAGATCCAATGGGGATAAAGTGCATTCAAGGTATTTATCAGTTGGATCATTTTGCCATCTGATAAATTTTATCCAGTAAAAACAGAGTTAATGATTTTTTGAACTGGCAGAATCCCATCATCTAAAGTCATTTTGGTGTGTTTGGTTATGTATGCATTGATCATGGCTAAGCAAGGCTTTTTAGCTGAATGCCTACTAGGTTATGTTCCATCAACTTTTTTAGATGCACCCTTGTACTCTACTGACACTTTTCTGTTGATTATGTTTGGGTGTTTCCAGAGAATTTTGCAGCATGAAATCGATAATATTAGGTTGTACACTACTCCCAGGAAGCTTATCCACTCTCTTCAAGATCTTGATGAGCCCAGCTCTGCATCGTCTGAAAAGCAATCTAGGAAGTTCAGAAGCCCAAATTCAAGGGTTGGATGGAACTTGACAAGAGAAAGAAACAAAAGGCCTTCACATAATCTGGAAGCCAACAAGACTGAAGGCAAAATGAGCTCAGAGGAAGAGAGCTCTGGATCTGTTCTGTCTACAAGTAATTGCACCCCAGGAGCCAATAATTGTGAAGTGCCCTCTGAAATGGGTCAGAAGGAGAGGAGTGAAATCCAAACTGCTGTGAGATCAACAAGGAGAAGCTTGAAGAAGACTGCACTTACTCTGGTTATGGGGCTCTCAGTTATTCTTCCTGCTGTTGTCTTGTCAGCAATGTGGCCAGACAATGGTGAAGAAGCCTTTAATCTGGTTCCTACATAAACACATAGTGCAGATGCCATTTTTGTAGCTGTTTGGTTTGTGAATTTAACTCTTTCCTATTATGTAATTTGAGCTTTTGAAAAAAAAAAAAACACTGCTATCTTTGAAGAGTATTATGTGTTAGTGACGATATCTCTGATTCTGCTTGTTCCTCAAAGTGTAAAGCAGTATAATCTTTCTTCGTTTAGTATATAATTTAGAGGTTTGGATTATGAAAATGTTGAGCAGCCCTCCAAACAGCTCGAGGGCCCAACACTACTGGTGTTAGTAAAGCTGATGGGCAGAGACATATGTAGGCATACTTTCCATACCACTCATAGTTGGACCCTTGGCTGAAAATGTATAATTCATCTAACCCATTTCTTCCTACTGTAACTGAATTTCTTCTTCCCTGATCCAGAAGAGAATGCAATCAGTGAGAAATGAGAAAAAAAAAAGAAACAAAAAAGATAAAGATGAACTAATATCTGGTGTTCTACCCTCTGTCAATAACTGTGAATTGTCTTGGTGCAGTTGTGTATATCCTACTCATTTTTATTCAGTCAAATGGACATAATTATCATCTTCTTCCTCCTCTACATCTGCATTAGTGTCTTCATTTTCTTTTGTATAGTTGTCAAATCTGCCTTTTGTGCTACCCCATCTCTGGATCCTTGTAACCCAATAGAATAGGTTGCATCAGGGGTGCTTACTGTCAGATGGCTCACAAAAGAACCCATCAATCGAAGAGAAGAGGAACTCCAGTTGGTGATCACCAGCGCTGAGCTTAGTAGGTTTTCTTGGAGAGTGACAATGTTTCTCACTTCAACCTTGTCTTGTGCATCTGTGCACATCAGTTCCACCTACACCAGGGATTACTAAAAAATGTGATCAAGTTTGATTCTTAAATTGTATTTAAAGTAGTCGACAGTCTTGGTTTGTTCTGCAACTATGAATAAAAAACTCTCCAGGAAATGGGCTACTGGCTCCATGTCTGCTGAATTCTCTCTCCAAGTACTCCACATTGATAGGTGAGGATGAAGTTGAAGCTGAGGCAACTACTGAGAGGCTTTTCTTGTGGTACTCATAGGGAGACATAGAGAAGCTTTCGAGGTTCTTGGAGGGGTTTGTACTAGCTTGGAAGCCAGTGAAACTGGGAGAGAAAAGAAAGAGGTTGGCCATGGCCATGGAACCTTGGTCTTTCCTGTTTGCAGGATTTGGAAGCACTCTAGGGTACTGGCATACTGGAAATCTTACTTGCCTTCAGTTTTAGAGGTGGGAAGAGGAAAGTATGAGAGAGTTCCTTTTGCTTTTTCCCTTTCTGTATCTACTGATATTCTTCAATTCTGCTCTCAGCCGGCTGAACCTTATCTTTGGTTTTACTAGACAAAAGGTCTTTCTGTACTCCAGGAGAGTACCCAAATAGCTGCTCTACCATCAAGAATGGACTCAGATTGCAGATAAGGTGCGACCCATCTGTTTTTCAATTATATACAAGTACAACTATGTATCTTATACGTCTCTTGACTGCCATCATCTTCCTGTTAAATAATTTTTTTTTGTTGATTTCCTGATTATTATGAAGATGGATTATACTCTGTAATTTAGTGCTGGGTTTACTTTTTGGGAGAGAATTTAGTTTTTTATCAGAAAATTAATGTAGCATCCAGAGAGAGGGAGGGAGAGAGTTGTGAACAATGAAAAAAACCCAATTGGGAAGGCAGGTTTTCTGTCTCCAAATTTAACCGCCTCAACAACAGTGTAATAAGAAAGACAAGAATTTTAAGGCAGATCAGCATTGCTCTCTTGTTGTTTTAATCCAATTATATTGATTGGGAACACCTCAATTGGCATTAAATCTAAAAAATGTATAAGCCTGGAATTGGGATTGTAAAACTCATTTGCTTCCATGACAAGATTAAGAATTAATATAAACTTCTATCTTTCAAATAAATGCTGTAATTACAAATTGTCATGCTCAATAACCTGAGCCCCTCTCCATATTTCCCCAGGGTTCAACTCCACTGGCACCAGCATGGAAGCAGGACCAGTGCAGATGAAGTAGTCTTTCCCATACTTCTCTGAGAGTGCTCCTGGAGTGGATAAGTAAATATCATCATACCCCATCCTTATGACCCCAAATCCAAGACCCCGTCCCTGCAAAACCAGATATGCCCAGTTAGAGAACAAATAGTGGTTAAATAATTAGAGGCTTGCGATTTAACTTTAAAAGAAACGTGTAGAACAATGCAAAGACTGAATAAAATTTGATGTTACCTGATCAATGAGTTCATATTTAGAAGGTGGGGTTCTGTAAATTCTCTTCAATCTTTCTGCTGGAGGTGCAGTATAGACTCTGCTGAACTTGTTTCTCATCATGGTGTACATATTGTCTTCTACAGTCCAAGCATCTAATTTACTTTTGGAGTCATCTCCACTGCCATACAAAATGGAGTCTAGAAAAGAAAGAGAATCTGGTTTCATAGCTTCAGATGGAGACATGATACTGAAGTTAGAAGACAGTGGTGGGTGGTTGCAGTAAGAACAGCCCTTCAGACCTCCTACGGCACTTCCATTTCTGCTCTTGAACTTCAAGTGGCTCAAGATAGCACTAGTCAATTTGACGGCCTTGGGGCCATTGTTCTTCACCGTGACTGCTGTTGCCATGCTGACAGGAAAGAGGGAGACCACGTATGTTATTTCTAGTGTGCGGTTTCCATTGGTGCAGCTCAATTCAACCTGCAATGGAGGCAAAGATTAAGAAAATGAAAACTGTTCTCCTGCGGAACGAATTACAAGCTACAATCTCGAGCTTCAAGAAATTAAAGAAAGAAAAAGGAAAAGAACAGCAAAACTATTTGAGAACAAGGACTGAAGCACCAGAAGAAGTTTTATGTTCTTGAAAAGGAATTATTACTACCTGGAGAGCATCAATGGAATCCGAATCAACATCCTTGACGACCCATTCGGAAGTGCAGCAGGGAGAACCTGATGAACCCTCCATGGACACATCATTGAGCACCAACGCAATCCCCCCTTTAACAAGCGACGGCTCTGAAGCACTGGATTGAGTATAAAGGACCTCCTCAAAGCCATCGTCTCTCCAGTAGACCTTGGGCTTGTAGGAGGTGACAAGGCCGTCAGAGAGTCGAACGGACAGGGAGCTACCGTTTCGAACAGTCAGCTCCACCACGGAAAGGTTGTCAGAGGATTGCGTGAACTTAATCCCCTTCCTGCCGAATTTTTCGTCGAAAGTCTGAGAAGGGGATAGGGTAGTTGCAGGAGACGAAGAGGCCTTGACGGGACAGGATTTGAGAGTTGAGAACGAGAGGAGAGAAGCCATGGAAGCTGCTCTCTTCCTCTTCCACACATTAGCAAGCTATTGAAGCTCATCTCTTTACTCTTTTTCGCTTTTCCCACATCGGTAGGAGTTGTCATTTGTGTCATTTTCTTGGGTTGAACCTGCATGCCACTGGTTCAGCGGATTGCGATGCAGCGACCTTGTCCTCCGGTTCTGCGAGACTCATAAGAGTTACATGGACAAAAAAATAAAATTATACAGGACAAATTAAGGTCTAAATAGCATTAATAACCATGGGGCTTTTTTAACTAATCAGGTAAATATCCCAAAAAAAAGGCGTAAATAATTACAAACCGACATGCTACTTCCTCCTAGATTAAATCTTAATGGCATGAATTAACGTCAATCAGGTTAACAGTCCTGGTTGCTGTTCAAAAACCAATTCAGCAGAAAAGGGGAGCCAGTTGACGATTAAAAATTACATTTCACAGGGCTACAGTCATCAGCACACATATATAGAGGAAACAAAATTTTTTGATGAAGTTTGAAAACTCAAAAAAAAGAAGAAAAAAAAAAATCACGGGCCAGAACCATGGAGCTCAACGTAGTACACCCAGCTCAATCTTCATCCATCCCAGCCGGCGGCTCTCTCCTTGGACCTCCTGCCTGTTTTGCCATTATAATCTGCAGGACGAAAGATGTTCAATGTAAATAGATTACCAGGAAAACAATCAAGCGTATGGTTGCACAGAGAGAGAGAGAGAAGTCACCTGGTCTACCCGAAGAACTGTACAAGCAGCATCGGCAGCATACTTTAAAGCAAAGTGCCTGAAAATAATCCAATGTGGCGAGAAAGTTCATTAGCATTTCCTTTTATTTCATCCATCTAAAAAAAACCAATTTAGTTTGAAGCATCATAGTAAAACAGTAAGTAATATCTGAACAGATAACAAAATACAAAGTAAAAACAGAATAAAGCCATTCAGGCTAATTAGATGACTGAGGCACATCCCAGCATTTCTAAAATCAATTTAGTCCAATTTTAGCTGATTATCACTCTACCAGAACCATATGGTAGGATTGTCATCAAATTCAAGAATAAGGCCCTCATACACAAGATATGCAGATGGTCTATACAGTGGGCTTAACATATTCATGTGCTCTCTTCAGTTACATGAAGAGAAGTGGCCCTTTGGGAAAGTTGTTGGTTTCGAAAGAATCATGACGCATTGATCATGAAAATTTGACATATGTTGTTCATTCAACAGTATCAAACAAGTGACAAACTTGATATTATCATGCAGATTACCAAATTAAAAGTTGAATAGAGGCTTACTTGGCAACAGAAAGGTCCCAAACGTTCATGGTGGCCACATCATTGCAGATACCTTCGTCCAAATTAATACCCACTCTACTATTCCCTGCAGCATGCTCAGCATATAGTGAAGAAATGATCTCCATGGCATTTAGCCCTGCATTCTCAGCAAGGGTTTTGGGCACCATTTCAAAGCTTTCAGCAAATTTTGAAATAGCATATTGATCCAATCTGCGTACAACCAGTGGTCAATTAAGTTCTCAAAAGTATAATCACTGCACCAAGTAGGTAAACCTCAGAAACACTATTAGCATTATTTCTTGACAATCATAAGCTGTTTAAAAAACTAAGTAGAGAATACAAGAAGTACTATGTATGGTTCAGAATAAATGAATTAAGGGTTTTAACATCATCTCAGACTTCAGCATCATTTCAAAAAAAAAAAAAAAAAACATCATCTCAGACTTAATAATACTACAAGCACTTCAACATCCAGACAACCAAGTAGAGTATCAAACACTCCAAACATAACCACAGAAATGTTGCTTCAAGGTCTATTTTACCTTCTTAAATTGTTTTAATGACAAAAAGAACTATGTGATCTAAAGCATCAAGAACAAAACAGTGCAACAAACAAGAAGCATTAATATGTGGAAAAGGAGGGAAAATAAGAAAGAAGAATGTACCCAGTTTCTTTAAATGAGAACTCCTTTAATCGTTTCGCCAACTCAATTTCCGTCGCAGCAGCACCAGGAATGATGCGACTATCCCTGCACATTGCCTAAGAAACTGAACTATATCAGTATGAGATGTAAATTAATAATTCACTAAATCAGACAAAGAGAATCAACAGATGCAGGGCAGCTTGCAGACATGTCTTTACAATGCTTGATCAAATTATAGCTTTGCCCACTGACATGTGAAACTGGAACTAATGACAGTTCTGTTGACTGCACTAGAATAACTACAATATAGACAATACACAACTGAAATTCCAATCTACACCCTACAGAGAGGTGATCCTAAGCAAAACAATTGAAATGCTCAGACGTGATAACTCGAGTCCAAAAATCCCAACTGTGCAGTTAACTTTTGATCTTAAAATTGCATTGAAGAAAAGTTTGATATCATACATGAGCTCTGGTGCAACAAAACAATTAAATAAACAGAAAAATGAAACATAGAACACAACTAGGTAAAAACTGAGAAAGAAAACGAATGCGTTTTTTAAATGAAAAAACCTAATCAAAACAATTGGTTAGATGTAAAGGATCAGATTGGCAATTCATAGACCCTTACAAAAGACAAACCATGTCTTCCTTCAAAGGTGAAGCTCTTCAATTAGGAAGATCAAGGCTCCATAAAATGTATGACATATACAGATAGTTCTGTGTCCAAAGGTAACATGACAGAAAGGAAACATACCTTGTAAGAATTCACACCATCATCAACTGCTCTCTCAAGGTCATCTAGTATGCTATCAGTACTTCCTCGGAGAACAATTGTAGAGACAGAGTTTCCACCTTCTTCATTTTTCACAATAGTGACCTGACACATTAGAGAGTAAATTGGTATTAGCTACTCAGTGCATCTATCACTAAATATACTTATCAATTAGGACAGATAGAGATCCACCCGAACACCCCCAATCTCCTCCACTGAAACAGAGTCAGCATATCCAAGTTCGTCTGGGTTAGGTTGGCTAAGCTTCAGCTGGGCACGCAAAAAATATAAGTAAGTAGTCAATGAACTAAGCAAAAGAAAAAGAAAGTTAGAAACTTACAAGAGCAATGGAACCAGTTGTACGGCAAAATCTCCTCAATTCAAACTTTGAGCTTATTTTCAAGACCATGATCCTGAGAACAAAATATACTTTAACAACAAACTAGAGATCATAAAGAGGGAAGTGAGAAAAAGAAGGAAAAAAAATGAAAGAGTTTTGCAGGGAGGCTTCTCGATAGATGTCATTTTAAGCCCTTAAAAAAATTAAATAGTAATAAAAAGACACAGGTTGGGCTTCATGTAGATTGCAGACACTACAGAATTTACAAAAGAAAGAAAAGTGAAGAAAGTTAATTTCATTACTTGTAACGCTCACAGAAATGTAAAGCCATCTCTCCAACTGCTCCTCCACTGACAATAACTTTAGCCCCTGAATCAGCAACAGCTTTAATAAGCTCCTCAACTTTAGCTTCCTCTGTCTTAGCATAGTTCTCTAGCTGCAAATAGCGATGTAACAAAATATCTCAGTCCTTTTCTTCATGTGAGCTGAGTTAATATAGAGATTTCCTTTTGAAACCTCAATTTTCCCACATTGGAACTAAAAACAAAGATCTAAAACCAGGCATTATAGTCATTTGAACCAATAAATGCATATTAATATTTTGAAGCAGTAAAATGCCAAAAAAGACTCTCAGAAAACATGACAAGCCATTCTGTTTATTTCTGGGATACAAGCTACAGCACATACACCTTGGTAAGACAAAAATTGAGTTGTCAGGATATAAGTCCAGCATGTTGTCTACTTCTTCATTTAAACTTATCCGTTTGACTGTGCATTACATAGTATATAATTTTAGTTTCTGAAAGTAATATCAAGCAGAACTTGAATTTTATCCAGAAGCTCTTGTACAAAAGGAGATATGAATTAGTACAGTCACTAACCTACAAAATCTTTTGTCATTTGACCCATCACAACACTCTTCTTAATGTGAAATATTCTGTTTTAGTCATTGCAACAAATAGGTTAACAGTTAATAGCAGCTGTGAATATTTACCAATAAGTACTTTAACAGTAATTCTATCCGGTAAGACTCAACAAATAATCTAATAGCTCAATATATCACACTGTTTACCAAATACATTAAGAGTTAATCAAATGGGAGGTTTGAATGGTGTCCAATATATGCGCAAACAAACCCCTTAAATACATTTGGCTACAAGAAACCTATCATTTTCATCTTACTTATGAGAAGTATTAAGCATGATCCATGTTAGATAGGACCAATTAGAAGCAACAGTCAATAGGAATTCCTACGTAAAATTTTCTTAATCATGTTCAAACACTGGATTTGCAGCAACAGGATTATAGATTTAAAACCTCTTCATTCGGTATACAAACCTGCTCAGCACTTTGAATTAGAACTGTCCCCTTTGTTTCTGTTGCAGATGTATCTACACCAGTTGCAAAAACAGCAATCTACAGAAATGAAAAATAAAGATGGATCTGTCAGTAATGCAGACAAATTAGTAAAAAAATTGTTTACAAGTACTAAAGGAGTCAAATATGATGCAACCTTACAAAGACTAATGACACATCAGTTGAGAGTTGATGATCACATCATCAGCATACTTCATTATCTAAATAGCTTATCACATTTAATCTATCAAACTGATGTGATAATCGGGTTCATACATGTCAAGCCAGATTTCATCTTCAGAAATTCTGAAAAGTGAGTCTTCATTTTGTTTCTTATTCAAGGACCAGTTTAATTCTATCACAGAGAAAAGATATGAGAGTATTTCAAAGGAATCAAATACAAAAAGAAAATTAAAAATCAAAGGTAGATTGAAGGAGAACATGACTGGAAATAGAGATCAATAATAACTAAATTTGACCCGTTAAACTCCCTCGCAACCTAACTAATCCACTTGAAAATAAGATGCAGCCAGAAGCTAAGCCTGAAATCAAGAAGGGAACTACTACTGTAACTCATTTACATAAGTCCACGAGACCTAACATTTTGAATAAATTTTATGATTTATGATGGAAAGATGAATGGCCATAGTGTGAAGTCAATTGGAGTGGTGATGATGGATTTGGTAAGGGATTACTACCAAACTTCAATATGAGAATTCCTCAAACACTAGTTGGCCAAATGGTTAACTTGATTGCACCCCATAGGCATTTGTTTAACTGCTCACCACCGATAACTCTAACTCACTTCAACCTCTCATCTAACTGTTTAACAGCTCATCCTCTTATAAGACACCCAATCACTAACAGAGACTCACAGGCTCTTATTAGGCATCCATTATTAACTCCAACTACTCTCGTCCAGCACATACATTCTATCCCCTAGACAAGAACCTTGTCACTGAGGTTTGAAAATTGTTCTATCATCATTCCACAACCCAACTCTTGGTCAATCATAAACTTTGCTTCTGATACTGATGCACAATGTTTCTTGCCACAAGTCCACCATGAATAGAGAGAGAGAGAGAGAGAGAGAAAGAGATGATACACACAATGTTTCATCCCACAGATCCTCTATCTCAAGCCATTAAGTTTTCCAAAAAATCAGTCGCCAAGAGTTTGGCTTATGTTTCTTGCCACAAGTCCGCCATGAATAGAGAGAGAGAGAGAGATGACACACACAATCTTTGATATCTGACATGGAAGTGATCCATTTTTTAAGTAAAACTAAAGACTGCAGAATCAATTTGTGATTCCACTTGTAAGAAGGTTCTTGCTGTAAGATGTAAAGACATCATCTATGTATCTTATATCCCAAATCCAGGATTCTTCTGTAAGATGTAAAGACATCATCTATGTATCTAATATCACCAAAATCAATATGATTAAGTTTACCATAAACAACCTTCCTAGCATGGAGGGTCTTGCTGTTAGTGGTTAAGGGCCTATATGAAATAGAGAAGGCCAAGAATGAGATGGTTGTTTGTAGGTGGTGATAAAGACTTTGGGAATGCTAAACTAAAAACAGAGTTAGCCAAGGACAAGACAGAATTGGGAAGGATCTAGAGGTGGCATCGAGCTGAGCCGAGCCCGAACCTGCCTATGTTTGAGCCGAACTTTATTTAAATATTTCGAACTCGAGCTCGAGCCGCGCCTAGGCTCGAACCTAAAATTGTTATCGAGCTCAAGCCTAATAATTTTAACTGAGTTCGAGCCGAGCTCAAGCTTCAACATTCATTTAAAACTTGTCAAAAAATAAAGTCTCGAGTTCGTGCTCCAACATACATTTAAAACTTTTCAAAAAATTCATGTCAAATAAATTATATATAAAATTATGCATACATTTTACATACAATTGGGAATTACCTCTACTTAAAATTGGGCATAAGGGTGGCATCGAATCCAGCTGAGTCCGAACCTTGTTCAAGCCGAGCTTGATTTAAATATTTTGAACTTGAGTTTGGCCGACCCTAGCCTCGAACCTAAAATTATAATCGAACTTGAGCCTAATAATTTTAACCGAGTTCGAGCTCGAGCTCTAGCTGAGTTTGAGCTTAACCTACATTTAATAATCTATATAAAATATATGCCAAATAAATTATATATAAAATTATGCATACATTTTAAAAAAAGAATGATTGGGGAGGTTCGGGATTGAATTTCAATAATGGATTAGAACGCACCAATATTAATCTTTTTAACTCCAAATGTTGTCTAGCTTATTTTGTAATTTTTGAATCTAGCCATAAATTTACTATGGCCTCCTTAGTGCCCCTAGTTGAAAATTTATATTCTAGAAAAAACTAGAAATGTTTTTCCTATGAAACATATTTCCAAAAAACCTTTAAATAAAATCTTATTACTATTAGTGACTTATTAGAAAATTACAAGAAATATTTTAAAATTTTCTTAGGAAAGTTAAATGGACCTCTTATTGCCTCTTCTAGGGAAATAAATAAAAATTAATAATCAATCTAATATATTACTATATTTAACAATAATTTTTTAATCAAATACAAAATTGTTATGAAAATTGCCTCATGCTAAAAGTATTACAGTATCAACTGTCAAATATTTATTCAAAAAATTTCTATACGATTTTCTAGCCCATCTTGGCAGGAAAATCTTAATTAGAAAATTATATGATTTTTTAATAAGAATTTTCAATTAGAAAAATGTTTACAAAAAACATGAGACACAAATAGTCCCTAGAAACTTATTTCTACTAAAATGCATTTTCAATTTCTTCAAGAGCTATGAGGAAGGAGAGTTTAAGAAAAAGTTTATTTTTTTTCACTTTATGATCTTGCACGAGCGAAAGTCGCACTTGCAAAATCCCCTTAACTTATGTATCTCTGCTGGTTCTGGTTTTCCGCCGAGACGAGGAACGATGCCGAGGGAAAAGCTTCTAGCGCACCGGCAAGGAAATTTTGTTGGGGATAACGGCTGAACAGAGGCGGTTGCAACAAAAGCGACGGCGACAGAAACAAAGGCAAAGGCAGACGAGGGGGAAGAAATTGAGCGGTGGCCACAGAATCGGCTGTGACGAAAAGGCAGAAGGCGGCCACAACAACGGACAGGAGGGGCTTGGCGGTGACAAGGGGAGGAAGAATTTTTTCCCCCTCAATCTTGCTCCCGCGCTCCGGTCCTGACTCCCCCAAATCCCCCGAATCCCGCGCCGCTCTTTAAATTAACGAGCCGGCTCGCAAGCTTTCGAACCGAACCTTGATTCGGTCGAGTTCGGCTCGTTAATTTAAACGAGCCGATCCCGGATCTCAAACTCGGCGCGAGATCCAGGTATACCGAATCGAACAGAGCCGGAATCGAGCAGAGCTCGAGCCGACTCGGTTCGAAGCCACCCCTAGAAGGATCCATCCCGCTGACCCACAATAGTTGTGATAAAGAAAGGAAAAATAAGAAGAAGATAGAGTGCATAAACTTAATTTGTTCTATGGATCTCGAAATTAGGAAGCTAGTAGACCATAACTTCATACAATTGAGAGAGAATCAACCTCAAGTTCTTATATGAGTTCTTCAGTGTGTCAATATATGTATATGAGTTCTTCTGTGCCAAAAGATATTAGAGCTTTTCTGGATACATACCTTTGCCTTTTCTGCTTGCTTGATACTTCCCAAAGCATCACTTTTCAATACCATGCCACGAACAATTGAGCTATTGTGAAGACCTCCTCCAAGAAGCTTTGCCACGCGAACATTATCTACATTAAAATTTGAGGGGTTCTTGGGGCACACTTGGATACATGCCTGAAAATAAGAATTCAATTAGTTATCCCTCATAAGAAAAAATAATACCTACACAAACAAAAGATAATTAATATCTTCTTCAATAAATAAAAATGAATCCTTTCCACCCACATCAGCAATAAGAGGGCATAAAATGTCTTCTTGACCAAACTGCTTGCTTGCAACAGCAGCTTTCATCCGAGAAACAACCTCGTCCTTGTTACGCACGTCCATGGTTTCTGAACCCTTTTCGACCAACTCACCCAAAATTTCAATTGCCTAAGGCAGTTAATAATCAGACAAAATTAGAAAATATGCACAATGAGCAGATAAATAAAATAGTAATCTTGCCGATCAAAAAAACCTTATCGATTCCTTTCGTGTAGCCGCTAATGATTTCACTGGGATGCAGCCCCATTCTGATCAGCTCCTCAGCATTTTGAAGAAGCTCCCCAGCAAATGAAATGGTCAAATTAGCACCATCTCCAATTTCCTCCTGCTGAGCTTTACCAGCTAAAACCAAAATCTTGGCAGCCGGATGCTGAACCTCGAGTTCATTCACAATAGTCGCAGCATCATTTGTAACAAATAGCTTGTCCAAATGATTAATAACCATCTTATTCATCCCTAACATTTTAAACATATTTCACCCACATCAACCCGTGACACAAAAACAACAATTACGGCAACAGATCAAATGAAACTTGAAATACATCATCCATCAGTGAAAAATCACACAAAGAAACGCAACAATATCAAATACAAAACCAGTCTCTTTCTCCTGCTCATTACAAAGCGGGCATCGAGTAAACTTACCATTAGGACCAAGCGAAGTACGAGTGATCGTAGACAGCTGCTTGCAGGCATCGATGTTCTTCAGAACCGCTTCATCAAGACCAGAGAGATGCCTGTGACCTTCTTTAAGCAAAGCCTGGACGCCATAGGGTTGCATTTGGAAGCCCATCCTCGCTAAAAATAATCAACACAAAAACACCAATACAAATCGATCTCGCGAGTTGAAATGATCAAATGCAAAGATCCGAGCTCTATGAATGCAGTTCAGCCCCAAACTCCTCTACGAAGAATCCGAAGTGAAAGCGGAATTTTTTTTTCCAAGGGAGATGATAGAGAAAAGAGTAGAAAGACAGTGACGGAGGGAAATGGGAACTCCAGAGCGCGAGTCGATTTTATAAATGAGAGAGAAATGAGGTGTTTTACGCCTTACATTAAACAAGGGTTTCTTTATAGTAGCGGTCTGGTCGGGATTCACCATTCACTAAGAAATGGACCGGACCGGATCCATAACATTTGGAGGTATAAAATAAAGATTCTTTATAAAAATAAAAATAAAACAAAAAAAGGTGTAATAATTTTTGGATGAATTTTTGTTAATAGGAACCTTTGAAAAAAACTTGCAAATGAAAAAAAAATCATTTTGTATATTTTTATGTAGCATTTGTGTTTTTTGGGGGAAAGTATAAAGCTTTTCACCCCCAAATCCTTGCTTCTTTGAAGGAGAAAAACACTCGATAAAATAGCTAAGAAGACAAATACAAGAAAACTGATCAAATAGATATTGTTTAATGACAAAAAAAATCATTAAAATTTTAATAAAAAATTTTCTCATCATTTTGTTTTTTTTTTTCCTATAATAGCACAAACAATCCCCTAATACAATTTATCAATTATACCAGGTTTTAACAAGGTAAGTGGAGCTAGTGTTCATCAAATATCTCGCTATGATACTTCACTCTCAATCTTTGAAAAGGTGGAAACAAAAGGAAGACAATTTTCCACTCTTCCAAAACATGTTGTTAACAAGCAAAATCAGACGGATATCCTGAGATGTGATCACAAACTCCAAAGAAGGTTGCACCCCAGGAGGATATTCATTATCTTCAGCATTCTGTCCATACAAAATTTAAACAATTCACTCTTAAGTCACAGCAACAAGAGTACTCTAAGAAAATTGTGTGTGCTGAGTTCGAAGACCGATGGAAACGTCAAATATCAAGGCTCAACAGAGACAAGAGGATAGGGGAAAATCGCCGGCGACGGAGGAGGATGGGCCTTGGAGCACGGTGAAGGGAAGGTCTGCAATTCGCAAAAGAAGCAGTAGAAGAGGAGAAGCATCGTGGGTACACAGCGACATAGAAATCTCGATGGAGCTAACGCAGGGTCAGGCAGTTCGTATAACGATAAGGAATGGGCAAAGACGATCGTATATCTCTATCCCCCCTGCTTCAATCTCGGATTTTTCCCGCGTTTTCGAAGAAGTAGATTACGGAAATGCTCCGCGATTTTGTGAAATCCGCATCGATGAAATTTCTTTTACCATATCTGTATTCCGGAAAAAAGGTATCAAAGAGCTAAAAATTCTTCAGAGGAGAGGACTCGAAGTCATGGAGCGTGTGTACTTACCGGAATTTCTCGGCGACTATCACTGTTGGCAAGAGCTGCGAAGCTCGATCCTGGCTCTCAGCAAGCAAATGGTTAAGACCTCGACGACGAGAAAGGGCATGAACAATCTACCTCCTCGGAAAGATGTTCGTCACTTCCCCCCCCCTTCCAATGTCCACTGCGAATAACAAAACTCTTAAACCCTCTTTCTCTATATCACCCACAAACCCCCTCCAGAAAATCCCCCAAACTCCCGATAAATTCCCAGTCATAAATCTACCCCCGGATCTTTTCGAAAAAGGAAAACAGAAACTCAGCACAAGCCTCATCGTGGAATCCCCCTCAACGAGATGGAATAGCCTCAGACTCACTCTCTAGTTCGGCGAGTTTTTCTCTCTCCAACCAAAAATTGTGTGGATGGCACCCGGGGAGTGGTTGGTTACTACGAAATCGAGAGAGGAAATGGAAGAAATTTTGGGAAAATGGCTATAAGAAGAGGAAATATTTGTGACGTAGTGGGAAAGAACTCCGGTAGGGCAGCCTCTCGGCCAATGGGTTTCAATCCGTGGCCTACCAATCGAACTATGGACAAAGAAGGTACTCAGTAAAAATTTTACTTCCTTCGGAAAGATAATACAATGGTCAGAATCCACGGCGGATGGCTCCAAACTAGATGTTGCGATGGCTTTCGTCGACCCCAAATGTCAATGGAGAGAGACAGGCTACCAAAAACTGAGCTTGGGTGACGATTTCGTATGGTTAGAGATGTCTTTCGGGGAGCTCGGTGTACTGCGGTCGCCGGACGCGAAAGAGAAACACTATTCCGGAGACTTCAGCTAGCGTGACTCCGGGACGAGAGGGGAGTTTTTCGAGAAGCACATCGATCCCGGAAAAAGAGGTACGTCTGTCAGCTAAAGTTAATTTGCTTTCTGATTCAAAGTTTGAAAAAGAGCACTCTGCAATCGAGGCTTTTAAAATTATTTCGGAACCCCAAAAAGCTACCGTGAGTAGCGTGTCTGAGCTCTCTTTTGGGTTACCCCTCACAGCACCCAACAGATCACTCACGGACTCCAATGAGAAATGCACTCATTCCCTCCTCACTTTAATTCAAAATTCAAATCAAAACAAGGAAAAGGGTGTACCGAGTACAGATACATTCTCGGAAGTCGTGTCCCTTTAAAATCCAAAAATAAAATGTCAATGTATCCCGATAAAAGAGCCTGGTTCAGAAATCGAGTCTAACACTTCACGCCTCTCGGATAATACTGGTAAATCAATTTTTTTCAAATTTCAAGAATACCTTCTCCCATATCTCTGCGTCTTTCTTTTCATCCAGACCCAAGTTTACCACTCATCCCGAGTTTACAGAAAGGAAAAAACAAAAAGAGAAGATAAATTTGAACCTCGAGCCAAGAGCCTCTCATGCGCGTTAGCCCGAGGAACCAGTATTCACATCGAGCTTTGAAGCCTCAAGCTCAGATTTAGGAGAAAGTCACGAATCCTTCCCCCCGACTTCTGTCTCTTTCGGGGAATGAAATGAACATTCTCAAGGAGCTATTCTAAGTCTTCTTCAAATTCCTGCCAAGCAAGGATCAGACACGCAGAGAAAAGAAAGGTTGGCGAATTTCACAGAATTATCAAGCACTCAAATGGAGACTGATCAGGCAGAATACCTAGGCCAAGGAAAACTCCCTAATAGGGTTCCAAGCTCTCCCCCTCTACAGAATACTTACCAGAGAAGTAGAGGAAATCTGGAAACTAATTTATCTCAGAGAGAAGCTACTAGCCTTGCTGTAAAAAAGAATATAGATCCGGCCCCTTCTCCCATTGACAGAGCTGAGAGTATTGTGAAGGAACTTCACATGGAGAATAAAAATTATGACTAAGAGACATGGAAAAATATGATGGAATTGGCACGCCTAATGGACGTGATGTATCAAGAACAACTGAAAGGGGACATTGTGGCGGTGGGAGTTCATGGCCGAGGTAGCAAATGATTTTGCTGTCTTGGAATGTCAGGGGGATTGGCACTACCCGGAAGCACGGCACGATATCAAGTTACCTATCTCAATTCAAGCCTTCAATTTGTCATATTCCAAGAAACAAAGTGTCAAGAGATGACAGATGATATTGCCAAAGAACTTTGGGCGTGTCCCTCAATAAAGTGGGCAACGGTGAATGCTATTGGCCACTCCGGAGGTATCTTTGTTGCATGGGACACGACAAAGTTTGACTCTCTTAATATCATGGAAGGTCGTTTCTCTTTGAGTATACAGTTCAGAGATCTCTCCACTGACAGAATTTGGTGTGTGGGTGGAGTATACGGTCCAACTAGTTATAGGGATTGTAGCCTACTCTCGGAAGAGTTTAGTATGCTTTTGGAGAATTGGAATTTCTCATGGCTCCTTACAAGGGATTTCAATGCCATCAGATACTATCATGAGAAGAGCCCCCCGGCTACCAGCATTACAGCCTCTATGCGAGGCTTCTCAGACTTCATTGGGGGGAATGGTTTGGATGAGATTTCCTTATCCGGGAAGAACTGGCTGCAGATGTTTGGAAATGTTACTGGAAGAGTTCTGAACAAGGTAGGCTCAAATCATTGGCCTATCTTGTTGACATCAGTGTTTGAAAAATGGGGGCCTTCGCCTTTTCGGTTTGAAAACTTTTGGTTAATGGAGAAAAATTTTGAGTCTCTTATTCATGGTTGGTGGGATGAGGGTGCGAGTCTTGGTAGAAGGGAGTGGGCATTCCCCCTAAAACTGCGTTTCATCAAAGGAAAAATTAAGGAGTGGGCCACTAGTCATCATACCTCTTTGGTTGCTGAGAAGGCTTCCCTCATATCCCAGATTGCGGCTCTGGACGTGGTGGAGGAACAAATGTACTTAACTTCCGATGAATTTTCGCTTCGAGTCTCTCTCAATTTTAAGCTAAACACTATTCTACACCAAGAGAAAGTTCGATGGAAGCAAAGAGCCAGATTCAAATGGCTAAAAGAAGGAGATGCAAATACCAAAAATTTTCATGCCGTCGCTTCGGCAAAAAGGAGGTCCAATCGAATTACCTCATTATGCATTAATAATGAAGTAACGTCGTGTCGGATCTCAATTACTAACGAACTGGTTAAGTTTTTTACAGAGTTATACTCGGAGGAGTGTACCAGCAGGCCGAAGCTTACACACGTTAGCTTTTCTCGCATCTCCACAGCAGCGGCAGCACTAATTGAATCTCCTTTTTCTTCGGCTGAAATTGAGCGAGTCATCCTGGGCATGGAGAGTGACAGGGCACCGGGCCCAGATGGTTTTAATGGGGACTTTATGAAAAAGTTTTGGGCTCGTCTAAAGGAAGATATAAGTGCTATGATCCACGACTTCTTCAGAAACGGCATCACATACCGAAGCATTGGCGCGTCATTTATCACATTGGTGCCGAAAAAAGCAAGTGTTGAGAAACCTGAGGATTTTCGCCCCATCAGTCTTGTTACGAGTGCATATAAAATCATTGCGAAAATCTTAGCACTTCATTTAAAGGCAGTGCTCCCCATCATCATTCACAGAGGTCAAGGCATTTTCCATAAGGGGAGAGAGATTATGGATTGCACAATGGTTGCACACGAGCTTATGGACCATTTCAGTCGTAATCAGGACCCAAGAATCCCCCTAAAGTTTGATCTTGAAAAAGCTTTTGATAGAGTAAATTGGATCTTGCTAGATGAAATAATGGAAAAAATGGGATTTGGAGAAAGATGGCGATTTTGGATTAGGAATTGTGTGGGTTCAGCATCATATTCCCTTATACTCAATGGCTCGGTATGTGGATATTTTAAAGGAACCAGGGGTATTTGCCAAGGGGACCCTCTTTCCCCACTCCTATTTAACATAGTAGCAGAATTCCTATCCGCTATGTTCTATTCAACGATCGACCTTGGATGGCTATCTCCAACAAGTCCGCACCGGGCTTTTAATATTCTGATTCTGCAGTACGCAGACGATACTATTATTTTTGGAGTCGGAGATATGCACAATGTTAGGAGGATAAAGGCAATATTGGGACTTTTTGAAATAGCATCTGGGCAGAAAGTTAATTGGGGAAAAACATCTCTCATAGGATTTAATGTGGACTAGGAGAACCTTACAGAGATGGCAAGTTTATTAGGTTGCTCTACTACTACACTTCCTGCAAAATATCTTGGCCTCCCTCTATTTCATGGGCGTATTTCTCAGAACTTATGGAACCTGGTGGTGGAAAAAATTGAAGCTCGGTTAGCAACTTGGAAGGGGCGGCTCCTCAGCAAAGAAGGTAGAGTGATACTCCTCAAGTCATGTATTGCTGGCATCCCAAACTATGCGCTATCCTTTATGCCTTGCCCATCGTCGGTATGCAAAACTATGGATAAATTGAAAAGAAGATTCCTTTGGAGAGGTTCGAGTGACTCTTTTAAATATCACTTGGTTAGATGGGTTGAAGTTTGTTTGCCTAAGAAATTAGGTGGACTAGGGATTCAAAAATCAAAAGAAATGAACAAAGCCTTACTTCTTAAGTGGATATGGAAGTTTAACACAAATTCATCAAACCTTTGGTTCGTACCAAGTTGGGCTGGAATTCTTTATGGTGGATGTCCGGGGAAAATCGGAGAGGGCTATCCTTAATTTGGAGATCTCTTTATTTACTTCTTCCAGATTTCTCCTCAACTTGAAGATTCTTTGTGGGCAACGGAAGGTCTATTAAATTTTGGGACGATTGGTGGACAGGACAAGAACCGTTGAGAAACTCTTTTAGAAGTCCATTTCTTATCTCCACTCAAAGGGAGATAACAGTGGCAAATGCTTTCGAGGGGGGTGATTTGAGTCTCCATCCCCGAAGGGGTCTTTTTGATGCAGAAGCAATGGAACCAAGTTGTTTACTGGATTCTTTGAACCATGTCAGGATGAGGCCTTCTAATGCAAACAAGCTAATATGGTGGCCTGACAAAAGCGGTAAATTCTCAGTTGCATCTGCATACAAACACATTAATGGTTGGGACTCAACGCAGAGCGAGCATGATATTTACTTTGTGTGGAGTCTCTGTTGCCCTCCAAAATTAAAGTTCGTCATGTGGAGTGCTTGCCAAAATAAGATCCTTACATCGGATGTGCTTCGAAGAAGGGGTCACCCTTCAATAGACCTACTATGTCCTTTTTGTAACATTGAAGAAGAATCCGCCAGCCATACCCTGCTATTATGCCAGTATTCTTGGAAGGTTTGGACCTCTATCTTTTGCAATTTGCTTATGGAAATATGTATCTCTACAGATCTGTTCAGCTTTAGTAAGTCAATCTATGGCTATCCCCTTCCTGCGCTCGATAAAATGATGCTATCAGCATGTGTCAGTTTTGTGCCAAGGGGGCTTTGGAATGAACAGAATAGGAGGCGGTTCGAGGCTAAATTTGAATTTGAGAAAAGTGTAGCTGAAAAAGTGACGGGCCAAATATCCACCTGGCTCCTGACGAAAAAACCTTTCTGCTCTTTCAAGGGCACTTCCATTCATGAAAACTGGAGCAACCTAGCAAGGATGCATTTGGGGACCAAGATTCAAGTTATGAAAGAGTGGGCGCCCCCGGAGGTTGGATACTTAAAACTGAATTTTGATGGTTCTTCTCTCGGCAATCCGAGGATCGCAGGTTTCGGAGGTGTGATTTCAGACTCATTTGGCAATCAATGTATTTCTTATGCGGGTCCATTAGGCATCTCTGACTCAACGTTTGCAGAACTTCATGGTCTTCTCAATGGGCTCCAGATTTTCAAAGATAAATGTAGTGGCCCAATTCACATTGAAGGAGATTCCAAGGTAGTCATTAGATGGGGTCGTGGTACTTCCTTTCCGCTATAGAGGCGTTAGGAAATTTTCCAGGAGATTTTAGAGATTACCATATTATTTTCTTGTATTTGGTCTCACATTCCGAAATCTAAAAATTTGGCAGCAGATGTGCTTGCCAAATAGGAAGCATCTCTTCAACATCTTGTTGTTAAGGATTTGCTCCCTATCTCTTTGTAATTTTTGCCTTTTTAATGAATTGCATCTTTATAAAAAAAAAAAAAAAACAAGCAAAATCAAACAAGCCAGCAGAATAAGAAGAACAAGAGAATCAATATAGCAAATTGCTCGAGAACTCTTCAATATCTTCATTTTTTGCAGACTAACTTTGCCAATAGGGGTGGCACTAAGCCAAACCGGCTCGCAAACCATTCGAGCTCGGCTCAATTCAGTTTTTACTTGAGGTTAGCTCAAACTCAAACCTGAAATAAAGTTCGTTAAGTATAACAAACCAAACTCGAGATTTTATAAGTTCTACTTGTTAGCTCGAGAGCAAACTCGTTAACATAGTTTTTTTTTTTTTATGAAAATACCCTTTACTCTAATTGCTCTCATAAATTCCTTCTTCAGTTGGTTGATAGTAGCTCTTATTTACCTTAAACCTCAAAGATGATCGATCGTTCAACCCTTTTGGGTCATTCAATATCTAATGTCGTTGTTTGTCAATTGAAAAACACTATTGATGGAGGTGTTTGCTATTTCGTTTAGGTCTATTAAGTTGGTTACTATATATTAGTATGTTCCATTGCAAAGTTTTAGAGTCCGTCGTGATACCTTGTAGTTCAATGATACTAAATTCATCACAATATTCTCTTTATTTATTTTTATATTTTTTATATTTTATAGTTTAAAATGAGGTTAGAACTCAAACCCAGCTCGATCTTGAGTTCAAACTCACTAAAGTTGTTGGGTTCAAGTTCAATTCCAATTTTAGGCAAAAGTTGAGTTCGAGTTTGAGCTCTCCTCTTCCTCTCTACCTCCATCAACATCCCGACCCCCCTCTCCCTCTCGGAGGAACCCTTGCCGATGACCCCACTACATGTCTAGAGTCCCAGGCTCCCAGCCACTCGGCCACCTTGTCTTGGACCTCTACAGTAAGTCGGACGGGAGCGGAGTCCCCCCCTCCCTGCTCCCACATTGCTCCCGTTCCCGCCGCTCACGAACCGGCTCGCGAGCTTTGACCGTGAAATCAGAAAAGCAATCAATCCAATCAATACAAAATCCTGTACCGGATGCTTCCTTCTTTTGGATAAGCCACATTGCTCAGACTTGACAAAAAGAGTAACCCCGCCTTAATACGTGTGTGTCCACACGTGAGCAATTAATTTTATTTTTTATAATTTTTTATAATATTTATTAGAATCTTAGATAACTAGGCCTAAGCTACTTATTAGTGGATCATTATTTTTTTTTAAAAAAGGAGGCCACTAGTGATTTTTTATTTTTATCAATAATATTTTTATTAGTATAATAGGTATTCCATCACATTCTATAGTGAGGACATTCTTTTTTAATTATTAATTTCATTTTTAAATAAATAATTATTTAATATCTTTTGAAGATGACCTTTAAATTAGAGTAACTTTGTATCGAATATAACTCAGATCAAAATTGGATTGAATAAATTATATTATTTTATTAATCAAATAATATTTAATGACTACAAATAAAAATAAACTCCCTAAAATGATTAATTACAGTCGATTGATTGAAAATTCAATTACTTTTTAAAAATACTTAATAAGATTTTACCACATTTATTGGGACAAATGATATAATCGTTATTACCTTTAAATTGTTTAAAAATAGTAACTTGTTAATCAAGAAAAATTAGGTACACCAGTTAGTCGGTTGACTATTGACCTTTCTCTTAACATTACGATCTTCTTTCTTTAGGGTGAAACATATCATCCAAACATCACACGTCTAAAATGTCGAAAACGATACGTACAATGTTTTTTTAAATTCACTTTGCACAAAAGAAAGCAATTCATCATACAAACATAGCCTCCTTATTTTTCGAGTTTGTAGAGTATTAGTTTCATTGGTTCCATGCAAGATCATGTTAATATAACTCCATTATTTTAACAAGAGTTGTCAAGATAGGTGTGCTTGATGTGTTATTTACATTAACAAGTTGATTGTTGGATGGCTCTTCTAAGGAGCATTTAACAAATGATTTAGTCTTGGATGTGGATGTGGATGTGGATGTGGTTGTGGTGAGTGAGAAATTTGAACTACAAGAATGACACTTTGATAGGGAGTTTATTTGATATTCCTTTAAATGAGAAGTAGACATCTACTTGGATCATTAAATGTGGGGAATGGACCATGACTAGATTGTTAAAATAATAATCTCATGTACAATATTATAAGGGTGTATTTGTGCCATATGGAAAAAGTAGGAAAATAAATTTATAGATTTTTTTGTTCGTTGAGCAAATATTTGATGGCATTTGTGCTATTTTCAGAGACAAAAAAAGGTTCACTTGATTATTTTTTATTCTTCTTGCCTTTAAGAAATGTTAAAAACGACTGAAAATGAGTTTTTGTTGCTTCAAAAGGAAATAATAACAAATTATAGAAAAATAAGCCAAGAAGCATTAAGGTGTCTATTGATTACTTACCTCTTATTTTAGCCCCCCTTTTTAATATTTATAAAAAATAATTAAATTTTATTATATAATAAAATCATAATTAGTTTTCCCGTTATTTCCTATGGTGGCACAAACAATTCCCAAGTCTAAGGGCCTGTTTGGAATCCAAAAAGAGAAAAAAAAAGGAAGAGAACGTTATTTTTGGTTATTTGGTACTAGAAAATCATTGAGAGAAAAAAAAAAGAAAATAACTTTCTTAGTTAATAATTTTTCTCTCACAAAATGATAGAATTTGGGGAGAAAAATAAAATAAATATAAATTTGGGGAGAAAATTTTAATCATAATAATTTTAAAATATTAGTATTTATTTCATTTTTTTGCTTGTATCCAAACAAGAGAAACTGTATTTCTGTTCCATTTTCTTTCTAATTTTCCATGGGCATCCAAATAAGAGAAAAAAAGATCCCCATTTTCTATGTTCCAAACACAACCTAAAGGAATTTGATTTTCATATCGTTTTATTTTCTTATGGCAACACAAATGATCCCCAAATCTAATACGACCTCACATGTATTTTTCACAATTAAAACATTCTCTCGTATCATAGAAATTAAGGTTGATGATGATCTACACATTTGTCCACCTCTTATATCTAATCTAACTAGCTTAAACCATCTTTTCAATAAATTTAATCGGCGACCATGAATTTCAATTGATTGTACATTGAAAAAGGGCCCTTTTTTTTTCCAAATTGAGGCAAATATGTACCAAGACCATTTGAGTTGTTGCAAAAACTCAAAATAAAGGGAAATTAATGTATCTTGATTAATTTCACTATGTTTGTGGCTTTATGCCATATTTTTTTCCTCTAAATTTTCACCCTTTAACATTGGCACAAACATAAACAAACTATAATTAGTGTACTTCTTATAGGTTTGACAAGATATTAGTGACTAGATCATGAAAAATTAATAAAGCATACCTTATGTTATATGAAAAGGTTTTAATTTGAGTCCGACCAATTGAAAATAAAATCGAACAAGATATTGACATGGTAAGGTATTATGTATGAATTTCTAAATTTTACTTCATCTTTAATGCTATTTTATTTTTCTCTGCATAATTTCAATAATTTATCCATGTACAAAAATAATTATGCTTAGAAAACTTGTTTGAATAATAGTCCAATATTTGCTTCAAATTTATCATAAACCCTTTAAGTTGTTGGAGGTCTTCAACATTTCGATTTTGGACTCGATTGAAAGACCTAGACATTAATATGTTGTGTATGTGGTGCAACATGAAAAAATGGGTGCTTCACCTAGGCCTCTCCGGTTTACTCATGTCTCATATCATGCACAGATCTAATAGTTCTACTTGGATAAACCCAATTTATTATAGAATCCCATTTACAAATCTGAGTTAGGATAATTTTCTTTGGATTAGATTTGGATTCAATTCCAACAAGCCCTCCAATGACGAGTTCTTTTTTCAATTTAAATCAGATTTGAGTGAGGCTGTTTTAATTAAATAAAAAAGATAAATTATTATTGTATATTTAGATATGGTGGACATCTACTATATAAATCATGAAAAATTATAGGGCTTTTTACCAAAATACCCAATTTCAAAAACATATTTTGAGAAACAACGACGCCATGAACTTATTTTGAAAAATACCCAACTTTGACTGGTCCTCTGTACATGTGTAGAGTCAAAGGTGACACGTAAGCTTTGACTGCTTACATGTCACCACGTCATCAGTACATTGTAAGTAGATGAACACATCGACAACCACGTTACTATTCTGACATATCATCTGCCAGTCATTAATTTCGACAAGTCATCTTGTGCCACGTAAGCCCTCACTTCTTATTTTTAATTAGTATACTTATTTTATTTTTTAAAATATAAAGTAATAAAAAGTGTAACGATAAATTTTATTTTTAATTAATAAATATTTTAATTGATAATAAATGGTGTTAAATAAGTAAAAGTTAATTTTTTAATTGTTTAATAGATTTTTTAATAATTTATTATTTTAGATATAAGGTAATAAAAAAGTATATTCATAAATTTGATTTTTAAAATCAATTAATTTTTATCATTTACTGACATGGCAACTTACATGGCAGATGACGTGTTGGAATAGTGCCGTATCACTCGCTGTGTTCATCTACTCACAACACGTAATCAATCAAAATTTACGTGTCACCTTTGACTGTATACATGTACCGTGGATGGGTCAAAGATAGGTATTTTTCAAAATAAGTTCATGGCGTGGTTGTTTCTCAAAATATGTTTTTGAAATTGGGTATTTTGGTAAAAAACCCCAAATTATATGTTCCAAATAAAATTATATGTACCTCATATTTACAGATTGTTTGAATCCCTCTATAGATCAAAAGTTGGTAAATCACTAAAAAAATTTGCGAAGTTGGTCGTATACAATTCCGACAAGTCAGGAATAGGCCCTGGAATATCGTATGAGGGGTCCAGTGTACTGTACACATTACTCGTCCTCTTCTTCCTCCTCACGCCTTTCTCAATCTTCTTCACGGCGTCACTTAGCTGGTAATGGTGGAGCTGAATCAATGGAGGTATCGGTTCCCAGCCTTTCTCTTCTTCCTCCGAAGTGCTTGTCGATGGAAGCTTTGGTTTTCCCAGTCTACTGTACATCCTACTCGTCCTCTTCTTCCTCCTCACGCCTTTCTCAATCTCCTTCACGACGTCACTTAGCTGATAATGGTGGAGCTGAATCAATGGAGGTATCGGTTCCCAGCCTTTCTCTTCTTCCTCCGGAGTGCTTGTCGATGGAAGCTTTAGTTTTCCCGGTGTACTGTACATCATACTCGTTCTCTTCTTCCTCCTCACGCCTTTCTCAATCTCCTGCACGACGTCACTTAGCTGGTAATGGTGGAGCTGAATCAATGGAGATGTCGGTTCCCACCTTCTCTCTTCTTCCTCCGGAGTGCTTGACGATGGAAGCTCTGGTTCCCAGTCTTTAACTTCTTCCTCCGGACCCAATGGAGGTTCTGGTTCCCAGTCTTTAACTTTTTCCTCCGGACCCAATGGAGGTTCTGGTTCCCAGTCTTTAACTTCTTCCTCCGGACTTCTCAATGTAAGTTTTGTAATTTTCGAGTCTCTTTCGTCTTCCTCAGAACACGTCATGAATGTTACTTCACGTTTGATCTTGAAGGGAATTCGAATCTCTTGAATGCAAACTTTCCGTCGACGACGTCTGTCATCGTCATCTTCGTCGTCGCTATCAGAATCTGTGGCGTCCGGGTCCGCTACTCGGATGCGTATTACCTGCACGACGGGAAACCTGGGTGGTTTCTCTTCGCGGCATCCCTGGACGTCATGGGCACGCTTCACAGAAGTGCTTAAATCGACCCTTCTCCTGCTCAAGCATTTGGGTTCGAGGGGCACCGGAAACTTGGAAGATAGATCCTCAGCTTCTTTCTGTTGCGACGGACGAGGACTTAACACTCCGCAACTAACAGAGCCATTGTCTGCGAAAAAGCTTGGACTCTTCTCTTCTTCTTTGTATCCAGGCTTTATGTAATCTGTACCAAGCTTCTCGACCATCCGAACTCTTCTGGGTCTGCCTCTCTTACGTATCTCTTGAACCAGAGTTGCAGGCCATCCCATGAAGAAATAGAAAAGAGGGAAGAGAGGAGGGAGTTGAAACACACTGATAACATTGAAACAAGCGGAGTCTCATCAAAAGGCGAAACCATTGCAGCAGCAGAAGAAAACATGGTGAGCAGCAGCAATACTTACTTGATTCCCCACTATTCCATTGAAATCTGAAAAGTGAAATCCCCAACAGCAGAAACGAAGGCGAAAGAACAAAAAGACAAAAAGGAAAACAAAAAAGTGGGGAGTGTTGGGCGATTCAGAGAGTTCTTCTTCAACTACAGAGTCCCGCTTGCTCCAATCAACTGGAGATCATTAACTTCGCTCTCGGCGAAGAAGTAAACCAGAGCGAGAATTTCTGAAACACCCAGTTTACAATTAAGGACTGATCACTGGTATCGGATTTCTAGGAGTTAAGATTGCTAAGAATCGTGGCCGGAGGAACTAATTTTAATGGCCGAGGATTCGACAGAATTAGAAACTTTACTGTTTATGAAACACTGTTTCCTTCTCCGATCCTTGCTATGAAGTCCCATTCCAAGTCGGACTTGACTTTTTCGTTTGGCCGACATGCTTTGGATGCAGACCGAATCGGGTCGGCTTCATAAGAATTTTTGGGAACATGGGTTGATTAAGTCATTAAAACCGGTTAAAAATCTGATTGGGACTAGAATGTTGATAACTATTTCTATGGGGGTTGTGAAAGTAATTTAGGCATACGTGAGGACGAAGATGAGTGATTAACCCGAGAAAAATACCCTAAAACTAATCATCTCACGCCGCACGTGCAAACCATCACGCGCTTGCGTCTAAAACCTTTGGAGTCCGACCCCCGTCTCGCAGTCATCCCAATGGAGACTCGGAAGCGAAGTCCACTCGGCAAAACCCTGCATATCTCCCTCCAACAGGTCAGTCGCTCCTGTTTATTCCTAAGTCGTAAACACTACTGCAATACGTTCCATCTCCATTATATCTCCCTTGTCACAATTCGTGTTCAGTGCTTCAGCCAGTTGGCATACTCTCTGACATCTGTTGCATTTCTTCCATTTTTCTCAGGCTTTACCAGGCATGGCCAGAAGCCTCGGGTTTATGGTTCTATTCGTTTGTTTATCTGTCTGTAAAGCTGCGATCTTCCAACCAGTATCTAATGCGCACCGCTCTGCTGCTTTGGAGCTTTTTGCTCCGATCGATGGATTTTTTGGAAGGTTGGTTGAACGCTGAACAGAAGCATTTTGAGTTCGTTTTGACCACAAAGTGCATGTAAGGAATTCTTTCTGCTTAAGTTGGAGGAGAGACACACTTTGTTTTTAATTCGATGGGTGTATAGTTGTATATTTATATCGAGTATAGTGCATTTTTGTATCTTTTGGATGTGGAGAGAATGCTTGCGAGTTTCTGTTTTTTCAACCCGGGAAGATTAAAGTTCACTCTCTCTCTCTCTATATATATATATTTTTTATTAGTTAATAATAAAAGATTCATTTTTAAGTTATATTAAGGAATAGTCCCACACAGAGTAGTGAGATAAAAGATCTTGAGTTTATTAGTTGGCCGAAGAGGTTTCCCAAGTGGTTAGTCATTTTGGGATAAGGCCTTAGTGTTAGGGAAAAACCTATCCCATGACAACAAGACAAGTAACTAGTAATCATGCACAACACACAGATTTACGTGGTTCGGCAAATTGCCTACGTCCATGGAGCTGTAGAGGATTTCATTTCAAATAAGAGGAATCACAATACAATAGAGAGGCTTATCTGTTACAGCAACAACGTCGTCACACTGTTTCTCACATCAACGACATTGTCTCTCACAGCAATGACTCCCTGCTGCCTCTACCAACAGCACCTGAGACGCCTCCTCTACCAGCAGCACCTGAGACGGTTCCTTGCTGCCTCTGCCAACAACACCTGAGACGGCCTCCCTGCTGCCTCTACCAGCAGCACCTGAGATGGCTCCTTGCTGCCTCTGCCAACAACACCTGAGACTACCTCCCTGCTGCCTCTACCAGCAACACCTGAGACGGCTCCTTGCTGCCTCTACCAGCAGCACCTGAGATGGCCTCCCTGCTGCCTCTACCAGCAGCACCTGAGACGGCCTCCCTGCTGCCTCTACCAGCAGCACCTGAGACGGCTCCCTGCTGCCTCTACCAGTAGCACCTGGAACGCCTCCCTGTTCCGGCTACAACGCCGAGACCCAAGCCAGTCTCTGCCGATGATAGCGCCGAAACCCGAGTCAGTCTCTACCGGCGACAATGCCGAAACCCGAGCCAATCTCTTCCGGCGTTGGCGTCGCTCGAGCCTTCTCGAGCCTTCTCTGTTCAGAAACAGCGACGCCCTTCACAACCTCTCTCTTCTTCTGCTCACACAGCGCACAACGACGCACTGTTACAGCAAGCCCGAGAGATCTGTTCTTCCAGCAACAACAGCGAACAACAGCACTGGCAACGGCGACCTGCTACCTCTACCGGCAGCAGCGTCGACTTGCCTTTTCCGGCAGCAGCGAAGCTTCTCACTGCTTCCTCTTGCTAGCCACACCGACGCAGATCCGAAATCCCGAGAGAGAGTTCCAAGAAAAGCTTCCCTGTTCTCTCACGGCGCCGAGTCCCGAGCTTACCCTCTTCCGATAGCGGCGTCGCTTCTCACGACGGTGAGAGGCTTCCTCTCTTCTGGCACCGGCGACGCTCGTCCCAAACTGCTCTGTTCTGGGTCCGAGCGTCGCCTCTGAGCCCTCTCGCTTCCGGGTCCGAGAGTTTCTCTCCGCGGCGTAGTCCCGACGAGAGTTAGAGGCCGAAGCCTCTCGATTTCTCTCTTCCGCAGCTCCCATTGATGCCGATGCAGAAATCCAGAGGGAGATAGGTGAGTCCCGAGACTTTTCCTGTTTTTCCGCTGCGTCTCTGTAAGT
Organism: Aristolochia californica; assembly: GCF_029961685.1. NCBI lineage: Eukaryota > Viridiplantae > Streptophyta > Magnoliopsida > Piperales > Aristolochiaceae > Aristolochia > Aristolochia californica. The sequence continues at coordinate 908,389 of NW_027181804.1, read as the reverse complement.
TCCGAAGAAGGAAACTTGCTGAATGACAGAAATACCCTTCATGTCCCTTGAGTGGTGGGTCAGGCTCCACAGTACTCAACAATTCTCCCACTTGGAGACTGGTTCACCCACTGTATCGTCCTTTTCCTCAAACATGACCTCCTCCACCTCTGCAATTCATTGCCCCTGTCTTCATGCTAGAAAACTAACTGAAGTAGCACACAACTTCAGTTTCTCAAGGATTACACCCTTTGTGGCCAGCTCCCACTTGCTAGACTTTTCATCTTGCAAGGTTTCTTCATAACTCTACGAACTGCAGCTGCTGGAGTGGGCGGCTTTGGATCTGACTGCGGAATAGCAGGAGTGTGTGCTCAGGACCACTCTCCCCGTCACTCGCATCTCTGCACTGCACGGTGTCCTTGTATACAATCTTCTCATCTCTCTCCAACCATCGTTTTCCCTCAGACCCGAACCTCAGCTTTGATACCAGTTGTTAGGGAAAAACCTGTCCGATGACAACAAGACAAGTAACTAGTGATCATGCACGACACGCAAATTGCCTACGTCCACGAGAGCTGCAAAGGATTTCATTTCAAATAAGAGGAATCACAATACAATAGAGAGGCTTATCTGTTACAGCAGTAGCGTCGTCACATTGTCTCTCACAGCAACAACATTGTCTCTCACAGCAATGACTCCCTGCTGCCTCTACCAACAGCACCTGAGACGCCTCCTTTACCAGCAACACCTGAGATGGCTCCCTGCTGCCTCTGCCAGCAGCACCTGAGACGACCTCCCTGCTGCCTCTACCAGCAGCACTGGAGACGGCTCCCTGCTGCCTCTGCCAGCAGCACCTGAGACTGCCTACCTGCTGCCTTTGCCAGCAGCACCTGAGACGGTCTCCCTGCTACCTCTGCCAGCAGCACCTGAGACGGCCTCCCTGTTGCCTCTACCAGCAGCACCTGAGATGGCTCCTTGCTGCCTGTACCAACAACACCTGAGACGGCTTCCTGCTACCTCTACCAGCAGCACCTGGAACGCCTCCCTGTTCCGGCTACAACGCCGAGACCCAAGTCAGTCTCTTCCGGCGACAACGCCGAAACCCGAGCCAATCTCTTCCTGCGACAACACCAAAACCTGAGCCAGTCTCTTCCGGCGACAACGCCGAAACCCGAGCCAATCTCTTCCGGCGATAGTGCCGAAACCCAAGCCACCACGGCTCTCTCTTTCGGCAACGGTGTCGGCGTCGGCGTCGTTCGAGCCTTCTCTATTCAGAAACAACGTCGCCCTTCACAACCTCTCTCTTCTTCCACTCACACAGTCGCACAACGACGCACTGTTACAGCAAGCCCGAGAGATCTGTTCTTCCAGCAACAACAGCGAACAACCGCACCGGCAACGACAACCTGCTACCTCTACCGGCAGCAGCGAAGCTTCTCACTGCTTCCTCTTGCTAGCCACACCGACGCAGATCCGAAATCCCGAGAGAGAGTTCCGAGAAAAGCTTCCCTGTTCTCTCACGGTGCCGAGTCCCGAGCTTACCCTCTTCCGACAGCGGCGTCGCTTCTCACGACAGTGAGAAGCCTCCTCTCTTCCGGGACCGACGACGCTCGTCCCGAATTGCTTTGTTCCGGGTCCGAGCGTCGCCTCTGAGCCCTCTCGCTTCTGGGTCTGAGAGCTTCTCTCCGCGGCGTCGTCCCGACGAGAGTCAGAGGCTGAAGCCTCTCGATTTCTCTCTTCCGCAGCTCCCACTGACGCCGATGCAGAAATTCAGAGGGAGATAGGTAAGTCCCGAGATTTTTCCTGTTTTTCCGCTGCGTCTTTGTAAGTTCCGAAGAAGGAAACTTGCTGAATGACATAAATACCCTTCATGTCCCTTGAGTGGTGGGTCAGGCTCCACAATACTCAACACTTAGACCCAATTTAATATGGTATCAGAGCAACCACTCAGTATGTGGGCATTCTTCCCAAATTATCCACGTACCACACATGAGGGCCTCCACCCAAATTATCCACGTGCCTACACGTGAGGGAGTGTTAAGGAATAGTCCCACATGGATTAGTGAAATAAAAGATTTTGAGTTTATTAAGTTGGCAGAAGAGGTTTTCTAAGTGGCTAGTCATATTGGGATAAGGCATTGGACCCAAAAACAAGTTATTTATTAGCCTCGATGCGGGTTTTGTATTAATAATACTTTTCTTTTGGTCCTCATATAGGACCTTACGAATCATGATTTGTTCGATTTCACTTCGAACAAATGAAAAAGGATATGCATTCTCGGTTGATTGATAATTGGAGGCCTTTTGCTTCGCATGATCAATAATTAGAGGCCTTTTGAGCCTCCTTTCATTTCTGACACCTGTCTTCCTTTTTTGTAGTTGGAAAAGTTTTCTTTATTTGTTTCATTTCTATGTTCAAGGATTCCAGAATATCCCAGAAGTTCCAAAAAAAAAAAAAAAAAAAAAAAATCCAGAACATCATTATAAAAAAGAATTTCGTTACTTGTTTTGTCTATGGTGGAGTTGGCAACTTAGTTCCTTAATGAAGTAGATTTTAAATGGAAAAAAAATTGTTTTTTTTTCCAGAATATTACCTATATTTTTTGCTCCCACCCCTTTGAGGCACTGAATGTTGATTGTAAAATATTTGTTGAGTTTTTCTAATGATATTCATTTACATAGTCTATCAAACTTCAGTTCATTGTGAACTCTGTGCTCTTTTATAAGTCAATGAAACTATAATGTATGAGTTAGGAGTACAAACCATGCACTTCAAGCTTATTTTGGTTCGTCCTATATCATCTGTAAAGTTATTGGCTTTATCTGTTTAGCTTTTTAGTATGAACACTGCAATTGTCCAGGCCTCGTGAAAATCAATTTATGTTTCTATTTTAATGGTAGGGACTTCTCCATGAATTATCTGGTGGATCAAATTGAAGGACTGACATGTTTTATGATGTTACCATCAGAAACAGGATGGTAATTATTTGAATTGCTTAGAAAATGTGCTGATAAAATTCTACTTCTTGCCAGCTTGTGGGGCAGAACTTGCTTCAGGCTCCAAGTGTGAGTGTGAACTTCGGCGCACCTCCTATTTTGTATTTTATTTTCTCTGTTTATTCTGTACATTATGGTAACAATGATTCTTAGAAAGACAACCAAGTCGTTGGAGGAGGAATCTCATTAAATTTCAAGGAGGACAATGGCTAGGTCTGTGTAGAACCTTGTATCCATGCAGATTCGAGCAATGATCTTTCACACTCCTTTGTTTGTTAGCTTTTGATGGTTGGATGGTGTTTTAGATTCATATGTTTGAGAAAATTTTACCTGGATGATTGATTTGCTATCTTTCTTATCAGCTTAGAGGACACTTATGAAGTACTGAGGACACTTCAAGGTCTTGGTATAGATAAAAGTGCTGATATAAGCCCTGGAACATGCCCTGTTGTTGTTGAGACTCTTGGATCGTCATCTGCTAGTGCAAAGGACTACTTTGATACTCTAAGAGCAAATAGCATAATGAATTGTGATGTTGATGACAAAATTTTTGAGGTGGTTTTCAAAGCTTTAACAACAATTATGAAAATTGAGGTTTCCGGTTGTTTGTTTTTGTTTTGCTTTGTTAATGACTGTACTATTCCTCACTTACTTTCTGAAGGCAAGGACTTCAAAGCTTTAAGCCATTCTGAGGGATGCAACTTCACTCCTTAACTTCTACCACTCCATTGGTAGTTTGTTTTTTTAAGTGACTCAGCAGCTCAGAAATGTCTCTTTTGTTTTTGAGAAAACAGTAATGTTTCTTTCCTTATTGTGATTTTGTTGTCAGTCCTTGTTTATATCTAATAAAAAATAAAGTAAAGACAATTTTGCATTACAAAAAAAATAATTACATATAATTTTTTTGGGAGGAATATCATGGAATTTTTTATGCATTGAAACATCACTGAAACTTCCATACAAATCAAATACCCTGAACACTTCCATCTCATAGTTGTACTCTCCTGTTAGGTCTTTTTAAGTGTTTTCTGGTCCAAACTTGTTCTGCTACTCCAATATTGAATGTTTGTTGAACATTCCAATGGTCCTTCACCTTTTGTTTGGCGTAACTTGGGTCACGGTGTTGCCTCTTTGTATGTATATGTATGTATGTATGTATATATGTATTCTTCCCTGGCGTCTATTTCATTTAGTTGAGGAAATCAGTGATATTATCTATCAGATTGACGCCACTTGGATCCGCATGCCTAGATCTTCCAATGCCATTTGCAAGAGGGCCTTGCCAAGGAAGATGTCTCTATTGCTTAACTAGTTATTCATCTGGCCTTGTATGTTGCATTTTTGTTTCTTTGTTGTTAGAGGTAGTTTCTTTTAGTATTTTGTTCCTCTCCCCTTTGGCAGGTCTTTATTGCATCCTCTCTTTCCTTTGATGAAATCCCATTGCACCGTTCAAAAGAATATATATTCCCTTTGAAATTGAACGTTTAGTTGTTGATGTTTGTTCGTTCTACTGCGAAATGGCAACTTTCAGAGATGTGTTTATTTCAGGATTGGCTATGTGTCTATATGTTTGAGTTCTTTTTTTTACTTTTTTTCAGCTGAAGTCATTTGTTGCTTTAACCATCATAATCTCTATTTGCACTTCTAATTTTGTTTGCAGGATCAAGGTGGCAAAGCCAATGTGCTTCTTGAGGATGCAGATGGCATTTTTCATGCAATCAAGGTCAGTGGACCTGCTTCATTGCTCTGTCTCTGACTGTGTTGATTCCCTCATTGCAATAGCTGCATAATACTCCATGAATGTTTTTCCCTTATTTGCTTTTGGCAGGTGCTAAGCCAGAGTGATGGAAAATGGAAGTATGATTCCAGTGGTGCTGAATCCAGTGCTTATGCATCTGGTACGAACTCTTCGATGTTCTTGAAATAGATTCAGCTTTATTTATTTTCTTGTGTTGCATATATTTCTTAAGACCTTTCCGTATTGCATTTAACACTAGCCCAAGTGGCCTTTCCTGTATGTTGTAGAATAGATTCCTATCAACCTGAGGGATTCTTTTTCTCATCAATTTTTCTATTGAGAGTTTCTCTTTGATGTTTTATGTAGAATACATGTGTGAATTTCGTCACTGAGCTGAGTTTGACTGCTACTATTTGCAGGGGTGGCACTTGAAACACTTGCAGGAGTTCTTAAATTAGCAGGTGCTGAATTTGATCAGTCTATGGTAAGTGCTTCTAATTTGATTGGAGAAATTCTACTTAGTCTAATTATGTAATCCAATAATTAACGCTGGCCTAATTTGCAATTGGCTCTTCTTTCATGTATGTTGATGGACACAAGTTTGGAATAGATTTAGGAAAATTATGCATCCCTTGTTTTAGGTTAAATATTTTATAGCAGATGGTTTGCTCATCTCAAATTTGTTTGTTCTATTCATGGCAAATTGACATTGTGAAAAATGACATTGTCAAGCTTTTTGACAGTATTGAAAGTTATGGTATGCATCTAAAATTTATGTTCTTGGTTACTGTATTTATGAGCTCCTTTTTACTTAAGGCTTTGTGTATATTGGACTCTCTGTTTCGCAGATGACGGGGCATTGTATTTTGGTGAGAAACTTGTTGATGCCAAGGAACATCAGGGTCCTCTGCCTACCACGTCATCAGTAGTTCGGGGGTTCTCATCATTTGCTGCAGTAACTTCTGGGAGGTTAAATGTGAGATAATGAAAATCCTCTAACCAGGACTTTCCATTTAAAGGTTTGACATAACTGCATTTTCTGTACGCCTTGTAAAATTTCCATTCAATGTTGCATTTGAATTTACAGATTCCTGGAGATAAAATATTGGGTTTGACAAATTTCTTCCTGTCTATTGGGGTTCCTGGAAACATGAAGGATCTCTGTTACCAGATAGACTCTTTAGCTTGCTTGGAGAACAACAGGTAGGTGCTGTTTTTCAAAGTTTCTGAACTTTGATTTGTTCTTTTGATTAACTGTGTAAACTGAAAACATTGGCTGACATCCAAAGTCTTATAATCAAATTATTTATTGGCTAATCATGAGAAGTACTTTCCCCCTTGTGATCACGAAAAGTACCTTTTCTATCATATTACAGTATAGACTTCTGACATCCAACAATTCTACTTTCTTTACAATCAAAGTACTTAAATGGTATAAACAATGCTGTCAAAGTTCTGTTATTCTGTGTTAAATGTGCACATGTTATAGTTGACATAAAAAGTTTGAAATAGACAGGTCCAGAAACTCAACTAGAATTGTCTCAAATTTCTTGCCAGAGCTGCCAATAATATAGATATGTTGGACTTTGCTCTCAACATGTCTCAGCTTCAGGAAAACCTACAATAAAAAAATAAAATGTCATGGAGTAATTAAACAAAACAGAATTGCTGAGAGTGACACACAACTTTCTCCTGATAGGTCCAATCTGAAATAAGAGAAGAAAACAAGATTCTACAATGAACAACCAGTCTCTTAAGTATAAAAACTTTTTCATCTGACAGTAATGGAAACTAAAAGGCTGAATGCGGTATTAACTAATCCAAAGGAACCACAGCTTTGACATATATTATAAGCATCCAATATACAATGTCTTTTATTTGTGATCACAAATACTGCAAAAATCAGGGGTGTCAGGGTGATTTAAAGGCCATCCTTTTATGGCTGTCAGTTGTCAGAGGCTTAGGCCAACAATTTAGCTGGGAATTGGTTCTTGCTGCAAGACCTTGTTAGGGTAGAATCCATCCCCTCTTTATAGTCTTTTTGTTTGTTTTAGTCGTGGGCACTTTTTCTTTTCTCATCTTGTTCAAAGAGTTATGAACCATTTCTGTTCTTGCTCATCATAACGAAAAAACAAGAAACAAAAAATGAATTAAAATCAAACTAAATGATTATCTGTTCTGCATATAAAACTTTCTTATTTTATTCTATCTTCTCATTTTCTTCAACAAAAAAAAAAAAAAACAGCAAAGAATAAGCATATATAACCAAATCTTCTCTATAATGGAAAACAAATATACAAAAAAAAACAGAACTAAATTCTAGAAGTAGAACTAAAAAGACAACAAACCCGAAGAAAGAATTGACTTCTGCACTGTTTCCACATGGCCAACGTCACTGTCCAGCACTGCAATTCCTGTTGAGCTGACAGTTGGAGATGCCACAATGGTAACTTATAATGGTCTTCTTCTAGATTCTGCTTTTTTAAAAGGTGAACTTAGATGAATCTAAATGAAGAAAAGAAGAAATTAAAGAAATTATAGTTAGAAGAGGAGAAGAAGTGAAGGGGGAGGAAGACCAGAGAGAAGCAGCAACGGTGGAAATCGAGACTTATCCCCTTTATAATCTCCTTAAGTGAAAACAATATGAAACGACTAAAATCCTCCTCATCTACAACCGTACATAACTCTCTCTATTCAACTTAGATTTTCATACAAAATCGAAACATAGGCGCATGACATAAAGAACTACCAATCTGATACATTATGACACTTATAAGACAAAGAAACGACCAAACATGTAATTTAACACTAAACATGTACAAAATTTTAATATGAATCTGATTCCTTTTTAACACATTTTTTCAGGAAAACTCATTTTTACATGCTCTAGGGCGTGTTGATTTGGATTTGCCAGAAGCGCCAGATAAAGCTCCACGGCCTTCTGCTCAACCTGTTGATCCTTACTCCAGATTTGGTCCCAAAGCAGAGATATCCCATGGCTATTTTGATGCAGCTAATCCGCTTGCGATTGAACGTCAAGAACTTCCCGACCACCATTGCAGCTACATTTGCCATCCTCTTCCACGTTGGCCTTGCAGCTGTACTTGTGTTATATGTTTTTTTCTGGATCAAGGTTTGTTTTCATCAATAGATTTTGATTTTTAGTACTCTCAAACTAATTCTTTTTATTATAGTTTTCAGCAAGCTTTACTCTTACTTCTCTCTTTTACAGTTGGATCTGTTCACTACATTGAAGGCTGTGGGATTCCTGGGGGTGTTCCAAGTGTTTGTGGGACACAGGACCCTCTCTTATCTGGCTTCAACATCATCCAAACAGAAATCTGCCTGAGCACGAGTCATCTATCATCAGTCTTGTCAGTTTCAGTTTTGCTAACAACCCTGTAATCCTTGGGCTAAATGATGGTATTATTTTCATTATTTTGCTAAGTGCAGTTCCCACAACAGCAGGCGGGTGGAGAGTTAACCTTCGTGGGTTCAGTGTAAAGGGTTAAGAGACTGTATAAATGCCAAATTCTTGTTGAAATGCTCCTCGAAGCTGCATTGAGTATTCAGTTAAAAGTGTACTGTTTTATAATATTGAGATGTGATATGCTATTGTGAAATAAATATAAGCTCATATAAAACTTGAATTGGGTCGGGTTTGCCAAACTCCATTTGCTATGGTGGAGCTGAAATCATTTCCGGATCCCAGCAGCTGTATCTGGTGATAATGGCCAAAGGCAATGTAAATACTTCAATATTTTTGTACTGAATAGCTTATACATTGACAATACAGAAATCAAATTCCTGTTGATATTTTCTATGTGCTGATCCAGACAAATCTCTTGTATAACTAGACACAAAACTAAGCAACTAATGGAAGACAAAAAACATGGTACAATGAGAAAGATAGAATGGAGATGCTAATCAGAACAGCAACAAAACCCACAACAAACAGAACAAACTAATTTTGTGAGGGAGAGCAGGAATATCATAAATAACCTCTATTCAAATTTAAATGGTTGAAGCCAACAATATATTTAGGTAATTGACACAGAGTGTGCAATAACATAAATAAACGTGATCTATGTTTAGATCAATTTTATTATTGTAATTTTTTAAAAGCATAAACATGTTTATTTTTATTCATTGACAATTACACAAATATAACAACCAGCACATGTAAAGAAAAATCAATACCTTGAAGAACTACTGAAGGCACTTCTGGACTCTTTTCATAAATCTGCCTCCCCATTATTCGAGTCTGATATGAACATTTGGTAAACACTTTATCATGCTCCACTCTTTGCTTCCTTGTTGTTTGCACCATTGTGATAGAGTGGGGCAGCCAACAATTAGCAATGAACGAAGGCCAATGGGAAGCCTATCTTCGGGTAAGGACTCAACAAGAGGGCAACACTCGATCCAAAGGTATTCGAGAGAAGTAAGGTTGCACAGGCCCTTGGGCAGGGATTGGATTTTATCACAGTAATAGACAGAAAATTCTTCAAGCGACGAAGGTAGCTCATCTGGCAAAGATGCGAGTTCAGCGCAATGTATAATCCTCAACTCTGCAAGGGAAGATGGTAGGTAATCTGGCAAAGATGCGAGTTTAGTGCAATGGTCAATGTCCAAGATTTTAAGGGTGGTCAAGTTTAATAGCAAATCATGAGGGAGATATTGGAGCCCATTAATTTCCTTTATTGCCAGATGCTCAAGAGTAGAGAGATGAGGCAACACACTTGATAATGTTGTTTTGCTGCAACCAACCACTTTAAAATACTGTAAACATGAAACAATAGTCAAATCCCCTGGAAAAGGCTCAAGTCATGGACAACCAATGATTGATAACCTTTTCAAACAGGTCATATTTTGAATTCCTTTCCCTAATGATGTCATATTTGGACAGTTGATGATGTGTAACCCCGAAAGTGTTGTAGAAGGACCTTCTGGCAAGGACAACAATTCATTACAATTTTCAATTTCCATGTCCTTTATGTTAATGAGAGACTGAAGAAATCCATTCGGCAACAACTTCACTCTTCGAAAACCAGAAATGTTCAAAGAGGAAAGAGAGGTTAAATTACTCAAAGACTTCAACATTATCACCTCATTGCAATACCCAACCTCTGAATCTTGTCCACTCAAGTTCTCACATTCCTGAGTTTTTTCGTATACATAAAGTCCGAGAGTTTTCAAAGTGAGGGGGGGTGATGGGAAGTTCTCTTAGTTTCGGGTAGTTCATAACTTCCAATTCTATGAGACGTGGAAATCAACTTCTTTTGCTTCAAACTGCCACTCCAAATTAAGCAAATGCTTCAACTGCAATATTTGTAATGATGGAAATGCTCTATTGCCAACAAATTCACGGCTGACATGCTTAAGTTGTTGCATTTCTACTATGACCAACTTTTTGAGAGAGCGCAATTGACCAAACGATGTAAGCAATTTGCATTTCCTGCAACCAATTAGTTCTATCTCCACCAATTTGGAGAAGGATGGGTCCCCTAGCCAACTTGGAAACTTGAAACCACCGTAGTTCTTTACAGTTAGGTGTCTAAGATTAACATGAGGAGGTTCAAGAGCTTCAAGTATTTCTTTCTCATCATTTCCATCCCATAAGTTAGAAGAATCCGGCCCACTCCTTTCCATCACCAATATGACAAGTTGATGCTTGTTCTTTGAATTAGCAACCCTTGCCTCTTCCACGCTTTCCACATTCTCAAGGTTGGTTATCCGCATCTCGTGAAGGTTTTCCAAGAGATTTAACCTCCCTATTCCAATCTCGTTTGTGATACAATAATTGCTCAGTCGACGAATATTAGTGAACCTTTCAATTCTTGGCAGCAACGAAGTCTTGATGAACTCTTCTTTTATTTCAAAGAATTGTAGATTGATTAGATTAATCATCTCTTTTGGTAGCTCTGCCAAGTTATTGCAATTGTAAAGACATAGTGATTAAAGATTGTACAACCTACAAATAGAATCTGGTAGCTTTTCTACACTCGTTCCTTCTATATTGAGGCTATGAAGGTTATTCAGGTCGCCAATGTGTGTTGGTAACACCCTTAACCCCATACAAAATGAAAGGTCAATCTCTTGTAATTTCTCTAATTTACATAAAGAAGCTGGAAGCATCTCTATTCTGGTTCTTGACAACATGAGGTAGCGGAGGTTATTTAGATTGCCAATGTTTGTTGGTAGCACAACAAACTTGTCACACCATAAAAGGTCAATCTCTTGTAGCTTCTCCAATTTACATAAGGAATCTGGAAGCACCTGTAATCTGGTTGTCTTCAATAAGAGATATCGTAAATTAATGAGGCTTCCAATGCCACACGGTAACTCTAACAAATTGTTGCAATCATTTAAATTTAGTGTTTGCAAATTATGGAGACTACAAATTGAATATGGTAGGCTTTCTATACGACTGTGTTGTAGATCAAGATGTCGTAGATGTTTTAAATTACCAATTGACTCGGGAATTTCCTGTATCGAAAATCCATTTAGATCTAGAACACGCATGCGTTCGAAACTGTGGCCTATTTGCTTCAATACCTCGTCAAAGCTTGCATCAACTATTGAAAGTGTATGTAAGCTCTTGGATTTACCCAATTCTTTCAATAGTATTTGGTTCACGACTTTGCAAAACAATGACACATGTCTAGTTTCTTCAGTAGGCCTTTTTGTCACAATCTTCTCTTGGATTCTGATAGAAATATTCCCCATGATTACCTTCGCAAGCTCACGAATAAGGTCATGCATCAAATAAAAGCTATACTCATTAGGTTCAAAATTCAGAATTTGGAAAAAAATGTTTGGCAACCAAATTGTCAAAGTAATCATTTGCAATGTCTTCCATCTCATCATTTTTATTAGCTTCAATAAAACCCTCTGCCATCCACAAGAGGATTATTTCCTTCTTTTGAAAATAATCATGTTTGAAACATGTGGTAGTATATGTGAAACAACGTTTTTGGTGTGGATCCAAACAGAGATAACTGAGCATCAATGCAGGGAGTATATAATCCTTGGTTTTTGGAAACTCCCAGATTGCACTTTCTAATAATCTTTCCCATTTATCAACATGGACGGTACCTAACAATCCACCAATCATGTTTGCAACCAATGGTAATCCCTGACACTTCTTCACTACTTTCACTCGTAATATTTCCAAGTTTGCTTGCTCATTAGCATTATCACTATAATCAAACACTTTTTCTTTAACGATAGTCCAACAATCATCATCTGATAACCCCTTTAACCTGTAAATGCAATCACGTGAACCCATGCTCCTGCACACTTCTTCACTTCGTGTTGTTGCAATAATTTTGCTTCCTTTTTGGACGGATCTAATTAAAGGCACCAAAAGAGTCTCCTAATCCTCAAAGTTCTCTGCCCACGCATCGTCTAGCACCAGTAACAACTTCTTTTCTTTCACCAACTCATGGAGGCGGCATTGCATTGGATCCAAGGATCCCAACTTGTATTTGGCATTTGTTATAGCTTCAATTATGCATTTGGTCACTCTTACAAGGTCAAAGTCATGAGATACATGAACCCAGGCTTTCAGATCGAATTGATCAGTATCATTGTAAGCCAACTTAGCAAGAGTTGTTTTACCAAGCCCCCCCATACCAACAATGCCAATCACAGATAAGTTACTTCTCCCAGAAGATTGATCCGATTTTAAAAATGATATTATCTCCTTATCACTCTCCCGTCCAAACACACGATTTTTGTCTACAAAAGAAGTAGTTTATCTTCTCTTCCGAATATCTCTAAGTGTTCTTCCACCAACACCTCTCAGATTAAGGGAATTACCGTATTCAACGATTTCTTCCCACTTCCCTTTTTTGTTCTAAGACGTAAATTAGCAAACAACCAAAAAGTCTTGTTTATTCTTTGAAGAGATGCATCACGAACGTAATCAGGTAAATAGGTTTAAATAAATAAAAATACTATTTGGAGTTTAAACTATTTTTTTTCATTGCATGTAATATAATTGAAGGGTGGGAAGATTCCTGGCAGCTTGGTCCCTTGATCCAGACTTGACGACGAGGAAGATGACAAGCAACTACTATACTTGATTAATTTCCTTGAAAAATTCTTGTTTCTTGTTTTTTCGTTGTGATGAGCAAGAACAGAAAGGGTACATAACTCTTTGAACAAGAGGAGAAAAGAAAAAGTGCCCACGACTAAAACAAACAAAAAGACTATAAAGAGGGGATGGATTCTACCTTAACAAGCTCTTGCAGCAAGAACCAATTCCCAGCTAACAGTTGGAGATGCCAAACTTATAATGGTCTTCTTCTACCTTATGCTTTCTAAAAGGTGAACTTAGATGAATCTAAATGATAGAAAAGAAGAAATTAAAGAAATTTTGAGTTAGAAGAGGAGAAGAAGTGAAGAGGGAGGAAGCTTCGATCAGGCAGGCTTACACTTACTGCTTTGATAAATTGTTGCTGGCTATTAGCTGCTTGAGGAGCAGATGAAGTTTTCTGTGCCAATGGACTATTCTTTTAGCTACCGGACCACTCTTTTTCGCATTCGTTGTTAGTTCGTTTTACATTTTACCATATTTAATTCCTATAGGAGGTTCAAGTACTGTAACATTGGAGATAAGAAGAAACAGCAGTAGTTTGCTTTTGTTGCTATATGGCTATGTTGATGCAGCTAATCCGCTTGGGAGTGAACATCAAGAACTTCCCAACCTCCAGCCTTCCAGCTACATTTGCCATCCTCTTCCACGTTGGCCTTGCAGCTGTACTTGTGTTATATGTTTTTTTCTTTGTTCTCATCAATAGTTTTTTATTTTTTAGTACTCTTGTTTCTCTCTTTTACAGTTGGATCTGTTCACTACATTGATGGCTGTGGGATTCCTGGGGGTGTTCCTAGTGTTTGTAGGACACAGGACCCTCTCTTATCTGGCTTCAACATCGTCCAAACAGAAATCTGCCTGAGCACGAGTCATCTATCAACAATCTTGTCAGTTTCAGTTTCGCTAACAACCCTGTAATCCTTTGTCTAAATAATGGTATTATTTTCATTATTTTGATAAGTGCAGTTCCCACAACAGCAGGCGGGTGGAGAGTTATCCTTCGTGGGTTCGGTGTAAAGGGTTAAGAGACTCTGTATAAATGCAAAATTCTTGTTGAAATGCTGCTCCTCGAGGATGATAAGTGTATTCCGTAAATCAAATTCGAGCTGGTTGTGATGTCTGAATGGTATGAAATAGACCAGACACAAATCACAACCTGTTTCTTATTGGAATGTATTGAAGATAGCGTTCGAACTTCATATACAACTCTCCTATACCTAAACACAAAACTAAACAACAAATGGAAGACAAAAAAACACGGTACACTGAGAAAAATAGAATGAGATGCTAATCAGAACAGCAACAAAACCCACAACGAACAGGAAGAGACTAATTTTGTGAGGGAGAGCATGAATATCAATTATGAAACCTCTTGACAACTGCAGCCAAATGTATTTCCCCTGGTGTTCTTCAAGGGCTAATTCTGTCCTCACAGGGCTCGCTTCTTCCTTCAGGAGAGCATGAATAACAACTATGAAACCTCTTGATAACAACAGCCATGTATTTCCACTGGTGTTCCACAAGCGCTAATTCTGCCTCCTTTCTTCCATCCCCTACAAAAACTCCAGTACCGTATGGAGAACCACCACTGATTGAGTCAATTTAAAGTGTAACCAATTGGATCAAAGATCATTCCATGGTGGGTTAACTGGGTGATCACAGTCCAACTATAGCAAGAAGAAAACCATGACCAGAAGATATATTAAAGTTTCAACTCAATATGCCTCCAGATGGATGATAAACAGTTGATAGGAAATCTCCATCTCTATTCAAATTTAAATGGTTGAAGCCAACAATATATATTTAGGTAATTGACGCAGAGTGAGCAATAACATAAAAAACGTGATCAATGTAAATTTTATTATTGTAAAATTTTAAAAGCATAAACAAGTTTATTTTTAATCATTGACAATTACAACAACAACAACAAAAAAAAAAAAACAACCAGCACCGTATGGAGAACCATCCCTGATTGACTCCATTTTGAACATCCCAACGCCAAAAGTGTATGCAATTGGAATAAAAATCAGTCCATGGTGGGTTAACTATGGTGGGTTAACTGGGTGATCGCAGTCCAAGTATAGAAAGAAGAAAACCATGCCTAGAATATATATTCAAGTTTTAGCTCAATATGCCTCCAAAATAGATGATAAACATTTTGTTAATCTCCATCTCTATTGAAATATAAATGGTTGAAGCCAACAATATATTTAGGTAATTGACGCAGAGTGTGCAACAATATAAATAAACATGATCTATGTAAATTTTATTATTTTTATTTTTTAAAAGCATAAACATGTTTATTTTTATTGATTGACAATTACACAAATAAAACAATCAGCACATGTAAAGAAAAATCAATACCTTGAAGAACTATTGAAGGCGCTTTTGGACTCTTTTCATAAAATCTGCCTCCCCATTACTCCAATTGCAGATAAACATCTTCTATGCACTTTATCATGCTCCACTCTTTGTTTCCTTGTTGTCGGCACCGTTGTATTAGAATTGGGTAATCACAAATTCTCAAACAAAGAAGGCCAGCAGGAAGTCCATCATCAGGGAAGGACTCAACTAGAGGGCAATCTTGTATCCGAAGGGTTTTGAGAGAAGTAAGGTTGCACAGGCCTTTGGGCAGGGATTTGATTTTATCACAGTTGGATACAGATAAATCTTCAAGTGACAAAGGTAGCTCATCTGGCAAAGATGCGAGTTCAGTGCAATGTCGAATTGTCAATTGTTTAAGGGAGGATGGTAGCTCATTTGGCAAAGATGCAAGTTCACTGCAATGTTTAATCTCCAAGTATTTAAGGGTGGTCAAGTTTAATAGCAAATCATGAGAGAGATATTGGAGCCCATCAATTTCCTTTATTACCAGATGCTTAAGAGTAGAGAGATGAGGCAACACACTTGATAATGTTCTCTTGCTGCAACCAACCATTTCAAAATAATGTAGATATGAAAAAATAGTCAATTCCCCTGGAGAAAACTCAAGTCGTGGACAATGCCTGATTTTTAAACTTTCCAAACAAGTCATATTTTGAAATCCCTTCCCTAATGACCTCATATTTGGACAGTTGATGATGATTAACCTCGAAAGTGTTGTAGAAGGACCTTCTGGCAAGGACAACAATTCATCACAATTTTCAATTTCCAAGTTCTTTATGTTAATGAGAGATTGAATAAATCCATTTGGCAACAACTTCACTCTTCGAAAACCAAAAATGTTCAAAGAGGAAAGTGAGGTTAAATTACTCAAAGACTTCAACATTATCATCTCATTGTAATGCCCAACCTCTGAATCTTGTCCACTCAAGTTCTCACATTCCCGAGTTTTTTTGTATCCATAAAGTACGAGAGTTTTCAAAGTGAGGGGGGTGATGGGAAGTTCTCTTAGTTTCGGGCAGTTCCCAACTTGCAGTTCTATGAGACGTGGAAAATCAACTTCTTTTGCTTCAAACTGCCCCTCCAAATTAAGCAAATGATACAAGTGCAATATTTGTAATGATGGAAATGCTCCATTGCCAAAAAATTCACGGCCAACATGGTTAAGTTCTTGCATTTTTACTATGAACAATTTTTTGAGAGAGCGCAATTGACCAAGCGATGTAAGCAATTTGCATTTTCTGCTACCAATTAGTACTATCTCCATCAATTTGGAGAAGGATGGGTCCCCTAGCCAACTTGGAAACTTGAAACCACCGTAGTTCTTTACAGTTAGGTGTCTAAGATTAACATGAGAAGGTTCAAGAGCTTCAAGTATTTCTTTCTCATCATTTCCATCCCATAAGTTAGAAGAATCAGTCCTACTCCATTCCAACATCAAAGTGACAAGTTGATGCTTGTTCTTTAAATTAGCCACCCTTGCCTCTTCCACGCTTTCCACATTCTCAAGGTTGGTTATCTGCATTTCGTGAAGGTTTATCAAGGGGTTTAACCGCCCTATTCCAATCTCGTTTGTGATACCATAATTTCTCAGTTTACGAATATTAGTAAACCTTTCAATTATTGGTAGCAAAGAAGTCTTCATGAGTTCTTCCTCTATTTCAAAGGATTGTAGATTGATTAGATTACTCATCTCTTTTGGTAGCTCTGTCAAGTTATTGCACCTCAGAAGATATAGTGGTTGAAGATTGTACAACCTGCAAATGGAGTCCGGTAGCTTTTCTACGATCGTTCCTTCTATATTGAGGCCACGAAGGTTATTCAGGTCACCAATATTTGATGGTAACACAACAAACTTACGACAATATGAAAGATCAATCTCTCTTAACTTCTTCAATTTACATAAGGAATCTGGAAGCATCTGTAACATTGTGTAACTCAATATGAGATATCGTAGATTAATGAGGCTTCCAATACCTCCCGGTAACTCAACCAAATTTATGCATTCACTTAAATTTAGTGTTTGCAAATTATAGAGGCTACATATGGAATCTGGCAAGCTTTCTATACGGTTTGCATCTAGACCAAGATGTCGTAGATGTTTCAAATTACCAGTTGACACGGGAATTTCACCCATCAAATTTCCCTTTAGATATAGAACACGCAAGCGTTCAA
The DNA here is from genome assembly GCF_029961685.1 of Aristolochia californica. NCBI lineage: Eukaryota > Viridiplantae > Streptophyta > Magnoliopsida > Piperales > Aristolochiaceae > Aristolochia > Aristolochia californica. The sequence continues at coordinate 891,017 of NW_027181804.1, read as the reverse complement.
AACTGTGGTCTATTTGATTCAATACTTTGTCAATGTTTCCATTGTATATTGAAAGTGTACGTAAGCTCTTTGCTTCAACCAATTTTTCCAATAGTATTTGGTTCACGACTTTGCCAGCCAGTGACACATGTCTAGTCTCTTCAGTAGGCCTTTTTGTCCCAATCTCCCCTTGGATTCTGAAAGAAATATTCCTCATGATTACCTCCGCAAGCTCACGAATAAGGTCATGCATCCCATAATACCTATAGTTGTAATGACAACCATAACCATCAATGACTTGGAAAAAATGTTTGGCAACCAAATTGTCAAAGTAATCATTTGCAATGTCTTCCATCTCATCATTTTTATTAGCTTCAATAAAACCCTCTGCCATCCAAAAGCGGATCATTTCCTCCTTACTAAAATAAACCCTTACGATACATGTGGCAGTATATGTGAAGCAACGTTTTTGATGTGGATCCAAACAGAGATAGCTGAGCATCAATGCAGGGAGTATATAATCCTTGGTTTTTGGCAACTCCCAGATTTCACTTTCTAGTAATTTGTCCCATTTATCAACATGGACAGTACCTAACAATCCACCAACCACATTTGCTACCAATGGTAATCCCTGACACTTCTTCACTACTTTCACCTGTATTCTTTCCAAGTTTGCTTGCTCATTAACATTATCACTATAACCAAGCACCTTTTCTTTAACAATAGTCCAACAATCATCATCTGATAACCCCTTTAACCTGTAAATGTAATCACGTGAACCCATGCTCCTGCACACTTCTTCACTTCGTGTTGTTGCAATAATTTTGCTTCCTTTTTGGACGGATCTAATTAAAGGCGCCAAAAGAGTCTCCCAATCCTCAGAGTTCTCTGTCCACGCATCGTCTAACACCAATAACAACTTCTTTTCTTTTACCAACTCTTGGAGGCAGCATTGCAATGGGTCCAAGGCTCTTTTCTCTTCTTTAAGACATCCTATTGATTCAATTATTGATCTGGTCACTCTTACAAGGTCAAAGTCATGAGACACATGAACTCACGCTTTCGTATCGAATTGATCAGAATCATTGTAAGCCAACTTAGCAAGAGTTGTTTTACCAAGTCCCCCCATACCAACAATGCCAATCACAGATAAGTTACCTCTCCCAGAAGATTTATCCAATTTCAAAAACGATATTATTTCCTCCTTTTCACTCTCTCGTCCGAACACACGATCTTTATCTACAAAAGAAGTAGTTTCTCTTCTCTTCTGAATATCTCCCAGTGTTCTTCCACCAACACCTTCTCTCAGATTAAGGGCATTCCCGTATTCAACAATTTCATCCCACCTCTCTAAGACCTCGTTTATCTTGGATGCAATATGATAATTAAAAGAACAATTTTCAACTGCACCGAATACTTTATCCAATTTCAGAGAAGAGAATAAGGTTTCTTCATCAGATTTATCTCTGTTCTCCAACTGCAACCGAAGAAGTTCGTAGTTCATCTCGTCGACGATGTCCTCCATGTCGTAAGTCAACCCCCTAAGGTCGTCCACCCAAGATCGCACAGACTCCTCTGTGAACTGCCGAGTTTCAGCATCATTGAGGAGAGGTTGAACTCCCAGGAGATATCTTTTCAACCTCTTAAGCTCTTTGTCAACACCCCAGAATTGACCTAGCTTTTTCTGGATGATAGGGGTGAGTGCCTGAGCCAATCCTTGAAAAACACCATTTAGAGCTGCGTCGCCGACCATACTTGCTGCATCGGCTGCCATTTTTCCGGCCATTGAACCAAGGACACCGGTAAAAAGATAGAAAGATGTTTTCCTCCGTCTGGCTTCAGAGTGGAGATCCTTTCCTTGCTTTCCCCTTGATTCCTTAATATGTATATATTAATTAAATGTTAATTAATTAACAACTTGCAACGACAGAAGTCTTGTTTATCTTTTAAAATAAAAAAAACTTGCAGCCTCCTTGTCGCAGTTCTATTCTTTGAAGAGATGCATCACGAACGTAATCAAGTAAATAGGCTTAAATTAATAAAAATACTATTTAGAGTAGACCTTTTTTCATCGCGTGTAAAATAATTGAAGGATGGGAAGATTCCTGGCAGCTTGGTCACTTGATCGAGACTTGACGACCTGGAAGACGAAGTTTTCTGGTATCCATCAATGCTTGAACGACGAAGCTTCCTGGTATCCATCAATGCTGGAACGGCGAAGTTTCCTCTTCTACAAGTAAACAGTTTCAAAAGGGCGAATTCTATCTTTCGAGCATTTTGCCTATAGTTTGGTCACCACTTGATACAGGATGAAGGAAGAAGAATGAATTGCTGGAGTAGAGGAGTCTTCTTAATTTCCAGTTAGATTAAAGAAACGGGTAGGTTGCTGGGGGGACAACTGGCATGCAGTGACCCGACAAGTTTTTGTTTTTTCTTTAACAAAAAACTTGCAGTCTCCGTGTCGTCGCTCCGTGAAGAGCTCCACCGTCTCCGTGTCACTGTCCAGCACTGCAATTCCTGTTGAGCTGACAGTTGGAGATGCCACAATGGTAACTTATAATGGTCTTCTTCTAGATTCCCCTTTTTTGTTCTAAGACGTAAATTAGCAAACAACCAAAAAGTCTTGTTTATTCTTTGAAGAGATGCATCACGAACGTAATCAGGTAAATAGGTTTAAATAAATAAAAATACTATTTGGAGTTTAAACTATTTTTTTTTCATTGCATGTAATATAATTGAAGGGTGGGAAGATTCCTGGCAGCTTGGTCCCTTGATCCAGACTTGACGACCAGGAAGATGACAAGCAACTACTATACTTGATTAATTTCCTTGAAAAATTCTTGTTTCTTGTTTTTTCGTTATGATGAGCAAGAACAGAAAGGGTACATTAACTCTTTGAACAAGAGGAGAAAAGAAAAAGTGCCCACGACTAAAACAAACAAAAAGACTATAAAGAGGGGATGGATTCTACCTTAACAAGCTCTTGCAGCAAGAATCAATTCCCAGCTAACAGTTGGAGATGCCAAACTTATAATGGTCTTCTTCTACCTTATGCTTTCTAAAAGGTGAACTTAGATGAATCTAAATGATAGAAAAGAAGAAATTAAAGAAATTTTGAGTTAGAAGAGGAGAAGAAGTGAAGGGGGAGGAAGCTTCGATCAGGCAGGCTTACACTTACTGCTTTGATAAATTGTTGCTGGCTATTAGCTGCTTGAGGAGCAGATGAAGTTTTCTGTGCCAATGGACTATTCTTTTAGCTAACGGACCACTCTTTTTCTCATTCGTTGTTAGTTCGTTTTACATTTTACCATATTTAATTCCTATAGGAGGTTCAAGTACTGGAACATTGGAGATAAGAAGAAACAGCAGTAGTTTGCTTTTGTTGCTATATGGCTATGTTGATGCAGCTAATCCGCTTGGGAGTGAACATCAAGAACTTCCCAACCTCCAGCCTTCCAGCTACATTTGCCATCCTCTTCCACGTTGACCTTGCAGCTGTACTTGTGTTATATGTTTTTTTCTTTGTTCTCATCAATAGTTTTTTATTTTTAGTACTCGCAAACTAATTCTTCTTATTATAGATTTCAGCAAGCTTTACTCTTGTTTCTCTCTTTTACAGTTGGATCTGTTCACTACATTGATGGCTGTGGGATTCCTGGTGTTTGTGGGACACAGGACCCTCTCTTATCTGGCTTCAACATCGTCCAAACAGAAATCTGCCTGAGCACGAGTCATCTATCATCAATCTTGTCAGTTTCAGTTTCGCTAACAACCCTGTAATCCTTTGGTTAAATAATGGTATTATTTTCATTATTTCGATAAGTGCAGTTCCCACAACAGCAGGCGGGTGGAGAGTTACCCTTCGTGGGTTCGGTGTGAAGAGTTAAGAGACTCTGTATAAATGCAAAATTTTTGTTGAAATGCTCCTCGAGGATGATAAGTCTATTCCTTAAATCAAATTCGAGCTGGTTGTGATGTCTGAATGGTATGAAATAGACCAGACACAAATCACAACCTGAATGTATTGAAGATAGCGTTCGAACTTCATATACAAATCTCTTCTATACCTAAACACAAAACTAAACAACAAATGGAAGACAAAAAAACACGGTACACTGAGAAATATAGAATGGAGATGCTAATCAGAACAGCAACAAAACCCACAACGAACAGGAAGAGACTAATTTTGTGAGGGAGAGCATGAATATCAATTATGAAACCTCTTGACAACTGCAGCCAAATGTATTTCCCCTGGTGTTCTTCAAGGGCTAATTCTGTCCACACAGGGCTCGCTTCTTCCTTCGGGAGAGCATGAATATCAACTATGAAACCTCTTGATAACAACAGCCATGTATTTCCACTGGTGTTCTGCAAGCGCTAATTCTGCCTCCTTTCTTCCATCCCCTGCAGAAACTCCAGTACCGTATGGAGAACCACCACTGATTGAGTCAATTTAAACATCCCAACGCTAAAAGTGTAACCAATTGGATCAAAGATCATTCCATGGTGGGTTAACTGGGTGATCACAGTCTAACTATAGCAAGAAGAAAACCATGACCAGAAGATATATTCAAGTTTCAACTCAATATTCCTCCAGATAGATGATAAACAGTTGATAGGAAATCTCCATCTCTATTCAAATTTAAATGGTTGAAGCCAACAATATATATTTAGGTAATTGACGCAGAGTGAGCAATAACATAAAAAACGTGATCAATGTAAATTTTATTATTGTAATTTTTTAAAAGCATAAACAAGTTTATATTTATTCATTGACAATTACACAAAAAAAAAAAAAAAAAAACAACAACCAGCACATGTAAAGAAAAATCAATACCTTTAAGAACTACTGAAGGCATTTCTGAACTCTTTTCATAAATCTGCCTCCCCATTACTTCGATGTCAGATGAACATTTTGTAAGCACTTGATCATGCTCCACTCTTTGCTTCCTTGTTGTTTGCACCGTTGTGATAGAGTGGGGCAACCAATAATTAGCAATGAACGAAGGCTAGTAGGAAGTCCATCATCAGGGAAGGACTCAACTAGAGGGCAACCCTTGATCCAAAGGTATGTGAGAGAAGTAAGGTTGCATAGGCCATTTGGTAGGGATTTAATTTTATCACAGTAAGAGATCGAAAATACTTGAAGTGATGATGGTAGCTCATCTGGCAAAGATGCAAGTTTAGTGCAATGTTCAATCGCCAACCATGAAAGGGAGGATGGTAGCTGATTTGGCAAAGATACAAGTTCAGTGCAATGTCCAATCCTCAACTGTGTAAGGGAGGATGGTAGCTGATTTGGCAAAGATGCAAGTTCACTGCAATGTTCAATCTCCAAGTATTTAAGGGTGGTTGAGTTTAATAGCAAATCATGAAGGAGATATTGGAGCCCATCAATTTCCTTAATTACCAGATGCTCAAGAGTAGAGAGATGAGGCAACACACTCGATAATGTTGTCTTGCTGCAACCAACCACTTCAAAATACCGTAAACATGAAAAAACAGTCAATTCCCCTGGAGAAGACTCAAGTCGTGGACAACGCATGATTACTAACTTTTTCAAACAAGTCATATTTCGAAATCCCTTCCCTAATGACCTCATATTTGGACAGTTGATGATGCGTAACCCCGAAAGTGTTGTAGAAGGACCTTCTGGAAAGGACAACAATTCATCACAATTTTCAATTTCCAAGTCCTTTATATTAATGAGAGACTGAATAAATCCATTCGGCAACAACTTCACTCTTCGAAAACCAGAAATGTTCAAAGAAGAAAGTGAGGTTAAATTACTCAAAGACTTCAACATTATCATCTCATTGCAATTCCCAACCTCAGAATTTTGTCCACTCAACTTCTCATATTCCTGAGTTTTTTCGTGTCCATAAAGTCCAAGAGTTTTCAAAGTGAGGGGGGTGACGGGAAGTTCTCTTAATTTTGGGCAATTCCTAACTTCTAGATCTATGAGACGTGGGAAATCAACTTCTTTTGCTTCAAATCGCCCCTCAAAATTAGGCAAATGCTTCAACTGCAATATTTTCAATGATGGAAATGCTCCATTACCAAAAGATTCACGGCCTACATGCTTAAGTTCTTGCATTTCTACTATGATCAACTTTTTGAGAGAGCGTAATTGACCAAACGATGTAAGTAATTTGCATTTCCTACAACCAATTAGTTCTATCTCCACCAATTTGGAGAAGGATGGGTCCCCTAACCAACTTGGAAACTTGAAACCACCGTAGTTCTTTACAGTTAGGTGTCTAAGATTAGCATGAGGAGGTTCAAGAACTTCAAGTATTTCTTTCTCATCATTTCCATCCCATAAGTTAGAAGAATCTGGCCCACTCCATTCCATCACCAATCTGACAAGTTGATGCTTGTTCTTTAAATTAGCAACCCTTGCCTCTTCCACGCTTTCCACATTCTCAAGGTTGGTTATCCGTATTTTTTGAAGGTTTATCAAGAGATTTAGCCGCCCTATTTCAATCTCGTTTGTGATACAATAATTGCTCAGTCGACGAATATTAGTGAACCTTTCAATTCTTGGCAGCAATGAAATCTTAATGAGCTCTTCCTTTATTTCAAAGAATTGTAGATTGATTAGATTAATCATCTCTTTTGGTAGCTCTACCAAGTTATTGCAATTGTAAAGACATAGTGATTGAAGATTGTGCAACATGCAAATGGAGTCTGGTAGCTTTTCTACACTCGTTCCTTCCATATTGAGGCTACGAAGGTTATTCAGGTCGCCAATGTTTGATGGTAATACAACAAACTTATGACAATATGAAAGTTCAATCTCTCTTAACTTCTTCAATTTACATAAGGAATCGGGAAGCATTTGTAACATTGTTTCCCTCAATATGAGATATCGTAGATTAATGAGGCTTCCAATACCTCCTGGTAACTCAACCAAATTTATGCATCCACTTAAATTTAGTGTTTGCAAATTATAGAGGCTACAAATGGAATTTGGCAAACTTTCTATATGGCTTTCATGTAGATCAAGATGTCGTAGATGTTTCAAATTACCAGTTGACTCAGGAATTTTCCCCATCGAATATCCATTTAGATCTAGAACACGCAAGCGTTCAAAACTGTGGTCTATTTGCTTCAATACCTCGTCAATGCTTGCATTGTTTATTGAAAGTGTACGTAAGTTCTTGGCTTCTACCAATTTTTCCAATAGTATTTGGTTCACGACTGTGCTAGCCAATGACACATGTCTAGTCTCTTCAGTAGGCCTTTTTGTCCCAATCTCCCCTTGGATTCTAAAAGAAATATTCCTCATGATTACCTCCGCAAGCTCACGAATAAGGTCATGCATCCCATAACACCTATACCTGTAAGGTCCAGTCAAACAATTAAGGAATTGGAAAAAATGTTTGGCAATTAAATTGTCAAAGTAATCATTTGCAATCTCTTCCATCTCATCACTTTTATCAGCTCCAATAAAACCCTCTGCCATCCACAAGCGGATCATTTCCTCTTTACTAAAATAATCATGTTTGAAACATGTGGCAGTATATGTGAAACAACGTTTTTGATATGGATCCAAACAAAGATAGCTGAGCATCAATGCAGGGAGTATGTAATCCTTGGTTTTTGGCAACTCCCAGATTTCACTTTCTAGTAATCTCTCCCATTTATCAACACGGACGGTACCTAACAATCCACCAACCATGTGTGCAACCAATGGTAATCCTTGACACTTCTTCACTACTTTCACCCGTAATCTTTCTAAGTTTGCTTGCTCATTTGCATTATCACTATAACTAAACACTTTTTCTTTAACGATAGTCCAACAATCATTATCTGATAACCCCTTTAACCTGTAAATGTAATCACGTGAACCCATGCTCCTGCACACTTCTTCACTTCGGGTTGTTGCAATAATTTTGCTTCCTTTTTGGACGGATTTAATTAAAGGCGCCAAAAGAGTCTCCCAATCCTCAGAGTTCTCTGTCCACGCATCGTCTAGCACCAATAACAACTTCTTTTCTTTTACCAACTCTTGGAGGCGACATTGCAATGGGTCCAATGCTGTTTTCTCTTCTTTAAGACATCCTATTGATTCAATTATCGATCTGGTCACTCTTACACGGTCAAAGTCATGAGACACATGAACCCACCCTTTCATATCGAATTGATCAGAATCATTGTAAGCCAACTTAGCAAGAGTTGTTTTACCAAGTCCCCCCATACCAACAATGCCAATCACAGATAAGTTACCTCTCCCAGAAGATTCATCCGATTTCAAAAACGATATTATCTTCTCCTTCTCACTCTCCCGTCCAAACACACAATCTTTATCTACAAAGGAAGTAGTTTCTCTTCTCTTTTGAATATCTCCGAGTGTTCTTCTACCAACACCTTCTCTTAGATTAAGGGCATTCCCGTATTCAACAACTTCATCCCACCTCTCTAAGACCTCATGTATCTTGGATGCAATTTGATAATTAAAAGAATAATTTTCAACTGCACCGAATACTTTATCCAGTTTTAGAGAAGAGAAAAAGGTTTGTACCTGTTCTCCAGCAGATATATCTCTGTTCCCCAACTGCAACCGAAGAAATTCGTAGTTCATCTCGTCGACGATGTCCTCCATGTCGTAAGTCAACCCCCTAAGGTCGCCTACCCAAGATCGCACAGACTCCTCTGTGAACTGCCGAGTTTCGGCATCATCGAGGAGCGGTTGAACTCCCAAGAGATATCTTTTCAATCTCTTAAGCTCTTTGTCAACACCCCAGAATTGACCGAGTTTTTTCTGGATGATAGGGGTTAGTGCCTGAGCCAATCCTTGAAAAACACCATTTAGAGCTGCGTTGCCGACCATACTTGCTGCATCGGCTGCCATTTTTCCGGCCATTGAACCAAGTAAACCGGTAAAAGGAGAGAGATGTTTTCCTCCGTCTGGCTTCAGAGTTGAGATTCTTTCCCCCCTTATTCCTTAACATGTATATGAATTAAATGTTAATTAATTAACAACTTGCAACGATAGAAGTCTTGTTTATCTTTTAAAATAAAAAAAACTTGCAGCCTCCGTGTCGCAGCTCTATTCTTTGAAGAGCTCCACCGTCTTGCTTCAGAGAGGAGATCCTTCCCGTTTTTTTGCCCTTGATTCCTTTACATGTATATAAATTAAAGGAAAATTAATTAATAACTTGCAGCAACAACAGGGGAGTCTTCTTAATCTCCAGTGAGTTTCAAGAACGGGAAGGTTCCTGGGGGGCGACTGGCATGAAGTGACCCGACGAGTTTGATTTAGTCTTCCGTTTTTTGTTCTAAGACGTGAATTAGCAAACAACCAAAAAGTCTTGTTTATGTTTTGAAATAAAAAACTTGCTGCTTCCGTGTCGCAGCTCTATTCTTTGAAGAGATGCGTCACGAACGTAATCAGCTAAATAGGTTTAAACTATTTTTTTTTTTCATTACATGTAATATAATTGAAGGATGGGAAGATTCCTGGCAGCTTGGTCCCTTCTCGTCCCTTGAAATGATGGTGACTTTAGAAACTGCAAGTTCCTTTAAGAAAATGATTGCTCGGTTTGTGCTTTTCCTTACTGTTCTGGGAGCCATAAAGCAGGTATCCATCAATGCTAGAACGACGACGTTTCAACTCAACAAATCTTACATTGGGCAGGTTGAAGCCGTTCAACAGTGAAGGCCCCTGCTGAGTGTCGAGGGACTCGCAAAGGCCCTCCATGCGTTGGACGGATCCCTGCACCTCTTCTCGACCTATCTGAATTTTACTAGGATAGGAGAAAGCAGGGGCTCTGCCCCGCTGCCCACAAAAGGGACCCTCTACCCTTTCATGCATGGACTGAATTCAAAAGTATCCGTTGGAACCGAGTTCAAAATTATAACTTTGAATAATTTTTTGGATATCCAAGTTCGAAATATTCAGATATTTAGGAATAGATAGAATTCATAATTCTAATATCTGAATCGAAACCTATCCTCTTATAGCCCTATGAACTACCTTTGTCAAATTGTTTAGCCAACAAAGCAATTGGCAGTTTTTAAATAAGGAAGGGGGGGGGGGGGGGGAGCCCTCAGCAATGGGAAGGACACTCTTTCTTTTTGGCTCCTAGACCAATGTGGAAAAGCACAAACCGAACAATCATTTACCTGGATGACTGATTTACTATCTTTTTTATCAGCTTGAGGACACTTATGCAGGACCGAGGACATGTCAAGCTCTTGGTATAGATAAAAGTGCTGATATAAGCTCAGAAATATCTCTTTGTTTTTGAGAAAACAGTAATGTTTCTTTCTTTATTGTAATTTCGTTGTCAGTCTTTGTCTATTTGCACATCTTATTTGGTTTGCAGGATCAAGGTGGCAAAGCAAATGTGCTTCTTGAGGATGCAGATGGCATTTTTCATGCAATCAAGGTCTGTGGACCTGCTTCATTGCTCAGTCTCTGACTGTGTTGATTCCCACATTGCAATAGCTGCATAATACTCGTGAATTTTTTTCCCCTTATTTGCTTTTGCCAGATGCTAAAACAGAGTGATGGAAAATGGAAGTATGATTCCAGTGCTTATGCATCTGGTACGAACTCTTCGATGTTCTTGAAATAGATTCAGGTTTATTTATTTTCTTGTGTTGCATGTATTTCTGAAGACATTTCCATATTGCATTTAGCACTGGGTGGCACTTGAAACACTAGCAGTCTTTCTTAAATAAGCAGGTGCTGAAGTTGATCAGTCTATGGTAAGTGCTTCTAATTTGATTGAAGAAATTCTACAGTATCCAATTATGGAATCCAATAATTAACACTGGCCTAGTTTGGAATAGTTTTAGGAAAATTATGCATCCATGTTTTAGGTTAAGTATTTAATAACAGATGGTTTGCTCATCTCAAATTTGTTTGTTCTATTCATGGCAGATTGACATTGTGAAAAATGACATTCTCAAGCTGGTTGACAGTATTGAAAGTTGTGGTATGCATCTAAAATTTATGTTCTTGGTTACAGTATTTATGAGGTCCTTTTTACTTGAGGCTTTGTGTATACTGGACTCTGTTTCACATATGAGGGGGCATTGTATTTTGGTGAGAAACTTGTTGATGCCATTCGTTTGTCTTTGGCAGGGTTTCTGTTCCACTTGTTCTATGACTTCCTTCCTCTGTGCTTTCTTTGACTTCAAAAGACCAGATCAAGGTGTCTTCTTCTGCTACATCTATTTTCTGCTGGACAACTCTGTTGCTATTGCTATTTCTGTTTCTTTTCTCTAGCTGAACTAATACTTTAGGGGTTTTGACAATCAATCCTGACACTGTTGGTGAGAAACTGAATTGGCATAGAACTTTATACTTGGCTTCAGGTAAGATGCACCCCTTTTGACTGTGAAACTTGTTCAAGCTGTCAGTTCTGTTTCCAAGGATTCCCCTGCTGTTCTGAATCAGGTGGGGAATCTTCAGAACTTGGTTCTGAATTTGTTTTTGCTTGTTGCTATCCTCTTTGTTTAGTTTTGTAGTATTTTCTTATTCATGCTACCATTGACATTTGATAGTCTGTCTCTTGATATTATTTTTCTTTTGTAGGTTTTCCTGAAGCTGAGACATGTTGAGAGCAAAGTCCAACATATCTATATTATTGGCAGCTCAGGCAAGAAATTTGAGACAATTCTAGTTGAGTTTCTGGACCTGTCTATTTCAAAAATTTTATGTCAACTATAACATGTGCAGATTTAAGTACTTTGATTATAAAGAAAGTAGAGTTGTTGGATGTCAGATGTCTATACAGTAATGTGATTTAAGACCTGAGAGAAATCGAGACTTCTCCCCTTTATAATCTCTTTAAGTGAAAACAACATGAAACGACTACAATCCCCCTCATCTACAACCCTACATAACTCTCTCTATTCAACTTAGATTTTCATACAAAATTGAAACATAGGCGCATGACATAAAGAACTACCTATCTGACACATTACGACACTCATCAGACAAAGAAATGACCAAACATGTAATTTAACACTAAACATGTACAAAAATTTTATACGAATCTGATTCCTTTTTAACACATTTTTGCAGGACAACTCATTTTTACATGCTCTAGGGCATGTTGATTTGGATTTGCCAGAAGGGCCAGACAAAGCTCCACGGCCTCCTGCTCAAACTGTTGATCGTTACTCCAGATTTGGTCCCAAAGCAGAGATATCCCATATATTTCGGGACCTGAGAAACGCCCCCCTCAACAGCTCTCTATTGGCTTCTTGGTTCTCACTTTCTTACCATTTGTTGGATTTTTTATAGGGATAAGTTTGTTATTCTGCATATTACCAGTTTGCATTTTTAGCTATACTCCATTCTCTAGCAGGCAGGCTTACACTTACTGCTTTGATAAATTGTTGCTGGCTATTAGCAGCTTGAGGAGCAGATGAAGTCTCTCTGCCAATGGATTATTCTTTTAGCAGCTCGATTTTGTTGCTATATGGCTATGTTGATGAAGCTAATCCGCTTGGGAGTGAACATCAAGAACTTCCCCACCTCCACCCTTGCAGCTACATTTGCCATCCTCTTCCGCGTTGGCCTTGCAGCTGTACTTGTGTTACTCGCAAACTAATTCTTCTTATTATAGATTTCAGCAAGCTCTTGCTATTGCTTCTATCTTTTACAGTTGCATCTGTTCACTACATTAAAGGCTGAGGGATTCGTGGGAGTGTTCCTAGTGTTTGTGGGACACAGGACCTCTCTTATCTGGCTTCAACATCGTCCAAACAGAAATCTGCCTGAGCACGAGTCATCTATCATCAATCTTGTCAGTTTCAGTTTCGCTAACAACCCTGTAATCCTTTGTCTAAATAATGGTATTATTTTCATTATTTTGCTTAGTGCAGTTCCCACAACAGCAGGCGGGTGGAGAGTTACCCTTCGTGGGTTCGGTGTAAAGGGTTAAGAGACTCTGTATAAATGCAAAATTCTTGTTGAAATGCTCCTCGAGGATGATAAGTGTATTCCGTAAATCAAATTCCTGTTGATCTTTTCCATGCGCTGATCGAGCTGATTGTGATGTCTGAATGGGATGAAATAGACTAGACACAAATCCCAACCTGATTCTTATTGGAATGTATTGAAGATAGCATTCGAACTTCATATACAAATCTCTTCTATACCTAAACACAAAACAAAACAAGAAATGGAGGACAAAAAAACACGGTACACTGAGAAATATAGAATGGAGATGCTAATCAGAACAGCAACAAAACCCACAACGAACAGGAAGAGACTAATTTTGAGAGGGAGAGCATGAATATCAATTACGAAACCTCTTGACAACTGCAGCCAAATGTATTTCCCCTGGTGTTCTGCCAGGGCTAATTCTGTCCTCACAGGGCTCCCTTCTTCCATCGGGAGAGCATGAATATCAACTATGAAACCTCTTGACAACAGCAGCCATGTATTTCCCTTGGTGTTCTGCAAGGGCTAATTCTGTCCCCACGTGGCTTCCTTCTTCCATCAGGAGAGCATGAATATCAACTATGAAACCTCTTGACAACAGCAGCCATGTATTTCCCCTGGTGTTCTGCAAGCGCTATTTCTGTCTCACTGGGCTCCTTTCTTCCATCCCCTGCAAAAACTCCAGTACCGTATAGAGAACCACCAATGATTGAGTCAATTTTAAACATCCCTACTCCAAAAGTGTATCCAATTGGAACAAAAATCATTCCATGGTGGGTTAACTGGGTGATCGCAATCTAACTATAGAAAGAAGAATACCATGACCAGAAGATATATTCAAGTTTCAGCTCAATATGTTGCCAGATTAGATGATAAACAGTTGACAGGAAATCTCCATCTCTATTGAAATTTAAATGGTTGAAGCCAACAGTATATTTAGGTAATTGACAGGAAATCTCCTTCTCTATTGAAATTTAAATGGTTGAAGCCAACAGTATATTTAGGAAATTGACACAGAGTGTGCAATAACATAAATAAACGTGATCTATATCAATTTTATTATTGTAATTTTTTAAAAGCATAAATATGTTTATTTTTATTCATTGACAATTACACAAATAAAACAACCAGCACATGTAAAGAAAAATCAGTACCTTGAAGAATTACCGAAGGCACTTCTAGACTATTTTCATAAATCTGCCTCCCCATTATTCGAGTGTGATACAAACATTTTGTAAGCGGTTTATCATGCTCCACTCTTTGCTTCCTTGTTGTTTGCATCGTTGTGATAGAGTGGGGCAACCAAAAATTAGCAATGAACAAAGGCCAACAGGAAGTCCATCGTCTGGTAAGGACTCAACATGAGGGCAACACTCGATCCAAAGGTATTCGAGAGAAGCAAGGTTGCACAGGCCCTTGGGCAGGGATTTGATTTTATCACAGTAATAGACATAAAAATTTTCAAGTGACGAAGGTAGCTCATCTGGCAAAGATGCGAGCTCAGTGCAACGTACAATCCTCAACATTGTAAGGGAAGATGGTAGGTGATCTGGCAAAGATGCGAGTTCAGCGCAATGTTGAATGTCCAAAATTTTAAGGGTGGTCAAGTTTAATAGCAAATCATGAGGGAGATATTGGAGCCCATCAATTTCCTTTATTACCAGATGCTCAAGAGTAGAGAGATGAGGCAACACACTTGATAATGTTGTCTTGCTGCAACCATTCACTTCAAAATACCGTAAACATGAAACAATAGTCAATTCCCCTAGAGAAGGCTCAAGTCGTGGACAACCAATGATTGACAACCTTTTCAAACCGGTCATATTTTGAATTCCCATCCCTAATGATGTCATATTTGGACAGTTGATGATGCGTAACCCCGAAAGTGTTGTAGAAGGACCTTCTGGCAAGGACAACAATTCATTACAATTTTCAATTTCCAAGTCCTTTATGTTAATGAGAGACTTGTGAAATCCATTCGGCAACAACTTCACTCTTTGAAAACCAGAAATGTTTAAAGAGGAAAGTAAGGTTAACTTACTCAAAGACTTCAACATTATCATCTCATTGCAATGCCCAACCTCTGAATCTTGTCCACTCAAGTTCTCACATTCCTAAGTTTTTTCATATCCATAAAGTCCGAGAGTTTTCAAAGTGAGGGGGGTGATGGGAAGTTCTCTTAGTTTTGGGCAGTTCCTAACTTCTAGTTCTATGAGACGTGGGAAATCAACTTCTTTTGCTTCAAACTGCCCCTCCAAATTAGGCAAATGCTTCAACTGCAATATTTATAATGATGGAAATGCTCCATTGCCAAAAAATTCACGGCCTACATGCCTAAGTTCCTGTATTTCTACTATGACCAACTTTTTGAGAGAGCGCAATTGACCAAACGATGTAACCAATTTGCATTTCCTGCATTCAATTAGTTCTATCTCCACCAACTTGGAGAAAGATGGGTCCCCTAGCCAACTTGGAAACTTGAAACCACCGTAGTTCTTTACAGTTAGGTGGCTAAGATTAGCATGGGGAGGTTCAAGAGCTTCAAGTATTTCTTTTTCATCATTTCCATCCCATAAGTTAGAAGAATCAGGCCTACTCCATTCCATCACCAATCTACCAAGTTGATGCTTGTTCTTTAAATTAGCTACCCTTGCCTCTTCCATGCTTTCCACATTCTCAAGGTTGGTTATCCGTATTTCGTGAAGGTTTATCAAGAGATTTAACCGCCCTATTCCAATCTCGTTTGTGATACAATAATTGCATAGTCGACGAATATTAGTGAACCTTTCAATTCTTGGCAACAAGGAAGTCTTAATGAACTCTTCCTTTATTTCAAATAATTGTAGATTGATTAGATTAATCATCTCTTTTGGTAGCTCTGCCAAGTTATTGCAATTGTAAAGACACAGTGATTGAAGATTGTACAACTTGCAAATGGAGTCTGGTAGTTTTTCTACACTCGTTCCTTCTAAATTGAGGCTGCGAAGATTATTTAGGTCGCCAATGTTTGATGGTAACACAACAAAATTACGACAATATGCAAGTTCAATCTCTCTTAACTTCTTCAATTTACATATGGAATCTGGAAGCATCTGTAATATTGTTTCCTTCAATATGAGATATCGTAGATTAATGAGGCTTCCAATACCTCTCGGTAACTCAACGAAATTTATGCAACTACTTAAATTACCAATTGACTCGGGAATTTCCCCCATCGAATATCCATCTAGATCTAGAACACGCAAGCGTTCAAAACTGTGGTCCATTTGCTTCAATACTTCGTCAATGTTTGCAATGTTTATTGAAAGTGTACGTAAGCTCTTTGCTTCAACCAATTTTTCCAATAGTATTTGGTTCACGACTTTGCCAGCCAGTGACACATGTCTAGTCTCTTCAGTAGGCCTTTTTGTCCTAATCTCCCCTTGGATTCTGAAAGAAATATTCCTCATGATTACCTCTGCAAGCTCACGAATGAGGTCATGCATCCCATAACGCCTATAGTCGTAAGGTACGTAAGGTCCTCCAAAACCAAGGGATTGGAAAAAATGTCTGGCAACCAAATTGTCAATGTAATCATTTGCAATGTCTTCCATCTCATCACTTTTGTTAGCTTCAATAAAACCCTCTGCCATCCACAAGCGGATCATTTCCTCCTTACTAAAATAATTACTTTTGAAACATGTGGCAGTATATGTGAAACAACGTTTTAGATGTGAATCTAAACAGAGATAGCTAGGCATCAATGCAGGGAGTATGTAATCCTTGGTCTTTGGCAACTCCCAAATTTCACTTTCTAATAATCTCTCCCATTTATCAACATGGACAGTACCTAATAATCCACCAACAACGTTTGCAACCAATGGTAATCCCTGACACTTCTTCACTACTTTCACCTGTAATCTTTCCAAGTTTGCTTGCTCATTAGCATTGATCACTATAACCAAACACTTTTTCTTTAACGATAGTCCAACAATCATCATTTGATAACCTCTTTAACCTGTAAATGTAATCACGTGAACCAATGCTCCTACACACTTCTTCACTTCGTGTTGTTGCAATAATTTTGCTTCCTTTTTGGACGGATCTAATTAAAGGCGCCAAAAGAGTCTCCCAATCCTCAGAGTTCTCTGTCCACACATCGTCTAACACCAATAACAACTTCTTTTCTTTTACCAACTCTTGGAGGCGGCATTGCAATGGGTCCAAGGCTCTTTTCTCTTCTTTAAGACATCCTATTGATTCAATTATTGATCTGGTCACTCTTACACAATCAAAGTCATGAGACACATGAACCCATGCTTTCGTATCGAATTGATCAGAATCATTGTAAGCCAACTTAGCAAGAGTTGTTTTACCAAGTCCCCCCGTACCAATAATGCCAATCACAGATAAGTTACCTCTCCCAAAAGATTCATCCGATTTCAAAAACGATATTATCTCCTCCTTTTCACTCTCCCGTCCAAACACAAGATCTTTATCTACAAAAGAAGTAGTTTCTCTTCTCTTCCGAATATCTCCCAGTGTTCTTCCACCAACACCTTCTCTCAGATTAAGGGCTTTCCCGTATTCAACAATTTCATCCCACCTCTCTAAGAACTCATTTATCTTGGATGCAATTTGATAATTAAAAGAATAATTTTCAACTGCACCGAATACTCTATCCAATCTTAGAGAAGAGAATAAGGTTTGTACCTGTTCTCCATCAGATTTATCTCTATTCTCCAACTGCAACCGAAGAAGTTCGTAGTTCATCTCATCGACGATGTCCTCCATGTCGTAAGTCAACCCCCTAAGGTCGCCCACCCAAGATCGCACAGACTCCTCTGTGAACTGCCTAGTTTCAGCATCATTGAGCAGAGGTTGAACTCCCAGGAGATATCTTTTCAACCTCTTAAGCTCTTTGTCAACACCCCAAAATTGACCTAGTTTTTTCTGGATGATAGGGGTGAGTGCCTGAGCCAATCCTTGAAAAACACCATTTAGAGCTGCGTCGCCGACCATACTTGCTGCATCGGCTGCCATTTTTCCGGCCATTGAACCAAGGACACCGGTAAAAAGATAGAAAGATGTTTTCCTCCATCTGGCTTCAGAGTGGAGATCCTTTCCTTGCTTTCCCCTTGATTCCTTAATATGTATATATTAATTAAATGTTAATTAATTAACAACTTGCAACGACAGAAGTCTTGTTTATCTTTCAAAATAAAAAAACTTGCAGCCTCCGTGTCGCAGTTCTATTCTTTGAAGAGATGCATCACGAACGTAATCAAGTAAATAGGCTTAAATTAATAAAAATACTATTTAGAGTAGATCTTTTTTCATCGCGTGTAAAATAATTTAAGGATGGGAAGATTTCTGGCAGCTTGGTCACTTGATCGAGACTTGACGACCTGGAAGACGAAGTTTTCTGGTATCCATCAATGCTTGAACGACGAAGTTTCCCGGTATCCATCAATGCTTGAACGACGAAGGTTCCCGGTATCCATCAATGCTTGAAGGGCGAATTTTCCTCTTCTACAGGTAAACAGATTCAAAAGGGTGAATTCTATCTTTCGAGCATTTTGCCTATAGTTTGGTCACCACTTGATACAGGATGAAGAAGAATGAATTGCTGGAGTAGAGGAGTCTTCATAATTTCCAGTAAGATTAAAGAAACGGGTAGGTTCCCGGGGGGACAACTGGCATGCAGTGACCCGAGAAGTTTTTGTTTTTTCTTCAATAAAAAACTTGCAGCCTCCGTGTCGCAGCTCTATTCTTTGAAGAGATGCGTCACGAACGTAATCAGGTAAATAGGTTTAAATAAATAAAAATACTACTTGGAGTTTAAACTATTTTTTTTTCATTACATGTAATTGAAGGATGAGAAGATTCCTGGCAGCTTGGTCCCTTCTCGTCCCTTGAATTGATAGTGACTTTAGAAACTGCAAGTTCCTTTAAGAAAATGATTGCTCGGTTTGTGCTTTTCCTTACTGTTTTGGGAAGGTATCCATCAATGCTAGAACGACGAAGTTTCCCCTGGAAGCCGTCCCTGCATCACTCTCCCACCAACTCGACAAATCTTACGTTGGGCAGGTTGAAGCCGTTCAACAGTGAAGGCCCCAGCTGATCACTGCAAGTTCCTTTAAGAAAATGATTGCTCGGTTTGTGCTTTTCCTTACTGTTTTGGGAGCCATAAAGCAGGTATCCATCAATGCTAGAACGACGAAGCTTCCCCTGGAAGCCGTCCCTGCATCACTCTACCACCAACTCAACAAATCTCACGTTGGGCAGGTTGAAGCCGTTCAACAGTGAAGGCCCCTGCTGACTGTCGAGGGAGTGGCAGAGGCCCTCCATGCGTTGGGCGGATCCCTGCACCTCTTCTCGACCTATCTGAATTTTACTAGGATAGGAGAGAGCAGGACTGAATTCTACCCTTTCATGCATGGACTGAATTCAAAATTATCCGTTGGAACCGAATTCAAAATTATAACTTAAATAATTTTTTGGAAATATTCAGATATTTAGGAATTGATAGAATTCATAATTTCAATATCTGAATCGAATCCTATCCTCATATTGCCCTACGAACTACCTTTGTCAAATTGTTTAGCCAACAAAGCAATTGGCACTTTTTAAATAAGGGAGGGGGGGAGCCCTCAGCACTGGGGAGGGCACTCTTTCTTTTTGGCTCGTAGACCAATTTGGAAAAACACAAACCGAACAATCATTTCCTAAAGGAAGTTTCAGTTTTAAAATTGACCATCATTTCAAGGTGCTTGAACGAGTGATCCAACCAAGACAACCAAGTGGTTAGAGATGAGAAATCTCATTAAATTTCGAGGAGAACAATGGCTAGGTCCTTTGTTTGTGAACTTGTAATGGTTGGATGGTGTTTTAGATTCATGTCTGAGAAAAATTTACCTGGATGACTGATTTGCTATCTTTCTTATCAGCTTAGAGGACACTTATGAAGTACTGAGGACATTTCAAGCTCTTGGTATAGATAAAAGTGCTGATATAAGCTCAGAAATATCTCTTTGTTTTTGAGAAAACAGAAAACAGTAATGTTTCTTTCTTTCTTTATTGTGATTTTAATGTCAGTCTTTGTCTATTTGCACATCTTATTTGGTTTGTAGGATCAAGGTGGCAAAGCCAATGTGCTTCTTGAGGATGCTGATGGCATTTTTCATGCAATCAAGGTCAGTCGACTTGCTTCATTGTTCAAGTCTCTGATTGTGTTGATCGTGACCTAACAAAGTTTTTAGCTATTCGAAAACATGACAAAACAAACAAAGTGGTTGTAGAACACATCAGCATCGAATTAATGATTTGTTTGCCAGTACACGTTTTATTATCTTCTATTTATAATAAAAATATAAAATTAAGATTTTTAATTAATTAATATACTGATTTTATATTTTATTATTATAAATAGAAGGTAATAAAATGTGTACTAACAAATGAAATTTTTGAAAACTAAAATATTTTTAATTAGAAAATATCTTAAATCGGTAATGAAATGTGTTAATTACATTAGAACATTATTTTTAAATAAAAATATAAAAATTTGATATTTTATTAAAATAAATGAGAAGAAATGAAACATGTACCAACAAATAAGATTTTTAAAAACTAAAAAAAAAATAGAAATCAAAATTTAATTAGAAAATGTCTTCTATCAATAGTGAAAGGTGTTAATCAAATTGACTAATTAATATATAAAATTTACATTTTATTCCAATAAATCGAAGGTAATAAAACACGTACCAAAAATATTTTAAAATTTAAAAATACATTAAATCCATAAAAATGTGTTAAATAGATTAGAATATGATTTTTAATTAATTTAATAAAAAAAATTGATATTTTGTTATTATAAAAAAGAAGGTAATAAAACATGCACCAATAAACAAGATTATTAAAAATTAAATTAAATTTGTACTGATATATATTATTAAATTAAGTAATATATTAAATTGACAATGTAAGGTATTAATTACATTAGAAAAATAATTTTCAAGTAAACAATAAATAAAACTTATATTTTTTATTATATTAATTAGTAAACAGAAATTCGCTTGGGAACTCAGAGTGAACATCAAGAACTTCCCGAACTAAATTATCCAAACAGAAATCGCTTGGGTCATCTAACATCAATCTTGTCAGTTTCAGTATCGCTAACAACCCTGTAAATGCTTCAATATTTCTGTACTGAATACAGAAATCAAATTCCAGTTGATCTTTTCAATGAGCTGATCCAGACAAATCTGTTGTATAATTAGACACAAAACTCAGCCACAAATGGAAGACAAAACATGGTACAATGAGAAAGATATTATGGAGATACTAATCAAAACAGCAACAAAACCCACAACGAACAGGAACAAACTAATTTTGTGAGGGAGAGCGTGAATCACGAGTATGAAATCTCTTGACAACAGCAACCATATGTTTCCCCTGGTGTTCTGCAAGGGCAAATTCTGTCTCACTAGGCTCCTTTCTTCCATCGGGACAGCATGAGTATCAACTATGAATCCTCTTGACAACAGCAACCAAATGTATTTACCCTAGTGTTCTGCAAGGGCTAATTTTGTCCCCACATTGCCCCCTTCTTCCATCGGGAGAGCATGAATATCAACTATGAAACCTCTTGACAACAGCAACCAAATGTATTTCCCCTAGTGTTCTGCAAGGGCTAATTTTGTCCCCACATTGCCCCCTTCTTCCATCGGGAAAGCTTGAATATCAACTATGAAACCTTTCGACAACAACAGCCATGTATTTCCCCTGGTGTTCTGCAAAATTCTGTCTCACTGGGCTTCCTTCTTCCATCGGGAGAGCATGAATATCAACTATGAAACTTCTTGACAACTACAGCCATGTATTTTCCCTGGTGTTCGGCAAGGGCTAATTCTGTCTCACTAGGATCCCTTCTTCCATCTCCTGCAAAAACTCCAGCACCGTATGGAGAACCTCCCCTGATTGACTCCACTTTGAACATTCCAACACCAAAAGTGTATGCAATTAGAATAAAAGCCAGTCCATGGTGGGTTAATTGGGTAATCGCAGTCCAGGTATAGAAAGAAGAAAACCATGCCCAGAATATATATTCAAGTTTTAGCTCAATATGCCTCCAAAATAGATGATAAACATTTTGTTAATCTCCATCTCTATTGAAATATTAATGGTTGAAGCCAACAATATATTTAGGTAATTGACGCAGAGTGTGCAACAATATAAATAAACATGATCTATGTAAATTTTATTATTTTTATTTTTTAAAAGCATAAACATGTTTATTTTTATTGATTGACAATTACACAAATAAAACAATCAACACATGTAAAGAAAAATCAATACCTTGAAGAACTATTGAAGGCGCTTTTGGACTCTTTTCATAAATCTGCCTCCCCATTACTCCAATCCCAGATAAACATCGTCTATGCACTTTATCATGCTCCACTCTTTGCTTCCTTGTTGTTGACACCGTTGTATTAGAGTTGGGCAACCATAAATTCTCAATGAAAGAAGGCCAGTAGGGAGTCCATCATCAGGGAAGGACTCAACTAGAGGGCAATTTTTTATCTCAAGGGTTTCGAGAGAAGTAAGGTTGCACAGGCCTTTGGGCAGGGATTTGATTTTCTTACAGTCGTAGACAACAAATTTTTTAAGTGACGAAGGTAGCTCATTTGGCAAAGATGTGAGTTCAGTGCAACCAATAATTTCCAACTCTGCAAGGGAAGATGGTAGGTGATCTGGCAAAGATGTGAGTTCAGTGCATTCATCAATCGTCAAAGCTGCAAGGGAAGATGGTAGGTGATCTGGCAAAGATGTGAGTTCAGTGCACTTATGAATGCTCAACCATACAAGGGAAGATGGTAGGTGATCTGGCAAAGATGTGAGTTCAGTGCATTTATAAATCATCAAATCTGCAAGGGAAGATGGTAGGTGATCTGGCAAAGATGTGAGTTCAGTGCAACCAATAATTTCCAACTCTGCAAGGGAAGATGGTAGGTGATCTGGCAAAGATGCAAGTTCACTGCACTTTACAATCTCCAAGTATTTAAGGGTGGTTGAGTTTAATAACAAATCATGAGGGAAATATTGGAGCCCATCAATTTCCTTTATTACCAGATGCTCAAGAGTAGAGAGATGAGGCAACACACTTGATAATGTTGTCTTGCTGCAACCAACCACTTCAAAATACCATACACATGAAAAAATAGTCAATTCCCCTGGAGAAGACTCAAGTCGTGGACAACCAATGATTTCTAACCTTTCCAAACAAGTCATATTTAGAAATCCCTTCCCTAATGATGTCATATTTGGACAGTTGATGATGTGTAACTCCGAAAGTGTTGTAGAAGGACCTTCTGGCAAGGACAATAATTCATCACAATTTTCAATTTTCAAGTCCTTTATGTTAATGAGAGACTGAATAAATCCATTCGGCAACAACTTCACTCTTCGAAAACCAGAAATGTTCAAAGAGGAAAGTGAGGTTAAATTACTCAAAGACTTCAACATTATCATCTCATTGCAATTCCCAACCTCAGGATTTTGTCCACTCAGGTTCTCATATTCCTGAGTTTTTTCGTATCCATAAAGTATAAGAGTTTTCAAAGTGAGGGGGGTGACGGGAAGTTCTCTTAATTTTGGGCAATTCCTAACTTCTAGTTTTATGAGATGTGGGAAATCACCTTCTTTTGCTTCAAATCGCCCTTCAAAATTAGGCAAATGCTTCAACTTCAATATTTTCAATGATGGAAATGCTCTATTGCCAAAAAATTCACGGCCTACATGCTGAAGTTCTTGCATTTCTTCTATGAACAACATTTTGAGAGAGTGCAATTGACCAAACGATGTAAGCAATTGGCATTTCCTGCAACCAATTAGCTTTATCACCTCCAATTTGGAGAAGGAAGGGTCCCCTAACCAACTTGGAAACTTGAAACCACCGTAGTTCTTTACAGTTAGGTATCTAAGATTAGCATGAGGAGGTTCAAGAGCTTCAAGTATTTCTTTCTCATCATTTCCATCCCATAAGTTAGAAGAATCCGGCCCACTCCATTCCATCTCCAATCTGACAAGTTGATGCTTGTTCTTTAAATTAGCTACCCTTGCCTCTTCCACACTTTTCACATTCTCAAGGTTGGTTATCCGTAATTCTTGAAGGTTTATCAAGAGATTTAACTGCCGTATTCCAATCTCGTTTGTGATACAATAATTGCTCAATCGACGAATATTAGTGAACCTTTCAATTCTTGGCAGCAATGAAGTCTTAATGAGCTCTTCCTCTATTTGAAAGGATTGTAGATTGATTAGATTACTCATCTCTTTTGGTAGCTCTGTCAACTTATTGCACCCCGTAAGACATATTGATTGAAGATTGTACAACCTGCAAATGGAGTCTGGTAGCTTTTCTACACTCGTTCCATATAAATCGAGGCCACGAAGATTATTTAGGTCGCCAATGTTTGATGGTAACACAACAAACTTTTGACAAAATTGAAGGTTAATCTCTCTTAACTTCTTCAATTTACATATGGAATCTGGAAGCATCTGTAGTATTGTTTCCCTCAATATGAGATATCGTAGATTAATGAGGCTTCCAATACCTCTCGGTAACTCAACGAAATTGTTGCAACCACTTAAATCTAGTGTTTGCAAATTATAGAGGCGACAAATGGAATCTGGAAAACTTTCTATATATCTTTCATGTAGTTCAAGATGTCGTAGATGTTTCAAATCACCAATTGACTCGGGAATTTCCCCCATTGAATTTTTCCCATGTAGATATAGAACACGCAAGTGTTCAAAACTGTGGTCTATTTGCTTCAATACTTCGTCAAAGTTTGCACTGGTTATTAAAAGTGTACGTAAGCACTTTGCTTCAACCATTTTTTCCAATAGTATTTGGTTCACGACACTGCCACCCAGTAGTGCCACATGTCTAGCCTCTTTAGTTGGCCTTTTTGTCCCAATCTTCCCTTGGATTCCGAAAGAAATATTCCCCATGATTACTTCTGCAAGTTCACGAATAAGGTCATGCATCTCATAATGAAAAGCATAATAAGGCCTTTGGAAAAAATGTTTGGCAACCAAATTGTCAAAGTAATCATTTGCAATGTCTTCCATCTCATCATTTTTATTAGCTTCAATAAAACCCTCTGCCATCCACAAGAGGATCATTTCCTTCTTTTGAAAATAATCATGTTTGAAACATGTGGCAGTATATGTGAAACAACGTTTTTGGTGTGGATCCAAACAGAGATAACTGAGCATCAATGCAGGGAGTATATAATCCTTGGTTTTTGGTAACTCCCAGATTGCACTTTCTAATAATCTTTCCCATTTATCAACATGGACGGTACCTAACAATCCCCCAATCACGTTTGCAGCCAATGGTAATCCCTGGCACTTCTTCACTACTTTCACCCGTAATATTTCCAAGTTTGCTTGCTCACTAGCATTATCACTATAATCAAACACTTTTTCTTTAACGATAGTCCAACAATCATCATCTGATAACCCCTTTAACCTGTAAATGTAATCACGTGAACCGATGCTCCTGCACACTTCTTCACTTCGTGTTGTTGCAATAATTTTGCTTCCTTTTTGGACGGATCTAATTAAAGGCGCCAAAAGAGTCTCCCAATCCTCAAAGTTATCTGTCCATGCATCGTCTAGCACCAATAACAACTTCTTTTCTTTTACCAACTCTTGGAGGCGGCATTGCAATGGGTCCAAGGCTGTTTTCTCTTCTTTAGGACATCCTATTGATTCAATTATTGATCTGGTCACTCTTACAAGGTCAAAGTCATGAGACACATGAACCCACACTTTCATATTGAATTGATCAGAATCATTGTAAGCCAACTTAGCAAGAGTTGTTTTACCAAGTCCCCCCATACCAACAATGCCAATCACAGATAAGTTACCTCTCCCAAAAGATTCATCCGATTTCAAAAACGATATTATCTCCTCCTTTTCACTCTCCCGTCCAAACACACGATCTTTATCTACCAAAGAAGTAGTTTCTCTTTTCTTCCTAATATCTCCTAATGTTCTTTCACCAACACCTTCTCTCAGATTAAGGGCATTCCCGTATTCAACAATTTCATCCCACCTCTCTAAGACCTCGTTTATCTTGGATGCAATTTGATAATTAAAAGAATAATTTTCAACTGCACCGGATACTTTATCCAATCTTAGAATAGTGAATAAGGTTTGTACCTGTTCTCCATCAGATTTATCTCTGTTCTCCAACTGCAACCGAAGAAGTTCGTAGTTCATCTCGTCAACGATGTCCTCCATGTCATAAGTCAACCCCCTAAGGTCGAACACCCAAGATCGCACAGACTCCTCTGTGAACTGCCGAGTTTCAGCATCATTGAGGAGAGGTTGAACTCCCAAGAGATTTCTTTTCAACCTCTTAAGCTCTTTGTCAACACCCCAGAATTGACCCAGCTTTTTCTGGATGATAGGGGTGAGTGCCTGAGCCAAGCCTTGAAAAACACCATTCAGAGCTGCCTCGCCTACCATACTTGCTGCATCGGCTGCCATTTTTCCGGCCATTGAACCAAGGACACTGGTAAAAGGAGAGAAGGATGTTTTCCTCCGTCTGGCTTCAGAGTGGGGATCCTTTCCTTGCTTTCCCCTTGATTCCTTTAATATGTATATGAATTAAAGGATAATTAATTAACAAGTTGCAACAGGAGAAGTCTTCGTAATTGCGTGTAAAATAATTGAAGGATGGGACGATTCCTAGCAGCATGGTCCCTTGATCGAGACTTGACGACATGGAAGACGACAAGCAACAACTATACTTGGTCTTTTTCTTACTGTTATGGGAGCCATAAAGCAGGTATCCATCTCGTTCAACTTTGAACGATACAGTATGATTGTCATGAGTTGCTTTGGAATATGTATGGTAGAATAAGCCCAAAAGCCACGTGGTCGCCCTCAGCTTTCAAATTTTCAACATTGGAGGCTGCTACTTTTGCCGGCTAAGGAACAAAAAAAACAAAAAACAGGAAAAAGAACAAGGATAGTAGATATCAGAGTTGGGTGAAAATCATGTTTGAGCGCTCTTCCGTTTTTTGAAATAAGAGGCCTTTTATTGTCTTTGGATCCTCTCTAAAGTAGGAATAAGATACTGCAGTCCACACAAGTTGCTGCTACTGTGAAGTGTGAACTCATCTCCATTATCGTCCGAGGGAGACAAGGTTGGACCCGCCACTCAACTTTTTGTTTTTTGCTTTAGAAAAAGTTATGCTTTAGAAAAGAAGATAAGCGTTGTCTCTGCTTTTGAAGAGTTATCTGTATCCTGAAGAGAGTTTAGAGCATTTGAGGAGCTTTGATGGTAGTTAAGACAGTACTAGTAGTAGTTGCTAAGGAAGATTAGATCATAATTGCTGCATCCGTCGCCATTTTTTCTGGATGTTTTCCTCCGTCTGGCTTCAGAGAGGAGAGATTATTTCCTTGTTTTCCCCTTGATTCCTTAACATGTATATAAATTAAAGGAAATTTAATTAACAACTTACAGTAACAGCAGAGGAGTGAGATTAAAGAACGGGAAGGTTCATGGGGACCAAGCAACCAAAAAGTCTCTGTGTTGTTTTTTCCTTTGCAGCTCTATTCTTTAAATGTGACGACAAGCCTCCAGCTTGGTCTTGCGTTCAGACTGACGACGTTTAATTTGAAGTGACGCATCATCGCAGCTTGGTCCTGCGTTCAGATTGACGATCTTTAATTTGAAGTGGTCCATACTGATCCAGACTTCACGAACTGGAAGACGAAAAGCAACCATGAAAATTTCTTTTAGTTCACTTTTCTCCAATTCTTTAAATTTTCACATGCCAGGATCATTTCGAAGTAGATTCTTTGAATAAAAACCAAAATTTTGCGCTGAATCAGTTTACCAGTCGTGTTGATAGATTGCTCACAAACGGTTTCAACGCGTTCCATTCCGAGCTCTTTATCTATTTCAAATGATTGTAGATTGATTAGATTTGCAATAGAAAAAATGTAGTGATTGAAGATTATTCAGGTTGCCAACTTATTACTTATTACAACATGCAAACGGCTAGATAGAGGCTACCAATATTTGTTGGTAACACACCACACTACTTATACCCTAAAAGGTCAATATATTATAACTTCCCCGATTCACAAAAAAGAATGTTAAAGCATCTTTAATTTGGTTCTTGACTGTTAGAAATTAGATACCCTAATTTT
The DNA here is from genome assembly GCF_029961685.1 of Aristolochia californica. Taxonomy (NCBI): domain Eukaryota; kingdom Viridiplantae; phylum Streptophyta; class Magnoliopsida; order Piperales; family Aristolochiaceae; genus Aristolochia; species Aristolochia californica. The sequence goes on along the minus strand of NW_027181804.1, from coordinate 862,912 downwards.
AAACTAAAGAAAACAATAATAATGAACCTAGAAGAAGAAAAAACAAGCACAGAAACGCACAATAAAATTTATACAGTTTTTCTTCAAGGTGAGACTACATTTTGTCTTCCGTCGCTGTAGTAATCCATTATGAAAATAAAATAGTTTACAAGAGAAATCATACACTTACATGTGTTTCTCTCTAACCTCTCGGACTGCAACTCGAGATGCTCCTTGGATTAAATGATAAAACCCTAATAGCGACGCCCCTCATAATAAAGAGAAAATTAGGGCAACCATGATACAAAAGTAAAATTTCCAAACTACCCTTAATTGAAATAAAAATTAATATATCGTGGACTGGGTGAGGGCTCCGCCCCCTACACCCCTGGGAGGGAGGCTTCCTGCCCCTCTTCCAACCCCACAGCGACCTAATCGCACAGGTCTATTCGCGACCAACTCAGTGGAGGGTGTTAATTAGGTTCTACAACTTAACATTGACAACCTGAGATATTGTAGGTTAATGAGGCTACAAAGGTTATTCAGCTTGCTAATGTTTGTTGATAACACCGTAAACTCCTAACACTCTAAAAGGTTAATCTATTGTAACTTATCCAATTTACATAAAGAATCTAGAATTATTTGTAAGTTGATTTTTATCAATAAGAGATATTGTAGATTAATGAGTATTGATTTTCAGGACTCCATGAATTTTGCTCATGGAGAAAAAGGGAAAGATACCCATTGAGAGAAAACGCCCTCCGCGATGGTGCCATCAGAACCTGCCGAACGCCACATACAAATATAAGCGATAAAGGTAGAGTTACCTGGGACTGAACTCTTGAAGTGGTTACTTATACAAATAGAAGTGAGCGTGAATTACTTGTTTTTTTAATGCATGTAATGACAAATATAATAGAAACTACTTTTTTATATTAATTATTTAAAAATCTTTTTTAATGTAGTTTACTCCTTTCATTATAGATTTAAGATATTTTATAATATAAAAATATTATAAAATGATTTTAGTGTTGTAAAATCTTATTTGCCAGAACACGTTTTATTATCTTCTATTTATAATAAAAATATAAAATTAAGATTTTTAATTAATTAATATACTGATTTTATATTTTATTATTATAAATAGAAGGTAATAAAATGTGTACTAACAAATGAGATTTTTAAAAATAAAAATTTTTTAATTAGAAAATATCTTAAATCGGTAATAAAATGCGTTAATTACATTAGAAAATTATTTTTAAATAAAAAATATAAAAATTTGATATTTTATTAAAATAAATAAGAAGAAATGAAACATGTACCAACAAATAAGATTGTTAAAAACTGAACGTCAAGGTTCGTGGGGGGGGGGGGGGGGGCGATTGGCATGAAGTGACCCGACGAGTCCTGTTTTTGTTCTAAGACGTACGTAAGCAAATAACCAAAAAGTCTTTGTTCTTTTTCTTTAATAAAAAACTTTCAAGAATGAAGACTCGAAAGTTTGATCCCACCCGAGAGATGAAATTAGGAAGAGATAAAGGAGTTTGATCTCTTTGTTTTTGAGAAAACAGAAAACAGTAATGTTTCTTTCTTTCTTTATTGTGATTTTAATGTCAGTCTTTGTCTATTTCCACATCTTATTTGGTTTGCAGGATCAAGGTGGCAAAGCCAATGTGCTTCTCCAGGATGCTGATGGCATTTTTCATGCAATCAAGGTCAGCGGACCTGCTTCATTGCTCAAGTCTCTGACTCTGTTGATTCCCACGTTGCTATAGCTGCATAGCACTCGTGAATTTTTTCCCCTTATTTGCTTTGGGCAGGTGATAAGCCAGAGTGATGGAAAATGGAAGTATGATTCCAGTGCTTATGCATCTGGTACGAACTCTTTGATGTTCTTGAAATAGATTCAGGTTTATATATTTTCTGAAGACAAGTTTATAAAAGTGCCCAAGTGGACTTTACTGAAAAATGACATTCTCAAGCTTTTTGACAGTATTGAAAGTTATGGTATGCATCTAAAATTTATGTTCTTGGTTACAGTATTTATGAGCTCCTTTTTACTTAAGGCTTTGTGTATACTGGACTCTCTGTTTCACAAATGATGGGGCATTGTATTTTGGTGAAAAACTTGTTGATGCCATTCGTTTGTCTGTGGCAGGGTTTCTGTTCCACTAGTTCTATCACTTCCTACCTCTGTGCTTTCTTTCACTTCAAAAGACCAGATCAAGGTGTGTTCTTCTGCTACACCTAATTTCTGCTGGACAACTCTGTTACTATTTCTGTTTCTTTTCTCCAGCTGAAACTGTTGGTGAGAAACTGAATTGGCATAGAACTTTACACTTGGCTTTAGGTAACGGTGAATACTGTGTTCGGATCAGATGCACCCCCTTTAACTGTGAAACTTGTGCAAGCTATCAGTTCTGTTTCCAAGGATTCCCCTGCTGTTCTGAATCAGGTGGGGAATCTGCAGAACTTGGTTCTGAATTTGTTTTTGCTTGTTGCTATCCTCTTTGTTTACTTTTGTATTGTTTTCTTATTCAAGCTACCATTGACATTTGATAGCCTGTCTCTTGACATTATGTGCTTTCCAGGACCTGGATTTTGATGCTGGTGCCAAAATCCATTCCCTGGAACTTGAGTCAAAGGGCATAGATGTTGAAGATTTTGTTGCCATAAAATCGAATTAGGCCTTTCATGCTTCTGATATTGATTTTAACATTTTAAATTATAGGTGTCTTTTCATGATCCTGAGCATAAGAAGGTATATGCAACTGGGGGACAGACCCAGGCACCAGTTTATGTCACAGGATTGGTTACAATTGATAAGGCAGAAATTGCAGTGCTGGACAGTGATGTTGGCCATGTGGAAACAGTGAAGAAGTAAATTCTTTCTTCGGTTTGTTGTCTTTTTAGTTCTACTTCTAGAATTTAGTTCTGTCTTTTTTTGTATATTTGTTTTCCATTATAGAGAAGATTTGCTTATTCTTTGTTTCTTTTTTTTTTTTTTTTTTTTGAAGAAAATGAGAAGATAGAATAAAATGAGAAAGTTTTATATGCAGAACAGATAATCATTTAGTTTGATTTTAATTCATTTTTTGTTTCTTGTTTTTTCGTTGTGATGAGCAAGAATGGAAAGGGTACATAACTCTTTGAACGAGCTGAGAAAAGAAAAAGTGCCGACGACTAAAACAAATAAAAAGACTATACAGAGGGGATGGATTCTACCCTAACAAGGTCTTGCAACAATAATACTTGCTCATGTAGTGTCACACCTATTGTGAAAGGTGACAAATTGAGTTTGGAACAAGGTCCATGAAATAATTTAGAAAGAGAACAAATAAAAAACATTTTATATGCTTCTACAGTTGAGAGTTTAATATATGTTCAGGTTTGCATAAGACCTAACATAGCATATGCAGTCGGAATGTTGGAAAGATATCAAAGTAATCCCGGTTTGGACAATTGGAAAGTTGCAAAGAAAGTTATGCGATACCTTTAGGGTACTAAAGACTATAAGTTTACATATAAACGATCATTTGGAAGTGATTGGATATTCAAACTCTAATTTTGTTGGCTGCCTTGATTCGAGAAAGTCGACATCGGGATACGTCTTCTTATTAACCGGAGGGGCCATTTCTTGGAGAAGTAGAAAACAATCTTTGATTCCTACTTCTACCATAGAAGGAAAGTTTGTAGAATGTTTTGAAGCATCACATAGGCTATATGGTTGAAGAGTTTTATTTCAGGGCTTAAAATTGTTGACTCAATTTCTAAGCCATTAAGGATTTATTGCGACAATTCCGCAACAATATTTTTGGCCAAGAACAATAAATGCGGAAGTCGTAGTAAGCATATTGGTATAAAGTTTTTAGCTATTCGAGAACATGTCAAAACAAACAAAGTGGTTGTTGAACACATCAGCACCGAATTAATGATCGCTGATTTGTTGACAAAAGGTCTACCACCCGTTGCTTATAAGGGACATGTTGAACATATGAGACTTAGTTTTATTATGTAATTTATGTAATTGAGATTCCCTTTATGTTTGTATCGCACTTTGTCAATGAAAAAACTTCATTAAGTTCATTTTTGTCTTTTCTTATTTGGTTGTATACATAAAGTTTAAAGAATGAAAATATAAGATTATCTTGAATGAGTATTATGATAGTTCATTCATAAGGAAATGTGCCACATAAGGTTCTCATTCAAAAGAGACAATTGCATGGTAATACGTAGAAGGTATACTTGCTTTAAAGGACTTATCATCACGATTCATGTAATTTAATCTTCTTTATTTGAGTATAAGGATATTATATATATAGGAAACATTCTTGAAGATGTATCAATATTCAATGATACATATTAAGTATGTGAATGGGTCAAGTGGGAGAATGTTTGACGGTTCCATAACCGATCGCCTAACTGACACATCATCGGGGGATTTCCTTGAAGGTTGTCGTCGGTTGTAACTGCTACCAGTTACAACCTCTCCTCCTTTGATGGAAAGGAGGAGTTTAAGTTAATGGATCTAGTCTAATAGAAGATGTCTGGACGTTGCCATCGATGAACCATTGCGATAGACCAAACACACTCCGATCACTAGAAATTAATTGCCATGACGAGTGGTATGTTTCCGTTTTCAATTTAATTAATTTTATTTATGTTTTAGAAGTTCATATGAAGTCTAACATTGTTCATATTGATTCTTTTGAGATGAGCCTTCTATCTAGATTTTAAAGGGAAATCGTGCATCAGACAAAGAGACCCTCTCTAGTCTCTCTCCTTGTTTTCCATTATAGAGAAGATTTGGTTACATATGCTTATTCTTTGCTGTTTTTTTTTTTTTTTTTTTTTTGGAAGAAAATGAGAAGATAGATTAAAATGAGAAAGTTTTATATGCAGAACAGATAATCATTTAGTTTGATTTTAATTCATTTTTTGTTTCTTGTTTTTTCGTTGTGATCAGAAAAGGTACATAACTCTTTGAACACGCTGAGAAAAGAAAAAGTGCCGACGACTAAAACAAACAAAAAGACTATACAGAGGGGATGGATTATACCCTAACAAGGTCTTGCAACAAGAATAATTGCTCATTTAGTGTTGCACCTATTTGTGAAAGGTGATAAATTGAGTTTGGTACAAGATCCACGAAATAATTTAGAAAGAGAACAAATGAAAAATATTTCATATGTTTTCGCAGTTGGGAGTTTAATATATGCTCAAGTTTGCACAAGACCTAACAAAGTTTTTAGTTATTCGAGAATATGTCAAAACAAACAAAGTGGTTATAGAACACATTAGCACCGAATTAATGATTTGTTTGCCGGTACACGTTTTATTATCTTCTATTTATAATAAAAAAATAAAATTAAGATTTTTAATTAATTAATATACTGATTTTATATTTTATTATTATAAGTAGAGGGTAATAAAATGTGTACTAACAAATGACATTTTTGAAAACTAAAATATTTTTAATAATATATTTTTAATTAGAAAATATCTTAAATCGGTAATGAAATGCGTTAATTACATTAGAACATTATTTTTAAATAAAAATATAAAAATTTGATATTTTATTAAAATAAATAAGAAGAAATGAAACATTCTTGAAGAATGAAACATTCTTGAAGAAAATAAATAGGAAACATTCTTGAAGATGTATCAATATTCAATGATACATATTAAGTATGTGAATGGGTCAAGTGGGAGAATGTTTGACGGTTCCATAACCGATCGCCTAACTGACACATCATCGGGGGATTTCCTTGAAGGTTGTCGTCGGTTGTAACTGCTACCAGTTACAACCTCTCCTCCTTTGATGGAAAGGAGGAGTTTAAGTTAATGGATCTAGTCTAATAGAAGATGTCTGGACGTTGCCATCGATGAACCATTGCGATAGACCAAACACACTCCGATCACTAGAAATTAATTGCCATGACGAGTGGTATGTTTCCGTTTTCAATTTAATTAATTTTATTTATGTTTTAGAAGTTCATATGAAGTCTAACATTGTTCATATTGATTCTTTTGAGATGAGCCTTCTATCTAGATTTTAAAGGGAAATCGTGCATCAGACAAAGAGACCCTCTCTAGTCTCTCTCCTTGTTTTCCATTATAGAGAAGATTTGGTTACATATGCTTATTCTTTGCTGTTTTTTTTTTTTTTTTTTTTTTTGGAAGAAAATGAGAAGATAGATTAAAATGAGAAAGTTTTATATGCAGAACAGATAATCATTTAGTTTGATTTTAATTCATTTTTTGTTTCTTGTTTTTTCGTTGTGATCAGAAAAGGTACATAACTCTTTGAACACGCTGAGAAAAGAAAAAGTGCCGACGACTAAAACAAACAAAAAGACTATACAGAGGGGATGGATTATACCCTAACAAGGTCTTGCAACAAGAATAATTGCTCATTTAGTGTTGCACCTATTTGTGAAAGGTGATAAATTGAGTTTGGTACAAGATCCACGAAATAATTTAGAAAGAGAACAAATGAAAAATATTTCATATGTTTTCGCAGTTGGGAGTTTAATATATGCTCAAGTTTGCACAAGACCTAACAAAGTTTTTAGTTATTCGAGAATATGTCAAAACAAACAAAGTGGTTATAGAACACATTAGCACCGAATTAATGATTTGTTTGCCGGTACACGTTTTATTATCTTCTATTTATAATAAAAAAATAAAATTAAGATTTTTAATTAATTAATATACTGATTTTATATTTTATTATTATAAATAGAAGGTAATAAAATGTGTACTAACAAATGAAATTTTTGAAAACTAAAATATTTTTAATTAGAAAATATCTTAAATCGGTAATGAAATGCGTTAATTACATTAGAAAATTATTTTTAAATAAAAATATAAAAATTTGATATTTTATTAAAATAAATGAGAAGAAATGAAACATGTACCAACAAATAAGATTTTTAAAAAATAGAAAAAAAATAAAAAAAATTTTAATTAGAAAATGTCTTCTATCAATAGTGAAAGGTGTTAATCAAATTGACTAATTAATATATAAAATTAACATTTTATTTCAATAAATCGAAGGTAATAAAACACGTACCAAAAATATTTTAAAATTTAAAAATACATTAAATCCATAAAAATGTATTAAATAGATTAGAATATGATTTTTAATTAATTTAATAAAAAAATTGATATTTTGTTATTATAAAAAGGAAGGTAATAAAATATGCACTAACAAACAAGATTATTAAGAACTAAATTAAATTTGTACTAAATATATTATTGAATTAAGTAATATATTAAATTGACAATAAATACAATTTATAATTTTTATTATATTAATAGAAGGTAATGAAATATGTAATATTTTTAAAACCAAAAATTAATACGGAGAACAGACGCGACATGGAAAACTAAATTAAATCTTCTAATTGTAATGAGAAATGGATGGATGTAGATATCGTTCTTGGGTATGTTTCCAAGTTTCAAATTGATATCTCAGATTTGATATAAGATATTATTAAATTATATATATTTTTAAAATTAATTACTTTCACTCACTAAAAATTCATCTTAGCTTCTTCTTGGTTATGATACTAGAACTAGAGGTTACGTGTGACAGACATATGAAAGGACTATCAAATCCCCCTCAACAGCTCTCTCTATTGGCTTCTTGGTTCTCACTCTCTTACCATTTGTTGGTTTTTTTATAGGGGTAAGTTTGTTATTCTGCATATTATCAGTTTGCATTTTTAGCTACACTCCATTCTCTAACAGGCAGGCTTACACTTACTGCTTTGATAAATTGTTGCTGGCTATTAGCAGCTTGAGGAGCAGATGAAGTCTCTCTGCCAATGGATTATGCTTTTAGCTAACTTGAATTGGGTCGTGTTTGCCAAACTCCATCTCCTATGGTGGAGCTGAAATCATTTCCGGAACCCAGCTGCTGGATCATTTGATAATGGCCAAAAACCCTGTAAATGCTTCAATATTTCTGTACTGAATAGCTCATGCATTGACAATACAGAAATCAAATTCCTGTTGATCTTTTCAATGAGCTGATCCAGACAAATCTCTTGTATAATTAGACACAAAACTAAGCCACAAATGGAAGACAAAACATGGTACAATGAGAAAGATATTATGGAGATACTAATCAAAACAGCAACAAAACCCACAACGAACAGGAACAAACTAATTTTGAGAGGGAGAGCGTGAATCACGAGTATGAAATCTCTTGACAACAGCAACCATATGTTTCCCCTGGTGTTCTGCAAGGGCAAATTCTGTCTCACTAAGGCTCCTTTCTTCCATCGGGACAGCATGAATATCAACTATGAAACCTCTTGACAACAGCAACCAAATGTATTTCCCCTAGTGTTCTGCAAGGGCTAATTTTGTCCCCACATTGCCCCCTTCTTCCATCGGGAGAGCATGAATATCAACTATGAAACCTCTTGACAACAACAGCCATGTATTTCCCTTGGTGTTCTGCAAGGGCTAATTCTGTCTCACTGGGCTTCCTTCTTCCATCGGGAGAGCATGAATATCAACTATGAAACTTCTTGACAACAGCAGCCATGTATTTCCCCTGGTGTTCTGCAAGAGCTAATTCTGTCTCACTGAGTTCCCTTCTTCCATCGGGAGAGCATGAATATCAACTATGAAACTTCTTGACAACTACAGCCATGTATTTTCCCTGGTGTTCGGCAAGGGCTAATTCTGTCTCAATAGGATCCCTTCTTCCATCTCCTGCAAAAACTCCAGCACCGTATGGAGAACCTCCCCTGATTGACTCCACTTTGAACATTCCAACACCAAAAGTGTATGTAATTAGAATAAAAATCAGTCCATGGTGGGGTAATCGCAGTCCAAGTATAGAAAGAAGAAAACCATGCCCAGAATATATATTCAAGTTTTAGCTCAATATGCCTCCAAAATAGATGATAAACATTTTGTTAATCTCCATCTCTATTGAAATATAAATGGTTGAAGCCAACAATATATTTAGGTAATTGACGCAGAGTGTGCAACAATATAAATAAACATGATCTATGTAAATTTTATTATTTTTATTTTTTAAAAGCATAAACATGTTTATTTTTATTGATTGACAATTACACGAATAAAACAATCAGCACATGTAAAGAAAAATCAATACCTTGAAGAACTATTGAAGGCGCTTTTGGACTCTTTTCATAAATCTGCCTCCCCATTACTCCAATTCCAGATAAACAAATTTTATGCACTTTATCATGCTCCATTCTTTGTTTCCTTGTTGTCGGCACCGTTGTATTAGAGTTGGGCAATCATAAATTGACAATGAGAAAAGGCTAGCAGGAAGTCCATCGTCTGGGAAGGACTCAATTAGAGGGCAATCTTCGATCGAAAGGGTTTTGAGAGAAGTAAGGTTGCACAGGCCTTTGGGCAGGGATTTGATTTTATCACAGTCAAAGACAACAAATGTTTTAAGTGACGAAGGTAGCTCATCTGGCAAAGATGTGAGTTCAGTGCATAATAAAATATCCAACCGTGTAAGGGAAGATGGTAGGTGATCTGGCAAACATGTGAGTTTAGTGCATTCATCAATCATCAACTCTGCAAGGGAAGATGGTAGGTGATCTGGCAAAGATGTGAGTTCAGTGCACTCATGAATCACCAACCGTACAAGGGAAGATGGTAGGTGATCTGGCAAAGATGCAAGTTCACTGCACTTTTCAATCTTCAAGTATTTAAGGGTGGTTGAGTTTAAACATATTTTATGCACTTTATCATGCTCCACTCTTTGCTTCCTTGTTGTCGGCACCGTTGTATTAGAGTTGGGCAACCATCAATTGACAATGAAAGAAGGCCAGCAGGAAGTCCATCGTCAGGGAAGGACTCAACTAGAGGGCAATTTTTTATCCGAAGGGTTTTGAGAGAAGTAAGGTTGCACAGGCCTTTGGGCAGGGATTTGATTTTATCACAGTTGACAACAACAAAACTTTCAAGTGACGAAGGTAGCTCATTTGGAAAAGATGCGAGCTCAGGGCAAAATAAAATATTCAACCATGTAAGGGAAGATGGTAGGTGATCTGGCAAAGATGTGAGTTCAGTGCATTCATCAATCATCAAAGCTGCAAGGGAAGATGGTAGGTGATCTGGCAAAGATGTGAGTTCAGCGCACTCACGAATGCTCAACTGTACAAGGGAGGAAGGTAGGTGATTTGGCAAAGATGTGAGTTTAGTGCATTGAATAATACTCAACTTTGCAAGGGAAGATGGTAGGTGATCTGGCAAAGATGTGAGTTCAATGCACTCAAGAATGCTCAACCGTACAAGGGAGGAAGTAGCTCAGCCAACAAAGAAGTGAGTTCACTGCACTTTTCAATATCCAAGTATTTAAGGGTGGTTGAGTTTAATAGCAAATCATGAGGGAGATATTGGAGCCCATCAATTTCCTTAATTACCAGATGCTCAAGAGTAGAGAGATGAGGTAACACAATTGATAATGTTGTCTTGCTGCAACCAACCACTTTGAAATACCGTACACATGAAAAAACAGTCAATTCCCTTGGAGAAGACTCAAGTCGTGGACAACGCATGATTACTAACCTTTCCAAACAAGTCATATTTTGAAATCCCTTCCCTAATGACCTCATATTTGGACAGTTGATGATGCATAACTCCGAAAGTGTTGTAGAAGGACCTTCTGGCAAGGACAACAATTCATCACAATTTTCAATTTTCAAGTCCTTTATGTTAATGAGAGACTGAATAAATCCATTCGGCAACAACTTCACTCTTCGAAAACCAGAAATGTTCAAAGAGGAAAGTGAGGTTAAATTACTCAAAGACTTCAACATTATCATCTCATTGCAATTCCCAACCTCAGGATTTTGTCTACTCAAGTTCTCATATTCCTGAGTTTTTTCATATCCATAAAGTCTAAGAGTTTTCAAAGTGAGGGGGGTGACGGGAAGTTCTCTTAATTTTGGGCAATTCCTAATTTTTAGTTCTATGAGACGTGGGAAATCATCTTCTTTTGCTTCAAATCGCCCCTCAAAATTAGGCAAATGCTTCAACTTCAATACTATCAATGATGGAAATGCTCCATTGCCAAAAAATTCACGGCCTACATGCTTAAGTTCTTGCATTTCTTCTATGAACAATATTTTGAGAGAGTGCAATTGACCAAACGATGTAAGCAATTGGCATTTCCTGCAACCAATTAGCTTTATCACCTCCAATTTGGAGAAGGATGGGTCCCCTAACCAACTTGGAAACTTGAAACCACCGTAGTTCTTTACAGTTAGGTCTCTAAGATTAGCATGAGGAGGTTCAAGAGCTTCAAGTATTTCTTTCTCATCATTTCCATCCCATAAGTTAGAAGAATCCGACCCACTCCATTCCATCACCAATCTGACAAGTTGATGCTTGTTCTTTAAATTAGCTACCCTTGCCTCTTCCACACTTTTCACATTCTCAAGGTTGGTTATCCATAATTCTTGAAGGTTTATCAAGAGATTTAACTGCCCTATTCCAATCTCGTTTGTGATACAATAATTGCTCAATCGACGAATATTAGTGAACCTTTCAATTCTTGGCAGCAACGAAGTCTTAATGAGCTCTTCCTCTATTTGAAAGGATTGTAGATTGATTAGATTACTCATATCTTTTGGTAGCTCTGTCAACTTATTGCACTCCGTAAGACATATTGATTGAAGATTGTACAACCTGCAAATGGAGTCTGGTAACTTTTCTACACTCGTTCCAAATAAATTGAGGCTACGAAGATTATTTAGGTCGCCAATGTTTGATGGTAACACAACAAAATTACGACAATATGCAAGTTCAATCTCTCTTAACTTCTTCAATTTACATATGGAATCTGGAAGCATCTGTAATATTGTTTTCCTCAATATGAGATATCGTAGATTAATGAGGCTTCCAATACCTCTCGGTAACTCAACGAAATTTTTGCAACCACTTAAATCTAGTGTTTGCAAATTATAGAGGCTACAAATGGAATCTGGCAAACTTTCTATATGGTTTTCACATAGAACAAGATGTCGTAGATGTTTCAAATTACCAATTGACTTGGGAATTTCCAACATTGAATTTTTCACATTTAGATATAGAACATGCAAGTGTTCAAAACTGTGGTCTATTTGCTTCAATACTTCGTCAAAGTTTGCATTGGTTATTAAAAGTGTACGTAAACTCTTGGCTTCAACCAATTTTTCCAATAGTATTTGGTTCACAACTATGCCACCTAGTGACACATGTCTAGTCTCTTTAGTTGGCCTTTTTGTCTCAATCTTCCCTTGGATTTTGAAAGAAATATTCCCCATGATTACTTCCGCAAGTTCACGAATAAGGTCATGCATCGTATATATAGACCCAGGAACATTATTATAACGAGTTTGGAAAAAATGTTTGGCAACCAAATTGTCAAAGTAATCATTTGCAATATCTTCCATCTCATCATTTTTATTAGCTTCAATAAAACCCTCTGCCATCCATAAGCGGATCATTTCCTCCTTACTAAAATAATCATGACATGTGGCAGTATATGTGAAGCAACGTTTTTGGTATGGATCCAAACAGAGATAGCTGAGCATCAATGCAGGGAGTATATAATCCTTGGTTTTTGGCAACTCCCAGATTGCACTTTCTAATAATCTTTCCCATTTATCAACATGGACGGTACCTAACAATCCCCCAATCACGTTTGCAGCCAATGGTAATCCCTGACACTTCTTCACTACTTTCACCCGTAATATTTCCAAGTTTGCTTGCTCATTAGCATTATCACTATAATCAAACACTTTTTCTTTAACGATAGTCCAACAATCATCATCTGATAATCCCTTTAACCTGTAAATGCAATCACGTGAACCGATGCTCCTGCACACTTCTTCACTTCGTGTTGTTGCAATAATTTTGCTTCCTTTTTGGACGGATCTAATTAAAGGCGCCAAAAGAGTCTCCCAATCCTCAAAGTTATCTGTCCACGCATCGTCTAGCACCAATAACAACTTCTTTTCTTTTACCAACTCTTGGAGGCGGCATTGCAATGGGTCCAAGGCTGTTTTCTCTTCTTTAGGACATCCTATTGATTCAATTATTGATCTGGTCACTCTTACAAGGTCAAAGTCATGAGACACATGAACCCACACTTTCATATCGAATTGATCAGAATCATTGTAAGCCAACTTAGCAAGAGTTGTTTTACCAAGTCCCCCCATACCAACAATGCCAATCACAGATAAGTTACCTCTCCCGAAAGATTCATCCGATTTCAAAAACGATATTATCTCCTCCTTTTCACTCTTCCGTCCAAACACACGATCTTTATCTACCAAAGAAGTAGTTTCTCTTTTCTTCCGAATATCTTCTAATGTTCTTTCACCAACACCTTTTGTCAGATTAAGGGCATTCCCGTATTCAACAATTTCATCCCACCTCTCTAAGACCTCGTTTATCTTGGGTGCAATTTGATTCTTAAAAGAATAATTTTTAACTGCACCGGATAATTTATCCAAGTTCAGAGAAGAGATTAAGGTTTGTACCTGTTCTCCATCAGATTTATCTCTGTTCTCCAACTGCGACCGAAGAAGTTCGTAGTTCATCTCGTCAACGATGTCCTCCATGTCATAAGTCAACCCTCTAAGGTCGAACACCCAAGATCGCACAGACTCCTCTGTGAAGTGCCGAGTTTCAGCATCATTGAGGAGAGGTTGAACTCCCAAGAGATTTCTTTTCAACCTCTTAAGCTCTTTGTCAACACCCCAGATTTGACCCAGCTTTTTCTGGATGATAGGGGTGAGTGCCTGAGCCAAGCCTTGAAAAACACCATTCAGAGCTGCGTCGCCGACCATACTTGCTGCATCGGCTGCCATTTTTCCGGCCATTGAACCAAGGACACTGGTAAAAGGAGAGAAGGATGTTTTCCTCCGTCTGGCTTCAGAGTGGAGATCCTTTCCTTTCTTTCCCCTTGATTCCTTTAATATGTATATGAATTAAAGGATAATTAATTAACAAGTTGCAACAGGAGAAGTCTTCGTAATTGCGTGTAAAATAATTGAAGGATGGGACGATTCCTAGCAGCACGGTCCCTTGATCGAGACTTGACGACATGGAAGACGACAAGCAACAACTATACTTGTTCTTTTTCTTACTGTTATGGGAGCCATAAAGCAGGTATCCATCTCGTTCAACTTTGAACGATACAGTATGATTGTCATGAGTTGCTTTGGAATATGTATGGTAGAATAAGCCCAAAAGCCACGTGGTCACCCTCCTTCTAGACGTTTCAGCTTTCAAATTTTCAACATTGGAGGCTGCGACTTTTGCCGGCCATTGAGCCAAGGAACAAAAAAAAAAAAACAAAACAGGAAAAAGAACAAGGATAGTAGATATCAGAGTTGGGTGAAAATCATGTTTGAGCGCTCTTCGGTTTTTTGAAATAAGAGGCCTTTTATTCTGTCTTTGGATCCTCTCTAAAGTAGGAATAAGATACTGCAGTCCACACAAGTTGCTGCTACTGTGAAGTGTGAACTCATCTCCATTATCGTCCGAGGGAGACAAGGTTGGACCCGCCACTCACCTTTTTGTTTTTTGCTTTAGAAAAAGTTATGCTATAGAAAAGAAGATAAGCGTTGTCTCTGCTTTTGAAGAGTTATCTGTATCCTGAAGAGAGTTTAGAGCATTTGAGGAGCTTTGATGGTAGTTAAGACAGTACTAGTAGTAGTAGCTAAGGAAGATTAGATCATAATTGCTGCATCCGTCGCCATTTTTTCTGGATGTTTTCCTCCGTCTGGCTTCAGAGAGGAGAGATTATTTCCTTGTTTTCCCCTTGATTCCTTAACATGTATATAAATTAAAAGAAATTTAATTAACTACTTACAGTAACAGCAGAGGAGTGAGATTAAAGAACGGGAAGGTTCGTGGGTACCAAGCAACCAAAAAGTCTGTGTTTTTTTTCCTTTGCAGCTCTATTCTTTAAATGTGACGACAAGCCGCCAGCTTGGTCCTGCGTTCAGACTGACGATCTTTAATTTGAAGTGACGCATCATCGCAGCTTGGTCCTGCGTTCAGACTGACGATCTTTAAAATTTGAAGTGACGCATCATCGCCGCCTGGTCTTGCGTGCAGACTGACGACCCGTAATTTGAAGTGGTCCAGACTGATCCAGACTACACGAACTGGAAGACGACAAGCAACCTTGAAAATTTCTTTTAGTTCACTTTTCTCCAATTCTTAAAATTTTCACTTGTCCAGGATCATTTCGATGTAGATTCTTTGAGATGATGACATTGAATAAAAACCAAAATTTTGCGCTGAATCAGTTTACCAGTCGTGTTGATAGATTGCTCACAAACGGTTTCACCGCGTTCCATTCCGATGATCTTCCGGTTTGATCTCTGTGAAAAACAATGTTCGTATTGATCATTTTGAGGTGACGGAGATTACGGTGCTCTCTAAATCAGGCAAATGTAAGTAATTTGTATTTCCTGCAACCAATAAGTATTATCTCCGCCAATTTGGAGTAGGATGAGTCCCCAAACCACTTTAGTTCTTTACCGTTAGGTGTCTAATATTAGCATGACGAGGTTCAAAAGCTTCAAGTAATTTTGTCTCAACATTTCCATCCCATAATTTAAAAGAATTAGGCCCACTCCGTTTCGGCACTAATTTGACAAGTTTATGCTTGTTATTTAAATTAGTTGTCACACTTTCCACATTCTCAAGGTTGGTTATCTAATTTTCACGAAGGTTTATCAAGAGATTTAACTACCTTATTCCAGTCTCCTTTGTGATATAATAATTTTTCAACAAACGAACATTAGTAAACTTTTCAATTCTTGGCAACAACAAAGTTTTTATGAGCTCTTTATTTATTTCAAATGATTATAGATTGATTAGATTATTCATCTTTTGGTAACTGTGACAACTTGTTGCAATCGAAAAAATATAGTGATTGAAGATTATTGGTTGCTAACTTATTACAACTTATTACAACATGCAAACTGCTAGATAGAGGCAACACACTACTTACACCCTAAAAGGTCAATATATTATAACTTCCCCAATTCACAAAAAAGAATCTTAAAGCATCTTTAATTTGGTTCTTGACTGTTAGAAATTAGATACCCTAATTCCAAACTAAAGAAAACAATAATAATGAACCCGAAAGAAGAAAAAACAAGCACAGAAAAGCACAACAAAATTTATACAAGTTTCCCTCAAGGTGAGACTACATCTTGTCTTCTGCTGCTGCAGTAGTAATCCATTACGAAGATATAATAGTTTACAAGAAAAATCGTACACTTACATGTGTTTCTCTCTAACCTCTCGGGCTGCAACTCGAGATGCTCCTTGGATTGAATGATAAAACCCTAATAGCGACGCCCCTCATAATAAAGAGAAAATTAAGGCAACAACGATATAAGAGTAAAATTTCCAAACTGCCCTTAATTGAAATAAAAATTTATATATTGTGGACTGGGTGAGGGCTCCGCCCCCTACACCCCCAGGAGGGAAGATTCCTACCCCTCTTCCAACCCCACAGTGACCTAATCGCGCGGGTCTATTCGCCACCAACTCAGTGGAGGGTGTTAATTAGGTTCTACAACTTAACATTGACAACCTGAGATATTGTAGGTTAATGAGGCTACAAAGGTTATTCAGCTTGCTAATGTTTGTTGGTAACACCCTAAACTCCATAAAGAATCTAGAATTATTGTAAGTTGGTTTTCATCAATAAGAGATATTGTAGATTAATGAGTGTTGATTTTCAGGACTCCATGAATTTTGCTCATGGAGAAAAAGGGAGAGAGACCTATTGGGAGAAAACTGGAGGAAGAAGGGTTATGGACTTGATTTCCTAACCCTCCTCCTGAAGTTCTATTTATAGATTAATGAAACTACTGTATTACAATAATACCCCTGAACTTAGAGTTTAGGGTTTTAACCCTGAAACTTTAACTTAATTACATCAATACCATTTCTATGAGATGATGTTATGCACGCAATAATATTAATATTTTAATTGTTTTTATTTAATTGACTTTATTTTATTTCAGTTTTAGGCCACATGAGTATTTTTGGAATATTTTATTTATTGGGATATTTTTTTAATATTTTATCTTAAACCCTAATTGGATGAACCCTATTTAAGGGGTAAGAGTAATGAGAAAGACAAGCATTGATTTTAGGTTAAACAGGCTTGGAGTTCTTCTCAATGAGCTCTAGGGTTTTCAAGCTCCCCTTTGGCTTAATCTTCGTCTTCCTCCCTACGAATCCTTGTGTCAGATCTGGGACCATAACAACTGGTATCAGAGCGGGAACACAATAGGTTATCCTCTATCCCAAAAATAAATAATTATTCTGCACGAGGTACGTGTTTCAATGAAAAAACATGCAAAGAAATGGGAGAAATACGAGCATTGTATGAATCTTTCATTAAACGTTCGGCAAGGGAGCCACGCGTTGCCGTAGAAAAGGTCATACGATCGAAAATCTCCGAGCAAGATGTACGCACTGAAGGAAAAGTAGTAGAAGTTGTCTAGGACGGGAAAACAAGCCACGAGCCAGAAAAATTGAAAATTTTGTCCTATTTACCAACCGAAGTCCCTGCGAAAGATTTGGGTGCAACCTCAAATCCGGACGGGCAAAAAGGCCAGACTTCAGAAAATATCAAGATTTCTGTGCAAGGAAATTCAAAGCCGAACAGCGGCGACGAAGATTTATGGACATCGGTGATGGAGGGGTATGCTGCCAAAACCCTGTCGGTAAGGGTTGATTTGGGTCAGTTCGGTTGTCCCTCCACTAACTCGGAAAGTATACAAGTAGTGAAACCACAAAGGGCTGCTATTCATCATTGAAAAACTGAGGAAGAGGTTCCGTCGGGAACAAGTCCAGTGGGATTTTACTTCCACCTCTCACTTGCAATCCAGCGAGGAACCCACTTCAACGTATTTTGGGGTAAGCTTTTGAAACGCCATTGAATTTTATGTCTACATGATTTTTCCATAGGGGTGAACGGGCTCCCAGGGGTTGAGCGACGCTGCTCAAAATTTTGGCCTGGAGGTTCTCTGTTCCATGAAGCAGAGAAACAGTACCCAATTGAAGGTATTCGGGCTTCGGTGTATGAATTTCAACATGAACATTTTATGGGGATGTCGGGATTCATAGAAATAATTTTATGGTGACTGCTGAATTTTTTTTTTGGAGGGCTATGTTTTGCTGTTGATGAGCACAATCACTATGCTTGGGTTCATTGCTCAATTGACACGCTCCGGCTGTTTAATTTTTCTATTAACGAGATCACCAGCAGTGTGAATGTCCCATATATGTTTGTGCGTAATGGGATGCTCCTGCATGATCAACACATTATATTTGAGAAGGCTAACAGATGTTGCTCTCACTGTTAAGGGGCTTAATTTTTTGGGTCCCATGTCTGTAGTAATGAGAGACGGAGATGGAAATTCCAATGTTTTGGATTGGTTCATTTTGAGAATGCAGTAGATGGTGCTCTTGGTGAGGGGATTCATGAAAACATCATTGATGACAAGGAGTGGTATTTTGGGAAGGCTTTGACGAACTCAGAAAGGGAGAAGGGATTGAAGGGACGGTTTGAGCAAAATAATTAGGAGATTGTCGACAAGTACCCAGAGGTGCACTT
The DNA here is from genome assembly GCF_029961685.1 of Aristolochia californica. Lineage (NCBI taxonomy): Eukaryota > Viridiplantae > Streptophyta > Magnoliopsida > Piperales > Aristolochiaceae > Aristolochia > Aristolochia californica. The sequence continues at coordinate 844,284 of NW_027181804.1, read as the reverse complement.
GTCCTTGAAGAACATGGATGACAACATAGATGATGAGAACCTTAAAGAATTTGCTAGTTCCCAATTTATTGTCTTAACATCTCCTCGAGGAGCATTCAATGCAGCACTGACTGTTTCAATGCTTTTGCAGTTAAGATCCTCTCTTCTTGCAACAAAAAATGCTCCTACGTGTCTCCAGAGGTTACTGAATTTCCCTGAGAATGTCGATTTGAAGAAATTGATAGACAAGGCAAAGTCATTACAAGCTCTAGCGTTGGAAGCACATACCTGTTCATCTCTTTCCTCCAGAATTTCTGGTGCAGTGAAGCCCACATTTGCCAGAGGTTGCAGTCTTTCTTCAGGTTCAGCTTCCCCTAGAACTCCTCTTAACTCTTTACCGGATAGTTACTGGAAAGAGATATGGAGAGTACTCAACAACAAAGAAAATCCCTCTAATGGCAGCCACAATGACCACTTTTCTCCATGGAGAAAAAAAAGGGTTCTTCAGGTCAAGAAAGACCAAGTCTGGCAAGAGCAGAATCAACACCTTCTTCAATTAAGATTTAGCAAGGCAACAAAATTTCTCGATTCTCTGTTAGGAGAAGGTTGTTAGAAGATTTGACTAGGGAACTTGGTGAGTCAGAGGCAGAGGATGATAAATCAACTTCCAATGCAGTTTCAACAAGTAAAAATCCTCTCTCGGTTGATTTGGAAAAAGGATTTCTTGATGGTCAAAGTGTTCAAACCGGTGGTCAGTGGAAGAATGGAAGTTTTACCTATTGTTCCAACGCAATCCAAGGCATTGCTGGGTTGGACGACGCTGTTTTGACACTATAGAAAACATTGCTACCAACTGTGTCACTGTTGATCAAGGTTATGTTTTCAAAAAGGGAATTAAGTCGTCAATCTAAACCACAACATGTGGATGCCGATGGGGATGATGGAGGGGGTATGATTGATGAGGTCAAGGATGGTCCAGGGGACTTGGATCCAGAGGCCTACCCTCTTGTTGGCAGAGCTGAGTTCAGTTATTGGTTGCAGGAGAGTGTTTGCCACCGTGTGCAAGAGGAGGTGAGCTCGTTAGGTGACTTGAATGATTTAGAGCACATATTTTTTCTCTTCACTGGGCGACAACTAGATTCAGCAGTGCTTCTTGTTACCAATCGACAGTATTGAGGGAAGTTTGAGAAAGGTGCGTTTGTTGCCCAACTTGAGGAGATGGCAAACCAGCAGGAGAGGAGACAGTATGGGCCTGCGTATGAAAAAGTCAATTTTCTTCTAGAGGCTCCTATTCACATTACACAAGACACTAATCACGTGCCTCTGCGCAGTGCCACAATCGGCTTGGCCAACTACACAACTGCTTTTGATGTGTTTGTGACTGGCATTGCTAGTACTCCAGTCCAGTTGGTCTCTGGTGACAAAGTTGTCAAAGATCTGTCAAAGAGCAAGTGGCCATACGAGGGTGGGCTGGATGGAGACGAGTAGCAGCTTCACTCTGATGTATCCAATCACAAATGGCAATCTGGGAATCTGTCCATCAACAACATGATGATTTGGTACATAACAACCTTTAAAGCTCCTCTTGGATGGGAACCAGTCGTGGTGACTCTCCACACCATGGGTAAGGGGGCAGCTTGGGTAATTGGACGCAACATTGGAAGGTTCTGGTCCAATTTCTCCTCTTCATTGGAGGAATGTGGTGAATGTGTTTCCCTTCGTGGCTACAACCCAGGCAAATGTGCAAGCGAGTGTGGACAACCCACTCAAACATGGTCTCATGTACCCAGATCGTTCTTGCAGTTGGACGACAACATTGTGAGCTTGTTCGAAGAATTAGGAGGAAACCATACTGGAGTTATCTTCCAGATAGTCATTGTGGGAACCGCTTGTGGGTTTGTTCTAAAGGGAGGCCTCTTCGAGTTGTCTTGTTCAGGTGGAGAGACGTCGACATACAAACCCTACTTTCGAGCTTGAGGACAAACTCGTTCTTCCAGGGGGGGGGGGGGGGGGGGGGGGGGGCGGGGTTGTATTGTTATGCAAACAATAACATTAATATTTTAATTATTTTTTAATTTACTTTGTTTTATTTCAGTTTTAGGCCACAGGGGTATTTTTTGAATATTTTATTTATAAGGGTATTTTTATAATATTTTATCTTAAACCCTAAATAGGTGAACCCTATTTAAGGGGTAAGAGTAATGAGAAAGACAAACATTGATTTTAGGTTAAACAGGCTTGGAGTTCTCAACGAGTTCTAGGGTTTTCAAGCTCCCCTTTGGCTTGATCTTCGTCTTCCTCCCTAAAAATCCTTGTGTCAGATCTGGGACAATAACAGATGACTTTTTATTTACCATCTTGCCATCATTGTTTGTAGGCCTTTAGGCCTTCTCCTTGATTTGTGGGCCTTGAGTCCATCTTCTATATCTCTTGGACGTATGAGTCTTCCTTGATCTTATAAGCTTGGGTTCATCTTCTAATACACTTGGATATGTGGGTCTTCCTTTATCATGTGGGTTTGGGTTTTATCTTCCAACTCCCAGCTTGCTGTAAATTATGTATAAAATCTTTTTTTATATAAATAGCACATCTTCCAATATGTCTTTATCTTCCAACACTCTCCCTCACGGGACTCTCGTTCATGAGGCTCAATTAGCATAATATCAGTGAGAGTAAATCACTAGACGCTAAGACATTGCTCCATGCTCCAGTCTTAACTTATGCTGGATGTAGGGCACACTTCGTCTTCTGTAGGTAAAATAAAATTTACCAGTCGCACCGAAATATGTATAAAACTTAGGCACGTATATGAGGTAGAAAATAAGTGGCCCGAGTCAGATTGACACGGACCGAATTGACCCGGTCCGAGTTGGTGTAGGTTGACTCGGTAGACTGGTGCTGCTCAACAGTAGCAAGAAGGGCAGACTGGTTCGCTGGGTTGACTCGGAAACTCGGCCGGTCCGGGTCTCGGCAGGCGCTGAACCGCCGCTCAATGAAATTTTCCTTAGGAAAATATTATTCTTCTTCCTCTCGGCGGAAATAGTCAAGAAACTGCAACAGCAGGATAGTGATGGCAGAGCCATAGATGGAGATCGACTCAAGATCGGAAATATTCTTTCCGAAATAAAATACCAGAGAAGATGGACACAGAGAGATTTCCTTGGTGTCTGGGGTTGTTTCTGCGGCAAAGAAAATAATCCAGCGAAGAACTCGTATAATCAGCAAGACATGCTTTTTTGGAACTTGTCCGAGTTGCCTTAAAGCGAGACAAATCAAATCAACGTGTCTGCATAATCCTCTCTGCCCGCAGTCTCTATCGCTTGGTATTCGCGACAGAGATCGTCCCTTGATACGATGATCAGACGGTGAGGATTGCCGGTACACCATTTGCGTGGAGTATGCCAAAATAGAGGAGGCGTACTTGGAGAGGTTGGAAGGGTATATGCGGCTCTACGCTACACCGGTTCAGACGGAGATAGACGGTGTGAGAAACCTCCATGGAGTGAAGGAAGGTTGGGCATTGCTTGTAAGGTCTTTGAACACTATCCTCATGGGCTCTTCCTCTGCGGTTGCGCTACTAGCAATTCCGATGATGGCAGGAACTCAGCGAGTACATGGCCCAGTTCAAGAAACTCCTGAGCGTCATCTCCGGGGAATTTCTAGTGGAGCTACTGAATCAGGTGATAATGGCCATCGAGACAGTTATGCTATCGAAGTCATAAAAACTATGTTTTGTATCACAAACATGTCAATTATTTTGAAGTGAATACCAAAATCGAAGTCTGTTTGTAGCTCATGCACTGACAATTTTTCTATCCAAATCCCAAAGGTTGGCAATATATGATATAAATACTGCATCTTTTATATAGAGAAATAGAGAAATCAAATTCCTGTTGATCATTTTCTTGCGCTGATTGAGCTGATTGTGATATCTGAATGGCATAAAATAACAGCTTCGCAGCTTAAAGATTAAAACTATCCACAAATATTGCACAAATCACAACCCGATTCTTATTAGAATGCAATGAAGATAAAGAGTTCGAACGTCATATACAAATCTCTTGTATAACTAGACACAAAACTAAGCTACAAATGGAAGACAAAAAACATGGTACAGAGAGAAAGACAGAAAGGATCTTCCTATCCTACCAAATGGAGATGCTAATCAGAACAGCGACAAAACCCACAACGAACAGGAAGACACTAATTTTCTGGCAGAGAGCATGAATATCAACTATGAAACCTCTTGACAACAGCAGCCATGTATTTCCCCTGGTGTTCTGCAAGGGCTAATTCTGTCTCACTGGGCTCCCTTGTTCCATCCCCTGCAAAAACTCCAGCACCGTATGGAGAACCACCCCTGATTGAGTCCATTTTGAACATCCCAGCTCCAAAAGTGTATCCAATTGGAACAAAAATCATTCCATGGTGGGTTAACTGGGTGATCGCAGTCCAACTATAGAAAGAAGAAAACCATGACCAGAAGATATATTCAAGTTTTAGCTCAATATGCCTCCAGATAAAAGAACAGAAAATGAAGTTAACAATTTCTCATGTCTCCAAGTAGGCTCCAAGCAAAAGAATTTGATTGAAAACTATTTTTGATAACAGGATTTATGATAGCTAGCACCGTGTAACTATAACTTTTTTATAGGTAACTGGAATAATGACAGATGGCACCTTGTAACTATAACTTTTTGATAACTAGCCATCAATATGTTATAGGCACACCACCAGTAACTTTCAAATTCCGAATTATGCACAAAAAACATAAAATACAAAATATGAACATCTAATGAGTGGATTCTCACTTAATGGGTAAGTCATCCTAATCTCAACTGCTGTGTTGTTTGGAGAAAAAGATTATCTTCCAGTAGATAGCTTACTTCTTTGCATGCCAAAATAGAACTATCAAAGCCATTAAATCTCAAAATATCATTCATAAGAAAATTTTCAAATTCAGGTTGTCTCTGGCAGAAAAAAGATGGATGAACAACTAAGGAACCCCAGTAATCATGGGTGCCTTGGCACCTAAAAATGCCCTGCAATAATAGATAGATAGACAGACAGATAGATAGATAGATAAATAGATAGAAAGAGTGGAAAAAAATCTGTAACAGGTCAGGCTCATTACCAAGAGGTCATCATTGATGGAAGACTTGAGACAGTCAAGGATGAGTGGTGGAAGTTACTGAAAGTGACTTAAAGAAATAAAATGTCATGGTACTAGGTCAACAAATAGAAACCACTTGGCAAAGTTATAATAGTGATCTATGAGTTTAATATAAAGTTACATGCAGGTTCCGTGAGTTGTTATGGGTGCTCGAGTTGGAAGATGATGTCGTGTAAGAATCCATATACTAATCTAGAAGGGGCCATATTATTCTCTTCAAACCTTATATATGTTATTTTCAGAGGAGCTTCATTTTAAGTTGAGAAGTTATACCTCTGAACATACAAAAACTAGTGGGTAGGTATCTGTAACTACATTAACATAGAGCATACACTGTTCTCCAATAATCCTAAGAAGAAATAAAATAAGTATTTTTTTTTTTTTTTGAAATGACGCTGAAAAATAAAATAAGTGTTTGACTATCCGTGGTTCTTTTGCTAAACAGTTCTGAGTATACAACAGAGAGCACACACCCAGAACAAGACATAGCCACCGAATAGCACAATTTGAGAAAATCAGAGGTTAAAATAAAAGAATAACCAGTCCATGAACATCCAATATCCACAATAGATAATGTGTAGAGAACACTTATTATCTTGAAAGCAAATCCATAGCCAGACAACAATGTTGTATAATATTGTTATTGTTTTTGTCTGTTCTAATGGATTTTGGAAATGGTAATAAAGCTGTTGTCGTGAAAAATATCAAAAACCATGTAATCTAGCACCTGTGGAGCAAACCTGGCAGAGCAAAACAGAGAAGCATTCATGTAGGCAACCACAGCATTGATAGATGAGATTGTTTTTCTTTTAAAATGATAGATGGGATGAGATGTTATTAGAAAAAAGAAAAAAAAAACATTGGTGGGATAAGACAAAAATGATAGTGATTGTTAAACTGGAACGCCTTTCATTTTTTTGTGGGTGACTTGGAATGATCAGGCACATGTTTGATCAAGAAGCTCCTAGATGAAATTTTTAGTTGAATAATAATCTCAATTTTCTTATCTACAGCTTCTTAACCCCATTCCCAATATTTATTAAAAAAATTGCATTTTATTGCTGCATATATTTGTTTTTAATTTTTCAAAAGAAAACAATTCTATAAGCAAAAAAAAAAAAATCTTTTTTTTAAAGAATAACTATTTTTTTTTGTTTTAGAGGGGCGTGGCGCGATTAGAACTCGTGACCTGACGCTCTTGATGTAAAGAGAATACCACTAGACCAAACGGCCTTAGGTAAAGAATAACTATTCTATAAGCAAAAAGAAAACATATATAGGATAAAAAGACCTAAAGGCCCTGTTCACTTACGCTGGGTAAAAGGAGCCAAAAGCTGTTAGTGCCCAGCGTAAGTGCAGGGGGAAAGTAAAATACAAATGTATTTCACTTTCTCCTATTTTAGGCATAATGGGAGGGAAAGTGAATTCAAAGAGGTCTAAATTCACTTTCCCTCCCTCAATTACATCGGGCTCGGGCTGAAGGCTCTGTTGAACTAGGGCTTCGGAGAAAAAAAAAATTCTCTCTCGCTCGCTCGCGACCTTCGGCGATTTCAATCGCCTTCTGTGCGACTTGTCTCCGGCGCTCAACTCCCTTCCTCTCGCTGTCCCCAGCACCGATGACCTTCGGCGACATCTTTCCCCTTTCTGCAACCTCTCCGACTCCTCCCTTGCTTGTGACCGTCGGCGATTTCAATCGTCCCCTCTACGACCTCTCTCCAGTGCTTGATTTTCTTCCTCTCGCCGTCCCTAGCACCGACGACCGTCGGCGACTTCTCTCCTCTCTCTGCAACCTCTCTGGCTCGATTTGGAAGAAAGTAGGGTAAAAATTGTTTCCTGTAAATCGATGGTTATTTTTTTAATTGTTTCTAAGTATGAACAGGAGATGGTATGTTGTTTAATCAATTCTTTTGTATGCAACTGCTAATTTCTTTGAATTTGTGAAGTATTAGTTAGTTCCAAAGTTGTTGTATATGGATGAATGCATTTGTTGGGATCTCTATACGAAAACTAGGAATTGAAATGTAATATATGAAATAGTTATTTTTTTTTCTCTTGACTGCTACTCCTTTGAGGGCTGTTGGGTTATTGGAAAAGGTCACTTGAAGTGTAAAATTTCAGAGAATCCATTTTTTTTTTTTAGAACTTCTCTCAAGTTTCATGTGTTATGACATTAGTAGATGGCATTGTCCTTAATACCCTATTAGTTGTTTGTTGTGTTATTTTGATTGTTCATCGCCCTCTTGTCTATTTATTTGATGTTTTTTAAGTGTTTTAAGTATCAGGGCATCGACATAGGTCTTGTAAAAATTTGTGCAATGTCTATGGATCAGATCAGAGGGTCCTTATTATTTATTTAGCATGAAACCCCAACATTTTCAGGTTATGATGTTGAGAATGATGTGGACACTCAAAGAAGTATTCAGAGGGAGTCCGCAGTACAATCTGCAAGAGCATCATATTATCGAGAAGTTTTAGCAATTCAGATGTGGCAAAATTATTGACTATTATGTTTTAATGCCACTAAATATTTTTTGTCTTGTACTTTTGTATGTATAGATATAATTTATTATATTAAAAAGGTGATTGAGTTATATTTGTATTATTTTTATTTTTATTATTACGATATTTGTGTAGTACGCTATGTATTACGATATTTATATAATTATTTCATATTTAGTTAAAATTTTATTATAATTTTAATAATATAAAAGTATGCATTTTTTTAATTATTATATTTAATATATTTTATTTATTAACTAATATTAATTTAATTTTTTGAAAGTCAGATATATCAAAATATTTTATTTAATAAATAATCTCTCTGCACTTTACACCACACTTTCCATTGTGCACACTAATACAAACAAGCACTTTACACTGTATTTTACATTGTGCACACTAACACAAACAAATACTTTACATTGCACTTTCCATTGCGCACACTAACACAAACAAGTACTTTACTTTCCCTCTCACTTTCCTTAGCCCACTTTTCCCCTACTCTTACATTGTGCACTAACCCCCCCAAAGATTTTTTGTGTTCAATGAATAACTGAAGATTCAAAGCTATACTAGTCATTGATCATTAAAAATGGACAAACACTCATTCTTCTCGACCTCCTAAATTCAAACATAAATACTAAATCAATATTGTCAATGTATTAGCTTCATAAAAACCATTCTTCTCTAAGTGGTAAGCTTGCACCCTTTCATTAAGTTATCAGTATTTTACAAGTTTTCTAGAAGGACCAGGTTTTGTTGCCATTGCTTGCATTCAATCACTCAAAACTCAAAAACCACAGCAGTAGAGTGATAAACTCACGATCTAAACTATGAAAGTTTTACAGTTCACTGATCCTAGGGTTTCATCACACAAGCACATTTGACTGTCCCACAAGAACCATCAGAATTCAAAGCTTCAGATAAGCCCTCATCAGAACTGTGCCTACTTAATGGCCTCATAAGTTCTAAAGTCAAACACAAGATAGTCACACAGGAGTAGACCAGAGAACTAACAGACAAATGAACCTGAGTAGAAACATCCAACAAGGGATTTTGCTAGACTCCATCACATATGCACTTATGTGCCTCAAGAGGTTTCGTCTCTACTTCTCCAAATAAAGTCACTCACGAAGAACAGCCTCATGTTAGCATTGCAACTTGTGAGGACTTTAGAGAAAACCAGTTTCGTCAAGCAGAGACTCACCGATCGTTCAGGAGATACTAGATACTTAACGAATTAAATAAAAATAACAGAGAACTTCGGCCAGCAGCAACGAAAAGTAATTTAATCAAGGCACCAAGAGTAAAAACAGGTAAAAAGAATGCAGAATGTAGCTTCACTTACGCAGTGGTTTCTTGCCCTCCGCCCTGTGTTCCCGTGCTCACAAAAAATCCGGCTGGCTTCCCCGCAAGCGCCTGTGCTTTCCACAATTGACCAGTGGTATCAAAGAAAGCCTTCATCTGCGCAGCCATACACCCATATCTCGCGGGAAATCCAAACAAAACTCCATCGGCTTCCGCCAACTGTGCGGCAGATATCACCGGAATATCGTCGTCCTTAGGTGGCGCCTTCATCTGATCCAAAAGGTTAGACGGAAGGGTCTCTGGAACCCTATACAGAACTCCTTCAACGCCGTCTATTCCATCCACTCCTTTCTTAATCCTTCTCGCCAGGCACTCGACGTGACCATACATGGAATAGAAAACAATGAAGATCTTTAACTTCGAAGCTAATGAGATGGTTTCATGTTCAATTGCTCCGTCGATGTCAGAGCTCTTATCCTCGATGGCAGCTGCCGGGTTCTGTGTGGCAGATGGGCGGTCCTCAGTAGCAACCACAGGCAACCGTTTTCTGCTGGGGACACAGCCTCCTCCTTTCCCCATCACATAAATCTCATATCAATCGACAATCCAGTCACCTCTACAGTCCGTAGATTGCTTCCTTCCCAAACACTCGACACTTCGAACAGGGGATAACTTTTTCAGGACAACGGTTTAACCTACCAACCGGCTCTTTGTAACAAAGTTCTCTGGTTTCGACAAGCGGATGGGGCAAATCACTTCAGATCCAGTAACTCGTCAATATTTTGTTAAACAAATCTATCACTTCCAAATTGAGACGTCTCAGAGCTAAACAACTCGATCAGTACCCAATAGCAAGAAACCAATCGACTCTAAAGGATCTTACTCATCAACAACCATCGCAGATAACGAAACCCTTTTTTTTTTTTTTTCTCAGATACGATGAGACAAGAAACTGACCTCGAGATCTCTCTTACCCTGCTTTCACGAAAAGAAATTATTGTTCACACTTCAAGCCCCCAGAAAATCGAATCAAATGGTTTTCCCCTTCTCTTTCTTTTATCTCTCTCTTTCCCGATAGTCTTCTTCCTCGTTCCGATTTCGATGTGGAGAGAAGTCAGAGTGGATATCTGCGAAATCCCAAGAGAATTTCTCCATCCGTTTTGATCGCTGAGGCTGGACCTCATTTGCTCCATTCCCGCGATTGCCAGCGGGAAACCACTAAGAATTAACCCAGTCATATTGTGAGACTTCCTTACCCTCAGACCCCTAAAATGAGTGACATCCTCAACACTCTTGGCATGATTTTTAAGAAAAAATTATAATTTATGGATAAAATTGTACATATTTTAGAAAATTATGGAACCATATGATATGTTTTTAGGCAATGAGGCCCTATAGTTAATTAAGTTTAATTAGATTACTTTTAAATTTATAACAAATCCAATGAGTTGAAATCAAGGCCTTATGACCTAAAATGGGGCTCGACTCAAATCTCTTAAATTCCAAGTTTGATCACTGTGAAGCCCATTTAAACTCCAATAGACTTGGTGCAAGCTAAGGACTTACCCCACAACCCACAATATAAAGGGCAAGTATGACCCCAGTGCAACCACTCTTGTCTAAGACCAAGTTAACCCACACTAAGACTGAAGCACCCATTTAAGACTTCTATTTCGGTCATCCCACTTAGTTACTCCGATAAATAGGTAAATATTTAAAACAAATAAGAGTTTATATTAGTTGTTTTCATTATTGGGTACAAATAGAACATGGAAATGAAATTAATAATTTTAAAACTATTTATAGGAATAAATAAAAATAGAATATTATATTATAATAATAAATAATTTTAAAATATATTTTTAAGAAAATTTTATAATTATAATGTTATATAAAATAATTTTTTATTGTAATAAAAAATTACAAAGCTATCTCACTGTATTTTATTATTTTATTAACACATAATAAATCTGCCAAAATATTTATATAATATTTTCTGTTTTTATAGGTTAATAAGCTAAATGACATAAGAAATCCATCCATAAGCCTAGGGGTTGCCCAGGGCACGATGAATTGTCCCAATCTGATAAAAGTCTCACAGTAAGATGTAACTCTTGTTCTTTAATTTCTTGTTATCCTGCCTGGGAACAGCATTTCCGGTGGAGTGCAAGCATCCTTAACGAGCTTTTCCGGTGACTGTGGCCGGTAGTCGATTACCATGAACGCGTCTCCGCCTGGTTTCGGGACCTCTATGTCTCCTATTTGCAATCCTCTGGCACTCTGTATGTCTCTCTCTTAGCACTTCCCTCTTTTCGCATTTCTTTCATTTTCCCCATAGTTTTTCTTTCCCTTCTTTGTTTTTCGCATGGAATTATATATGAAAATTAAAGTTTCTGTGTTATATGGCAACGCTGAGGTTTCTGGACAAGGGTTTTGGGCTTTAGGGCGGTTGTGGACTTTGGTCTGGTGTGCTAGAATTTGAGCGGTAGTATGGTTTGGAGGTCTTTGAAGAGTTAGTAATGTAGATTCTTGTGGATTCTGTGAAGCAGTTTATACCTACATTTGCAGGTCATCTAGTCTCTTAACTTCATTTTCTGTTTGTCAGAGCCTTATCTTGATCTTTCTTCTTCATGTTAAATCTAATGGTGTTGTCTCAAGGGATTGATATCACTAGTGACCATGTGCTAGAGACGATGAAGATGTGCTTTGGTATGTTCCACAGGAAACAGTGATAGCTTTTTGAGGCAACTCATTGCCAGGAATATTAATGGAGCTCAATATTTTGGACATATGAGGGTTCCTGCAGTAAGTGTTCCTCACGAAATGGATCAAAAGGATGTTGTCATCAATTCTCAAATTCATAGCATAGAGAAAGAGGCATATGCTGCTGTGCTGAGAGCTTTCAGTGCCCAGTCTGATTCCATCTCGTTTGTGAGTCCTTTATGAAGCTTCTGTTTTGTAATTTAGTTTTATCTATATCTCCTTTTTAATTATTTATTATAGTTACTACTATACGGGTATTTTGATGAACGAAACATGATATAAACGCATGCTTATATGTTTATAATACTGACAATAGAAAAGTATGCCTGGATATATGGAGAGGGTTACTGAATGCTGATGTGATGTTGAATGCTATCGTAGTAGGAACACCTTACTGACTGCCTTTTGCACAACCAATTCGTTGTTCTAGAGCTTTTGTTTTTGTACCAAAATCACCTTTGCTTTGTGCCATTGTGCTCAATGCGTGGAATGTGAAGTAATGGATTCTTAAATTTTACTATTTTGAGGCTACGACCATGTTAAAGTTGACATAGCTGTTCAGACAGTGGTCATCTTTGTGGGATTCTTCACTGGTTTGCTGGAATGTGTATACATTAACTCCATCCAAAAAAATAAAAAAGGATTGACTTGATTGTAGAGAAGGAAGAAGTTGGCAGGCTATCTTTGTCTTAGTTATTCTTGCATTGTGCTGGAATTACTTGCAGTGTGTCTGCAGTTTTCGCATGCTTTTGGGACATGTCAAAGCTGTTCGGTACATAATTTCATTTCCATTAATGCACTGCGATCAAATTGAGATGGATTCTCTCTCTTTCTCATTAATACCATTATATGTTTTTGTTCAGGATAAATTGCCACTTATTTCAGAACTCAGGAAGGAACTTAGAGTTTCAGATCTTGAGCAAAGGGAGCTTCTTTCTGGAATTGAATCGGATGACACAATCATGGAAATAAGGTGTGCCGTGTGTTGTCTTTCTCATTGGCTTCTCATGTCAAGCAGGCAGAAGCGTAAGCACAACACTGTTCAACAATCATTGTTGTCTATCACAAAGAAAACATCTGTTCCACTCCTCCCATCAAGTCATGATAATTCTTTTGAAAAGAAGATGAGGAATGCCTTGGTTAGCAAGCCTTTATTGCCTATGTACCATTCTCATGCTCAACAACCGGCACTTGTAGCAATAAGTTGACATTTACTATGCTATTATGTAAAATTCCTTTTTTTCTTTTTTTCCTCTTATTTATTCTTAATCTTGTTACTCACATCTGGAAGATTATCAGCATCTATTAAAACTGCAGTAATTTGCTCTTGTGGGAACTTATGGGAATGAACAATGGGGCGGGGACCAGTTGGTTTCTACTCAAGATAGAGACATCTTTAAGCCAGTGGCCAGTAACAAACTGTTACTTAGTATGAATGGGGGAAGGTCACTGATTCTAACTAGGAACGTCTTCCCAAATCCTTGTGTTAACAGTTTTTAGAAAGAATCTTATGTATTCCAAGTTCCAGTCACTGACAAGATTATTCTGGAGGTGAGGTCATGGTGTAGACACATTTGATTGTCCTCTTCAGTTTATACTGCACTATCGGTCAAGTCCTTGACAGTTTGAAATTCAACATGCTTGAAGTTATTTTTCCAGCAGTTACATGGCATGGTGGGAAATTTGAACTTTACTCACATGCTTGTTGCTATTAAAAGTATTTGTTATATAGAGATGATATGTTGTTCTTTCATGTGAGATTTTTTACTTTTTGGTGTTCAGTATGTTCATAGGCTGCAAGGACTAATATGGTAGGACGATGTCTGCTCAATGCTCAAGCATTGTGGCTTTCTAAATGGTATTTGACTTTTTTTTTAATATTGATTTTAATACTTTGAATGCTTTAAAATTGTTGCTCACTATGACTGACATATATTCAGCTTGTCTGAGAAAATGTTTCAGGCAGTTCGACATCATCTGGGGGATGAAATCAGTATTGTAAATTGAAAATCTAATTACTTTATGAAGAGCAATACTTTGGCCTCGGGAATTTCCTAGAAAGACTTTTTTTGGAGCTTAGTTTCCTGGAAAAGAGTAATTGAGTCCTACTTGGATGAGAGTGTTCTAAATATTTTTAGATGTTTGGTGTATTCTGTTGTGAATCTTTTTCCTTTCTCCTTTCTTTTAAGACCTTTTTTTCATTTTGTAAATCCCATGATGAAATCATGACATATCTTGACAACAGATTGAGAGAATCTTTAAGACTGGAAACCCTGAGCCAGCTGCTATTGAGAAGACAAAACTACTGCTCAAAGTAAAACTGTCTTTTCTTTAATCTTGATGCTCATCCTCTTCTCCTCTCATGTTTTGAGGTCTGAGTAAGTTTTTGTTAGTTATTGTGATACAGAATTGTTAGGAGGCCCTTGTTGAAGCAATTGATAAGATTAATGATATAATGGATGCAGGTGAACCCATGACTCTTTTCTATTGTCCTTGAAGCATATATGTGGTTGTTGCATTTGAAACTTACAAGTCCAGGTAATGATTTTCAGATGATACACCTATTCGGCAGTATTATGAAGCACTGATTCAGAGAAATGAGCAGAGGATACATTCTATTGTGTATAGTCAGGTTGACTGATGCTTTTGTTTTCAGACTACATGGGCGCAGGGTTGATGGTAATGAAGGGTTACAATTGCCTTTAAAATGAAAACTTTCTCTAACATGGATCACTGGATACCTTTTTTTTAAGGCATATGTACAGTTCATAGACTAGAACTGGGTTTTAACTCTTCTTTGAAACCCATCAACAAGATTAACTGGGAATGTAATTTTGCATACCAGTTTTGGCGATTTTTAGTCCTTAACTTTGTCAAATCAGTGGATGATTGGCTCTATACTCTTTGTGGAGAACTATGATGTTGAGTTTTGTGAATGCTGTTGGCCTTTGGCCTCAAAATGGATGTGCAGAACTATTAAGTTGGTCTTTACTGTTTGTAGTTAAATGGTTTCTTGAAGTACTGGAACATACAGAAAATAAAATAAAAATTGGTGACCGATGTTATGTTTGTATCCAATGTTTCTCCTGGCTCATGCAAACACTTCACAGGTTCAGCTTGACCCTAAAATCTCTGGCTTGGTAAGTTTCTCTCTGTAAACTTTTCATGTTTTGGGTGGAACTTAAAGCAGGTCCTCTTATACACCGAGAAGATTACTAGTTATTTTCATATTTAGTCCAATAAGTTTCTTCTGCGCAAAAACTCCCATTTCCAATGTTGATGGCAGGAGTTTTGGGGAGCTCTGTTGGGCGGCTGAGCTCTCGTGGAAGAAGAAAGGGGGGGAAGGATGGAGATAACCATGTGTCCTTCAGTCACTGAATGGACTAGCAATCTACTAATACTCCTGTTTAACTGCCAGATCTAATACTCCTCCATTATTATTCTGTGCAACTTTGATCAAGGTTCTTTGTCGATCAATCTTTTGATACAGTGATTGTTTTCAACATTTCAGGAAAGGCAGGTATTCTCACAACTCTCTTGTCAGACAAACAAAGAGTCAGGTCGTTTTCTTGTAAAACCGAGTGCTAGTTTCTAACACTAGTTATATCAGGGGACAAGGACAGGTATCGGAAGAAATGTTGTGAAACTTGAACCGGAATCTGTTCAAAGGGAGACAAAGAAGGATTGAAAAGAGAAATTAACGAAGGAAGGGAAGTTAACCAACTTTTTTTTTTTTTTTTAAATTATGTTATTTACCTCTTTATTTTTACAGTAGTGTTATTTGTTTAATTATATTTACAGTAGTAGCATTTTCTTCATTATGTCTACAATAATGTCATTATTTATCTTTTTTTTATCATAAAAATTAACAAAAAAGATGAAAATAACTCAAGAATTCGATAGAACACAATCTATTTTGCATCATATCTAACTGATTCCTCAATTAAGAAAAACGAAACAATGCCACTCGATCATTATCAAACTCTGAGGATCCCAGACTAGTTATAAGGTGAAAAGAGAGTTTCACCTCAAAACTAATTTTGTAAAATGTGAATCTGGTTGATAGAAATCATTACACTGGTGGAGTCCTATGAAGCTGGTTTGCCCTTATCAGAATGGGTTAGTGATTTGGGATTCTGATACAGCAGTAAAATGTGTAATGGGAGGGAAGAACAATCAGAAACGATTTCGGGTGTCCCCATTAATATCTGTCATGGAGTAATGGAAGATATGTTTTCTATTACTTTAAATTCTGAATCATCGATTTCGGGTGTATGCTTTACCAAGATGATCGGAATGGCAGTCATTCTGTTGATGATTGAGTTGTTAGACCAGTCAACATTAATGGCTGCTGCGCTCTTTTTGATGGGTCCATGAGTGGTCTGAGGCGATCACTGATGTTTACCACTCTTTCTCTCTCTCTATGCCAAATGTGTGATCCTCTGGATATTGCTGTTGAAGACACGAAAGCACCCAAACTTAAATCCTAAATACATGCATGGAAACGTGGAAAGCTTTGTTCGGTCCCAGTGAAGGAAGAGATGGAAAGGGTGAGGTTGGCAGACGGGTCTGAAGCGAGGAAGAAGCCAAACCCAGTTTGGATTTTAGTTCATCATTCGATGCCAGAAAACAAAATGAAAGGAAAATTTGGTTTTGAAGTGTTCTGCTCTTCCAGGTTTATTTCTTAACCTTTGATTGAGACAGAGCTGTTATTTATACAAAGCAATATGGATCAACTTGATTTTGAGATATAAATCCGAAAATGAAAACGAAGGGTGATAAATCAATTGTCCGTTCCCTTTCACTTGCCATCCTTCTTGTTTTTCTTTGTGAGTTTTTGAATTCGTGGACTGGAGAAGATTCTGGGGCCGTCGGTGACTCAGAGATGCCCAAAAGAAAGCGGTACTGAATAAACTACTTCTTCTCTGAATCTTGAGCACATAATGTTTGTTTCATTGCTCATGAAGCCAAGTTGCCTGTTCATGTGAACAGTGACAAAATTAACTTCTTGATGCCATTTCCACGGTGAAACCTGGTTCAAAGCCGGATGATTCGTCACTGTCACAACAAAAAAACAAAGGAAGAAAAGATCAGAATTCATTGAATCAGTACCATAGTTTTGCGTCTTGGCAAGTTCAATTAGAATTGGGCAAGGCGATACAGTTTAGAAATACATCTTCTTTTAGGCTCTCAGGCAGCCGTCGGGTTTCAACCTACACAATTGATCTCAGCTGAGTCTTGATTTGGATTTTTGGCTGTTCTAATGTGGGAACTAAAATCTGATACTCCAGACCTTAATTACTACAACCCTTAAGTGTTTTGACCTGCTGATAAAAAATAAACGAGAGGACGGATGAGGATTCCAGTCCTTTCAGTTGGAGCATCGTCTTCATTTTGATGAAAACTTTCGGATAGAATAAATCTTATTCACTACCAAAACTTAACCACTGGCACCTTCTCTGATAACCAAACATTCCCTGCTCATTGTCTTCAACAGATTTCTGGACCATCAAGGCAAAATATGGAATTCAAATCACACAAACGCAATCACTCTAATGAAGAAAAGGTTTGAAGCTTCAGTGAAAGCAAAATAGAACGAAAGTTCAGTCTGAACTACTCTGACCCAGATGGCCTCTACAGCCTTATGAGTTGTTTCAGATAAGGATTTAGGCTGTCTGTTAGCTTCAGCTGATCAGAGAAAGTGACCCTTGTTTGAAATAATTTGAGGTCTACTGTGATTGTGAATGTATAATCTCTTCTCTGGACCTCTTAAGTTGAAAATATCTCTGTAAACCTTCATTCAGAAGATTATGTGATACTATTCTAGCTTTTCTGGTGATTTACTTCCGGCTTTCTTGTCAATGTTTCATTATCTAACACATAGTTGAGTCTTTGTGGGGGCTGCTTCAGATCTGTTCTACAAATGAATTAGTCAATAATCCACTACCCCTGAAAAGGAAAGATTTCTAGCATTCTGTGTGAAACCAATTAATACCTAACCTCGAATTTCATTCTTACTTGCCCCCTTTTAAAAAAGGTAGATAAGGATTTTTCTATTATTATTGTCAATTTTTTATCTTTTAAACATCTATTATTTAATGTTAGACCCTTTGGATCAAGTTTAAGAAAACTCTTCCATGTTCTAATTTCATGTGGATTCTCTTTTTTTTTCCCTCTTTTTGAGCTCCAATTTCAGAATCAACTCTCCCTTTGATTCCATCACAAACAATAATTCTCTCTTTTTTGTTTTATCAGTAACAGAGACTTGGATTACATGTCGATGGTCTTTTTGGGATTGCTAGATCAAAGCCTCTTAATTCCCTTCTTGCTATCATTGAAAGTAACAAGTATACTTTCTTGTCTTCTCTGGCAGATGAGAAGGTTGATGGATTAAGCCGAGGGCGGTGGCAATTTATCCAGTTATCAGAGAAAATGTTGCCTCCTGTTCCATCAGCAGTTCGCTGGAAGAGTGTAATTGACCAAAGAGTCGTAGTGGGTCGAGCAGTTCTTTTTCTCTCCATCCGCGTGAGGAAGACTTAAAGGCGAAGTTGCAGTTACTATTTTAATGGCAGAGGCCGTGCCCTCTCTCGGGGTCCACGCGGACACGTTTTACCTTTTTCAGAGCCGGCCAGTCTGAGGTAGGTTTACTTCAGTTCACACGGTGAATCTCGGTTACCCAATTTGTTCGTACGAAGAAATGGATCGGGTGAGATCAAATTAAAGGATATTGAAGAGGCTGGTCAGGAAGTTTTCCTGTTCTCATGGATGAATCACCATGTCTATAAACAATACCGAGTAAAAAAAGCAGAATAGCCCAATGGAAAGTTGTCATCTGTAACTAGAAAACAAAACGTTTTTTATTTTATTACAGGCCTGGCGCCCAAGGAGATTGTCCCCTTAATCCTCTCTCCCTCTCTCTCTCTCTCTCTCTCTCAATCGTTCTGCATCCGCTCTCTCTTGTTTTTTCATATAAAGCCGACTCGATTCATTCTGAAAAACCAACTCCCACTCAACCACCAATGGAACTACCGGATTCTTCGTCGCTCACCTAAGAATTTAACAGCATGAAGCATCTCCTCCTGCAACTTTCAAGCTAGATCTTTTCGTGAATGGCTAATCTGTTTTCAGTAATTCAAAGCAGGAGGCTGTATCTGTTCCTGAACATCTCCTTCCTCATCCTTCTGTTCTTCTTCCTCACAATATATAGCCCTCCCTCCACACCTTTTTCCCCCTTTCTGAATTCATCACCCATATCTCTGAAGTCCACGAGCCCATCTCAGCCTTCCACCGATTCAACAGAAGATTGCACTAACCTGAAAAAGCTAGATGATTATGGGTCCAAGTGTGATTTTATAAGATATAGTGGATGCAAATCCGATGGATATATCAATTATCTCTACCTCTTCTATTGTAGTTGTGGAAAGATTCCGGTTTTGGGCTACATCTTACTAGCACTATGGCTGTTGGTGCTGTTTTATCTTCTGGGGAATACCGCTGCTTATTATTTTTGTTCATCTTTGGAGAACTTATCTGCAATTCTGAAGCTCTCTCCTGCAGTAGCAGGAGTGACCCTTCTCTCTCTGGGCAATGGAGCACCGGATTTTTTTGCTAGTATTGTTTCCTTTGTTGGGTCAGGCTCCGGTGGTGTCGGCCTCAACAGTATTCTCGGCGGCGTGTTCTTCGTCTCCAGTGTTGTCGTTGGAATTATTAGCATTCTAGTGGGCAGTAGGGGTGTCGCAGTGGATAAGCCTTGCTTCATTAGAGATGTTTGTTTCTTGCTCTTGGCTCTCTGTTCTCTACTGGCAATTTTGCTTGTGGGGCGGATTAACCTATTGGGTGCAATAGCCTTCACTTCAATCTACTTTCTCTATGTGTTTGTGGTCTCTACCTCACATCTTTGCAGGGATAATCTCAGTAAGGTGAACCCATTTTGCGTGTCTCCTCTCACACCAATCACCCAGAATTTTTTTGGGGATGAATCTGCAGAATTTAGGGAATTAGAGGCGCCACTTTTGATCAGTATAGATAAAGAAGGACCAGTTTGGCCTTCCAAAGAAGATCCAGAAACTGATCATCAGTTTGCTCAAGATAGTCCATCTTGTTTCAGTTCATCAAGAATTTGCTACTATGGTCAGAGGCTTCTGTATTTCCTGGAGCTGCCTCTGTATCTGCCCAGAAGACTGACTATTCCAATGGTTTGTGAGAAGAGATGGTCAAAGCCCTATGCAGTCGCTTCAGTGACATTAGCACCATGTTTGTTGGCAGTCCTCTGGAATTCCCAAACGGATTCCAAACAAAAACTGTTTGTTTACTTGGGCGGAGGATTGTTTGGGATTATACTGGGTGTAATTGCATCTATCACTACAGAGAAATCAAACCCACCACGGAGATTCTTGTTTCCATGGCTAGCTGGAGGCTTCCTTATGAGTGTGGTTTGGACTTACATCACAGCTGATGAACTAGTTACTTTACTGGTCTCACTTGGGCACATAATAGGGATCAGCCCTTCAGTTCTAGGACTCACAGTCTTAGCCTGGGGGAATTCACTGGGAGACTTGATAGCTAATGTTGCACTGGCTGTGAATGGTGGTTCAGATGGTGCCCAGGTTGCCATCTCTGGATGTTATGCTGGTCCCATCTTCAACACATTGATGGGACTGGGAATTTCCTTGGTTCTGGCAGCTTGGTCAGTGCACCCCTCTCCATATCTTGTCCCCAGAGACCCTTCTATGTACCAGACTTTGGGATTCCTGGTGAGTGGCTTGGTCTGGGCTCTAGTGATCCTTCCAAGGAAGGGGATGAGGCTTGATAAGTTCTTGGGTGCTGGCCTCGTGGCCATCTACCTCTGTTTTCTCTCACTGAACCTGGCCGATGCTTTTGGCTTGCTGCAAATCAATGGCAGCCACTGAAATCCACCCTGTATCTCACTTTTATTAGTCTGTAATATACCATTTTTCAGTTTTAGAATTCTGAATGTACAATTACCTTTGAATCAATGATAAGATGAGTTTAGGAAATGTTCCAATTCATGCACATTCCAAGAAAATCGGGAGATGTCAAGGCCAAGAGGGGAAGGAGGATGGAGAAAGGGGCCAAACTGGGTTGGCGGTGACAATGGCTTCTTTGGATTTTGATATGTAACGAGCCCCTTGTCCATTTGTCAATAATTTGTCTTCATTTATTGAAGGCGTAGCCATCTTGAGTGTCTTTTTTCTGGTTTGAGGCCTCAACTTTCAATGAGGAAAAACACGAAAAGTCTTTGTGAAGAAAGATAATAATTAGTAGTAGTAGTAGTAATTGTCACATCACCCTTTCTCCAATCTTCCCACCATTGTGACACCGGTGGTGGGAAATATGCAAATATGCCTATGCCAAACGGATATATCGGCTACATATTAGGTGTATCGGTTGATACAAGCTCCCTATATCGGTTGAACTCGTAACACTACATAGGGTTATCGCATATCATATTCATGACATTTTTTTCCTAAGCTTTTCGATGGGCACAAATTAGGTTATTTTTTTCATTTTTTATTTAATACAAATGATATTACGTTATCACGTGTTTATTTCGATGGGCACCAATATAAATTCCTCCGAGTCACCATAATTGGTGCACGTGAAGACAAGATAGAATCAACAGGTCTGACCTAACAGTCAAGCGGTCGGTCCAGTCCTTTTTAACAGACTGGGACTGGGCCCACTCTTTTTATATTCTTTTACGATGTGGTGCAGTCCTAACACGTGTACTAAACGTTGGTGGGCCTAACGGCAGCCCATTTGGCTCAAGTTGGTCCTTCGCTTGAATAATTCGACACAAGTTGGTACTGCTTCCGATGGCTTTACATGGTTGGCTCGCTGTCACGGGTCCCACGTCTTTGAGAGACGTTCTCGGCTTTACAAAATTTTATAATTTATCCACAACTTTATGTATAATTACGATTCTTTGATATAAAATTTTGAAATGACGATTCGTCCATTTTTTTTATGAGAAAAATCAATAAATTGTAATTTTTTTAAAGTTAATATATATTTGTGTTCCTTTTTTGAAGTTGTATTCATTAAATTTTTGTTAAAAGATAAATATAAAAATAAAAAAATATTTTAAAAAAATTGAATTCATTATTTTCCAAAATAGAGAGAAAAATGTTGCTTGTCGAACGGGAATAAGTGAAACCCACTTCTAGATCACCAAGGAAGACTGGCACAACACATATTAGGTTTAGAATGAAAATAAGAAGAAAAAAAGATTATTCGACAAAATAAATAAGTTTTATATTTTATATTTTTCTAGGGTTGTATATAATATACAAACGATGTATAATAAGATTATTTCGTATAACGTTCTGATTATCATTCTAGTATTTCATATCTATTCATTCTGAATTTTTTACAATATTTCGATTCCATATATTCACCCTGGCTAATTAGTGGGTAGTTGAATGAAAATAGTAAAAAAAAAAGATAAAATTATGTAAATTTTATCAGTAATCGAGTAAATGAGTATAGAATAGATATTACCCGATTATGTTCCGTTTAATAAACCAATAGACAGGTAGACGGGTAAAATCATATACAGGTAAGATTTTTCTTTCATATCCGTTCCATTTAATAAACGACAGATAAAAAATTGGATAATAGAATAAAATTGACACCCTTTTTTTTTTCTTTTCTTTTCTAGTACTCTAAAGGCTTTTAAAGGGGTTTATGAATCTCAACATCTTCCACAATTGTAATTATGTGAAAATGCCAACCATTTGAATAGTCCCCAAAAAACCAAAATAGGGGGAGAACAAGGCTGGCCCATCATGCATAATGGGTAATGAATGTGGTAGAGCCAAAGAGCCCACCTGAAAAGGCAGTTCCTACTTTCTAGCATAGGCCTCACCCCACAAGCCCATCAGCTCCTTATGGGCTTTTCTAGGCAAATTTGAAAGTCTTTTGGAATGTGGACTCGCCAGTCTCTCCCAATTTTAGCCCTTTATACATATTTATTTATATAAAATAAATATGAAATATAATAATATCATAAATTTATATTAATTAAAATATTTTTTATTACAATTTTTAGTTTTTAATAATTCTGCTATCTTAATTGGGGAAGACCTATCCACTTGGGTCACTACTTGGGTCTGAACAAACCGGATGATGGATCCGAAATCCGATTACTTGAAGGGTAGTTCCGTAATTTGAAGCGTTGCATATCTTTCTCCGCCATTTCGACGTTTTCTTTTTTTCTCCTTAACAATCTCCTCAGTTCCCATGGGAAGAGATTGTTGCTTAGAAGCCAAATCGTAATATCAATGACGATTCAGATTAATATCTCTTCAATTTCATTGCAGCCGCTTTCAATACGATCATCTTTTGAAAAAATTCCTCGATTTCAGCTGAATGGGAGGAATCCAGCGTCAAAAATATATGCCATCTCTTCCAATGGATCTCTTCCCAGCTGTGACTCCAACTTGGTGAGTGCTCAGAGTCCTTTTTTTTTTTTTTTTTCTTGAGCGGAGTTTCCATTAAAGGACTGTTTATGCGCCTATATCGCCCTTCTCATAAACTATTCTTGGTTCTTCCTGTGTATGGACTTTTTTGGAACTTTATTTTTTATTTGATACCTATCTTCCTATTTTGGGTTGAATTTAAGTTTAGTTTCTAGTGGCTTGAGTTCTATATTTCTAATTTTTTACTATTTTTCTGCTCGTTGTTTTCCATTTTTTTTTTTTTAAATTTTATCATTCGTGTCTCTCACAGTTACGCTATAGTTGTTGCTTTACCCTTTTTATTATGTAGAGTTGAAAATGTGACCATTATTGCTTAAGGCTGAAATTTCAACTATTCTCCTCGCAAAATTCAAATGGCAGATGTCATAATGATCCCTAGGTAAATCAAATGCAATTTATGTAAATGATTGGGACATTTGATTGTGCATTTCCTGTACCTTCTCCTTAATTTTTCCTTTAGAAATTCCTGCTATATTTTATTTCTGAAGATGCCTTGAAGTATCGCTGAGAAGAACATCCTTCAAAGCGCTCCAAGGTTTCATTTGCTGCACTAATTTGCATCCAGTTTGAGCTTTTCATCTCTTATACAATTGATAGGCACTTCCTTCACAATGGAAGCGGTTAAGCTCCCTAAATGTAATATAGCTGGCAACTGCAAATTAAACTTGGGCTTTGTTCCTTCCAGGTGATTACTGAAGTTAGGATAAGGATCTTTCTACTTCCAAATTAATGTTGGAATAAGAAATCTCACACTAACAACCTCTCTCTCTTTTGGAGAACTAACTTCACATCCAGACCTAAATGAACTACCTGGCCCTAAAAGTAGAGAACATAAAGACAAGCCACATAGAACACACATATGGCTGACTGAATAGAAATAGATGGTCTTGAAATCATAGTGATATCATGTTGAAGTGGCACTGCTTCCTCCTAAAATGACTATCCAAACTTCTCTCACTCTTAAACAACTTGCTTAACAATGGAGACCATGGGCAAAATACTGATTGGGAGGACATTTTATTCACTGACAGAAGTGTTGCTCCAGTGTCCTCAAACTAGATCCTCAAAAAACAAATGTGTCACTTTTTCAGATAGAAAATTATGACATGCAATCTCATTCAGGCACCATTTCACTAATTTAGCACTAGGTAGTCACGTACGCTTGAGTTCTTCTGAAGGAGTTTTGGATCACCCAGTTCTTCTGGTTGTGATACTTTTTTCATTTTGAGCTTAAATATTCATAGCCATGACTCTGCAACTACAACTGCAAAAGTAAAGACTCCATTCATCTTCTACATTGTCCTACTCAGGTTTTCTTGTACTAGCTAACTGGCTTTTATCCTAATAACTGCCAATTTTTTTTTTGAAATGATGATATCTTATTTATCAGTGAGAAATAAGACAAGAAGATGGGGAACCTTCCATCAATAGCGAAGGAGCCTCCAGATACAAGAGTGGGGCAAATGACACAATCATCTTTGAGGAATTCAAGATTTTTGCAGTTCTTTTGATGTTTCTTGGCAGCATTTTCTTTGCCATCATTTTGGAACTTCTGAAATGAAATTTGTTTAACATAGAAAACAATGTTTTTTGTTCAAAAACTATTATGTTTCACATGCTGACACTGTCTAGAACATTATACAAAATCAGTCCCTTTCCATGCATATATGTGAAGTAGCTTGTGAATGCCCTCCCCCCTCCCCGTTACCCCTGGTGAAACTTCAACTCAAGAACTCACATTAAAAACCTCACCATGTGGCCATCGAGCCAAAGGTCCAAGTGACATCTACTCTTTTTATTGGGAGCTATTCAATTGTTCACTCACAAGGAGATGGAGACAGCTCTGTAGCCAAAATCTGTCTTTTGTCAATTGAGACTTAACTCAATGGTGACATGGCAGGGTTTCTTAATGTGAAGTTTGGATCCAAGTTTTATGGGGTAAATGAAGTATCCTGAGTGTGTGTCTGCAACTTATTCAGGGAAGAAAGAATTACTGTAGTTCAAGTCTGATAATTCAGACTTTGAAGAAGTGTATTTTACAAGACGGAGAGGGGACATGTAGCTAATTTTTCTCTTGTTTTTCACTAGACCACGGATTCAATCTTAAGTATATCCTATTCATCTGAAATTTTTTAATTCTTTCTGCTGAATACTGCTCTCTTGTTCTTTTATGAAGTTCTAAATTGAAATGTTATGGCTTTGTTATTTGCTTATTTTCATTCTACTACTGTTTGCTGCAATGTCCACATGATTCTAAGGGGGCACCATACAGATCAGTGCTTATTTTTTGGCCAGCTGACACGTGAACAATTTTGACTTATTTGAATATTGAAAAATATGTTTCCTTTTGTTGTTCTCTTATTACTCCATGGGAAGATTATGTTTCTCCACTTTCCTGCCTGTTGTCACAGATCAAAATGAGTTCAATGGAAGATGTTCGGAGATCCAAAAGCAGTCTTGAATCTTTGTTCTGTTATGACAAATCAATTCCAGAGGAAATCATAGAGAAGCCAATTGGTTTATCATTAGATGAGAAAAATATAGGGAATAACCCCCGTTGCATGGACTGCAACGCGAAAGGTGCTTTGTTGTGCAAAACCTGCTCTGGCTCAGGGCTGTATGTGGACTCTATTCTGGAGAGCCAGGGAATTATTGTGAAGGTCAGGTGTCTAGGTAATATATCCTTCTTTTTCCTATTTTGAAAGCGTATTTGTTTATATTCATTTTGCTAGAATCACTTCTACCATGATCCATGTCCAGTTGCGTAGGCAAATATCTGATGTTCATTTGGTTCCAAGTACATCGGTGCAAATTGCATTTGAATGAGACCTGCAGAATCCTTCTGATTTTGAAAATTACTGTGTGCTTGCAATATGATGATTTTTTTCTCTGTATAGCTAAATTTTGCTAATCTTTACCACATAGGCTGTGGAGGTACAGGCAACGTGATGTGTTCAGACTGTGGTGGGCGAGGCCACCTTTGAATTAAGCGAGATCCTTCAGCCTACCTTTACCTTTAAAGAAATAGCATTAGCTTGTAACTTTTGTTTCAAAATTGAATGGTCTGTGTATCACTAATCTATCTTCTCCAGCCCCTCTTCTCGAAAAACTGGAAAGATGGGTGTTCTCTGTTTTTACCAGAAAGCCTGTAACGTTCATTTTTATTGCGAACCCACTGTTTTTTTATTATAATAAAAACCAAATTCGATTCACAGGTTTTTTTCTTCTGTCTGGTAAACTAAATTCGATTTTTGTGTCGTTCTATATAAAAGATGAAGGGTTTACATCGTCTATTATTGCCAAGCATTGGGATTTGTTTAGAAAATTTTCCTCTGCATGAGCTATAAACCGAATTTGGTTTTGGTATTCCCCATAAAAATGAAGTATTTACATAGCCTTTGGCCAGTTTTGGGTACAAAAACCAGCTAACATAAGTATGCTTCAGCGTTAGTCTTCGATAGCAGAGTAGTTTCTGTTTGCCACCCTTCGGATTGTTGAATAAACTGAGAATCATTTTCACCATTATCACCTGATTAAGCTGCGAGTCCGAAAATGATATCAGCTCCACCAGGAATTCCTCGGAGATGACGATCAGGAGTTTCTTGAACTGTCATTGTATCTGCGGAATAGGGCAAATCCTGCCATCTTCATAAAGGCTAGCAGCGCAACTGCAGAGGCATTAGCCCGGGGATAGGTTTCCCACATCATCGATCTCCGTCTGAACCAATACAGCATATATCTTTCCATTCTCTCCTGGTACGCCTCCTTTGTCCTGGAATCCATCCCCGAATGGTATTTGAGCTTCGGCATAGTGAAACAGCAAGCTATGTTGAGCTCGTAAGTAGGGGTGGCTTCGAACCGAGCCGGTTCGCGAGCCGGCTCGGTTCGGCTCGATTCGATTCGTCATTTATCGAGCTCGAGCACCGAAATCGGTTCGTTTACCTTAACGAGCCGAGCTCGACCGAAGCTAGGTTCGGTTCGTCGGCTCGCGAGCCGGCTCGAAATGAGTCGGATCGGTATGACTCGGTAACAGGATCGCGAGCGAGCGGGGGAGCGGGAGCGAGAGCGAGGGGGGGAAAAAA
This sequence comes from Aristolochia californica, assembly GCF_029961685.1. Lineage (NCBI taxonomy): Eukaryota > Viridiplantae > Streptophyta > Magnoliopsida > Piperales > Aristolochiaceae > Aristolochia > Aristolochia californica. The sequence goes on along the minus strand of NW_027181804.1, from coordinate 816,979 downwards.
TTTTCCTCCCCCCTCGTCACCGCCGATCCCTCCCATCGGTTGTTGTCGTCGCCTCTACCGCCGTCGTAGCTGTTTGACGACGTCTATACCGCCGTCGCAGCTGCTCGTCGGCCGCCTCTGTGGCTGTCCGTTCGATTTCTTCCTCTCCTCGCCGTCGCCTCTGTTTTCGTCGCCGCCGCTTCCGACTCCATCGTGGCCGTCATCCCCGACGATAGGTCCTCCCCGGTGCCGTAACCCCCTTCCATCGGCGTCGTCTCGGCGAAAAACCAGAACAGGGGAGAAATAATCTCCCCCTTCTCTCGCGAGAGGATGATCTCGCACGTGCGAGATCATAAAATAAAAAAATAAAAAAAACTTTTTCCTCTGAAAAAAATTAAAAATAAATTTTATAGAAATAATTTTCTATAAACTATTAGTGTCTCATGTTTTTTTAAATATTTTTCTAATTAAAATTTTTTATTAAAAATCATATAATTTTCTAAGTAAGATTTTTCGTACCAAGATGGGGTAGAAAACTGTATAGAAAATTTTTGAATAAGTATTTAACAGTTAATGCTGTAATACTTTTAGCATGAAGCAATTTTCATTACAATTTTGTGTTTGATATTTTATTTAATTAAAAACTTATCGATAAGTATAATAATATATTAGATTGATTATTAATTTTTATTTATTTCCCTAGAAGAGACAATAAAAGGTCCATTTAACTTTCCTAAGAAAATTTTAAAATATTTCCTGTAATTTTCTAATAAGTCACTAATAGTAATAAGATTTTATTTAAATTTTTTTTTGGGAATATGTATCATAGGAAAAATATTTTTAGTTTTTCCTATAATATAAATTTTTATCTAGGAGCACTCAGGACGCCATAATAAATTATGGCTAGATTCAAAAATTACAAAACAAGCTAGACAACAATTGGAGTAAAAAATATTAATATTGGTGCATTTTAATCCATTATTGAAATTCAATCCTGAACCGCCCATATCATTATATTTTTTAAAAATGTATGCATAATTTTATATATAATTTATTCAAAGCCACCCCTACGTGCGAGATCATAAACAAAGAAAAAAAAACTCTTTGTCCCTTCCTCATGGCTCTGAAATAAATTGAAAAGATATTTTAGTAGAAATACGTTTCTAAAGACTATTAGTGGTTTTTTCAATAAATGTTGAAAAGACATTTTAATAGAAATATAGGGACCATTAGTGCCTCATATTTTTTCAAAAATTTTTCTAATTATAAATTCTTTTTAAAAATTCATATAATTTTCCAAGTAAGATTTTCTTGCCAAAATGGGTTAGAAAACCATATAGAAAAATTTTGAATAAGTATTTGACAGTTGATGATATAATACTTTGAGCATGAGGCAATTTTCATAGCAATTTTGTGTTTGACATTTTATGTGATTAAAAATTTATCGATAAGTATAATAATATATTAGATTAATTATTAATTTTTATTTATTTCCTTAGAAAAGGCAATAAGAGGTCCATTTAACTTTCCTAAGAAAAATTTAAAATATTTCTTGTAATTTTCTAATAAGTCTGTAATAGTAATAGGATTTTATTTAAAGGATTTATAGTTTTTATTTGGGTGATTGTAAATTGATAGTGATATTTTATTTAATTTTGTTGTGTTTGATTATTGTATGGAGTTTATTTATAATGTTATGCAGTGTATGAAGTGTTTAGATTATTTTATGGAGTGTATAAACAATTTCATGAAGTGTTTATGGAATGTATAGACAATTTTATGGAGTGTTTATGGAGTGTTTATGCAGGTATTATGTATATTGATTATGCCCAATTTTAAGTAGAGGCCATACCGAATTTTATACAAGTATTATATATATATATATATTATGCTCAATTTTAAGTAGAGGTTATGCCCAATCTTATATACATATTATATATATAAGTTATGCCCAATTTTATGTAGAAGTCATGCCCAATTTTATGTAAAATATATGCATAATTTTATATACATTTTATTCGATATATATTTTTTGAAAAATTTTAAATGTATGTTGAGGCTCGAGCTCGGCTCAAAGCTCGGCTCGAACTCGTTGGGCTCGAGCTCGATAACAATTTTAGGCTCGAGACGAGGCTCAGCTCGAAATATTTAAATCAAGCTCGACTCGAACATAAGCAGGTTCGGGCTCGGCTCGACTCGGCTCGATGCCACCCCTACTCGTAAGAACAAGATTCATGGCAATTGTGTGAAGTTGGGTCCAAGGCACTCTCGCTCTTCCTCATGGCAATTGTGTGAAGTTGGGTCCAAGGCACTCTCGTTCTTCCTCGTGGCAATTGTGTGAAGTTGGGTCCAAGGCACTCTCGCTCTTCCTCGTGGCAATTGTGTGAAGTTGGGTCCAAGGCACTCTCGCTCTTCCTCTGGTTACTCCATTTATCTTGATGACAATTTGATTTCTTGGAGTATTAAAAAAGCAACCTAAGGTATCACGTTTCAGCTGTGAATCGAGTATTGTGATCTTGCGCACACTGCATCTGAACTTCTTTAGCTTACGCATCTCGTATGCGATTTCAATGTTCATATTCCACAACGACCAATTATCTTATGTGACAACAAAAATGTAATCTTCCTAAACTCCAATCCAGTTTCTCACACGTAAACCAAACATATTGAATAAGATTATCATTTTCTTTGAGAACTTGTTGTTGTTGACAAACTTTACCCACAATATGTGTCATCTTACCTGTGCGTTATCGACATTGTCACCAAAAGTATTCCCCTCTCTCTTTTCGATTTTTTTCATTCCAAATCTTTTGTAAGCGAGTCTTTCTTCCTCCAATTTCAATGCAGCTACCGAAGGCTTCATTTGAACTCAACGATCCTTAGCTTTCGGTTATCCTAGGAGCTGCCTCGGACGCCTTCCTCTCTGCTTCGGGATACAGAGGAAGAACCTTTCTTTTGGCTGGTAGCATCAGCCTTTGTCTTCGTCTCTTCCATCGAGAAGAGTTGTTCCTATCTGAACCGGGGAGCTGACCGCTGAGTAAGCTTCAGCAACTCTGCGTCGGTACTCATAACGCCCACGTATCTACGACCCCTCTTTCCAATCGTCGTCGTGAGCATCAAATTCCTGCACCCGCCTGACGTACTGAACCACATGACCATCGCCATCTTCGCAGGAGAAAGGAATGAACCCTCATCGTGAGCATTGAATTCTGGCACCCGTATAATCGTACTGAACAATCGGGACCGACCAATTGCCATCCCTAAATTTTTACATGAAAAGCCAAAACTAAGGTTTTTCGCAGAGAAAAATCAAAATCCTGTAATTTATTTTGTGAATTTTATCGATCCATAAGAGTGAATTTTGTCCCTGACCATGTCACATTTTTTTTTTTTATCGAATGGCCTTAATTTAGTGCAAATGCAGCTTTTCTTTTTATACTCTTTGCCTTCTCATTTGTATGGTCTCATTTTGTTTCTAATAACCTCTTTGTAATTGTGACAGTATTTCTGTTAAGACTTTAATCTAGAAAACAATTTGAATATCTCCATCAATCTCAAATGTTATAGACAGAAAATCAATTTCGTGCAACATCTTCCACTCTCTCCAAACAATTGTCTGGAGCAAGACGTACAAAGATGAAAAAAATTCAGAAATCATTGCTCTTCAGCGAAAGATGAAAAAAATCAGAAAATCAGGAGCGAAAACTGGTTCAGTTCATATCTGAAAGACAGAAACTTGTGTTTTTTTTTAATGAGTGTAAGTCGAAGTTCATGCCTGGAAATCATCTACGCTTCATCGTCTGGAGGTTGGAGTTGTCGAATCCGGTTAACAATGGTAGAATCGATACGTGGATTTTGTGGGTTCTCCGCGTATGCAACGATTTTTGCTGCTACACAAGCTTGAGGCCACGCCATGGCCACCCGAGTCTGCAAATTCATAATAAATCATAAACATCATCGTTCAGCTAAAATTTCAACATTTCCATGGATTGGACAAATGAGAAAAATAAAGATTTTTCTGATGTCCACATCTAAGGGTGATCTCTTTCTTACCATGAAATATCCCATCAAGAACGCGTAAATGGAGACGCTCGTGGCGAGGCTCTTTTCGACGGCAAGAGTCCACGAACCGCCGACGAGGGTACACACCGCTCCACCGGAGACGCCAGCCAAGAAGCAGCACGAAGCCGTGAGATCCGTGTCGACCAACCGGACCATCCCGAGCCGGTCGAACATCTCCCAGGTGTCGCTGGACGCCTGAACCAACCCCTTCTCGTGCGCCCCCACATGGACGAACCCCCACCGGTTCCCAAAACGGACCAGCCGGTCGGCGGTGCCCATGAAGCAGTGCGCGCACGAGAACATGAACTCGTCCTTGTCCTCTGACACCAAGTTCATCGCCCGGGCCAACCCGCGAACCGCGCCGAGAAACGGAACCAGGCACGCACCGTAGTAGATGCTCCCGGCCGAGCAGGTACACGCGGCGGCGAACGCCGCCCGGGCGTCCAATGCGTGACCATGCGAAAAACGTAGGTAAGCCACACGCGCCACCGCTACGTGGACGACGTTTTTTATCACCTGCATGGTCCACGCAAAGCTGAGGAGGAGCACGAACAAGAATAGCCCGGCGAGGCGACCGCCGGCCACGTAGGCGCCGCCGACACCAAGAATCCACAGGCACGAATAAATCAACCCTGCAAGGAGCGCGACTGTGACGTATCCGGTGATCACCACCGAGTTCTCTGCTGCGGCGAGAAGCGCCGCCGATAGGATCATGGCGGCGTGAGACCGACGTGGGGTGACCCAACAGCCGTACAGAGACTGGATGATGGCAAAAAGGAGGGTGAGGATTCCGGTGGCGAGGCCGCCAGCGGTGTCAATGGAGAGGAGGAGCAACGAGGCGACGACCGTCAGACAAGGGGCGAGCCAAAAGATGATCCTCGGGGCATTGTTGGGAACGTGGAGAGTCATGAGCAGGAAAGCGAGAGCGACGGCCAAGGCGCAAGCAGATGAGGTGAGAAGCTGAGGATACCAGTGAAGCGGGTGGAATTTGCGGCGGCTGGTTCCGCCATTGAAGCCGCTAATGGTGAGGAAAGCGGTTAGAATTAGGATTAAGAGAAGATGAAGAGAGAAGAGTAAAGGGAAGATGCCAATGGAGGATCTCCTCCGGACTGTTTTCTGGGTCGTGATCGCTTCCCCCGCCTGCACTCGAGAAAATATCCACAACGGAATTAGATTGCGTTAACGAAACAATTACATCGCAAAAGATAATTAAGGAGATGGGATCTCTTTGGTCGAGGAAACCTTTGGGTCCGATTTGTCACCTAGTCGGGCATGATTATATTTGGACCCTCCTATGGGTCAGTGGGGACCCGATCCTAATTGTTCAATTAAACTCGAGCTTTTACCGAAACCGAAGTGAGTCAACCCGTAATTCGGCTGAGGCACCTTGAATTTGATGGGGCCGGATAATCGGACTCGAGTTCAATGTGTCCGAATCCGGGTCAAAGCACTATGACTGTGACCGAGTTTTGGAGTCAACTCACACCCTGATAACTCGAAACTCAATGGGGTTAATTTTTTCCAGGGTTTTTTTAGTGAGTTCGAAAGTCGGACTTAAAAGGTGAAAAAAGGGAACAATTGGGTGGGTCGCACCATTAATTAAAACTCAAATGACAAACTGAGCCAACCGATTCATTAAATGGAGAAGCGGTTTTCGGATTCGGTCAATAGCATAAAAGAAAATGGCCCACTTTCAACTCTGTCACGAGAGCGATGGAGAATTGTAGCCATACACGTTTCAGATGAATAAGGGCCCACCTCCGCTTACTGTAAGCTTAAGGCTCACGTTATTTCTTCGTCGTCCGAAGAGACTCGACAACGAAGTCGTCGCAGTACGCGAAGTTTCCTTTAAACGGTAACTGAAATTTCTGTTACTCGATTCAAGCTTCCGGAGCAAGAATTATTTCCATGATTTAAAAAATTAGAGTTAATGGAAGGAAGGATCGTTTGCTTCGATCAGAAACGAAAAACAATGGCTTAATTGTTGAAGAAAATGGAATAAGTTGTGATAATGTGCAGAAGAGGAGAAAAAAGAAGAGAGAGATTGAAGGAAAGTTGATTGCGGAGGAAGGATTTCAGTTCACATTCTACAAAACTGAGAATTTTTTATTTCTTTTAAATATGGAATGGCATCGAAGAAATAGGTAAAGAAGATCAAGAAAATGAGAGAAACTTGAGGAGAGACGGTCATGAAATGGAGGATTTGAGTTCGGTATCAAATGGAATAGGTTGGAATAAATGTCAGGAGAAGATGAAGAACAGAGAAATTCCAGGAAAGTTATTCCGATTAGGAAGATCAGGAAGATACAGAAATAATCAGTAAAGACCGAAGAATTTAAAAGAATAAGAATGCAAAGTCAGAGTCCAGAAAGCAAGAAGAAAATAGCAGGACAAGCTCCAGGAGAAGAACTCAAATCCAGAATCTCGACTCTGAACAGAGAACAGACTCGAAAACTACAAGTACAAGAAGAAAAACAAATACGAAACAATAAATCTGATTAAAAAAGGCGCACAGAGTAACAGAAAAGACTGTAAAGACGAACCTGGTTAGGCGCGACATCAGAGAATTTGTAAGAACAAAAGAATAGCAGGACCAACTCCCGAAACTGGAAGAATGCTCGAGTCAAAAGGACGACTCAGAAGTCAAAACAGAGAAGAGAACTCGAAAAGTGGAAGAAAAAGAAGGAAAACAAGAATGAAACTTCAGGACCTGGTTAGGCACAAAAGACCTAAGAATTTATAAGAATAGAAGAATAAAATCTGTTCATTAAACAACAAGAAAATAGCAGGACAAGCTCGAGGAAAACAACAAAGCTCGAAACCAGACGAACGATTCAGGACAGAGAACAGCACTCGTGAACAAGATGAAGAAGGAAAACAAGAATGAGCATGAATTCCACCGAGATAAGATTCAAAAAGAAAATAAAAAACAGAGAGACATCAAAATAAAGTAAACACAAACCTGGTTAGGCGAGATGTGATTCATCGTAGGAGATCTGGACGGTTGCCTTCCTCTGCTTCCTCCCTCTTTACGAGTCCTCTCTCCTCCAATCAAGAGAGATCTCCACTTTCTTGGCGCCCACGATTCAATTTTTGAAGCGGAAACGAGCTCGAAATTTTCTTCTTTTTTCTTCTCTTCTTCTCCTCTGCCTCTCGGCTCGACTCTCTTTGTTTTTCGAATTTCTTGCTGACTAGCAAATGACTGACGTGGCGTATTTTTATTGGTTGATAGATGACACTGAGACGAGTCTTTAAGGGGTTGTTGGAAAATTTCCCGGGAACCTCGATGAGGTCACGAAGCTGGTTTGGTTCAACTTCAACCGAACAACCTCCAACAAACGGACCCATAGTCGGATCTCCCCCAGATCGGGTGGCAGGCAGCCCCAACCGGACCAGCGATCAAATTAGTAGGTCCATTGGTTTTGGTTCAACGGGTTAATATTTTTTTGGTAATTAAAGTTGTAAATAATGCCAGAAAAAGAAAAGAGAAACGACCGAATAGGAGAGGAAATCGCTCCTGGAGATGAGGAGGCGGCTGTTAGGAACGGATGGTCGCCGGAACTCCGCCGTAACCGACGCGGACATTAAAGCTCCATGCCTGGAAGGCGACCGGCCGACTCAGAAACCTGACCGACTGCGGCCCAACTATCGGCCGTCGTCAGGTCAGATGCCCCTCTTCCTCCGTCGAACAACGGAACAGCAACAATAGCAGGCGATGGAAGCAGCGTCGACGAAGGCGCCGACAACGATGCGCAGAGTGTACTCGTCTTCCTCCTCCAGCGAGAGCGAGGAGGACGAATTGAAATGCATGGTGTTGGTCCCGACGCCGAAACCCCGGCGGCACCTGTCGAAGCAGCTGTCAATGCAGGAGACGAGCCGGGAGGCCGCGTGGGACAGGCGGCGACGGCAGAGGCTGACGCGGACGGTGGAGCAGATGCGCGGCAGTTTAGACGCGGAGGGGAGCCGGTCGAGCAGGAGCCTGACGGACGAGGACCTGGACGAGCTCAAGGGAAGCATCGAGCTAGGATTCGGGTTCAACGAGGAGGACGGGCACGAGCTGTGCGGCACCCTGCCAGCCCTCGACCTTTATTTCGCCGTCAACCGCCAGTTCTCCGACTCGAAGCACCGCCTCTCCTCCGTCTCCACCCCAAGCCCCATCTCCACCCCGAGAGGCGACTCCACCTCTTCCATCGGCGACCAGTCCAGCGACAGCCCCCGGAGTCCCCACCACCACGACCCCTGGAAGATCTGCAACCCAGGTAATTAACAAAAAACTTCATCAACTCCATCATTAAGATAAACGCATCTTCTGTCTCCTCGACGTGCAGGGGACAATCCTCAGCACGTGAAGACCAGGCTGAGGCACTGGGCGCAAGCAGTGGCCTGTTCGGTGAGGCAGAGCTCGTGAAGGAATTCGGATTCAGAAGCAATATATATACATATATATATATAAAAAAATCTATATCGGTGACCCGGCCACGACGAAACAGACGACCGGCTGCCGGAGAATCATCAGAGAAAGCCGGAAAATTACGACCAGAGTCAGGAAGAGGCACACTAGGAGTGGAAGAAGCGTCCCTTCGTTTTCTTTTTTCAGCTCGAGAGATCATCCGCCCTGAAAGAGGGTGCCTATTTTGGAAGAGTACATAAACCATCCCTGGTTTATGCTTTGATGAGTTTCATTTCTTTTGTTAAATTTGCTGTGGAAGAATCAGCCATTCTTCCGTCTTCTTTCTTTTCTTAAAAATCAAAAAAACAAAAAACACTTATATTAGGAGCATTTTATAATGAGAATTGAGAGTGTAAGATGAATCTAAACATCCCCTTTCCATTGATTTTTCATATTGTAATAAATTTTTTTTTTTTTGGTAGAATTACTTTTCTCTCTTATATGGTTCCATGTCTATTTTATCGACAATAGCAGGCATGCCATATATTATCGACAGGTTAGTGCCCTTCAATCACATAGAGGGGATAAATAAGATCGGTTTATATAGAAAGTTGAGTCACATTAATCTTAATGTGAATTGAGGAGAGTAACTAAACGCTAAACCCTAAACCCTTCTTGCAGGTTTAACCCCTCAATTTAGGTTTAAGTCTCACCAAGGAGAAAGGGGTACATGATTGTATAATTTACATTTAAAATAAATTAAAAGAAAAAATGTAACTAAATAGAGATAAGGCAATAAAATATGAGATTATAACATTTGAAAGGAGCATATATTATTTTTATTATTTCTAAAAATACGAATAAAATGTACTTACTAATAGGAAGAAGGGAATATAAGTTCAGGTGGACCTAATTTTTTATTTTTACCATCAAAATTGAATTGAATAATTAAAATTAAATTTTTTATATTTAATTATTATCCTATACATTTATTTTGATATTATTTTAAATGTTTTTATTATTTTAATTATTTTTAACATTAAAGATAATGATATTGTTGTAAATAAAGTAACTATTCTAAAGAAGAGAAATGTTGGATCCAACAACCATTGGTTGGACTTGACTCTAGTCTCCTTTTCTTCTTATTGCAAACACTTAAACATCTTTAACAAATAAAACTTGATACTTGTCAGGTTAAGCTCTAATTAAATTTTATTTTTTTAATTAACCTAGTTGACCCAAAGAATGTAATTTCATTCATATTTATCCACATTATATCACGAGACATAATCAAATCGTTCGGTCGATCGATCGATCACACGAACAAATAACCTTGATTTTATCTTGCATTAATACACAACCAATTTTTTCAAAAATTAATTAACCTTTAAGTGAGAATTAGAGTCACTCTATCCTTTTAAGAAAATCTCTATGCAAAATGTCTTTTGAACAATGAAATCCTACCTACCATGATGCAATTTCCACTTTCTTCACAAGAGCCAGTGTCAAAGTTTTGGGTTTAGATGTCTCTTTGTCTTTATATCTTTACAGAACCCAAAATCATGTGTAGTTAGATAATAAGCTTGAATGGCTTCAAAGCAACATTCATAAGGTAGTTGAGATACCCATTCCCAAATAATGACAAAGACAAATGGAGAACTAATGAAGACATGTTGACAAATAGCAAAGCTAAGAGTCATAGAGCACAAATCCTTCTCTACCAATTTATGATTATATCTGAATTTCTCCTAACTTTAACTATTTTACAATTTAAAATTAAGCATATGCTTATTTTTTTCAAGTAATTTTAATTTTAGTAGATAAGAGCTTAGGTAAGAATAGTTAGTTTTCCGACTTAGACTTTGGACCGATCTAGGCTTATAAAAACTGGGGTCTGACTCCAAAGTCAAATTAAAATTAGACTCGAGGCGAGTTAAGGGAGACTCATCCAAAATAGAAGGGTTTAATCCGACCCCTATTAAATCTATCTCAACCTAATAGAGTTGTAAGTCACATATCAAGAAACCCTAGTTATACTTTTACAATCATAGTTGCATCTTCAATATGATAGGAATAATCCTATCCATTTTGAGTAAATGGTGTGTTCCACTTTATTTATTTAATTTTTTTAAAAAATAAATAAATATAATATTGATATTATCATAATTTATTATTAATAAATCAGTAATAGAATTTTAGATAATTTAAATATTTGTCAGAGCTTCAAAAATTTAAGATGTAATACTTAAAAAAAATTTAAAATTTATATTGGAGTGAACTTTCTAAGAATTTTAATGTTTTTGTGTGGTTTTAGTCAACAAGAATAATCACTCAAAGACATGGATGAGAAAATGGGTTAAGTCACTTTTGTAAAGTGTGGAAGCTCACTATAAGCTAGTGTTGGATGTCAAAGTATTCCACCTAAACAAATCGACTTTTCTCTCTCATTTTTGGCACACCAACTTTATTTTCTTTTTTTTTTTTACTATTTTAAATAAATATTTTGAAACTTATCAAAATTTAAAAATGCTTATAAATATAAATCACTCGACCTACATTAAATTCCACTTGGTTTGCTACTCCTAACAAGTGATTAAGATTTTGAAGCTGATGTGAGCATAAAGTGTTATGACAGTCAATATGATCAAGGATTTTTAGTTTTTTCTTCATTATTTGAAATGGGTTTCTCCTACTCTATAAAATTACTAATTTATTCATAAAATTTGAAACATTAATGTAATTTTTAGAAAAATTTCAAATTAAAAAATATTTTTTTTTAAAAAAATAAACTTCAAATGCCAATTTAATTTAGTATGTGTGAACACAATCTATTATTTCTAGCAAAACATGTATTATAGTAGAAAATAACCAATAGAACATTTTTTTAATCGAGTTGAAACTCGTCTCATTTATTCATTTAATTGGATCATGATTTTTTATAGTGGGTATAAAATACCCATATTTTAATCTATTTAATTTAAAAAATTTTGAATACCAAATTAAAATATATGGTAGAAAATTCAATTTATTTTTTATATCTCTAGTTGGAAAATTTTCTTTGAAAATTATAATGATAAAATCACTATAAATAAATATAATTATATACATTTATGTATTTAAGAATATATATTATATCAAATTAGAGTTTATATAAAAATAAATTTTAAATTGTTCAAAATTAAAATAATTATTATAAAGTCGGTCTTAAATCTATAAAATTTCTGCAGTTGCCCTAAAAATCCAAGTCAAATTGGCCAAGTCGCTGGTAAAACACCATAATTTTTACTAGAATTTCAAATTTTACATTGATAAATCTAAATCTTATTATAAAAATCAGATTTTTTTTTTTTTTTTTTTTGAGTATTCTAAATTTTTATTTTCCTCTTAAAATTCATCTATTTATGAATTCAGTCACTTTCATTAGTGGTGGTTGTCCACCGCGTGGCGAGTCTCTCCCCCAACAAGGAAGGAGATCCAATCTCTACTCTTCAGGCATTTTATTCTCATCGAAGACAGCTTCCAATGATAACTGGTTAACGACCCACCTCCGCCGATAACTGCCTCTCCCCTACCTTTCCCTCTCTCTCTTCCTCTCTCTCAGAGCTCAGCAAAATTCCCGGTTTTTCTTCCTTTCAGAAGAAGCTACTGAATGCCTTAATCAATCGCTTGATCAGACCAGATACAAGCTCTTTTAAGAATTTTGAATCAGTTTCTGTCTTTTCGAATCGTTATCGAACGACCATCGATTTCCATTGTCTGCTTTTTACATTTTTTCCGTAATGGGCATCATGGGATAGTTCCCTTCTTTCAGAATTGGAGTTCCAGAGCTATAATAGGTGAGAAGCTGTAAAGATGCTGCCAACAGGGTCGAGTCTCTCGTGGTCCCTCATGGGCATCATGTTGTTGAGTTTCTTCAGGAAGGCTCTGTTCTGTACAGATCATTGTTCGTGAGCTCGGCAATGGCTGTCAATGTCTGTCCTTCTTTCCTGTGATGGGTGGCAGTTTCTCTGTTTACATTTCTCCAGAACTCTGTGAATCGAGGTCTTTGAGATCTCTGACTTGTCGTCTGATGGGTATCGAGAGATGAAAGATCAGAAATTTCTCATGGGTATCAAGGAATTCGCAATCTCCTTCATCGTCACTTCATTTATCTTCTCTCTTCTCTTCATCCCCGCTCTCCTCACAAGAGCCACCACCGGAATCGACTCCTCAAATGTTCTCGCCGTTCCCCAATCCGGTGACTTTCCGGTGACGTTTGCCTATCTCATTTCTGCGTCAAGAGGAGACGTCAATAAGCTGAAACGGACCCTTCGCGCTCTTTATCACCCTGCAAATTACTATCTTCTCCATCTCGACCTCGAAGCATCACCTAATGAACGTCTCCAGTTGACAAATTTTATTGCTGAGGATCCAATCTTCAATCGAATAGGCAATGTGTGGATCGTGGAGAAGTCGAATTTGGTCACTTACAGAGGACCTACCATGCTTGCCAACACTCTTCATGCCATGGCTTTGCTTCTCAGAACCTGCAAGTGGGACTGGTTCATCAACCTCAGCGCCTCTGACTACCCTTTGGTTACTCAAGATGGTCTGTAACTTCCAAATGCTTCAAGAAAATTAAATGAATCAGTTTTAACACCAGTTTGACTAACCATTCTGGGTTTCTCTTTTCTCCTGAAGATTTGATTCACGCCTTCTCTGATTTGCCGAGAGATCTGAATTTCGTAGGATACACAAGCCATTTGGGATGGAAACTGTAAGGTTCTTGCCCTTTTGTTACCTCTTCTTTTTTAATCTTCCCTAAATGAATGAACAGATTGAAGAGATGATTGGCCCTTCAAATTTGATCTGTACAACGCTGCAGGAACAAGAGGGCTAAGCCTGTTATGATAGATCCTGCTCTTTACAGTCTAGAGAAATCAGAGATTTTGTGGGTTCAAGAACAGAGGACGCTGCCTTCTGCTTTCAAACTCTACACAGGTAAATCACTCTTTTCTTTTGTCCTTTCAGAACCCATGAATGTAAAAACATTAGCTGATTCCATCGTCCTCTTGACTCTTGCGAAATGGAAAATATTAGTTTAATAAGTGTTCAATATTTCAACAAAAACAGCTCTAGGCTCAAACACAGAAAGCAAGACAAGGTAAAATCAAATATTTGAACTTTGCAGGCTGCAAAGTCTGGAAGTAGTCACATGCATAAAGCCATTTCTTCAGGGAGATGGGTCCTGCACAGGCTTCCATGCTCCCTTCAGAAAGGTATCAGATGTTGATGTTGGTTTTATCCATTTCTGGGAATTTATATGGGAATGATTCTGATGAGAAAAAGTTTCATCACAAGCATACCATGGACCCATTTCTTCTTAGGTAGCCAAGCTTTTTCTCTGGCAGTAGAATCGATCCTCTCTCTATATTGAATTCTTAGTGACAACCAAAGCAAGTTCCAAGTTCCAAGATTTAAGAAATGAATAATCTATAACAGAGCAAGCTATCCTGTGTTTGCAACCTTTGGCAGGTTCTGCTTGGATGATATTATCTAGATCCTTCGCTGAGTACTGCGTAGTGGGTTGGGAAAATCTTCCGAGGACGCTTCTTCTCTACTACACCAACTTCGTCTCATCTCCTGAAGGCTACTTCCAGACAGTAATTTGCAACTCAGAAGACTTCAAAAACACTACAGTCAATCACGATCTTCATTACATTGCATGGGACCACCCTCCAAAACAGCATCCCAGATCCCTCGGATTAAGGGATTTCAAGAGATTTATCTTCAGCAACGCTGCGTTTGCTCGCAAGTTCAAAGAAGGCAATCGGGTGCTTGATAAGATCGACCGGGAACTCCTTCACAGGTATAACGACAGATTCAGTCATGGCGGTTGGTGCTCAGAGAGAGGAAAGCGAACCCAGACGTGTTCTGGGTTTGGGAGAGGTCAGGGAGTGGGTGTCTTGAGACCTGGAGCCGGGTCTAGAAGATTGAAAGTTTTGATTAATAAGCTCATTTCTAATAAGAATTTCAGAAAAAAGCAGTGCAGATGAAATTTTTGAGAGGTTTTTCATTTATTTGCTCCGGAAGGAAGATACTGTAACTGCGGGCAACCTTCTTCACATCCATGAAGAGCCTCGCAACTGCAACTCCAGCGTTTATTAGGCAACAAAAATTTCTGTGACTAAAAGGTGACATTCTTCAATGGCTTCTCAAAGCCTCCAACGTTTCATTTCAATTGTCAAAACTTAATACGCCTAAACTTTTTGCTTTTAATGGTCAGCGCATTTCCAGACGTTTATAGCCCCCCAACATTAAACAAAATAATTCAATTAATTAATTAAATAAAAAATTACGCCCACATTTAGACATGAAACCTTTCATAGGATCCTCTCCGCCAGCGACGGGAGTCGCCGGAAAAAGTTCGCCGTCACAGCCGGCATGTCGTCGCGGAACCTCGGGTGCCGGAGGTAGTAGAACCCGAACCCTAACAAGAGAACCTTAAACGGCAGCGCGTACAGGACCAACGACGCAAACAGGCAGAACACCGCGAAGATCCCCGTAGCCCGCGGGTCCCTCCAGTTCATCAAAGCCTCCACCCGCTCCCCCTGCGCTGCTACGTCCCCCAGCAGCGTCTGCGCCCGCCCCGCCAGCGCCCGTAGCCTATCGTACCTCGCCCTCACCTGCTCCGCCGGTCGGCTGCTAGGGAAGGAGTCGAACTCCTCTTCGAGCTCGTCCGACCCCACCGCGTCCACGTACGAGAGCCTCGGGTCGATGTTGCTGGGAGCCCCGCGCTGGTACCTGTACCTCCAAACGACTACGAAGAAGATGTACATGAAAGCAGTGGAGAGGATCAGGTGGGGACAGAGGATCACGACCGCGAGCAAGACGTGGACCAGGACGGTCGTCGACGGGTGCACCCACATGCGGATCCCGTCGAGCCACCTCGCTAACGCGACGACTCGCGATAGGCACCCCACGACTCGGAACCAGTTTGCCTTGCAGCGCCGCATGCTCCACACGTGCACGTCCGTGTCCAGCATGTACTGGACTACCTCCTGCCCCAGCGGGGGCTCCGACCTGGCCAGCCGCGCCGTCACGATCCGCATCGCCGTGTGCCGCAAGATGTCCTGCTGCGCGGGACCCAAGGGGCGGACGTAGTGCATGAGCGGCAGCATCGGGGAAGCGTAGGCTTGCATGAGACTCAGCCAGGACGAGGAGGTGAACCGGACCGCGAGCTCGATTTCCCCGAGCTTCTTGGCCCCGCCTGGGTGGAGCACCGTGAGGGAGTAAGAGTTCAGGTACACACGGTTCGTGTCGAGGGTGGAGAGACGGATGCGGATCTTCCCCATCCGCACGTCCTTCCCTGGCTTCCCCGACTCGTCCTTCTTGTACCTTCCGTTGTCGAAGACGCCGATGGTGAGGACCGTGCACGGATCGTAGACCTCCCACGTGTACTGCTCGTTCCAGCTCGGGCCGAACCGGTCGAGAAGTGTTCGGGTTCGGAACCACTTTGGGCCGTATTTCGCCACCACGTAGGCGTCGGTGGTCCCGCGGGTGCCATCTTTGGTCTTCATGGGAAGCAGATTGGTGGCGCCACGGATGCCCACCTCAAGCGTGCCGATTGGCGGCTTGGAGAGCTGCTTCGACGCGGCTCGGACGTCGCTCGTCACGTGAGCCGCCTCGTCGAGTACGTGGTAGCCACCCTCCAGACACACCCGCACGTGAATTCGGCCGGCGTAGGGCCGGCTGTTCTCGTCTGCCGCCAGGTTGAACCACCGGGACCGCGGCTCGGTCTGGTTGTCCGTCCGTCTGTCGATGGTCGCTACCTGGATCTTTGTCAGGCCGACGGACTTCCCGGCCGTGACGTCTTCCACGCCGATTGAGAGAAACGGCTCGAACGGCTCGGCGGCTACGAATATCAGGTCCTCGTTCCAAGAAGGATTGCCCGAGCCGGATGAACTAACTAGGCACTTGGTCGTTTTGAAAACCTGAGGGCCTAACTGGGCTTTCACGTAGAACTCCCGAGCCTTGGCTTCGTTTCCCGAACCTAGCTGGAGGTCTTGGGTTTGGATGACCGTTAG
Source organism: Aristolochia californica (assembly GCF_029961685.1). Classification (NCBI taxonomy): domain Eukaryota; kingdom Viridiplantae; phylum Streptophyta; class Magnoliopsida; order Piperales; family Aristolochiaceae; genus Aristolochia; species Aristolochia californica. The sequence continues at coordinate 800,482 of NW_027181804.1, read as the reverse complement.
TCTCAAATACCACAACTTCGGAGAAAGATATGCTTTCGCACGTGTCTCCGGTATCAGGCCGCCGGTGTCCGATTGCCACGCCTCCTGAAACGACTCGTCGGCCTGAGTACCGATCCAAACGGCGAGCATCACGTCCGTTCCCGGCGATTTTTCCGGCGAACCCTCGAGTGTGTACCACTGAGGAGCCAGAGGACTGTCCGGCGGCACGCGTTTGGGGACCTCCTGCAAATCGAACGAAACCGTACCCATACACGTATCGGTAGCGGGAGCCGGCGTCTCCGTGCCGGTTTCCGCGGCTTTCTTCTCTGCCCAGACGGACACCTCCAGGGCTGAAGAGTTCAAGTCTTCCTTGTGGAAAGCGAAGACCTGATCCCAGTCCGTAGCTCGGGTTGTCTTTGTGCATTCGCTGTGCGTGCCGATGACGAGCTTGGCGTAGATAGACGAATCCGTGTCCGTATTCGACTCTGCGTCTGATCGCTTAGCCTTCAGGACGCGAACGTAGAGATACAACATTCGCTCGACGAGATCGTACGAGGCACCTGCACGTTCGCTCCTCGACTTTATCTGGACATCTTTGACGCCTGTGTCCGGCTGGTTCTTTATCGACGTAGGTTTCTCTTTCTGCTGGTTCTCTTCTCCGGCGTCTGAAGCGGGCGGTTTCTCTGTCTTTTCCGAATCATTAGCCGGAGCAGGAGCAGTCTCTTGTGGCGCTGCTTCCGTCGGCTTCTGATCCTCAGCCGGTTTCTCCTCTTCTTTTGCTTCAGTCGGTTTTGACTCTTCTTTCTTTTCTTCTTTGGATTCCTCCTTTTTCTCCTCTGCTTTATCCTCTTTCTTGTCTTCTTCTTTCGATTCTTTGCCTTCCACAGCAGTGTCGCCGGCCGGAGGGGCGTCAGCTTTCGGATCATCTGTCATCGGTGGATCTTCATCGATGTACCAGATTTTTAACCCCATTTCGCCTTTGATTTGCGAAAACACGCTCCGTTTCTCCAGCGGATAGTAGACAAGAGTCTCGGATCCGACCTTCGGAAAACTGCTGCCAGAAATTTTTACTTTACCAAGGAAAGTGCTCCTCTTTCCGGTCTTCTTGTCGTTATAGACGTTAAGCTCGAGTGTCTCCGAGGCCATAGAATCAGGATCTTGAACTAAGAACTCAAGCTTCTCGTCCCACTGTGGATTCAGATCCCGACACTTCGTCTTTGTTCGCCGCCTCTGTCCGTCGAAATCGACAAGAACATAAGCGCTCGACGTCCCCTGCCCATCCTTCGGCATTAGATTCCGAGCATTGCAGACCTCCACAATAAGCTTACGGCTGTAATTTTCCGACATGTCCCCTCCGAGATTCACTTCCCGATCCCAAACGTAGGACAGTAAATCGAAATCTCCGACAAGCTCACAATCGTCGGTTCGCAAAAATCATCAATCGGAGTCAAACAATGCTACAACGGGACTAGCTCTGAAATCCCGATAAATAATTTTCAGAAATATTTTCCGGCGACGAACAAAATTAGGAGTGAGATTTGACTGTTGATACTGCGGAGCCTCTGGGAGAAAAAAATCAGAGCCCATGGAGTTTATATAGTGTCGTGAGGAGCCTCTTCCACGTCAGTGAAAGGACGTTCCACGTGGCTATCCCTTGGTTCACGCGACGGAGCGTTAGGGCAGCACCCGGTGGGCTCAGATTATGCAGACAGAAAAATCATTGTCCCCTCAAAATGTTCAGGTATTAACAAATATGCCATTGCCATTTCATTTAATGCGGTTCGCATGCTCGAATTGATTGACAACCGTTGCATGTCATTACAGGAGCACATTCGTACTTTCACGTAGAATGGCTCCCAAAGTAATTACCAGAAAACAAGAAGGGGTTACCTGTATCTTCGCCACCCCCGTCGCCCCTTTTTTAATTGGACGGGGTTGACCGGCCCCTGCCACCAGCTGCGCATATGAACGTTGCGCTTGTTCTGGTGCGTATTAAAAAGGTATATTAAAGCAAGGGGGAGGGGTAAAAAGGTAAAAAGGTCCGGAGATACTTTTCCCATTCATTTGGTACGATTTTAATGGCAGTATTAATAATTGGTTTCCTTATAGTGGGTGTTTAGTCCGTGCAGTGCACCACCCACACGTGCCTCTCCCTTACCGTTGAGAACAAAATTTCTCTCTCCTCCGATTATTTTTTCGAGATATTCTGATTCTTTTTGTTTACCCTGTTACTTGCCAGGTAAATGGGTAATTAAACAAAACATAATATAAATAATTAAATATAAATATTATCACATGTTTGTAATAACTAAAGATACTAACACATCCCTAGCTTCTCCAATGGAAAGGAGGCAAAATCCATCGCAATCGTTATCCAGTCATCCCTGCAGCAAGTCACAATTAGAGGAAAGGGAATTCTTGGTGCCAAATATACCTTTCATGTATCAGTGGATCTGGACGCCATGAATGGGAAGTAGATGCAGTAAAAGATCAACGAAGACCACGTATATATCCTGCAGTACGGGGATTATCTGTTAGATGTTTCGATATCTCGAGTAAAACAAATGGAGTAATTTGCGGGATGAGAAGTTATAAGCAGATGCTAATTTGAATTTGGATTATTTGGAAGATGATGTCAGTGAGCATTTGCATTGCTTATGAGAATGGCAGGTTAAACCATGCAATCCAGATTAGATACTAAAAAAACAACACAACCTAAGTAAATGACCCTGAAAATCCATTGCAGTGTGTTTCCATGGTACTGCTGAACCAGTAAAATTTAGCTCTATCTTTAGAAAACTACACAGAAATGGCAAAGTAATATTTGAGCCGACATCTTCACAAAGGTGGTTCTCCAGGATAACAGCAGTATTCGAGTACATTTCAATGGCAATGAGATTTGGTACCACGGTACATCTAAAGAGAAACGAGTCACCTTCAGGTAATTGCACAAGCGAAAGTATTTCATGGTTCAGTGTCTCATACCTGATTCATCAATATGCATCATAAGTATCTTCAACTGGTCTTCCATCACGGACGCAGGAGATGCGTTAACTTTTTAACCATATACTGCTTGGTGAAACTTGCCGTCACCCAATCTTAGCCTCTCCATTTACTAAACTATCGGCTTGTGTAGAAGTAACTTCTCCAACTTCTTTACTAGTACTCTTCTTCTGCCTCTCTTTGTTACTATAAGTCCCATTTCTTGCAGAGGTAACCATTCTCTTAGTGACTTTTTCCTTGGAAAGAGTTTTGCTAGAGATACTATCTGGTGCAGGATTTGTTTCCTTTGCAGTTACTGTGACTTTCATTACATTTTCAGTCGTAACCTTATTAGAGGTGCTCTGGGGGGGTATATTTTCCTTTGAAGGCTCGCTTACTTGCTGCTTGCCACCTGTTTTCTCCTGGGGACTTGCATCAGGAAGTAGTGCCCTGTGGCTCAAGCGCAGTTGGCCTTTTTCATTTATCTGCATAATACGTCTGAGAAGTCATAGTTTTGAAGTAATGCCAATACTATAACCAAACCATCCAAATTAACAAGTCTACAAATACATGGCAAACTAGATTAGTTTTTTGCATCTAAAGAAAGTAAAGTTGGAATGCCTGGACAATAACACCATTGAACAAATGTCAAATACCAAATTTAACCTTAGATTTTTATTAAGCTGACAAAGGGTTTCTAAGAGAGATAATTTCTTTTACATGATAAAACCCTGTACCCTATACCCCTTTATGTGATACAGTTCTACATTTTTCTGATCGGAAAATTGCTACATGCCCTAAAAATATCACATAGATACTTACATAAACTGGGTTTCAAATTAATGACAACAGTAACTTCAAATATCACAATCCCCCCCATAAAAAAAAAAAAAGCAAACCTACATAACCCCACCTTTAGATTCTGTAAGTTAACTCTCACCGATAGACTGAAAAAGATTAAAGAATACTTATAACAATATGATATTATGGTTTACAAGGTTATACTTCATATAACTAACGAAGCTCACACATTAACATGGGCTCCATCAGGAATCCAATTATAAGAATAGTCACAGTTACTCTAATGTAGGTTATTTGGTGGGTCTCATATAGTGAGAGCCACAGTTAATGAATGATAGATGACGTCAGAATCTGTTATCATCTTTATTATAGTGCTTTGGTCTGTTTAATCTCAAATTCTTTCTTAAGAAGACAAAGGTATGACACATTTGAAGATCACAATAGTCAAAGGAAATAACTAAATACAGTGTTAATATAAAGTCATTCTACATTTTAAGGAGGCTTTTCTCTATGAGAGGTAATTCTTATAATTTGCACAAAAAGATTTTCAGTTGATCCAAAACATAACATACTGAGCATTATCTGTTGCAGATGAATAAAAATTAGTCCAGAAAGAAGCAGAGAATGTTGGCAGTCTGATTTCTAATATGTAAACCTTTCAATGTCGATTTAAATAGAAAGCTGCTAAGAAATATTCAGATCATTTTCATCCACAAAGCATTACACTTGGCATGATGGCTTCTTGGGAGGCTTCTGGTGTGAGGTCGTAAGGAATTTAACATTCAAAATAATTAAAAAAATTTGTGCAAGCAAAACTAAAGAAGAATTTACTAACCTCAATGAGTTTGAGATCTAAGTGGTCTCCAACTTTAACCACCTACATATGGATTAAGAGTAGGAAGATATTACAGATGACTTTTGACCAACCTTAGACACTCAAGTAATACTTGTGCAACAACGAAGCAAAATCAACCTTAGAAATATAAGTTAAACTCAGAGTGCACTTCACTAATTCTTCCTGTGTTTTTGTATGCATGTTTCTATGTGCTTGTCACATGTGTTAGCAAATGCTATAAACACATGCATACATGTGCATATGTGCTTGTGTATCTGCTTATATGTATTGACACACAAACATTTGTACATCGTGCATACATGCATGTATACACTTGTACATTAATCCACATTTGTAAATATATAAGTTTGTCGCAAAACAAAGCTGATTGAGCAAGGCCAGACTAAGTCAAGCCAGAATTTAAGTCCTAGTAGTTAATCCCCTGATTTATAATTTTTCTTCCAAGGATAAAACTTGCTTGTTGAAATTGCAAATGTCACTATACTAACTAGTTATTTGAATGAAGTGTTGACATCTGGAAGGATGCTAGTTTTTCTCTCATATTATTTTATTTCCAAATACTTTTTATCTACAGTTCTCCGCTGTGACATTCACCCAATAAAATGCTAATATTATATCTCAAAAAAAAAAAAAAAAAACTTGTTGCAATTCTTTTTTCTCTTCTCCCTTCATTGCGAAGGACAAGGATAGCTGAGCAAGTTAAAACATATGCTTACATCTTCTGCTTTAGCCAGCCAATTTGAACTTAGCTCACTAATATGGCAGAGACCCTGAGAAGATAAAAACTGTGTCAGGAATTTTAAGAAATTTGCTCTCTGAGAGAGAGAGAGAGAGAACATTTGCATATCTTGGAGTACATCCAAAGCAGGGATGTACAAACAAGCGTACTTAATGTGTAATCCACATATGGTTTTCTCCCTACCTTAACTAGCTGTGGGATTAGTATTGAGGCAGTATTACTATTTTTCCGCAAATAAGCAACTTCTTGTTTGTTATTATCATTAAGAAATTGAGAATTGAAAAAGCTACCTCACGTCCACGAGCAATCTCAACAAAAACTCCATAGGGAGCAATTGATTTGATTTCACAGTTCCTATTCATAGAATACCACAGAATCAGATAATTTACAAAGCAGCTCTGGTAATGTTATCACAACATTAATATCAAACCTGTACACATCGCCAACAGTTGGGACCATAGTCAGATTGGAAATTATAGCTTTAGACTTCTCCAAGCTTGTTAAGTCCTTCGCAGTAATTTTAATCTGCCAATATAAAATCCGCAAGAAGTTGTAATAATGACCATGACCAAAGTGTATAACAGCAGTAGTTGCTAAAACAAGTCCTTACAATGCCATCATCTTGAGTATCTATTGCATCTACTCCAGTTTCCTCAATAATACTTTTGACTTTCTTTCCTCCAGTGCCAATCACCAGGTTTATTTTCTCTGGTCTAACCTGCTTAGCCAAATGGCATAAAGCACAGTAACACAAGAAGAAGATTTTCAACGTAAAAAAATGACAACCTCCTATCTAAAAAATAACATTGCGAAGAAAAAGGATTTTTCAAATCCAAACCTTCATAACATGAATCAAAGGAGCATATTTGGAGAGCTTCCTTGATGGAGGAGGTGAACAATTCGACATCTCAGCTGAGGTTAAAATGTTAAGTTAAACACCTCAAGACACATCCACTGTCTACAAGATGAAACATGTAAAGGAAAAACCACTCTGGAGCAAAACAAGCCCTGGTCCGGTTATTCCCAAAATCTTCATCACTTTATGATTATCGTGTTTTAAAATTAAACAGTGAATATATTTCATCTTGTGTTCCTAATTACTAATTCATTTCAATGATCATCAAGATGTTCAAGATTAATTTATCATGCTGAATAATGTTGTGGAAATGCTAAACATACCAAGTATGTGCTTTCGGCCATCTCTAGCTTGTAGAAGTGCTTGTTTCATAACATGTAAGGTGATTCCTCCAACCTATTGCAAGTAGGTAGATATCAGCAACAAACGTAAAGAAATCAAACTACATAACAAACAAGAGACCCAAACTTACAGGAAAAATAACTAAAACAAAAATGACACCTATACTTAATTATCTCTGACTTTAACCAGACTCTAGTATCTAAAAGATAGGCAGAGTACGTTTCCAGACCTTTATATCCATCTGAAAAGCAGTTACACCACTTTCATCTCCAGCAACCTGCAATTGAAAATACCAGTTTTGGGACAACTAACAGTAAACTTTTCATAGAGCTAAAAAGTCCAAAAGAAATTTCTGACAGTCAAACCTTAAAATCCATATCTCCAGAAGCATCTTCTGACCCAGTAATGTCAGAAAGAATAAGTGGGGTTCCATCTCCACCAAATTCTTGTGTGTCCAGGACCATCCCCATTGCAATCCCAGCAATAGAACCTTTTTATGGGAACACCAGCATCAAGCAGGGCCAAACAACCTCCACAAACAGATGCCATACTGCAAATCAAGTAATTAATACTGTTAAGGAATAGTCCCACATGGATTAATGAGTACAAAAATCTTGAGTTTATTAGTTAGGAAAGAAGTTTCCTTAGTTGGCTAGTCATTTTGGGATAGGTCTTGGACCTAATTTAACATGGTATCAGAGCAAGGACTCATATGTGGGCCTATACCTAAACTATCTACTTGTAGAGCCACAAAAGAGGGCCTACACCTAAACTATCTACTTGTAGAACCACAAAAAGAGGGCCTACATTGAAACTATAAACCTGTAGAGCTACAAAAAGAGGGCCTACACCTAAAACTATCCACTTGTAGAGTCACAAAAGAGGGCCTACCCGTGAGGAGGAGTATTAAAAAATAGTTCCACATAGATTAATGAGTACAAAAATCTTGAGTTTATTAGTTAGGAAAGAGGTTTCCTAAGTTGGCTAGTCATTTTGGGATAGGCCTTGGACCCAATTTAACAAATACTTCAGAAGCTAAAAGGCTAATAATAAAGATGGTTCATCAGATGTGTTAGAGAAAGCAGACAACAAAGAATACCATCTGGAAAATTGGCACAACTTTGAGCCACATCTAATTTCTTGTCTTTGTTAGAATGAGTATCTCATATACTAATTTTTCACTGTTTTTGCATAAAAATCATACAGAATGTACCTTGTTTAATATCTCCAAAAACCACATGACTGAAATTACCTTGAGGACCCATTGCTTTCTGTAATTGTACTCTCAACACGTATAGTGTAAGGAAAATCCTCTTGAGAAGGCAAAATAGGTTCAAGTGCTCTTTCAGCAAGCATTCCATGACCAATTTCTCTTCTACTAGGTGCTCCTACACGTCTAACTTCTCCAACACAAGAAGGTGGAAAGGAGTACTGAAGAAAAAAAAATGAAATTACTCAAATCCATACATTATTTTAAAATGAGCATCAAGTACAAAAGGAGCCCATATGAAACATCAAATATATCTGCAATTCAAATTTAACCGCACTAGATTCCACCATAGTAATGGTTTTTACAAACTTACCACTTAAGAGTAGTATGGGGGATGATGGATGGTCCTTGAGGAGAGGGATGGGTGATCTCCACCTGGCCCATTTTTTTCGAATTCTTTATACCTATAACAATATGTTTCATATTTGTGCAGAGTTCAAAACCCTAGTTGATGGAATTTGATATGCTTTTGATCTTGGTTCTGATAGCTTGTAGTTAGACGTTAGTTGCTTCCACTTTTCATTTCATTATTTCTTTTTTGTTGAAATGTTCATTTCATTTTTTCTTTATATGGTGAATACTAAATTTATTAGACATAAACAAAACACCCACTAAGAAAGATGGAGAAGACAGGCCAAGCCTCAGATAATAGAAGCAGCGATTTGCCCATAATGAAATGTACAGGAAACTCTTTGCCTATTGAATCAGCAATAGAATTGGCTTCTCTAAAAATGTGATTCCAAGAAACCATCAAAGAGAAAAATGCCCCTGCCTTAAGAGGGATGAGAGTTTCCTTTCATCCAACTGATCACAATTGATGTGTCTCCTGCAGAAACAAAGGGGCCAGAAAATAGCTGGGCAAATATACTGCAGAAATGGGCTCTATTCTCAGTACCTTCATCTTGTTAAAAAGGAAAACAAGAGCATTACTATCATCTGGTAGTACTTGTAGTATAGCTTTTGGTTCCAATAAAATAACACCTTCAAAGGTACAAGATTTAACATATTTATAGAGAAGGTAGTCAGGTTGCAGATGCCCTTGAAAGTTTGCTTGTCTCAGTGGCAGGAACACTAACTTTTTACAGAACTAACTGCTCTCTCCTATTATGCTGTATTGATGACAAGTCACACTGATTCCTTTAGCTTGAGGTAATACCTAGACAATTTTTATTTTTTTTTCGTTTTTTCTTACTGACGGGTACAGGTGTGCTTGGATGCTCCTTCCATATGTCGGTTGCTTCACAAGAAGGTTTTAAGCCAAAGGTAATCAAATTGCACATTGATTAGTGACCATGACTTCCAACTTGGTAAGAAAGAACCAACATTTACAGACATGATGGGGACAGGAATGAAAATACTGTGAAAAACTAGACAAGACAAAATTAGAAATTGAACTGTTAGAGGACACTTAGTAGTAGGATAAATAGATGAGAAACAACACTTAAAAGTTGACATGGTTCAGGCATGTTCAGAATGCTAACAGGGCACCAGAGAAGGCTGTCCTGCTGTTACCGGTTGAGGGAAAATATAAGAAGGCTGAAAAATACGTGGATGAAAGTAGAAAGGAAATACTTTAAAGGCAGCTAACTTGACAACAGTGTTAGTGGGATACAGCAGAACAGAGTCAAAGGAGGAGCCTACATGTGGCTTATCCAAATAGAGTTAGGCTAAAGCTACAATTATGATGATCTACAATAAAGAGCAATTTGAGATGGTAAGTTCAATATCTGTTCTAATCAGCTAACAACACTTGGAAGACCGATGAAAACAAAGGCATAGAGAAGAAAAATTACTGATGTTGCCTCAGTAGGAAGTGTGGATAAGAAGTAAAGAAAGAAGCATAAGAAAGCATAGCTAATATAAGACAGGAGAAGAGAAACTTAAGTGCTTTACTTCAAATGTTAAAGAAACTTCAACTTTTACTAGACTATTTTTTATACAGTTTTATTACCTAATATTATAAAATAAAAATCTTAACATACACACAAAACTTGCATTTACACACCTTAGAACCTTTCTTTAGTTTCTTTTCGAGGATCCCCTTAAACCCTGTTCATAACCAAGTACTATTGAGTCTCCAAAACATTCAATCCCATTTCCAAAGAGTCAATTGTTTATAAAACATCATACTGTCAGCACATCTGATTGTGTAGAAAAACATGCTTTTAGTCACGGTTTAGAAATAGACCTGAAGATAAAAGCTCTTCAATTCATCTTCATCCACAAGGTTATCTATTCTTTGTGCCATTGTTTTATCTCCAAGAGTAACCACTGCAAGAGACTAAAACCAAAGACTTTGTTCATCACCAAATGATGCATCAGTTGCTAACATGCATGCTATTCAATAACTATAACACTAGAAACAGTAACTGGAATGCTGATGACAACGATAGTAACTACAAACTCACCATACCCGAGTTTCCCCACGTGTAAAAAGGGCACTTCCATGAGCTCTTGGAAGTAGTCCACATCTTGCATTGATAAAACGTACATTGGATGAGCTCCTTCCGTCACTTCTTTTTCCACCCTGTGATAGGCATGGGAATTGAGACATCTTCTAATTCTTATCATCAAATAAAGAATTTCTAACCATCAGGATTTTTTACTTAAATAAATTATTAAATACATTGAAAAAGAGCAGACCAAAGGGGAAAATTTTGAAAATACTAAAGAACTTGATTCAACTAGACAAAAGATTTCACAAACATAGGTATTTCTTCCTGTTTTCTGTTTTTGAACTTGCAAAGTTTTATTAATTTATTATAAATTTAAGATCACAAACAGCAGGAAATGAAATCATCCCTAAAGGGGGATGGAATCCCCAAATACTAGGCAGGGGTGGGAGATCCCATTTTTAGCCAGGTTATTAGTGATGCTATTAGCAGTTCCCAAGGGATATCCTTTTTTTTTTTTTTTTTTTTTTTGGAGAAAGCGATATCTTTTCTTCCTTCTGTTGCCGAAGAGCATTCAGAGGCTCAACTTAAGTTATCGTTTCAACATGGTCCTCTCTCTGCTTGGCCTCCCTACAGTAATGGGCTTATAATGTGCCAGTAAAAGCAAAATTTTGACAATAAGTTACAGAGGACAGTTCCAATCATTTTGATTTAAAAACATGTTGGATTGCACCCTCTCGGACTCTTTTAGAGCCCCATTCAACATTTCACTGCCTTCATCAGGGATGACTCTAATAATTACAGTCACTCAGTGGTTTCTTTTAAGAGGATCAGCAAGACGTTAAAAGCAGAGAATAATTACTAAGGTACCTATCTCATTCTCTTTTGGGCCTCATCCACAAAAATATTCAGTGACTGCAAAGGGAACCTTTCTTTTGAATAGCATTGCAAAGGAAACTAAGTAAAAGAGAAACTATGGTTCATTTCACTGCCTTCATCAGGGGCAGTTATCATCTTGCTCTTCAATGCTGGAATTCCTGCTTCCAGGACCAATGGAGCTCAGTTTCTGATTTGCCTTCTGCAAAGCAGGCACAAGAGGTTTTAGCAGTTCAATCAAAGACTTCCAGATGCACCATTGAGCCCTACTACCCTCTAGAAGTAGATTATGTGGCAGGGACTCCCCAGGAGAGCTGGATTCAATTATTCATTAGACACTCTCTACTATCAAAGAGTAGAGGAATTGATGCATGCCATTGATTGATTGTCGAGCACTCCTGTATCAGGAGGCCAGTGAACATAATGGAGCAAATAAAATATCTCTGTACCCCCATATATGCTAGCTGTAAATCATGAAAAAAAAGAAGCAAATTCTCAAGTGTTACTCATCTTAAGCTCGAAAGTTAAAGGCTAAGTCAATACAGATGACCTTAAGTCAGGAGCATTTTTGTCACTATACTGCAATTTACTTAAGTGATTAAATAAAGCAGGTTAGGGGGTAACTATTTTCTTGATGTATTTTGTGCCCTACATATAGAAAACACATACATATATACATACATATATTTGAGAGAGAAAGAGAGAGAGAGAGAGAGAGAGAGAGAGAGAGAGAGAGAGAGAGAATTGTGGCCTTAGTTACTTGGATCCAGGAATTGAAGAATTGTGGCCTTAGTTTTAATCTTTTGTTCTTTTAAGATTAATTTGTGTTAAACATTTACATTGAAATTTGTGGCCTTCAAGTCAAAGAAAAGAAGTATGCCTGAAATAGAAGAAACAATTGGTCAATTTATTTTTCAAGCCTACCAACAACAAAGATGAAATTTATACCTCAACAATCCTTTTCCTCAAAAATTTGGATGTGACTTCCTTGAAAACCAGCTTCACATCTACCTCGGAAAATAACTGCATTAAGATATAATTAATATTCAATTTAACTTCACAAACATAATTTTTTTCTTTTTTTGTGAAGACAATGAAGATGAGCAATTTTATTAAGAGAAGAATGCCCCAAGGACAAAAGAAATACAATTAAAATATCAACATATAAACAGAAAATAAATCATAATGGCCTTTTTTCTTTTCAATAAATAGCTAAAGATAATAAAATTCATTTCTCACTTTCTGGGTATATTAATACAAACAACAAAAAAAAAAAATTATGTTAAAAGGTGCAAACAAATTGATTCATCAAACTAGAGTATGGAGACTAAACATGTGATGAGGGAAAGAGTAAGCTAAGCTAACTAAATTGTAGCTTGAAAAGTCTCTATATTGTAGTTATTGTATCATCATAGCAGTTGATAAGAAAGTCGTTGAAGTATTTTAGTTAGGTTTAGGCATCAGCTACATGAATCCCCCTCTATTCTGTTCTATTAATTGAAAAAAAATTCTGAAAATGCAAAGCATCAAATGTTAATTTCAATGAACACTATAATAAGTGTGGAAGCAATAGTTATCACAAACATTAAGGAGAACCTGTACTCCAGCTGAACCAGCATACCAGTGGGGTAGACTTGCATGATACTGGCTTTATGTGTACATCACCTTCATCTACTTCACCATCCACAACCACTACCTCATCATCATCTTCCTCCTCACATATATCTTGTGCCAAGTCCGTTGGGTTTACAAAAGGTTCATCTGTTGTGATGTATCCAATTTCAGAAAGAATAGTCAAAACTTTCTCTTCCAGTGCAGAGAGAGCCTTTCTTCTAGGTATTTTCTTCCTTATCTGTAATACCTTCACCAATTCATTACCAGCAATTTCCTGTGTGAACAGATTTAAGAATCTATTACTATCATCTGTCTGACGATCGAAGATATGTTCACTGCAACTTATACATGAAATACAAGTAAAACAGAAACCACAACCTTCACATACCAAGTAACCTATTTAAATGTACCTCATACAAACAACAACACCATAAACAATACTAATAATAGTAATAACAACAATAATAGTAGTAGTAGTAGTGGGTATTAGGAAATTCTTGTATAATATCTAGATTGAAAATGTGACAGTAGTGATGATAAATTTTAGGTGAATTTATCATGTAAAGTTGAGAAATTGTCTTTTCACAAAAAGGCATGACTCAAACCATACTTCAACATGCTTATAGAGCTCAGGAGGAGGTAATTTGATAGCACCGAGCATTTTTGGCTTTCCACACTTCTTGACCAAGGCCTCAACTTCACTGCAAATTGCTCGAACAGCCGCCTGGAATTGGAATGGGGGAGAGAATGAATTTAAATTAAATACAATCTGGCTGTTCACAACATAAAGAGAAGGGGAACGAGTGTTATACATAACCTTTACAGAAAAGAACAATAATAATTAATTCCACACAATTGAGCTATTTTTTAACAAGAGGAGAAAGATATAATAACTTAATTTAAATAAATTAAATTAAAATTAAATATTTCTTATTCATATAGTCATCATTTCAAAATACAATATCCAGTTAATAAAATAACACTACTCTGCCAAAAAGTGCAGTATATCATTTGAATTTGTTAATAAGTACAGTGTTGAAATACAAGTCTAGAGGTTTGGTCATTTGCTATGATAGTATTTCCCTCATAAGATACTAGTAAGTTGATCTTCATGTTAGAGTTTTACATTTCAATTTTTATTTTATTCTGAGTTGTATTTAGGGAGTTGTAAGGATTTACGTGCAGAGGGGCATATTGTAATTTGATGTTATTTTTTACTTAGTCATCATATAATACAGAGAGAGGTCGATTTCCAGCCCCCAATGAGTGCTCTGTTTTTGGCACTCATCTCCATCTCTTTCGTGCACTTCTCTCTTCTCCTTTCACTCCTTTTTCTCTTTCATATTATTACTTTTTACATATAGACAGGTGAGTGACAGTTTCAAGTGAACTATTTCGAACAACTCCTGCCAAAAAAGGCACATATGCTGCAGAATCAATCTGCTGCAACGATGGTACAAAGTTAAGGACCAATTTTCTAGCAAGAGAGGACAAGAAAATCGCACTGCAATTTTCAACTCTTCCTGGAACAAATTAAATATAAATAGAACATTGTCTAGAATCACTAGATCTTAGAATACAAACATAATGCAGGCCATGAAAGATGAAGGCTCCCTTGGCATCAGCTGCACTAAAGCAGCACTCAGAACCATATTCGAAAAGCTCAAGCCACCTTGTCCGTCCCACTTACCTCGAAGGCAATTTTGAGGCGGTGAACAGAAGGCACAAGCTATGTCCTTGTCACAAATGAGCTCTTTTAAGGAAGTCCAGGACACAAAATCCCTTCTTGGATACTTGCACTTAGATCAGCAAACACCAACCTGATCCAACAAAGGTCTTGTTATTGGCGGCAATGTTCCTGTCCACTGTACTTGTGTTTTTCTCTTTTTTGCCACACCCTATAGTGACTTGGGAACCTCCTCCAATTGGTTGTCTGAAACTAAATTCTGATTGAAAGTCCCTTGGCAATCCTGGTCTTACAGGATAGGTAGTGTCCTAATGATCATACAAGTGTAGTTAAGTATGTTTTTTCAGGCCTCATCAGTTGCCAGGAGTCATTTGTGGCGGTGAAAATGGTGGTTCTTACAGGAATTAAGATCTAGTCTTGTCATTTTAACAGCCCCATGGTAGTACATGGAGACTAATTCTGTCATAAGGTAGTTTAGGGATGCCCAGGGCGGGCGGGTGCGGGAGGAGTTTTCAGAAACCATAGACGAGAGACCGTTATATCCTATGAGGGGCTGGTTGGTATTGTTGACTCCAACACGCCTGAAGTGACTGCCCTTCTCCATGGATTAAAAAATTTCAAGGACCGTTTTCATGGAAAGTTGCTCATTGAAGAGGATTCCAGAGTTGTTATTAGTTGATGCTCTAGCACAGCCTCCCCACGTGGCGGTCATTGGCCCACCATTTCTTTTATTTCAAACATTGTATCTATTATTTCATGTACTTGGAATCATATTCCTCGGCTAATAGATTAGCTAAACTTGGAACATCCTTGCAATCTCTCATTGTATGGAACAGTTCCCCCTCCTTATAATTTTGCTCTTTGTAGCTTTTTAATATAACTCAACACTATTAAAAAAAAAAAAAAAGACGTAGTTATAGGGAACGCTCAACCACATAGGCAGCTTCTGAAATTTCTTGATGATATTCTTCATATTTTTAATTCTTTATAGATGTAGAGACACGCTCCTACAGAGGCTAATCATATTTCAAATGACTTATCTAAGTGAGGTGTTTCAAAGTCAGGTATTGTTGAAGGGGTATCTTTACCCCTTGGAGCATGAAGCTTTAGGGCTTTCCACTGTCCTTTCATTGTTGTAATGATATGTCAACTTTCCATCAGTTCGAAATAAAATTCATCTTTTGTTGTGTGGTGAGTGGTCCTTATTTACTAACATCAACAGAAACTATCCATGATTTACAAAAACAAAAACACAAAAAAAAAGATACCCTCTCAATTATCTGCCCCATATAGGTGAGTTTCCTTTCACCAGTTGTAAATAAAAAAAGGGACCTATCACAGTATAGCCTCCTCTTGCAGTTTCTTTTGCATCAATTAAACTTATTCAACAATCCAAAAGGATATATAATATGGTTCGAAGAAGCTCAACAACTACGTGGTGCATACAATTGCCATGCAACAACTAATTTAGGCTAATATCCCTGTTGAGTTGTTGAGTTCTTAACAGCTTAGCAATATTATGAAAGAAAATGTGCCAAAGTAAAAAACACCCAGAAACAATTTCAGCCAATGGTGCCCAAAACTTATGCAAATACCTAACCAGTACTCTTGTTTGAACAATTGATTTCTTAACTGCTTGTTCATATGATTGTTGGTAGGTCAAGAAGTCTGCCAATCTATAGTTGTACAAGTGTTCCATGTCTAGTCCGTTTTATTTATTGAGAAGAAACGTCTTAACTTTGGTTAGTCATTTTATGATGGACCAGCCTAACTTTTAACACAAGATCAGAGCCAACCCAAGCCTGTGTTTTCTCTTTATGGCCCTTGTGCTTATGTTTTCCATGTCTTCAACCAAGTTGTCAAACTTAGGCCTGGATACAATGTGAAGAGTTGGTGGGTAAAAAAGTCCACTAATCCATAGTTGGACATGTACGCCATGACTCAGGTTAGTAGTCCAAGAGTAAGAACTACTGTGTAGAAGACTCAAATTTGTTTGGGCTTGAAAAGACCCTACATTTATCAGCTAGGAAGATGTCTCCTAACTTCAACTACTCATTTTGAGAAGGAACTGGTCCAATTCTAACAATGATAAAAGAAATATTAAGTGAACTTCAATCAGAAGCACAATACCAGCAAATGGAGCAGCAAACTCTCAATAAAAGAATACCTGACCAATTTCCACGGCTTCCAGTAACTTCTCCTCTGTCAGAAAATTGCAGTAGCCCTTCAACACCAAGAGGTGACCAACATCAGCAAAATAACCCTGGGACAATGATTCTACAATGGACTTATTCATGACATCACTAGATCATATATTCATTCCTACTAAAATGTTTTTTATTAGAGTAACAAAGAACCTAGGATACCAGAACTGATGCCACCTTCACAGGAAAAAGACTCAAATGCCTCCATCACTATGTCAGATGTGACTCCATCCATGGTTGTAGTATCAAACCCTACCTCAAGTAAAAACCAGTCACTACGCCAAACAACAATTTGAATCTAAAACAAACTATTGTCAGGGAAAATGGCCCAAGAAAAACAGCTCATGTGCTGCAGGGAAACAGAGATTTACACACTATGAACCTCAAGTTCAGTACAGAAAGAGGAAGAAAGAAAGAGAGAGAAGGAGAGAGAGGAAGAGAGAGGAAGAGAGAGGAAGAGAGAGATATCACACATCCACTAGGAATGCACCTTTTCGGTGTCCGACAATATATTTTGTTCGCCCCCTTTCTGCAAATATTTTTTATCTCTGGGTAATGAGAAGTTTATTGCATTACTAAAAACAGGAACAAAAAAGAACTAAAAAAGAATGTCATAAGAGAGAGGAAAGAGAAGAAAAACTTCTACAACCACAAATAAAGGATATGATTCAGAGGCAGGCCGGACCACAAAATCCAGACAACACATATGGCAGCAAGTAGATGGTAAGGGAGATCATTGAGAAAGGGAACTCAGAAGTTCACATGAAAAGCAGTTTAGAAATGGCAGAGGCAAACAAAGAGGAAGTCGGAGTATAAAGCACAGTCAATCCTATGCAGGTAATTTAAACCTGAGGACTCCTAGTAAAGTCAATTTTGATTCGATTGTAAACCACCTAAAAGACAATTTTTAAGTAAAACAAAAAAAGGAAAAAAATATTCCAATAACACTGTTATTTTCCACTTTCAGCCAAGAGAAATTAGCTGCACATTTTAGGAGTTTTGACAATCACCACCTTACTCATGCTTCAACCAGTATAAGAAATAACATAGAGAGGATCAAGGTAAGTAAAGATAACACAATTCTTGTAGAAAACTAAAGTGGCTAAGTGAATTCTTGTAGAAAACTAAAGGGGCTAAGTGAATTCTTGTAGAAAACTAAAGGGACTAAGTGAATTCTTGTAGAAAACTAAAGGGACTAATTGAGCATAAGCGAAGGGTAACATATGCTTTTTTTCCAGCCAATTCTTCCCCAGCATCAGTCACAATGTCTAGTTATATCCTTGATGGGTCTATCAAGGTGTCCACTGAGTAGCTAGTTTTAGTCACAGAGCAGGGATCTTTTTCAGGGATCTTGGTAGGTACCTGCTTAGGAAGGACCTATCTTTTACAATTAAGTGTAGGGAAGAAGTGAATTTGGAGGTTAGGCGGCTGGAAAAAAAGGGGTAAGGATAATTGTAGGGAAGAAGAGGCAGTAAGAAGAGGGAAAGGGAGAGGGTTGAGAATTTAGAAAATTAAAGAAGAGGGAAGAAGGAAAAGAAGAGAAGAACCTTTGGGTTAAGGAAGAGGAGAAGAGAAGAAGTGAAGAGAGAAGAAAAATAATTAGGATTAGGGGATGAGTGAGAAGAGAGAGGAAGAGTGGAGCACGGATTTTGGAGGAGAGGGAGAAAGAAAAACATAAATTTAAATCAGGCTTTAGGTATAATTTTGCCTACCCTAGCCTTTCTATTTATAGAATTTTATTACATGCAGAATAGAAACTCCTAATTCAACTATGACTTAAACAACAACTAGACTAGGACTCTAAAACTCTAAGACATTCTGATTTAAGAAATTATATCAAAAAGAAAACTAAGACTCCTAATTAGGATTCACTTTTTGACTTTGATATTTCAAATAAAAAAAAGGATCAAACTACCCCTAAAGAGGCGCCCCATGCTTCCTCCAAATTAGCACCTAATTTGCAATATTATTCCTATGCTACCCCTATTAAATACAAAAAATACCCTAGTGATCCCTTTATCTCCCCTTCTATGATAATATTGTGGATTATATCAGATCTCCAGCTGCATACATTTCAATATGAAATGATTCCTAATATAAAATAAACCATTCAATTTCTATCAGCAGGTACCAAGACTCTTGGGCTTGAAGTACAAGCTTTTAAATCTTCCTTGGTACTGATCAAGATTTACTAAATGCTCCACAAAATGGATAAGCAACCAAAGAAAGACGCATCCACTACAAAAAAAAAAATGCATTAAATTAAGAGTAAATAATAAATCAGGAAGGAACCTCTATCATCAGAATGGCAGAATCTGTCCCAGCAAGCAGCAAGTCCAACTCTGACTCTTGCATCTCCTTGGTAGTTGGATTGACAATAAACTTATTATTAACCAGTCCAATTCGAACACCCGCGATTGCTTTGGAGTTTGGCACTTCTGAAAGAGCTCTGCATAATTTATGTGGTCTCAAATTCCAAGATTTAGGTGAGATTCTTCATACATGGAGCTGGACAAGGTAAAAACCATACAAACTACAAGACCCCTCAATTTTAGTAAACTTACACTGCTATGCCAGCTGCTGTGACTGCCAAAGAATCAGGGGGATGCAAACCATCATAACTCAAAACCTAAGCAGCACAAAGTAATGAGAACACAAGAATGGAGAAGCATTTTTCAAGAACATTCCACTATTCTGAGGAAAACAGAATGTAATAATATTCAGAACTGAACTAGTTTTACACACTAGTGGGCAGAGATGTATACAACAAGCATCCAAGTAGCTTATTTATGCACATGATATTATCAGCCAAATTTCTGAAGCTTCAGTCCAATCTATGTTGTACAAAACGAAAAAAGAAGATGTGCACTCCTGGATACATTTCTGCATCAAAAGTAAACTGAGGTCCTTTACTCAGACAGCTCCATACATTATTGTGCCTCAAATATTTTTTTTTCCGAAAAATAAAATAATTACTCTTGTTCGAAGATATGAATATGTTGGAGTGTTATTGATGTAATTAGTTTATGTTTTTTTGTCTCTTCTTCACTCTTACTAGGGTGAAGGGTATAATAGTAATATTGGTACTTTTATCATTTATAAATAGAGCTTAAAGGGTTTGGACTGTCAAAGTCCTAGGCAAGAGTACTTCCCAGGAGGTCACCCATCCTAGAATTACTCTCGCCCAGGCTTGCTTAACTACGAAGTTCTGAGTTAGATACCTAGCCAATACAACCCGAAAAGACTAGCTGTTTAAGGTGCGGAAAGCCAAGTATCTAACTCAGAACACAAACTCTAACAAGAGTGGACGGAACCACTCTGACACCCACCCCGCCCATTCTGGAGCCGCTTCTCACGGGATACGAACGCGGGCCGTGGCGTGCCTAGCTCTGATACCATGTCAAAGTCCTAGGCAAGAGTACTTCCCAGGAGGTCACCCATCCTAGAATTACTCTCGCCCAAGCTCGCTTAACTACGAAGTTCTGAGTCAGATACCTAGCCAATACAACCCGAAAAGACTAACCGTTTAAGGTGCGGAAAGCCAAGTATCTAACTCAGAACACAAACTCTAACAAGAGTGGACGGAACCACTCTGACATGGACTACGTCCATTACCCTATTCTTCCTCCTCTTTTCTCCAAATTTGTCACTCTTCCTCTTCTCCCCTAAAACCTTCTCTCCACAACCCTTCTTCTTCTCATCCCTTAATCCTCTTCTACTATGATTATATATCATAAAATCCTAAGCTTCAACAACTCTTGTTAAGAAAAAAATAAAATCTAGCCATACATTTTAACAAATTTAAAGAAATACTTTTTTTTAACTAATAAAAGGTATTATCAGAGGAAAAAAAAGTACACAGCAGGGAAACGGTTGTACAATGAAAGGGAGAAAAAAGGCATGGTCATACCAAAAGCTCAAACTAAGAATACATAATATTATTCTATGGGAAGGGAGTATACCACAACAAGGAATAAGCAAGGCAATTAACACTTTGAGAGGTGTCCATAATGTAGATAGTCCTAGTTCAAGCATAAGTCAACAATCTCTCCACAAGAAGCAAGAGTCGGACTTGTTCCACAAGTTTATAGTTAGTGCATGTGTTCCACATATTAAGCTAATTGTTAGTGATTGAGGGTTGGTATGCGTGGGAGAATAGTCTCACATTGATTTGGACTAAAAGAGTTCCTATGATTATTAGTTGGGAAGAGGTCTCCTAACTTCGACTAGTCATTTTAGAATGGAATTGTACCAAATTTAGCATGATATCAAAGCCAACTCAAGCACATGTCTATGCTCTGTGTGTCTTTGTATTTGTTCTCTATGGCTTGAGTGTATATGCTCCTTCTATCTTGAGCCAGGTTGATGATTTAGGCCAAGATGTATGGAGTGTTGGAAGGTAAAAAGAGTCCACTAATTGATAGTTGCACCTTCATTCAACTACTTAGGCTAGTTGTTTGTGACTAAGAGTAGGAAAATAGTTCCACATTTAATTGGGCTAGAAGACATCATATATTTATTAGTAGGGAAGAGGCCTACTACCCTAGGCTAATTATTTCAGGATGCACCTAGACCCAATTTTAACAACAACTATTGTCAAAAACCTTTGTACAAAGAAGGGCTTAGTAGAGATATCAACCTAATCTCACCCCTTTTGAAGATGCAGCAATATTAATGAAATATTGGATGTTGTTGGACATTCTATTCCATTACTGTTAATTTGCTTTTCTTGGTGCTTTGTACCTGCTGAGTCAATTCTTTTCTGTTTTTTGCTGTATCTGTTTTTTTTTTTTCTTTTTTTCTTAACTGAATTTTCGCCTTCCATAAAAAAAAGATAAAAAAAAGACTGGAGAGAACTTTGACAGGTCACTCTATGTATTTTTTTCGTAGTTTTGGTTGGAATATGGATTGGATAATGTAGAGTTTGTAGATTAGGGTTTTTATTGGTAGCACCAGTGTAGCTGGTGGTTGTTGGAAGTGCTATGGCAGATCACTAACTGCTTCAAAGATGGCAACGTCATCAAATGCTCTCTAATAGAGAAAGAAAGTTTTAGGATAGGTTTAATCACAGGCCACCCTCGCTTGGCATGCCATTTGCTTATTAATACCTTTAGGATTCTATTTCAAAAAAAAAAAAAAAACTTTAGGATTCATGTACAACTGGGCCTTAAGTTGTACCCATTGCAGCCCATTTTACAATAGTCTCCCTCTTCTTTTGTCCTCTCCTGCCCATACATAAAGTCATTTAGCTACAACAACAGAAATAACAAACTCTATCATCGTACCCACCTAAAGATGAAGGTTGTCCCAAGGTTCAAAAATTACTAATTCTCAAGTATGCTGTTGACACAAACACACTACAACTCAAGTAACTCTTTGATCCTAACAACTTAATAATATTGTCTCATAAGACGATGTCACAGTTGAACAGAATCTTGCCCAAAATCGAATCTCTAAAATGTTTTACAGATAGATTTTGTCAAAAATGATATGCTTCCCTGAACATTACTATAGTGTACTGAAGAAGGCCGAAATCAAACGAAATACAATTGTGCAAACATGAGATTTTATCTACAAATACAGAACCATTCTGAAAAAAATCTAGAAATACAGACTTGTTTTCTCTTTCAGTGATGCTGAACTTACACAAGCTAATTAAAAAAAAAAAAAAAAGTTGCAGAAACAAATATGAATACACGAGAAAGACTAGCTACTGACACCCACCCCATGCTGCCAAAAATGTTGACTGAATCACCCAACAATAGGCTACACTCACCCACATCAAAAAGTTAATGTAGCTTAAACCTGAGAACATCAAAAGGTTTCTCTCAAGGCACTGTTATCCCTTCAAGGCAAGCATAAGGGCCTAGTAGAATTGTGCTACTGAAATATTGGACTACTATAACCAAATTGTAGCCAAAGATGTATGAAATGCTAACAAAAAATTAGTGCAACAATCTAGTGCTGAAAGTTTAAATAAAGTGCTCTATACCCAAGACAGAATTTGTGTTTCATGGTAGAAGCCCTTCAGCATTGTAGGACGCAAAGGCCGATCAATCAATCTGCAAATAAGAACCTACATGCAATAAATGCAGAGCATGTCTTAAACTTACTGAAATAGCATGTAGTAATTATTGTCTTGAAAATGCTGACAACTATGTGCTTTAACAATCTGCAAGAATAATAAATTTCTCCCATATTTTCACAAAAAAATAAGCTCCAAAATTAGTAATGATTCAATATTTGAGATGAAGACATGCCCCAACATTCATTGGAAATTTGAAAATGCCAAGAGTTAATAGGATTGTAACAATTGCATCACATAGAGACTGATAACATATACAATAGAAGGTGTCCAATTTAAAGTGTGCATCCTAAAATTTAGAATAAACGTAATAAGATGCAGAATAAGAGAAATTATTTGGAAGGAATTTTCAAAAAATTCAGAGAAATTATTAGAAGATCATGAAAATAGTTAAAGAGACATGCCTAATCAATACTTTCTCTAGAGATACAAAAGGTATCAGATATGTTAAAAGAAGCCAAATTCCATAAACAGCTGGTTTGGAAAAATCAACTTCGGAGTTACAGACCCTTAAAAAAGTTGTTGGTTAAGCTCAGATGATGTATCCAGGAGACTTGTCCTATTGACGAGAAGCATGCCATGCCAACAGGATTCAACTAATCCAATAGTTGATGGAAGACGGCTATATATCCATTTATTTGGCTGATATCATGTGCAATTTATTTGCATGTTTTGATATTTAATGGCTACGTGTTCAGAGGACCATAATGCAGAAGCAGACTAACTCTATAACACTAATCAGAAAGGAACTAGAACCGGAAAATTTAGGTTGGAAAAAAGTTCTTTTGGTGGAGTAACACGCCTGAGTTCCACAAAAAGTTTCCTGAAAAGAAAGTGTCTTGAAGGTGGTCCATGCACATTGACATTTTTTTAAGACAACTGCTTATTCTCTTGTTGTAAGGAATCTGCTCCCTCTTCCTTTGTAAATTTTTTCTTGTTAATATAAATACATCTTTTTCAAAAAGAATAATAATAAGACAACTACTTATCAGGGGAACATACAAGCACACCCAGAATAAAAAACTTAGAAAAGCAACATAAAACCATTTAGAATAACAAACTGCATGAATCTTGAAGAACAAAGCAGTTAGGTTAACAAACTGTAGATGCTCGTACCTCATTGTCTTTAGCTCTCCCTTCACGCTTGAAGAATCCACCACTGAGATGATGAAATTTTAAAATCAGATTGAAGAAAAAGAACTTTCATGATTGGCAAGATTAATTAAACTAACAACAAAACATACCTTGTCCGTCCAGCAGCTGAAAAACGCTCTTGATAATTTACTGAGAGAGGGAAAAAATCAGAAGGCTCACTTGGAAGATCAGCCAAACAAACAGATGTGTAGAGAATCTACCAAAACAACAGAAGAAGAGATTTACGAGTTGAAGAATAGATGCTTGGCCTCATAAATGAAATTTCAGCTTCATTTCTTCACTTGTAGCGAGATACTAGGATTAATAGCAGTAAATAAAATTTTCAGCGAGACATTTATTTTTAAAATAATCCTTGCAATAGAGTTTCTCAACGAACAACAATTTGCGTCCCTGCCTTCCTTCCTCACCTTCATCTCATATATTTGAAGGTTAAAAAAAAAAAAAAAAAAAAAAGAAGCCTTTCATCGCCAATTCATTGAACAATCAGGCATTCCACTGGCATAATTTTTAAATAATGTCAAAGTCTGACCTCCACGAGCTTCACTAAATACATATACACGCCACTGAAATTTACGATTGACGTGAGATTCAATACGCACTATGGTCTTATAGTTCAGCCATATCCAGTGAAGGGAGGTTTCTATGAAGTTATAAGATGTTTCAAGACTTACAGTTTCTCCTTCTGTTACAGTAACAGCACCACTAGCTTGTCTTCCGATATGACCCGTCTCAACCAAAATCTGCAATCGTGAATTACGGGATGTAAATCATTAACGAGGAGTAAGGCAAAGTAGTCATTGAGCAAAGAATCATCACCAATTCATCATAAAAAAACCGAAATCATGCGACAAAGTAGCCATATTCAGTTTTACACTCATCCATAGTTGGATAACGACAAGCTTAGTCTCAGTATTCCATTTGCCTACAACGTCGAGCACTTGCTAAAATTCAAGTTCGAAAAAAGTTCACTGAGAAGATTGCAATCATACATCTCGAATGACAACTCTAACCGCTTACGAACCGAAAGAACTATCGGAATTCAGACAGAAAAGGCAAAACGCACATGTCTGTCACCAACAGGAATCTTAACGGAATACGGTTCCTGTAATCCGTCCAAAGTGCTCCTCGTTTCCGCTTCTTTAGACTCCACCGAACCTCTTACGCCAAACTTCCTCCTCCACATGCAAGGAAAGGCAGAAAACGAAGGAAAAGAAGGCCGCCGAGAAAACCGAGACACGACGCTGAAGGAGAAGAAGAGGCTTCCAGAGCGGAGCTGACGAAGAGGTAAGGGAGCGGAAGAAGATCCGCCATGAAAGCGAGGGTTCGCAAGCATTTTTCAGTTATACAGAGTGAAGCCGAAAGCAAGCTCTGGGACTTTATCCGTTCTTCCTCGTATTAACTGCGGACAAGAGAATTTGAGACAACAAAAAGCGCGGCGATTAAGATGGGAAGTGCAGATTATGTGAAGTTTGACGCCAACGAAGCATTACTTCATCATTGCCGTCCATTCATTTCGATTAAGATCTGAGCCGTTCTTTGAAAGCTGGTGGCATTATAAATAAGAGATGAAAAGAATCACGAGTTAAAAGGATGGCCGAGCGACCTTTCGGCTGTTCCTATAGAAAATATGAGGGGGGTGGGCAGAGTCGACTCTCCGCTGCTTTCAGCATTTTTTTTGTCCAAACATGGATTCATTCATAAGCATGGAGAAAGAGCACTGTGGTTCAAATTGCTCGTAATGGCCCAACATTTTCAATAAAATTTGTTTCCTGACGCGCCATGGTCCTTGAGAAGGTAAATAGTCGAAAATATACAATGCGAAAGATTGATTCAAATTTATATGCATTTGGCTATACAAGCGTTTACTGCCATCATCCCTCCTGCCGCTGCGGCTCTCAGCTTTCATGTAGTTCTCCTGGTCTAAGCACTTCTAAAATTGGGCTTATCCAAGGTTAGTAGTCGTTTTGTTTGCAGTGACTTCTTTTTCACTGAGATAATAAACGGAATATGTAGAGAGAGAAAAAAACATTTATATTTATTGTGTGTTAGGCTATCTGACATGAAAAATTACCAAATAAACAAGCAATCACATATCACGGAGTTGGGAGTACAACGCATGTTGACGACCTAGTCGCCTCCCTATCATCGCAGGTAAAGTCGGCCAATTAAGGCCCTTGGCAACCTGTCAGAGCAAAACGAGGGTAAGCACTTCCACAAGGATATCATTAAAGAAATCATAAACCACATATCCACTAGTGTCTCGTATAAAGAGGTGGAAAATTAACATGCAAAGGTGGCTTTCATTTTTTGTCCGCTAATTAGAAAGATAAACCACATTACCAGGAAAATGCAGAAACCCCATCTACAGTATTCCACAAGGATATCACTAAAACCATGCTGGATTCACCTATCAGCATCTAGAACGCTTTGAAAATTAAGTGATACTGGACGCAGGCAAAGATAGGTCCTTACGTACCAAAAATGAGATTTGTCAGTTGACATGCCGGAAGGCTCCACTAGCTATACGACAAGTTCATCTTCAAGATGACAGTACTCAAATGTGAACTCAGTTTTGATTCTCTGACACCTGCAAAAGCACAAGAACACCATCTAAGAAAGCAGTATTCCTCTTTTACAAGCATTACACAAATAATAAAATGAACCTCACAGCCAAAAATACATGAGAAGATATGGATGATCATTGAGATAAGTAGGACGAAAATCCTTGCACCAATACATGCCCATATCATTTTTCTAGTTGGAGCATCATCCATACAGGATATTTTGTGACTATAAGAGAAATAGTGAAGGAGAGGAGAAACTCAGGGAAGAAAGGAAAAAAAAAATAAAGGAGAGAGAATTAAGACAATCACCAATGCACGAACCAGTAATAGCAATTAAAACTTCAATACAACTTATGAAATTTCTTATCTAATATGCATAATTATGTTGAATATTTTCATCCTTTTTTACATGATGCTAATATTACTTTTTCCACCCACCACTCAACAAAAATAAAATAATAATAATAATAATAATAATAACACACTGTACCATCCATTTTGCACTTCGTCATTTGCAATGTAGAAATCGAAGTATACATATGTGCCCTGCTCATATTCATCAGTTGTGACTTTGGGTTCCTCATGCCGCTGAAACCATGTGTTGTATTTTCGATGGTATCTCCATGACTGTTTTTTCAGTTCCCTTGCAGCTAAATACTGTTGATATGTATTCTGAAAAATCAACAGTCAGCAAACATAAGCAAAAGTGAAACGTAAAAAGTCATCCTTAAAATAAAAATGAAAAAAGACAGGAGTTTTAAAAATGTTACCTGCTGGTAGTAAAATGCAAAGAACAGAGTATCAGTACCATTCGTATATCCATCCCCACCAATTCGTTCCCAGAAGGCTGGGGTGTCAACAATTGGGGCTGGCACTTGAGGGTAGCTAGCAGGAGTCACTGCAGGATGTCGCTGCAAAACAATGGTTTTTTTAACAAACACATAAAACGAGAAACATTTTTTTTTAAAACAAGAAAATTTAGATATCATAGAGTCAAAAAGAACAGATATCATACCGGAATATAGTTCCTTGGACGTTCCGAGTCTTTAGGTTGAGGGAGCTTATAAAAAGCAGACTCTAGCATCTGCAAATTAAATAGATGATCATGCATTCCTACAGATGTTATAGTTGATGAGCTGAGATTATCACCAATAGCACCAAGGTCAGAAGCACTTCTTCGACCAATCACACCCAGGTTAGCTGAAGATTGACTTGACTGAAATGGTTGCCCAGGAGATAGCTCCGTATCTCTTGGTACTTGCACAGCATCTGCGAAAGCATTAGAACTTCCAGCCTGCAGTAACACCAGTACAAGTTATTCACATCACAACATATGTTACAAACATGGAACATCTAGTACATAATGTACATGAAAGCCTGTCATGAATCATTTATTGGGGATCTATTACCCAAGGAGACTTGAGAAGACTAAATGTGCTTGACTTTCCAACAAACTAAACCATAACAACCAACTAAGAATTTCTTTTTCCTTGTTTCAGCAACAGTAATCCAAAACAAGACAGGCAGTTAATATCAGACCAGCTAGTCAAAAATTCAAGAAACAAAATCATATAACATACAGATGAATCAACGGCATATGGTGTTTTCAAATCATCATCCACAGGGATAGTCTTGCTAAGCCCTGAATTTGAAGGCAGCTCTACATTTATATCATCAGATATGTTTTGCTGCTGTTGTTGGTCATCAAGATTCACATGTCCAACGTCTGCAGCACAAAACACTTGTCAAATAAATGCATAGCAGCTGCATCAATTTTAAGGGGAGAAAGAATGGCAAAGAAAAATAAAAGAAGGAAGCTTTATCTAGCAATCAAGTTGATAGCACGCAGATAAACAAGTGCCACACTGATTTTTTTTTTTTTGTCTTTTTTCTCCCTGAAAATGTAAGTCTTACCTAGGACGGTGTAGACCAACATCAGGAACAGGAAGCAGCAAGATCAAGTTAGTCATGCACTGCAATCCTGCTCTTGCATACATAAAATGAACATTTCTAGAAGTGGATCACTTAGGCAACCCCTTGTCTCTAAAGAAAAACTTCGTTACGGAACCAGTGCCAAATCAGTTAGTTTTTCAAGGAAAGCTAGTTTTGAGCATGAAAGAACAAGGTATGAGCCTATTTCAGCTGGCTGCTTCAATCCAGTACTTGGTACCATCTAACAGAGACGATTAACATAAGAAAATTTTAAACTTTAGAAGCTTTGAGTATAAAAGTTAATTCTCAGAACTTGAATTCATATTATTCAAGGTCACAAGATTGCTGATTACCACACTAATTTAGATTATTATTTTTTATGAAAATGTTAATTTATGATTAATGTAAAATATGAAAAATAAATATGCATAACTATTCCAGTTATGCCACACTATATGATATTTCGTTCGTTATATATTTATTATGCTATAGTAGTCCAATTGATCATTGAATACAGAAGAACCAAAACAAGCCTTAGCCACCAGTTCAATAGCCAGTGACATAAATTTGGTATTTACATACTCCCAGTACATGGAAGTACCTGCGTCCTTTGGTCCACTTGAGATTACTGTTTGTTGATGCATTACATTCTGTTGAGCTAATGAAGAATTGACTGCAGAGAGGCTCCCTGGAGACTGTACACCAAGCCCAATCCCAACTTGAGGTGCCAGAGATGTGGTCTGAGTATTGAACTGCAATGAGTCATAAAAGATACAGCCAAAAGTGAGCATGAGTAAATGTCATGAAGAAATTAGCTGATAAAACTTTGAAGGAATGCTGTCAAGCAGGCCTAGACTGAAGCTCAATTAAGTTAAGGACAATAATACATACTACTTCACTTAAGGAGCATACAGTCATTCAACTAACGAGATGATTAAAATCCCTAATTTCTGTATTTCTGTTTCTTTTTGAGCTGAGGAGAGTTCCCAATTTCAATATAAGACCAAGATACACCTTCTTTGGTCAGTACATCAGACATTTGTTGCCAGTCCTTAAGGTATGCTGCCAAGAGATCTAATGGAGTTCTCATTTCCATCAATAAATAATATAAAAGACACAAAAATAGAGAGAGGCAAGCAAGTCCCCATTAAAATGGTAATTGGGGATGCCCCAGATTTTGCTAGAAATAGAATTGGCAGCATACTGAATGTTTCTGTAGTTATATTATGAAGTCACCATCAGAAGAGCTGATTTTATCTGAGAAATTACCTGCTGTAGGAGTGAATTTGATTGTTGAGTAGAAAATTGCTTAGCGCCGGATAGATGAGGCACACCAAGTAGGGTACTATGACCTTGCTGTTGCACTTGCTGGAGCCTCTGCAGAAACTTCTCTCTCTGATCAGGTGCAATCTCAGTCCTTCCACGGAACTGCCCCTGGAAAAATATAAACAGTTAAACATGCTTTACGAACCTGAATTGGTCTAAAATCTTTATTTAAAAAAATAAAAATAAAGTACATCCTCATGTGGACTGGGCAAAGCCTTATGACCACAAGGAGGGGGTGGGTTCTATTGTGGAATCTTGAGCTCAAGTCTCATCATGGTATAAAGTTCAACATTCCCACCCAAAAAAAAAAAAAAAAAGTACCATCTCAACATTGAACCATGTATTTCATAATAACTTTCTTCATTATTTGAAGACCTTCCATACCAAAAAGTGTGTAGCATAAATACCCAACAGAACATTGCAGTAGCATACCATCTAAAAGTGTCTAAATGAAAACTCAAACTGTCTAAATGTCTCAAGGAAACTATAATTTGCAGAAATGTCAAGAATTAAGTAGTGGTCGAAACAAGATGTAATACATACCATTTCATTCTGATTCTGAAATGAATTTGCAGTATGAGGTCTCCATTGCACCCCGCTAACTACTGAAGGGGTGAAGACTCGCCCACCTATTACAGCACTGTCACCAACACTGCTAGAGTCAGTTGAAGGTGTTCCATCTGTAGCTTTAGAACTTTGTTGCAAAAGCATTCTACCACTCAAAGGTGAAACCAGGGGCTGCATTCTCTCATCCAACCCTAATACATTTCTCTTTGCCATATCAGAGATTGTGGGACTTGAACCAAGAGCACCATTGCTAGCTATTCCTGTTCCAGAACTCAAACTTAATGGAACACTAGATGGTTGACTTGATACTGCTCCTACCACTGACCCACGCCCAAGACTTGACACTCCAATCTCAGTCAGAGCAGGTGATGGTCCACGACCAGGAAAGTTTGCACCATCATCTTCCTTTACCGAACTAGATGGGTTAACTGGCGATGTGGAAAGAGAAGTGGAGTTCTCCACAGCACCTCGAGCATATCCAGAACCAGAAAGGATGGATGATGCGCTAGGACCACCAACCATGGTACGTGAAGAGATATTGCCAGGCCCAGCATCAGTGCTAGTTCCTGTAGGAGTGCCAGAACCAATACCAGACGAACTTAATGAAATTGGTGAGCTCAGAGAACCATTTTTAATGGAAGGTGGAGTTCTTGGAGGAATATCGGAGTTACTGTCCTGGGAAGCTGTTTCTTCAGATTGATCCAGAGCAGTACCCTGAGCAGACTGTGCCAAAGAGAATTAAAATAATCAACGAGAATTACATCAACAAGCAAAGCCAACAACATATACTAATAAAAATATCATTCAGCAAAAACAAAGACATAAATGCTTATGGTAGACTAACACAAAAACCACAACAATCAGCCTCACCATAACCAAAAAACTACAACATAAAAGATTTGCAGCAATCCTGTCTGTCGAACTTCAGATCACAATTGACTACAATGACAGAGCAATTCCAATCACAGATCTAAGCGGCCAGACTACCAATCTCTTTTTGTTTAAATGGATACTATTCATTTGTTTGCCATCTGGACATCGTAAAATGCATAAAGATAAATTTGAAATGATTATTGGAATATTTTTTGTGACACAGAATGCAGATATTTAAAATAAATAAATTTTGGCAGACAATTGGCTGGATCTGGAGATGATATACTATAAAGGATCCTCATATCCAACAACTCTTAGAGGGTATGTTTGTTTCACTTGCACCCAGAAGGATGTGAGACAAACATTTCTAGCTGCTACATTTATCCAAAAGCCACAGAATTGAACTTACAGGAACATGAGAAGGAGAAGTGGCAATGGAGCTCTTCAAGCCTAAGACTGCACCAGCACCAGAAGCAACACCCTACCAAAAATGGGAATATGCGTAAAAGATTTTCTTGAAGAGTTGCATATGCTTCAAGATATTAGAAACTGTAGTTTTCAGATTAACAATTCAACCCAACAATAGTCCACCTATCAGAAATGGAATTATGAAGTATTCATGATCATGTGAAACATTAACTGCACAATTACTGAAATCAAAGCACATTGGTATATTTTTTGTGTGTGCGTGTGCGTGTGCGTGTGTGTGTGTGTGTGCGTGTGCAGGTGTTTGTTGAAAAGGATGTTCCTAGCATTTTTCACCTGCAATCTTATTCTTCAATTAGGTACTAAACCATCCTACATTTTAACGGAGCAGAATGTATATGCTTTTATGAACTATAGAAAAAAAAAAAAAGGCACCCAAGTAAATGGTAAGTATTTGGCACCAAATTATGTTGTATTCATTTGAACACCATATAAGGAGTTGCTGACATCCATGATTAACATATTCTGAGATTTTGAATTCAATGACCACCCATAATTCAACATTGCAAAACATGTAATAAGCGACCGTTCCAAGCTATGAACTTAAGTTGAAGAGAGAGCAATCACTCCAGTGCAAAATCCGTTACAATTTTTCACATCCTTGCACAAATCCAAGAATTTGTTTATTTTTTTTTCAAAATCCAATAATATCATGAAGCAAACAAATAGAATTCAATAATCAAGATAGACATGTCATCCATGACATTTACCTTAACAAGAGCTGGAGGACCAATGGCAACCAGATCTTCAAGGGATTCCACCTTGTCTAGGGGTAAGGAACTATAAAGCTCATCAACGTCACTAAATTCATCGAAATCCTCCTGCACAGATATTTCAACATATAAGGAAATGAGGTGCAAACTAAAAAGTATTTATCAAGAATCAATGAACACAAGGCCAAAAAAATAAAATGCAAAGACAGCAACAAGAACCAAAAGGTATACCAGATTCAAATTTTCAATAAAATTAACAATTAGAGGAACATAAGATGATTGAAACAAAACCAATGGCATCAAAAGACACCTGATTGCGTTCAACATAGTCATCAAGAAAATCCTTAACATCATTGACTTGTTCAGGGCTCAATTCATCATTATCCAGCAGCCTTAAAATCAACTCTAGCTTCATTATATGAGCCTTGTGTCTTGCAATGGATGTCTCTAAATGTATCTGCCAAGCAAAGAAATGATTAATATAAAATACAAAAGCATGTGAAAAACAGACTCAACCAGCCAACATTCATGAGTATCAAAATGTTTTCATTGAAGAGGTTGAGGTAAATTTCATCATACCAGGCGAGGTGGCCTCTGCTTCCCTTTCTTCACAGACAATCCCTCAACCTCGGCTTCAAATGCATCAATCTGACTCTCCAATTCTGACACCTGTGGAAGTGAGAAAGATTGTACCAGATGACATCACAACTTCAAGATATAATAAATAACATCTCCGACATGGAAAAGGGACTTCTAACATAGAAAAGTCAACCGACAAATGCCAAATAGAGATAAAGAAAGAAACCAATGTGGAGACAGAGAGAGCTTGCATACCACATTGTTCAACCAATCCCTTGTCTCTGCTTTAGCCTTTTCTTTTGGGTCCTAAAAGAAAATTTCAAAATAAGTATTCAATGTACGACCTAGAACTATTCCCAACACAACAAGTTCACCCCACCCATTTTATATGTTTTCATGTGGTCCAAATAATTGAAAAATCACCAAAAAGAATACCAGAAGGCAAAAAAACTTATCTCTATGCCCTATAAAGCAAACGGATTTAATGGACATATAGCATTGGAGAGTAAAAAAGGATGCCATTGAAACATGTCATTCTCCCACTAAAGTCAAAGTGCACTTTTGTCAAGCTTCTACACAAGCAGTTCCAAAATGTCTCTTAAAAAAAGGATAAGGTCATATAAATAAAAAATTAAAAAAAAAAAAAAACATAAGAGCAGGAAAAACAAATGTTTCTTTAAAATGTTTGTTGTTTTTATCTTTTTAAAATTAAAATAAAATTACACCTAAGGTACTCTAAAAAATGCAGTCCATTATCTCAAGGGCAATGATAATGAAGCCAAGACATACACCAGCAACAAAGTCAGAACTTTTCAACCATGGAGCAAGTAGTGAAAGGGTGGACCATGACTAAATGTAAAAATCAAAAAACTTAGAAAAGCTGTAACAGCAAGACAAGTAAAGAAGAATTTGCGACTCACTCCTGTGAAGCTGCCTCAATAACAATATAACTAGATGCAACGGATGGGAGGGGCTTACAGTTTTTGGTTGCTGACCAAGCCCTTCTTTAGAAAAGGCTTTTGTCTTTGTCTCCTTCTCACAAACTTTAAACCGTTCCATCTCACGCTCAATTTGCTTACGAGCATCCAGCAGAGCCTGCTCATAAGAGGCACTAACCTATGTCAACATATATCACAAAAATTGAATGTCAACTCCAAAACCATGAAAGAGCAAATTGAGAAGGAAACAAAAAGTACCAGAAAGAAAAAGGCTAATCCAATATAAATACACATCTAATAATGAGTTGCATCAGT
Organism: Aristolochia californica; assembly: GCF_029961685.1. Taxonomy (NCBI): domain Eukaryota; kingdom Viridiplantae; phylum Streptophyta; class Magnoliopsida; order Piperales; family Aristolochiaceae; genus Aristolochia; species Aristolochia californica. The sequence goes on along the minus strand of NW_027181804.1, from coordinate 766,350 downwards.
AAACCAGGAGATTCTTAAGACAACTACTTATATAGGTCAATGATTCCACATTGCTGCCCCTGTGCATGAAACATAAGAATGAGAAAATTCAAACATGCAGAGCCATAAGTATTAAAAGTTGCCAAAACATATTAGATCAGGTTCATATAAATTTTTGTTTTTGCCAAATCAATAATTCTGAAAAAGATTGAGCTGGACATTAGATAGTGACATTAACGGAAAGAGAAAAGGAAGAACAACTATCTTTTCCTTCGCATATAAAACCAAAAAGAAAGTAAAACCGACAGAGATATCCAACAGATTTTATCTAAAAGTGGATGATAAGTATTACTGGCTAGTATGTAACATTTGGTAGTTGTAACTTTTGGTAGCGATGTGATCGTGTAAGGATTAAGTGCATAACTAAGACACATTTGGAGAAAATTGGCTTTGAAAGATGGGCGGTAAGATTTTCTGGATCACACTATAACAAAAAGTTCGGCAAACTGTTCTTCGTTACTTCTGAAACTGAAACTAGTATCTACTATTGCTTTTCATTATAGTCCATCTAATAAATGAGGACAATTAGACCGAGGCTGCAGCCAAGTCCATTTCCAGTATATATAGCCTAGTGTGCCCTCCCTATGAGATATCTAAGGATGCCTAGTTCTTAGAAACAACACGGAAAAAAATGGAGCGAGTAACGAATAAAGACAATTAAACCAGCGAAAGGAAGTCAATGCTCTCACCTTTTTGTCCTTTATCTCACTCGACTGAATCCATGTTTTGATCTGATCTCTATACCGCTGAAGCTTCTTAATCTCTTTCTTCAGATCAGCTTCAAATTTCTCTTTCTGGTTGGCATTCTCCGTATCGTAGACCTAGAAAACAAAAAATAAGAGAATACAGAAAAAAAAAAAAACTATCGAATAAATAATGAACAATTCCAAGTAACATACTTTGTTCCATATGCTGTCGAAGATATCAACTCCTTCCTGAACCTTTTTCAGAACTCGATCGATCTCGCCCTGGAGTTTTCTGCTTGCTCCCATGCTGAAACGAAATCGACTACTCCAGCATCGAACCAAAAGATTCAATTTTTCCCGTCTTCCTAAATCCGGGTGCGTCTAGTATTAGGGTTCAAACCACCAAACCGGTGACGTGGAGAGCAAAACAGGAGATGACTTGGAAAAGAAAGAGCACGATGAAGTGAAAGTGTCTACAGAGATTAGAGCTGACCACAGTATTGATAGCCCACTGATTTTACAGAAATTTACTTTACGGGCTGCGCTTCGCCGCTTCCTTTGCAAATGAGACACGTGGCGTGATTAGACTAGGAGCTAGAATCAAGAGGCTCGATAGTGGTCCTGGATATTTTATTATTTAATTATTTAATATAAATATAAATATTATAACAAATTTTCTATTATTTCCTATAGTACCGCAAATGCAAAAAAAACTAATCGAAGGGAGAAATTTTTCAAAAACAAATTGAAGCGTAGTTGAGAACCATTGCCGGTCCTGCCCTTTTGGGTCAGTTCGACAGCTTAGGATTTCTTTTGGCTAATTCGTTAATGGAAGCTTTTCCCCAAGGGGGTTCTGTGGGAGCAGCAGAGGATAATCTGAAGGAGGCTCCTCAAGAACCCTCCCGACCTCCTCCTGTAAGAGTCACTCCCTTGTGCTTTGTGTTTGTCTTTGTTATTTGTTCTGAGTCGGCCTTTTAGTGTCTTTCGAATTGGATAGATTGCATAGCGCAAAGACTTGTTTGTCGGGTTTCAGTTTGATTTTGATTTCTTCGTAGAAATAATACAACGTAACTCCTAATTTATGCTTTCTTGGAGTTGAGTTTGTTGCCGTTGTTTTTTACTTGAAATGAAGTCTCATACTTACCTGCAGGTTTTTGTTAGATATGCCCGAGTCGTCAATTCCTTCCATTGAGATACACAATCAAATTGTTGGAAAATGGAAGCTAATTTTCTGATTTACTTCAATTCCTGTGGTCTACTAATCTGCATCAGATCTTCTTCTAGTGCAATGATCTGCATATCTGCTGTCTGTCTTGTTTCTCTTAAGCGAAAAGTTCACCAGTGTATTGCATAGTTGAGTTTTCTATTTGAGGAAGCAAAATGGTGGTCAGATAAATAGCTTGACCTTGTTTATGATTGCCTTTCTATCTGCATGAGAATTTTGTATCGCACTTGCTCCTGTAGTTTCTTTACAGTGTGGACTGATGCTAAATTGATCTTTGTTAGCTTAAATGTTGAAAGGTACTGAATTCCAATTGTACATACTTGCTTTCAGTAGTTTTTTTTTTTTTTCTGTAGAGAGTGGACTGATGCTAAACTGGTCTTTGTCAGCTTAAGTATTGGAAGGTACTGAATTTCAACTGTACATATTTGCTTTCAGTAGTTTGTTGAGGTTACCTGCAAGAGTTCTGGTAAGAAAAGGCGTTTTGCCGCTGGTACACAAGCTGGATTTGCTCTGCATCTGATTAATAGAAGACGAGATGTAGGGGTTCCACCGGCCTTTCTAATTGAGGCTGCAAAAGAAGGGGAAGAGCCTGTCAGCTTTGGCCCAACTTCAGTTCTTGTTGACTATGGTGAGGGTTGGAGATTGCAAACAATTCCAGAAGAAGGTAGAGTTTCCTTATAGCTTCAATTTCAAATTGCATGATTGTGAGCAATTTATATTTGTTGGCACTAACACAGGTTTTATGTTCCAAGTATAGGTTATGAAGCTCAAGTAAGGAAAACAGAAGTGAAGGTATACTTTCTCTTAATCTTGGACTACCTTCAGGATAACTTTCCTGAGACTCTATTATAATATAAAATGAGGTGCAGGAAAAAACTATAGCATAACAGACTAGGTATTAGTATTACAATGAGAGGTGAATCCATCGGAACTGATCATTTACAAGTCTCTGTCTTGCCTCAGCCCCTAGTAACTCTATCTCAACTTAAGTCTTTATAGAGTTCAACCTTCTTTGGGAGTGAATGGGTTTAAGCTAAATTCTCCGAAGCTCATCTTAGTTGATCCCCCTTTTATCGAAAGTGAAGAATTTATGAATTTATGTCAACAACTTAGCCTGGGAAGAATACTTTCTCTAGTTCAGTAATTAGACATTTTTTTCCAGCCAAGAAGTAGTCTATTTTGCTGCTCTACTCTTATAATTTGTCTAAATTAGTGTTTCCACTGGGACTTGGCTTGTCCGCAGTAATGGAATGACTAAGATTGGCATACCTTGCATTTATAACCAAGGAAGAATCATCAATGACCTAGTTATCTCCTGTGGTCAATGAACAAAGATGCGGAGAAACATCTGTGTTTCTCATTTTGTTCAAACTGGGTATTTTTCTTCAAAGCTTCAAATGCTTCAAGGATTTATGACAATTAGAGAATATTTGTTTTTCCTCTGGTCCTCATCATGTTAGGAATCTACTTCCATCTATTGCCTGAGTATTCCACTATAGCCTAAACTGAAATTGTCATTGTTTCTCTATTTTTGGGTACAGGACTCAGCCAAGTTTCTCCACAAGGGAAAGTCAATTAGTGGGTCACCACAGAAGGACAATCTTCTCTATGGTGGTAAAATTTTACTAGCCTTTGGTTTCATCTTCCTCATAGGAGGAATATTTACATTGTTTTTAGAAAACCTTCCTGGGTTAATCATGTTTGTAAATTCATCCTTGTAAATTTTGATCTGGCCATACTCCGTCGTGAAGAAATCAATCAAAACAGGCGTTTACTGTGTTGTTCAATCTTTCTTTCATAGTTTTGAAACTGCATTGTAAATGTCAAATGGTTGTTTTGACATTAGAACAAGAATTTGTGCACCCTAATTTTGATTTGAAAATACTTACGGAGAGCAGATACAATTTTCTGCTCTAACTGAAATAAAAACGAACACTGATGAAAAATGGTTAAAGATGTCCGCCTGTCCTCGCACATTTTGACAGTTCTCCACAGGCCCTGTCAGATTTAGGCTATAGAGATTACCACTCTGTTAGTCCTTGAATTCGTACATATCCTAAACTTCGCCTTCAAAAGAACATGGATAGCTCGAGCAGGTGACTGGCAGACCCATAGAACAAGCTCAATCACATTTATGCGCGGATAGAGTTGTTTAGAAAGACTTGAAACTGGGGATCCGAATTTATGAAACTGAAGGCCATGTAAACTGAAGAGAGAAAGTTCACAAAGTAGAATGGTTTATTTACATCCTTCCTTTGAAGGTTTTTGGTGAAGATCACATCTAAAGAATATGAACAACCGAAGGTAACTTGAAACTTTGAAACTTGTAGTGGTCATTTATATGAACACTACCTATATTTGATGAACAAATGATTTGTACAATGGAGATATGAAACTTTTGAACATCCTCCATACAAGAAAGATCAAAGAACAAATCTCCTCAAGGCAGATAGTCAGAGCTCCTATAAATCTCGTCTGCATGCACTGTCGAGACGTAAACTGCATCTGTTAAGGAGCTGTGTGTCCTTCCATAGAATAAGTAAACAAACACTCCAATCACCAGCCATACAGAAACTCGGATCCAAGTGCCCATACTGAGAATCAGGCAAACAACAATGTTGGAAATAAACCAGTGATCTCATACCAGTAAATGTGATACTTCAATGATAACAGGATAAAAGAAAAGATTCGAAGTAGAGGATTTTACCCAAGATTTATTAGCAAATATGCATTAATGAGGATGCAGCAAATTGGAAGAAGAGGGACAAATGGGCAAATGAAGCCTGCGGAAAAGTGTAATGTCATTATAATATACAAATGACTGTATAATATTTGATTAGATAGATGAACTAAAACTCACTAGTTAAACCATACCTCCACTGTGCCCAAAGCTATGACGACCATCGTCTTGATCAATACAAGAAAGTACAACCAAACCACAAAAGAGGAGCAAACCACCAACCAGACACAGAGGAAATCTAACAAGGCTGATAAGAGTTGATGTCAGTTTTTTTGGCAAATAACAATGTGATTGGAGCATATAATCCACTTGAATCTAAAGAAAAAGATAGATAAGTATCTTCAGTAACCAGATTTTGAACTTTTGTTAAAGATACACATATTCCTCAAAAAACATGTCATTGTTCATACCTGGGTAGAAATTCTGATGAAGCTGCACAGGTGAGGATCACTACTCCAATGCACACGGATGCTATGTTCCAAGCTGCAATTTTTCGCCGTTTCTGTTCCTTTAACTTAGCTGCATCCAAATTAACCAAACGAGATAACTGAGCCATGACTTGGAATTGGTAATTTCCTTGTAAGACAATCAACTAGGGGCCCCACAATTTATTTCTTTTCTTCCCCAAACTCATTTAATTTCCACTAAAGATTGGCCCACCCTTTAGAAGAAGTGCAATAAAGATGAAGGAGAAAAAAAATACCTGCATAGATATATTTATATTACCATTTTTAATGATAAATTTATCTTACCTTGTACAGCTTCCTTCTCGATTAGGGGATAGCTAGTTGAGCTTTCGCCATCACTTGAAGTAACGTTAGCATCCTTAGGGCAGTTTGTTTGATCTTTGGTTTCTTCCTCATTTTCCTCACTACTGTAGCGCAAAGTTATGGAGTCAATTGAATCCTGAAGGGATGGTGGAAGTGGAACTTCATCTGGGGGGACATATCTAAGAATCAAAATAGACACTGCAACTACAGTGAATGCAAGGAGAGTGCCCACACTAACCTGCATGCAGTAGGAGAATTTAATATTGGGAAGAGAGAGAAAGAGAGAGAGTGAGAGAGAGAGAGAGAGAGAGAGAGAGGGAGCTACCATTCCAGCCAACTCGGAGACATCCATACAAAAGGCTAGAATTGCAGCAGCAATTCCAGTGCCCACTGTGCTCTTAACAGGAACTTGGGTCCGCTTGTTAACATCAGAGAAAAAGGGGGGTAGTAAACCGTCCCTAGCCATAGCCATCAGAATTCTTGGCTGATATCATACAAAATATAAGTCAGGATGTCATCCCTCTGTAGGGAAATAAGAAAGAATTCTAGCAGAAGTTCCATCAGGTTACTTGGATATGATGGTGCCCATTAATCAGGTGATGTGGATCAACAGTGCCACATGGAATCAGAAAAGTTAAGAACAAATCAGCAAGCACCATCGATGTATCCTCACGTTATCCCTTCTCATATTTTCATTTACTTTCTGCATTCTCAAGCAGCTGTACACACTGACTACTATGTCTAAGAAGAAATGGTATTTTGGATGAACCTAAAGTGCTTTGCCAAATCTCCATCTTACACTATTAATGATGCAGGGGGACTTCAGAAAACAGAGATTGGGCTATATAGATATTTCACTGTTATGATTTGAGTATTAAGCTAGTTAAATTTCTGATGGATTGAGGAACGATAGTGTTTCTTGAAGGTTATGTTTTGAGAAGGTTTCATAACCAGCATGATACTGTATGCATATCTACTGGGAGCAGCTTGCACACAGGCAAATTTGAAATAACTTACAACAGTAACACACTAATAAGGAAACACATAAACAGAGTTTTGCAAAAACCAAACATGGAAAGAACTAATCACTCAAACCTCAATTCTAGACAAACAACGTTACATCAATCCACACTTGAAGAATTAACTGATCAAAACCTCTACTCTTTTTAAAGATACAAACGGAATTTTTCTTGTCCTCTCTCAAAGTCAATTCCTAACAGCTCTCCACTAATTTTCCAAAATTTGACATTCTAACATTGAATATCCTAAAATCAAAGTCCTAAGTTCATGAGATCCAATTAATAGCCTCCAATAAATCAAATCCAAAGTATTTTTTGAAATCATGTCATAAACAATGAATCTAAAATCTACTCCAACATGAAGGGTTGGAGTTAACGCCTTACCTGAGGAAGAATCGAACCCATTAAGGTAGAGATAAGTGCAGTAATTGCTCCAGCTGTGATGAGGTACCTGCAGCCAAATTTATAATGACATGAAGATTAAGAGAAAATCAGGTTCCTTCACAAACATAAATTGGGTGACAAGCAAGAAGAGAGGAAGATATCAAAACACCCGGTTACATGGGTATGTCCATGACAGTCAAAACATAATGAGAGGAAACTAGCTCTTACACAGCCCACTGCATCCCATGGCTGGCAAATGCTGATGAAATTGGAGTATCTGGATCCATTGAATAGTATGGCACAAGACCAACAATAATTGCAGATACCATCATATACAAGAAACAACATATGGATAGAGCAATTCCTATACCCAGTGGAAGGTCTCTTTGAGGGTTCTTAACCTGTGATGAAGATGAAGAATATAATACTTGTCATATAAAAAGATAACGGAATGATAAATACATGCTTATACAAGCAAATGCACCTAATTTTATCGCTGAAAGATAAAGAAACCCATCTAAAACTGATAGAAGAAATGCTGTTTGGTCAAAAAAAAGCAAAAAAGGACAGAAGAATGATGTTCTTCAAATTTATTAAGTGCTTCATAACAGCTGATAAACATCATACCTCTTCAGCAGTGCTGGCAACTGAATCAAATCCTATATAAGAAAAGAAAACAGTTGCTGACCCTGCAAACATGCCATTCACTCCAAAGGGGAAGTATCTGAACATTGAAAACGAAAAAAAGAATTTCATTAGTTTCCTATCACATAGGTAAAAGAGAGTATACAACCAAACAACCATTCAGAAAACAAGATACCCGCTAGGAAGATTGTATCCAGTCCACCCAGTCCGAAGACCAAGATATCCCCCAGCAATAATGACAACAACCATGACGCAGACATTCGCAGAAGTGACAACAGCCTGTGCAAACGAGCTCTGGAAGAAATAAAAGTTCAAATTTTAGGCTTCAGGGACAACAGATGGTATTAAACTTACTTTATTGTCCAAGTTGTATGACAAAACAAGTACCTCCTTGATTCCAAAACATAGGAGTAGAGTGACGACAATAACGAGAATAGCAGCACAAGGGTCAACTATAATATCAACCCAAGGAATGTACATACGGGCAAGAAATACAGGTAAACTATCTGGCCCACCAAAAAACAGCGCCTGAAACATAGAACAGGTTAACATATCAGGGAACAATTTATTTAAACATATTTCTAAAATTTTCAAAAAAATGCTTCTAAACATCACAAAAGTAAGCTGTGAAGCCCCTTGCAATTGTTATAAATTGCACAAATCAATCATAGAAGATTCTTGAAATGAATCACTTCACGGTTATATTTTGTTACAAACTAGTACTAGTCAAGGAAGAAAGAGAATCACCAAATTTGGGGATATGCCACGTGCAACAGCTGCACCACCGATTGTATATTCCAGTATCAGTGCCCAGCCAATCAACCAGGCGACACTGGATATAATTAGATAAATTAAATGACCACCAGAACAGAGAGCTTTGTAATTGTAAAAGAAGTCGTATGTAATTGCACAAAATGTCTAAATTCCAAAATCTTAATCACTACATCTATAGTTGTCCACAAAAAATCAAATTCAATACTTCGTTAAGTAGCTGAACAATTCCAACATGAAAATTTAGTTTTCTTTAATATTTTTAACTTAACAAGTTAAATTTTATGAAATATCATAACCATTTTTCAGAGAGAACTAATAGAGATTACAAGGAAAGACAATAAAAAAAACTGTTACCCTTCTCCAACACATATGTAGGAATAGTGATAAGCACTTCCAGCAGAAGGGCAGCGGCTTGAAAGCTCTGCATAGCAAAATGCAGAAAGAGCAGCTGCTATTCCAGCTATCAAAAAAGAAATTGTAAGAGCAGGTCCTGCATGCTCTCGAGCAACTGTTCCGATCAGAACATATACTCCGGCACCGATTGTCGACCCAACACCTGATCAGCAGAGCTATATGTTAGATTTTAGCACAAACAGTGGCAAGCCGAATTATAAAAAATAAAAATAAAATAAAATCCAGATACAAGTTAAACAAAAAATTCGAAAAGGAAAAAATTGGACAGCGGCGATCCATTTCATGGTTTAACTGAACCCATTACAGAGGTACAGGAAAACTAAGTACAACCAGAACATAAATTCAGCAAAGAAATTCAGAAAGGTTCTCAGGAAGGAAAAACATGCAAACTTAACAGATCAAACGCACCCAAACACGTAGAACATAAGGAAAAGGCACGATTTGTAGATCACAAGGAACAGCACATAACTTAACAGGAATATTTCAGAAAACCATGAACCTCGATAGGTATGGAAATGAAATTACCAGCATAAGCTAGAAACAAGCAAAAAACGCAATAACCAGAGATATATACCCCAGCCAAGGATCAGAGTCAAAATATCCAAGCCAAGGATCCGAATCAAAATAAAACACTCGATGTGAAAAGAATGGACTATGAAGCGTTCAAAGGAAAAGGCAGAAAACAGCAATGAAGAGGTAAAATCCAAGCCCCTAGTGTAAAATTCCATGAGAAAAAAAAGCAGTAAATGGAATGGAAAAATCCAATTCTGCATGGCCTAAACAAGCACCGCGAAACGCATACACAGACACGAAATCTAAAAGAAACAAGCGAAACGTACATACCAATTGCTACGAGCTGAAGAATAGACAATTCCTTGGCGAGCTGGGACGCTCCCTCCTGTCTCACATGAACAGAATCAACTTGCTTTCTCCTAATCAAACACCCAATCCCCCTTGAACTTCCTTTCCTCGAATCGACCAAACCCATCAAAACCCAACTTTATTCCCACTTCAAAAACGATGAAAACCAAATCGAACCCAGAAGAAAATATCCGACAACAAGAGATTCTCAGACGTGCCCACCTGCCCGTTTGCCCCGAAAATCCAAAATCAAATGGATTCGCAAGGGAGAAACGGGCAGAGAAAACTAAATCCAAGGCAAGAGCCCTCTCCCCCTGTTTCCGCGTTCCGTGCAAGCAAGCCGCTTGACTTCCCTGCCTTTCAACGAGCAGTCGCAGAGGAGGAGCCAAAACCGGCCTTACATATAGGCCGAAAAGGGAGAAGGAAGAATTTACTCCACCTGGAAGAATCCCCAATAAACTATTACAGACCGTTCCCTTTCGGGGCTGCGCCATACCAATGCTATCATCATCTTCGCATCTTCACAGAACCGGTCCCAATCAGACCATTACAACTCCAGCATCCTCCAGTATCATTAAACGGGTAATTAAATGTAAATCAATTTTGTCGTCTCCGACACGTAACAAGTAAAAAAAAAATTATCCATGCAAATTTATTTACTCAGAAAATTAAAAAAAATAAAAGATTGATTACCGGATCCTGGACCCTTGAAAGGCGGCGCACCCCAGGTTTAGGGGTGGAAGAGTGTACGTAGAATCCCAACTGCCCTTAAAAAAGTATTTTATAACGATTTTCCTGTCTGTTGTGAATTTGTACCAAATTACCACAAATGCCACCCGCTTTTGATTTGGTGAGATTCCCGGCAACACCAAAAGACAAAACGTCAATAAATGAGCATCCATGCCGTTCCCGGTTATATTTATCGGATCCGGACTTCCGACGGAGTTTCGCTTCAATTCCACAGTGGGGTAAGCCTCTTAGTTACACAATTCTCAATGCTTCTAAAACCCTAAGCTTTAAGCCTAAAACCCTAAATTTACATGTAGAGATCATGTAAATTTTCAATGAGCAAAGAAATAAATTTTCAACCCATAATAATAATATCATCATTTATAATCGTTCAATTCAACTCCATCGACGTTTGAACGAGTCGTTATTTTGACAAGAAACTTGAAATATTAGCACTCATCTAAAAGTCAAAATACGATATAAAAACTAAATTCTTGATTTTAAAAATATTTATGTTTTAATTTATCATCGTCTTCTATAATTTTTTGATTAAAAAACAAAGAAAACTCCACCGACCGACATTTAAACAAGCCGTTATTTGACGAAGAAACTCGAAATCTTAGTGCCCATCTAAAAGCCAAAATACAATATAAAATTTTAAAATTCTTAATCTTAAAAACATTAAAGTGATTATCATATATGAAGTTGGAAGTGTATCTTTTTGTCTTTCTTAATATATAATTCCATCTTTACGTGGGAACTTGGGAACTCAAAATAATTGAAGCTCTTTTGGTTTATAGTGAGGAGGGTGAATGGAGAATCCAAAGCTTAGCCATAAATTTCTTACCGTTCATGCACATGAAAGCAACTATGGAAGCATGCATATGAATCCTCCAAAATCTTATCATTTTTGTCTCTTTTCACTACTTCAATTGATATTTATCGGTCTCTTTCCCATCGACTTCTTTATGATTTTTTCTATTTGGGTATATTTTTTAAATATACACTTAATTATATATTTTAAATTTTATGTGATTTTATTGGTTAAATTACTATACAAGATTGCCAGATAAGATGAGGTGAAAAAACCAACCCCTTAGTGTGGTCGGAAAGGATACGAACGGAGTCGCCTCACTACCGATTCGACTTGTCCCTAACATAAATTGGTTTCTTTCGTGCACTCGTAAAAAGTAGACATTTGTTTATAAATTTCCTTGCAAATAGTGGGAGGATGATTTATTTTTATTTTTTGACATTAAATTTATATTCAAAATAGAAATTATGGTTTAATATGAACAAAAAAAACCAATAGTGTACAAAAGATACATTATGTTAACCTATTGAAGCATAGATGAGAGAAAACAAACTACCTCATAATAAAGCATAATCCATGTTCAAGTCTAATGAGGTGCCCTATAATTATTATTAACCTCAATCACAAATTCCATTTGGAAATCAAATCAAGAACTCATTCTAGACCACTTTCTTCAAAAAGTGAGTTTTTGCATAATACAAAATACAAATTTATTTCTTGTTTTTGAAAAGAAAATGTGAATTTTGTTCTTCCAATTATGATGTCTAGATGTTTTATTTAAAATAATCTTGATACACTTGGAATCTAATGAACAACTATGATTAGACATTAAGCAATCACTAACAAAGAAATACTAAGATTCTTTTTTTTTCATTTTTATGCTATTAAAATGAATTAAAAATATTGAAGGGCCCTTTGGGAGAGGTGGCCTCACTTTTACCCTTCTCTAAAAAAATGTAACTTTTAAATACGGTCGACTTAAATTTTGACTTTCGATTACAATATCGTTGATGTTTTATTTATAAATATGACCATAGAATCTAATCGATCATTAAAATTAAATATTTGGTAATTAAATTAACTAAAAAAGTTAAATTACTAAAATTATTTTATTGTTGAGAAGAAGGTGAAATTTCTCATTTCTTTCCACTAAAGAAAAGGAAGAAATGGGTAGGGAGTCCTTATCCCATTTCCATCACTAGGAAGTTTGGTATATGAGTGGACATATCATCCATATGCATCTGATTTTACATGAGAGAGCATTAACAACTATATCAATATTTTAAGGCTGTTCCATACATATCAAGAAACCCATATACACCACAAAAAAGATATAATGGCCTCTCATTTTAGACAAAGGTAAATGGGGAAGAGGACATCCCCACCCTTCTTTGTTCAAACAAAAAGGTACATGACCATTAGTGTGATAATGGACCCCTTTAACCCTAAATATGAAGTGCTTTATACCACATATTTCTGCCCCCCACCCGCATCTGTTCACTCATGGTGTCAAACTACCTCACTATCAGACAGGGACAGTCAGCTATGAAGGTTCCTTCCTCAACCAAGCTTTTAGACAAATTTTTCCGTTGCAGTGACGAAAGAAGAAGAAACTCTTTGTTTCACCAAACGCTTGGAGATGATGGGTTTCTTGTCCAATCCAAATTGCCCTAAAAGCGTGACAATGAAAGCCTGTTTGCTTCAGAAGTTGACTCGTTCTTATCCTATCTCCAATGAGTTCTTCCTCTTCCGAGACGTGAATTATTGATGTCACTTAAAAAAACAAATAGTCTCTTTCTCGAGTTTCTTCTGAATTAGTAACACCGTTGTGTAGACCATTTGACGAAAAGTGTTTCACAATTCATTATCGATGGAGCTTTCACTCCTGCAGAAGTCATTGTTTCATTGACCAGAATATGCTAATAGATAAGGTGGATCTACAGCTCTTTCTGAGTAGGTTTTAAGAGACACGGCTCTGCCTTGTTACGGTCTTTCCCAAAGAGAGAACAATAAATGAACAATGGCCTAACTGTTCCCTTAAAAGGCAAGACGGTAGAAACAGAATATCATTTTATAAAGCCCTTAATAGCTCAAACAAAATAGAAGTAATAACGTCAGTCCCACATGAATTAATAATGAATTAATGAGTACAAAAATGTTGAATTTATTAGCCAAATATATGAATACCTACTATGATACTAAATTCGGTCCAAAGCCTATCCCAAAATGATTAATCAACCTAAAAATCCTCTTTTCCTTGCAACTAATAAACTCGACATCTTTCTCCTCAACTCGAACTGTGAAAATAGTCATTATCATCCAATCCTATCTCGATAGATGTTAGATGCAAAAGTTCATTAAATTACATACAAAAAACACTTCATTGCCCAGGTAACAAAAAAGCCAACGTAGGTTATCACAAGACGATCCACACGTTCAGATGGTGGCATACACATATCAAGGCAGCCAGGGGCTGGCTTTCTCAGTTCTGAGCAATACTGGAAAGAGTTAAGCAGTCCAGTCCCTTAAAAATTCTTTATAATGGATTATTATAACAGCAGATTTTCCATGAAATATCAACATCTACCAAGCTTTCTGAAGAAAAAACTCACACACGGAGATCTCAACTTAACCACAGCCAGTTCTGTACAGTTTAGCACTTTGAAACTTGGAGATATCACAAATTAAATGCGCTCCATATTTATCTGTATTTGATGTTGGTGAGCTGTTTTCACACTTTACCTGGATTGCAGGCCATGGAGCTGGGACGGAAGTGTTCGAGCAGATATTGGAACAAATGCTTCTCTAGTTCAAGGGATGATGGGCTATATTGCTAGTCAGACTTATCTTTGAATGTCACAGCTGCCATTAAAAACCTACAAATTTAACAACATATAATCCAATTCATTGCCATCACACCATCACCCGATCCAATCCAAGAAAACACATGACAAAGGGAAGGATTGACACAAGATAGGAGAGGCAATGCATTTTCAAAGTCATCATTGTACAAATTAGTCTTTTTTCTTTTTTTCTTTTTTTTTTCCCTTTACTGGTTTTTGTATCAAGTAGTCCGTTGCCTTACCCTCCTGCCATTGGTATCCCCGCCATCAGAAAGCTGGGCCCAAACACTTCGGCTCTTACCCCCACTGCTGCACTCTTCTTCACACCCTGCCACTGTCTTCAGAAGTTCAGACTGCAGAGCGGGGCAATGCTCTTTGAGATACTCGAACCCATTTGAACGCATAACAGCTGCATAGAGAGAAGAAATGAAGGCACAGACAGAAGCTCAAGAACAAAATAACTTAAAAAAAATAGACAACTAATTAATTTCATACATGCAGAGGGACCTGGTGCTTGGCACATCAAACAAAAAAGAAAGTTAAGTCTGTGTATCAATCTCACTCATGTAAAGTAATAGAAGATGAGAAACAGTAGCTAGAACAGATTTCACAATAATTATGTTAATTGCTAATATCCCTTTGGGGAACGGACATCATAGGTCAAAAGTTCTTCCTGTCCTATCATCGCTAAATAGAACAAACAAACATAGCATAACCATGTCTGTCTATTCAACCAAACACATTCTTCCACAGATATGTATAAGTAAGAACTCCATCACTAACAGAGAGTACTGAGTACAAATTAAAGTCTCAATCCCACTCCAAAAAAATATATATATAAAAGAAAAAGAAGAAGGAAGCAGATGAAGAAGAAGAGCAAAAAGAAAAACATTAAACAAAATATAAAAATGCAACAAAAACAAATAAAACTACTTCTGTCAGACACTCAACTTGAAGACAGAGAAACAATGAGATCAACAAGGAGCAGTGATAGAGATCCACATTTTCTGGTTTATTCAACAAGGAAAAGCCAATCACACTGTAGATCCAGTCAATGCAACAAAAACTTAAGAGACAGTGACAATGGTGCAGAAGAAGAGAATAAAGGAATATAAACATGAATGTAAATTTTCAAAATTTTGGTAAAGAAATGAAACACTTCAAAGAAAAAGAGCGGTAAGTTCAAAATATGGAGTAAAAAAGCATACCTGCAAGGTTTTCAGCTGCAAATTTCAGGCAGACAGCTTTTAATTCCATCGCATGATAACGATCAGCCAAAGCCAGAGTGCTTGCAACAGAGTTTACAGAAATATCTTTACACAAATAGGACTCGCACATCAATCTCAATCTACCTAAACCATACTTGTCCGCTGCAGCGAGTAACTTGGCAGCCAATGATTCAGATATGGAGGATTCACAGCTGGAACTAGATGCTTCCAACTCTTCATCTTCCATTAAAGTATCTCTGTAAATAAAGTGCAGCATTGCCTGATTGGTGCATTAAAAAAAATCAGAAAAACAAGCAAATTAAGCAACAGTGTTAACCACATTAAGATCTATATTCTAATGGCCCATATATATGCCAGTCACTGTCACTTTGATCAACCACTGCCAGAATGATGTTTCCTACGGTGTAAGAACTTGTGTTGCACAATATATGATTTGAAGATATAAAAAGGTAAGATTATAACAGATGACTAGCATCTTAGATGGGTAGTGAGTATTAAAATTAAAATACACAACCCACCCACCAAAATTTTCCTAACACCCTAAATATGCAACTCTCAATACAGATGAAATGACTCCCATGGGGAAGATAAGAATGAGGTATCACCTTAAAAACCTTAGGTTCCAAATCCGTCACAATAATCTCTTGCTTACTATCCTCCTCACCCCCCTTAAGGAATTGATCTCGGAATACAGACGATCGAGCAACCAACACCAGCTTGTGAGCATGGAACTTCTCTCCATCCACATGAAAAGCAACATCAGAACCTTCCTGATTCTCCAATAACATTCCAAAATGTGATCCTATATCAGATTCAGGGACTCTAATTGAATGCAATCTGGAGCAGTCCATGGCAGAAACAACAACACCAACTGTACAATTTATTTTCAAGCAGTCGTCCTTGAGAAAATCTGATGTTTCAAGCATAGCTCGTCTAAAAAAACGCTTGTAGCCCCTGAATGAAAAGTAAATCCACCTCTATTAGTTGCATTTTACATCTTTCCATTCGTAAGCAAAATCATTAAAATACAAAGCAGAAAAAAAAGTTCTATAGTATGATACTAGATGTAGCATGTTTTGGATGTAAAAATGAATAAAATTATGTGGCTTCCGAAGTACAATGGAAAGCCTAGACATTGAGCCTTCCCTAGGAAAAATTAGTGGACATGTCTTGAGCCATAAGTTCATCCAAGATAAGTGCAAATTTTTTTGAGAAAAGTGCATAAAGATGAACGCACGTAGTTTACATTGATCAAAGCACATAATGACAGGATACTCCCACCTGGTTGCTCATACTTGTTATGCAATTCTATATTATGCCAGTAACAATACAAAGTTCATCTTGCCAAAATTTCCTCCCTTTACTTGGAACACAAGATGGAGATTTTCATAGAAAAGACGAAAGTGCACAGGCGAGTGAAAGAGAAACGAAATAAAAACAATAAAAGCAAAAGAGATGTGAGCAGGCTCAGTGAGAAGGCTTGAGGGAGAGTCTCCTACAAAATGTTCTTCGAGGGCATAGATTGTCACAAGAGGATTTGGCTTAACAAGGAGTGTGCAAAAGTCATCACAAGTTGGGGAACGTGTCAATGATCTCATCAAAGCACTGGTGAAATCTCCCTAATCATCACCATCAGGTTGCCCCCAACCAAAAGCAGACTAGACAGTAGATTGGGCCTTAGACTCGGTGGCCACATGGGAGGAATTTATAGACAGAAGATGTGGATTCAAGACTCAACGAAGTGAGGTATTATGCTTTCAGAAAGAAAGAAAAGAAAATGAAAGAGAGAGAGAGAGAGTAGACTTTTTTTTTTTTTTTGAGAGGGGTGTGGTGCGATTCGAACTCACGACCTGACACACCTAATGTAAGAAGAATACCACTAGACCAAACAGCCATCAGTAGAGAGAGAGAGTAGACTGAACGACAAGTCTCCAAAAAGACAGATTCTAAAGGAGGTTTCTCAACTCAGTGACCATTGAATCAGCATATCCAAAAGAAGCAGAGTTCATTTTTTCATCCAAACTGCACCAAATCAAGTCTCGATGTTCTTTTCCATATGCATATCTAAATAAATAAAGTGCATACTCCACTTTTTATTTTTATTTTTTTTAAATGTACCCCACCATTTCTTTTTCTCCTTATATTTTTCTAATTTTTGAAGGGCAGATATTTTATTTAAAAAAAAAAACCCCAACAGGAACATTTCAAAAAAGACAAACAATAACTGCGATGGATCAGTTTAAAAGTTTCTCCTTGTGTTTTTTCTTGTAATATATTTTTCTCCTCATGCTGTCCAAGGGAGAGAGTGCAGGCACAGTTCATCACCCAAACATCACACCAAATTAGTTTTTGATATCATGCTGACCTGCTTACACCCCTTTTTTTTCACCATGTTTCACAAGCTCATGTTCAGACTCATTAGTTTAATCCCTCACCAGATTTTGCAGCTTTGTACTTGAATAAGGGCAGTATCACCCTTTCCCTCCATCAGTTTGTCATTTCACTCTTCTTCAACAACTTCTTACATAGCCCAGTTAAACATTCTAGCTCCTCCTAATTGTTGTATCAATTAGTATATCGTCTGATCCCACATCCCTTTCCATCTTCACCGTAGCTAAAGGTTCTGTCTCTTCAATTTCTATGTTTCCAACATCTATTATTCTCCGAGGCCTTTGTTGTGTAATTTTTTTTTTTTTCAAGTTCTTCGTGCAATCTTTACAGTAGATTGCGAATATTCATCTTTAACTTTCTTTAGTCTCATCTTTCATCACAAGAACTCTTTGAAGTGACCCTTAATGAAACTAAATTGATCTACATCTATACTCTTCCTTTCCCTCAATTTTTCTAGCTTCTATATATCTTTTCCTTTTTATTCCACATATGTTTTATAGATGTGCTAGATATCAAAACCATCTTTGGATAATAGAAAAGAATCGACACAGACCTTGCAGCAAAGGCAAGAACTTAAATATTAGTATACAGCAAGAAGGTTTAAATATGCTAAGAGGCACCGATTTTTGAACGTCTTCATTTTTAAGAACCTCGACAAGGAAAAGAAGTACTTTATAGATACTAACGAATACATGTTAGTAATCTCCTAATTTTTATCCATATGACAAGATTGTAAGACTGATAACCCTCATCAAACTGGCCTACGACAAAGTTCAAATTTTGGAATTACATTTCTATCACGCTAATTAACAATCAATGGCTATAAAGACACAATGATTTGATAGGGCAAACCCATGGTCACAGTTAAGACGAGAGAAGAGCAACTTAAATTCTGTTCTGAAGCGTATAGAAGAATGTTAAAAGCTATACATGGATCGTTCATAGCATCAACAAACACCCAAAATTCCCAAATTATAAAATAAGAAAAAATTCCAAGAAAGACAGGTAACTCTTAATTCTTACAATCGAAACAAGAATCAAACATAAACATTGTACTCACCACATACTACCTCGATACTTCAAAGTGTAAGGTCCGCTCTCCAATGATCGATCGAAATGGCTATGAACCTTATGCTTCCCTCTCCCACTCTGATCAACGAGTGTAAGCTCAAAAAGTGCTCTGACATCCGTCCCCTCACTCGCCAGAGCGATGAAAACCGACACATAAGTCGAATTATCTTCAGGATTCTTCCCATCCGGATAAAAATAAATTGCCCACTGATAACCACCGACTGTGAAGTTATCGCTAGCTATGTGCTTTCCTATTCCCATACCTTTGGCTAGGGAGTACCCTTGGATCAAGAACTTGTGTGACCCATTCACGGTCTCAGTGACCGAGCGGGAGCTAGTTGGCGATAGCAAGAAGTCCTTTTCGTGCGCAGCGCCGTCCGGCATTTCTCGGATCGGCAATTCGTCAATTTCATGGAAAGCCTCAAAACATCAGGAAGGAATCCTCCGCCGGTGGATCGACGAGGAAGATCGGCCTGGACGGGGTACCCAGAACCGGGTGTAGGGAATTTGCGGAAGCTTCAGGCAGAAAATTGAACGCGAACTCGGACGATGACGGGGATTTAGGGTTTTCCTGGCTCCTTTTCTAGTTTGTTATCCCTGTCGACGAAATAAAATTCTTTCGCCTCCCTTTACTCGTCTGTGTAGTAAGTATCAACGAAAAGAAATGCGGATGCAATAAAATAGTAGAAAAGGAAAATCTTTTACAAAAGACGCTACCGCAGTCCGCACCGAAATCACCCCCGCGATTCAAGCCAGGGACTTTGGGGTCAGACCACGTAGAAAAATTGATCACTCACTCTTAAGAGACGAGAGTTGCCGTCGATATCAACCTATATATCTCGGATTTTAACCTGTATGTCACAGGTTACGCCGTTAGGGCAAACTCTGTAAATAATAATAATAATATATTGATGTCTTATTGGTTTTGGTATTGTTTTTTTTTTTTTAACAAGGACTGCATTTTATTAAAGAACCCTAAGGGCAAGCGAAGTACAAAGCAAGAGAAGTGGGGGTCTCTAATAATGAGTGATTAGAGGGATACCATTTCTCTAAAAAGAGGGTCGATTAAAACATTAGCTGATCTCAAAACATGAATCCAATTAATTACATTAGAGGCATGATCCATAGTCATGAAAAATAGAAGTGTCAGTCTCCAAAGCGTACTGACAACTAGAGAGTCGGTCGCCTTTTTCAACTCAGTTACCGTGAAATATTCCGTTGAAAGAGGTATTATTCTTTGCCAATTTTACTTTGCAAAAGAGATATTGTACCACTCTAGTTGAGTAATTCACTTTTTTTCTTAGCTTAAGGGTCTGTTTGGAACCCTTAAAAAAAAAAAAATTGACCATTATTATTTCTAAAAATAGTTAATAAAAATGATATAATAATTAAATTCACCTTTTTACTAATTATTTTTTAGAATAATAATAGTCAAACTTTTTGTTTTCTTTTCCATAGGGTTCCAAACATACCCTAAAAGAAACTCGATGTCCTAGGTTAAGTCTCATATTTCCTTACTAGCTCATTTCGATCTAATTTACTAGAAAAAATGTAACATAATATAAGAAGTTTAATTTAAAATATTTATGATTATATTCATTTCCTTATTGTTTATTACATTCATAATGAGAAGTATCATGTTTCACTTTCCATGAACATAATATCACATGAGAAGAGACATCAAAATATAAAAAAAAAAAAAAAAAAAGAAAGGGGAGGGAGAAAATCATCCAGTTCAGTTGAAGCATTAGAGTTTTTGAGTAAGTTTAAGCATTATCATTGAATACTTTATGTAATTATTTTCTTAGATATTATTTCAGTCAAGATAAAAATATTCAAAGAGATATAATAAATGAAAATATAAACTAAGATAGGAATAAAAAGGTGTAGATGTGCTACTCCCACTAATGACCTAAATCAATCTGAATATGTTCTTGTAAAGGGTAAGATCTGTAAAGTGTAATTAAAATATTTTTAGAAATAGAAAAAAGGGTAGTTCTCCCGTTCTTCTCTTGCAGCTTCACTCAGAAAGAGAGAGGCAATACTGAAACCATAGTAAAACTTCCTGAAATCAGTGAGCTCCATTTCCTGGTTTAAGAATTTCAGGTTTTCAGTTGGAATCAACTAAAAAGAAACATATGCAACCAACCTCATGTTTAGAACAGATAATACAATTGCCTAATGCCTAACCAAAAGAGTGTTAACCTGATTTACAAAAACTTTGCAAGTGAGAATACAACAAATGAAGGAAAAACTAGGCTAAACCTACTCCTAGAGTTTAAGTCATGTACATTCAGTAATAAGATGGATACATTGTCATTAGTTTCTAGTACCACTTGAACAGGCTGATACCACTCTCACTCTCTCCAGCTGTCTCCTCAAAAGTTTCTGAGCCACTTTCAGTGCCGCCATCTGAACTAACTTCTGAAGCAACATTAATTCGATCTGCATTTTCAACAACCCAATCAGCAAACTCTGGAGACGAGGCCCACTCAGCCAATGCTTTCCTTGTTGATTGATCGGTGAATTCATCCCACTCTCTCCTTGAGAACCGCTTGCGGTTTGGTGTCTTATGGAAGGTAGAGTAGTAGTCTTGCTCATCATCTGTGGTCCTAGTGGGAGCAGAAAGATTCAACCCTACAGGACATAAAGAATACACAAGAAATTTAGCAGTAACCCATTTTTTAATGCAGATTGTCACTAAAAAGGCAATTGTGAATGTGAAGACATTAATCAAGCTAACACAATCCACATAACAAACTTCTTTTTTTTGGCAACATTGTTCCACATAAATTATTCCCTAGTTTTAAGGCATTTGTATCAATAAGCATCTGTCTTAGACACACACCTGTTGAAATGCATATATAAGGGTATTTTGGTCATTTCTTATTTGTAGGTGTGTCTCTTAAGTGTTGCAGTAAGTTAGGCAACATAATGGGAATTTATATTCCAACTTTCAAGTTAGTCTGATAAGTATTTAGAGACTTATTGAGTTTAATCTAATGTAACTTTTACCTTTTTCACTTGGTAATATATTTAAACAGATAGAGCTCGATTTTAAGCCCTATTAGAGTGCTACTCCAACGCACTCTTTGCTCTTCCTCTTGCTTCTTCTTTCTTTTTTTTTTTCTCTCCTTCTTTCTTCTCCTACTTCTCTACTGCTTAATGTTTTTCATGGTACCAAAACAGTGAATTGTAAGCTTGGGAAGCCTCTTCAGCCATATTCCTCCTCTCCCTAGTCCTGACCCCTTTTTCTACAGATTTTACTAATCTTCCCTATCTGAGTGAGTAAAGGTTCAATCTTTTCCTCCTTTTTTTGTGCCAGAACCACCAGATTGATGACTTATGCTGCCTTTTGAGTAGATCATATGCCTATCTGTACCCCAAGAGGGTTTGTTACTGCCTAGACCTGAATCTGGGACAGGCCTATACCTGCATAGACTTGCATAGTCCACGCCCTATATGCGCAATTGCATATTTTGCAGATTTGGCTTAGAATTGATGCCTAATTGATGTTGAATGAAGTTGAAGGCGCTGGTTTGATGTACTAAAGATTGCCCTAATTCAATTTTGTGTGTGGGGGGTCTACTTGTATCCGCGAAAATTATCCAAGTCAATTTTGTGTTGCTTTTGTTGTGCATTGTGGATAGTGATTGATGGTGATCAATATTGGTTAGTTTATTGCTTGGCTATGTTAAGATGTATTGCTCCAATTAACCCTTCTGGAAGCTTTGAAAGCAAGGTTTCCCATTCAACTTAGATTACCTCAATTAATTTGAATGGGAAGAATTATCTGAGTTGGTCAAAATCAGTTCTTATATTCTTAAAGGCAAAAAGGAAAGTAAAGTACCCTAAAGGAGGATCCTCCTCGCCTATGACAGAGGATTGGAAAGCAAACAATAGCCAGGTCATGGCTTAGCTTGTTAATAGAATGGAAACAAAATTCAGTGTTCAGGTTATGAGTTGTGATACCTCAAAGGACATTTGGTTGGAATCTATTTTGTGCCAGGAGAGTAACGTGTGCAAAGTATATGATCTATATGCCAAATATTTCAACAATGCCTATGAAGAAATTGTACATTAGTAAATGCAAAATAATCTCAACAACAAATTTGTTGTAAGATGATGCAGATGTTAAGTTGTGGAACCTAATTAACGCCTTACACTGAGTTGGTACACAGGTCGACCTTCACGATAAGGTCGTCGTGGGGATTGAAATCCCGGGGGAGTTGGGGCGGAGCCCTCGCCAAATCCACGATATATTAATTGTTGTTTCATTAAGGATAGTTGGAGATTTTACACATGTAATCCGGTTGCCCTAATTTTTCATTTATATTTAGGAGCGCTGCTATTTGGGTTTTATCATCATCCAAGGAGCATCTAGAATTGCAACCCGAGAGAGGTTAGAGAAAACACCTATAAGTGTGTGCGATTTCCATTGTAAACTATTTCTTCTTTATAGTGGATTACTGCAGCGACGAAAGATAGGACGTAGTCTCAGCTTGAGGCAAACCTGTATAAATCTTGTTGTATTTTTCGTGCTTTTTTTCTTCTTCCGCGTTTATTATTATTTCTCTCGTTAGTTTGGAATAGGGCGTCCAATTCCTAACAACAGACCCTCTAATTGAATGGTCATATTGAGGACAAGCCATGCCTCAATTGCTGGCTAACCCGTGCCACAAATATCTCAATTCCAGGACAGTTGCCTATCAACGAAATTTTTAAAGTCTTAATCCTTAACACTACTTGTGTGTTATAAGAAGTTGCCTACCGAGCATGGCAAGCTCCTTTCCACTACGGGCAAGTTCACCTTACTAAAATCCAGCTTGGTCAGTCTTCCCAATTATCTCCTATCCTACATGTACTATTCGGCATCGGTTTGTAAGAAGATTGACGCCATTAGGAGACACTTCCTCTAGCGTGGGTCTGAAGATGCTTTCAGATATTACCTCGTCAATTGGAAAGAAGTCTACCTCCCTCGGCTCTTAGGTGGGTTGGGTATCTATCCCACTAAAGAGATGAACAACGCCTTGGGTCTAAAACTTTAATGTCAAGCACAATAGCATATGGAGGAACATGGTTGGATTTATGATATAGTGGTTTGGTTAGTGGTGGAGAGAGGGAGGTACTCGTTGTCGCATGTCCCCAATTTGGAAATTCATATACAATTTGCTCCCCATTTTCAAACCAAAGACATCCTTCTATGCTGGAAATGGCCACAATCTCCTTTTCTTGAGTGACATTTGGTGTGGCTCTTGGCCTCTCATGGATGAATTCAATTCCATATTTAGGGTCGTCAGGATACTACTGTGGCTGAAGCGTGGAGTAAACAATCTTGGAGTTTCCGCTTCCGCCAAGGCCTAAATGAAGGGGAAACCGATGCTCTCTACTCCCTCTTATCCACCCTCGACAACATGATATTGCATGAGCATGTTCAAGATAAACTGATCTGGAAACCTAACGCAAATGGCATTTTCTCAGTGTCTTCTGCATACAACTATGTTAGAGGATAGACTTCCAACACCCCCGAGCATGATGCCACTGTGGCTTGGAAGCTCTCTGCCCCAAATAAAATATAAGTTCTTCATATGGACAATCATCCGAGAACAGATTCTTACTGCCGACACAAACACTAGTACCTCTCCAGCCATGGTCTGCCCTCTCTGCAGCACATGTTAGGAGACTGTCCAGCACATGCTTCTGCACTGTAGCTTCTCGTGGCAAGTTTGGATGGCCATGTTCATCCGAATTGGCATCCAACGTAACCTCATCGGAACCATCCGCATGGTTTTGGGGACCACACTGCTAAAACTTGGCAAAATGCTCCTCTCAGCTTGCCTTGCTCATGTGCCATGGTGCATTTGGCTTGAACGCAACAACCGACGCTTCAATCTAAAATTCAGCAGCATAGATAGCACCATCAACTCCACGGTGGGCCTCATTTCCAGTTGGGTACACACCAGAAAATAATTTGCCCCCTGGCGGGCATCCCCCTTTGCATCAACTGGCGCATACTCGCGCATATGTCGGGGCCCCCAAAGCCTCCAGCCATGGTTGAGTGGACCCCTCCCCCCTTTGGCAACATCAAACTGAACTTTGATGCCAGTGCCATTGGTTGTCCGAGACCTACTAGCATTGGCGGTGTTTTCATAAACTATTTGGGTGAAATTATCCTCTCCTATGCAGGTCCGATTGGCGTTGCTGATTCAACCATTGCCAAGGTGTCCGCCCTTTTGCAAGGTTTGACCGCTGTCAAGGATAGTCTCTCTGGTCATCTTCTCATTGAAGGTGACTCAAGCATCGTCATCAGCTGGTGTTCGGGCTCCGCTTCCCATGGCACCAACAACCTGTCTTATCCTCCATTTCTGATATTGTAACTAGTATCACTTGCTCATAGAACCATGTACCTAGATTGGCCAACTCATCGGCCGATAGACTAGTTAAACTCAGGACACACACACACCCCCCACCCCCACCCCACCGAAATCTTTGATGTAGCTCTGTTGTAACTTTCTTCTTTCCTTCGATAAAATTCAGCACTATTCCCAAAAAAAAAAAAAAAAAAAAAAAACTTGTGTGTGCAATAGGTACACTATCTCTGCCCAACCACGTCTTGGATGCCTCTAGATTAAGCACCTAACTAACCAGAACATGAATCATCTGTGCACCCACCTAAATGCCACTGTTCTACTCTACTTCATATGTCCACTGATGAGGATTTCATGTTAGCATCATTTTAAGGATTTGTTTTCTTCCTTTTTTTCCCCCAAATAATCTCTGTTTAGTACGTTAAGGCCATTTTTCTACTCTCTTGGAGCATGTATAACTTCAGGATTCACAAATATTTTTGTTTTTTTTTTAAATTTACAACTGGTTCAAAGTCACATCCGATCAAGTAGAAATTCTGTCTGGACTAAAATACCTAGTACTCAAGTAGGTAGAAGAAGAATGAAGGATTGGATGACCCCCAGCCTTGCATATGCCCTCCTGATCTTCAGGGAGCATTGTAAGTTTTTTTTTTCTCTTCTAACTGCTTGCAGCTTTCATAAATTTGTTTTCTTGTTAATAAAATTTCTAAACGATACAACTCAACAACAAGCAAGAAGTATTAGTTAAAATTCACAAAAAAAATCTCAGAGAAGTATTGATCAAATAAGAAATTTCTTCAAAAAAGAAGAGTAACAAATAAATGCATGGATTAGCCAAATAGTCGTACCATCTGAAGGAGAGGATGACCAAAGCAATGGACTCCTGCGGTTCTTCAAAACACCCCTTACAGACCCCATCTTTGGAGATTTACTAAGGAACTCAGCACGTTTATGATTAGCAGACGCTTGACAAGCCCTCTGTTGCCACAGCCTTCTATTTACATGATGACTGAGCTGCCTACAGAAATAACTTTTTTGATGAAGGCCTACAGAAATAACTATCTTCTATTTTATGATTTTTCACAAAGAAACTTAGATGCAAATATGCAAATAACAACCACATTTTCTACCACTATACCAAAATCCATCCTCCCAAATTGGAGCACTTAGAAATGAAAAAAATTATTATCATAATAGTGATAACAATGATAATAACATAATTGCCATAGACATCGTACCTATTACTCGATCATTTTCGTAAAAATTATACAATAGGTGTTTTGAACCTTTTTTTTTTTTTTTTTACTTTTTGAAATGAAAATGTCAAGAATTAAAAAATGGCTAGGGTAGGGGAGTCCAATTGTGAGAAGTTGCACTGTGTTCTGACTGCACTAATGTCAAGAATCTCATTCACCAATTCGAACTGCACCAAGGCTACAATTTCACTGGAACTGACAACTTTACTTGGGTAAGAGCTTCAAAATATTTTACTCAAATATCTGGAGGTCTTTCTCTATGTAAAACCATGCTTGAGTTACATTAGAACATCAACCACAAAAGCATAGTGTGCCATTCTACTGGGAAAGCATAAGGAAAATTCGATTTGAAAAGACTTACATTGATCTTCGACTCCGCAACAACTTAGAAGTTATCAGAGAGCAGATAATCCAAGAAGAAGAGAGTGCAAAAACTGCTAGAAGAGTATCAAAGGTGCTCTGCAGAAGTTCCAAGGTCAGAGACTGAACAGATTTCTTAAATCACATGGAGAAGAGAAAGTTCACTGGATTCACGGATAATTATTATCTACGTCACCCAGAATAAAATAACACATGAAGGATGAGTAGCATAGTTGGTGATCATACCAGAGCAGGCTATGATGCCACTGCATGATAATTGTCAATACGTGCAAGAGGTTAGATGGATAGGCTGGTCCAAAATCCTTAGAAATGAACTTTTTTATACATGTCAATGAACTTTTTCCCATTGAATGGTAACTGTTTCTCTTACTTAACAAGATCTTCAGTCATGTTGTTTTGATGGCTAAAATTGCTTCATCAGAAAGAATGGAGCCAAGGATTATCCTTAAAGCAACAACAGGTCCCAATTCATCTGTACATGTGCCTCAGGTGGCAAAAGCTCAGACAGTAGAGAGGAGCTACATATACAAATGATTGATATCGAAATGCATAATGCACACAATATATTTTGACATATCATCATCATCATCAACAAGGCCTCACCAGACCCATGTTTGATGTCAGGTACATGAATCTATAACAATTTGATGTAACTGCAGGTCCCAAATTTCATAAAGGAAGTGCATCAGTGAACAGCTTCAATGACACCTTTGTACACCGGAACATGAACTCACACATGCCAAGCAGCTAAGATTAAAAAAAGGGAAGCAGCTAGCAGCTTAGAGATATGCATGCCCACAGCTCTTTGCATCCAATTGTAAACAACTGGATACTCTTCCATACTTTTGAAGATGAAATACGCATGGAAAGACAAATATTAGCATACTGAAAACAGTAACAGGTTCAAAACAAAATCAAGTGCAAAGGCATGTACTCTTAAACTTTCTAATTGTCTCTCTTTCCAATGTTACTGTGGCTCAAAAAAACCCAATGCTAACGTCTTCATTATTACTGTGTTTAGGGGACAAAATCCAACATTACCAGAATATTTCCAAGAACAATTTTATAAAAAAGAGCAGCTAGGCTCATATCCCTCGTGAAGCAAACACATTAGCTGATAACTTTATACATTTGGGCCACTCTCAATATGGCCTGGTGATCCCTATGAAGACTTAATGTATTTAATGTTTCAACATTTTTCTTGGCTTCCCCCAGGATGCTGTATCCCTTCCTTTTGATTTAATAAATTTGAACTTATTGACAAAGAGAGGGAGAGGGAAAGAGCAGTTGGAAGATTAAGGACAAGATAGAGGGTGAGGAAGTACCTGGAAGAAAAAGACTGCTGCAATAACCCGCATTGCCCATTTCACAAAGTAAGCAGTACCAACATCCACAGTTCCATCTTCTGCAAGTACAAATTTTCGTACGATCCAGTATCCAAGTGCAGCTCCTGCGAGAAAGATGCCTACCAGTACAAACACAGATACCTGTGTGAAATAAAAAATGTTAATGTGGCATCCCAAAAAACCTCTTTCAGCTTTTTCTGGATTTTCACTTTTATGGTAAAGAACATCTTTGTATTAAAAAATTTACAGTTAAGTGCTATAAGAATTAGTGTTCAAGGGATTAAGCACAGGTGTTCACCATCATCATTATACTGATCACACCATGGAAGGAGTAATCAGCAATGAAAATAATGGCTAAAATCACGGATTTTAGGACATTGGCTCACTGAATGCTTGAATATGGAGGCTTGGATTCCAGATTCAGTATCACTGGCAATAATAAATGGTAAAAGACTACAAAAGGTGCTGTTGCAGTCTCAGACTTTACAACCAGACATACCACAAAGATGGAAGATACGTTAAGTCTCTGTTTCCACATCATAACATGCAAGTGGCAGCAATAACGACAAACCAGTTATCAAGGACCCATAGGCAAAGAATGGAAAAGGTTACTACTGAATTGCATGACTGCAACAATTGTATGTAAATCATACACTGTTGGGAAACAATTCTTTTCTCTATTTTCTTTTCTCTTTTTGATAATGAATGGGATTTTATTAAATAAAAGAGAATAGAAGAGAATGTGACTGAAAGCTACCCATTGTAGACAAATGACTCTAACCACCAAAACTACAACAGTGTCCTTTCTTTCAATAATTTATAGACCATCCAGATTTGTTCCATGTGTGAAAATAGCACAAAAAGGAACTCCAGATCAAATAAATGTTAATAGCTATATGAATAAAGAAATGGAATGCGAGTAAAAATTAAATATACAGGAAAGAATGCTAATTTGTAAAATATACTACAAGAAGCAAAAGGCACTCCAACATAGGACAATGGGTGAGAACGCATGATAATAACACACTGAGAACTGCTATAAAAGCATGTTTCAGCTTTTGTCAGCAACTGCTTCCACATGGATTACACGATCATGGACATCATGTACTACCACAAGACTCAAAAGAAATAGAAGAACCCTTCCCTCTGGCATTGACTACTTTATAGGTCAAGGTTGATTGTGAATTTGGAATCATTTATTCAAGTGATTCCAACTGCACAACTACAAAATTCATTTATACAAGTGATTCCAGACCTTTAGGATTTCTCAGCACTTCTCTATTTTCACAGCACCAGGGGAGTTTCTCAAGTCTTGATCTTGTGCATTATTAGAAGGCAAAAACAATCTGGCATGAGATAGAAGAACAATGGAAACTTAAAAGTAAAATATTTGATGAGGAAACCACTATCTCCCCTTCCACAATTCAATATTTAATTGAACTTAAGACTTCCATTACAAGCGGCAGACCATAAAAGAGAGGCATCCCTTCTCTAATCAAATGATAACCCATGTGAACCAATGTAATTCTCCCCACGAAAGCCACATCTCTAATCAAATTCCAACTCACGTGAATCAAAGTCTCCTTTTTAGTTTGAGGCAGCCTAAATTTTATACTTCTAGTTAAAATAATGACACACTTATGTTTGTTACAGAACATAAAAGCAAAGACTCAGAACAGGGTGTTGACAGCCATGGCTTCCTAGTGTTGAATGACCTTTCTAGACTGCAACCTCTCACTCACCACACCAAAATGAGAAAGCAAGAAGAGGACTTACTGGATTATACATATCTTCACTCAGTCCAAAGCTCACTAGAATTGAGTTGACCAGCATTGAAAAGTAGTGTACAAGAAAAGAACCAAGACCAATCTGAAATAAAAAATGATAAATCTAGTCAGGAACACGAATCAAGGACAAAAAAGCACAAGATAATAAAAAATATACCATCTCTCCAAAAAAAAAAAAAACATACCATCGATCCATAGATAGTAAGGTAAAACAAATTTTTCCTGCCAGTTGGCAATAACTTCATTCCCTGTATGAGAATGAGGAAATAAAGAGTTTATGAGAACTTTAAACAGCAATATGTCATGGTCCACATAGCACAATAACTGTTTTCTAATGTTGAGAGAAATAACAGATAAGAATCAGTTATATGCACAGAAAATATAACGGAAAAGGAAAATAAAAAAGTAAGCATTCACTGTCAACAAAATAAAAAAGTTCAATATTCTTTTACAATGAAGCTGAGAATTTATTCAGAAGAGAAGCCCCAAGCAGCAAAGAGGACTAACACCTTACAGAAGACAATAAACAAAAACCAAAGAAAACAAAAAGAATACATCCATCAGACAAGCAAAAAATAAAATATGACAAAAGAATGCATCCAATACACGAGCTTAAAAAAATCGAAAAGCCAGAGGAGTGGAACCACACACAACAAGGCATTGTCGGGGATCTCATCAATCATGAGGGAGTCAGCCAAGGAATTGAGTATTGACCCCTCTCAGAATATGCCTAACAGTCACCACAAGATAATCAGTACGGCCCATAATCTCATTGAAGTATTGAAGGAGATACCATGGTGCAGTAGTGTAGCGAGAAATGAAACTGATGACATACAAAGAATCCCCCTCCACCATGAATGGCTCAGAGAAAAGAGAACCATAAAGCTTAAAACCCTCAAGGCAAGATCTCAACTCAGCCTCAGCAAAATCAGCATGTCTAAAGGGAGCACAATAGATGTGCATAATCCTACTACTGCTATTGCAGATCACCACCCCCACCAACAGGCCCGAGGTTTCCCTTCTTCTTCTTTTTCTTTTTTATTTGAAATGGTGTAAGCTTTTGTTGAGCTTGAGAAATAAGCAGATTACTAGAAACTCAACATTCTATAAAAGAAAGAAGCTTCTGGATATAATGAATGGTTGAGAAACACCCTCATTACCAAAGACATCAGCCATGGAATTTGCAGCCCTTAATGTGCTGCCACAAAAAAACAAAAATCTTGCATAAATCCATGATTTCTTAGTAAATATATCCGAAACACCAAGGGGGCTTGAATCTGCCATTCATCCGACTAATCACTACTGAAGAATCCCTTCAAAAATCAATAGAGCTGAGAATTTTTCAAAATACAGCTTGCGACCTCGCCTTAGAATGCCAATTTCAGCTTCGGCAGACTCCTTCAAGCCAATGGGGCTAGAAAGTGTAAACCAAACTGTGTTGCCCTCATCTTTATGACCCTACCAACCCCAGCCCAACCCAGGTTACCCGAGGAACTTCAATCAAATTTTGATTTAAGGCACACCAAGGGGGCTTGGATCTGCCATTCATCCGACTAATCACTACTGAAGAATTCCTTCAAAAATCAATAGAGCTGAGAATTTTTCAAAATACAGCTTGCGACCTCGCCTTAGAATGCCAATTTCAGCTTCGGCAGACTCCTTCCAGCCAATGGGGCTAGAAAATATAAACCAAACTGTGTTGCCCTCATCTTTATGACCCTACCAACCCCAGCCCAACCCAGGTTACCCGAGGAACTTCAATCAAATTTTGATTTAAAGCACCCTGAGGGTGGGAAAATACAGACCTTCGCTTTTGAAATCCCTTCAAAACCGAACTTGATCCAACCATCAAGAGGAACAGATAACTTGTGGGCTCCCATCATGAGGATAGCTAATAGTTGTTTCAGATTCTTCAGCAAAATGGTGTTTCCTGACAGCATTTTGCTGTGGGTAAGACCATCTCTCTTGTATACCCAGGCTTTAAGTTCTCTAAATCCGGCACCCTAAAACATACTCTTTGATTTTTTACCCTAAGGTTCACCACTTTTCCCTCAAAAAAAACTAAAAACAACAACACAATAATGATAATAATAGCAGAAATACAATAATAGATAAAAGTCAATATACTTATGTTTAACATGAATGTCCTTTTTTCAGAAAGAAGAAGAAGAAAATGAGAAGTTTAAAAGAAGGGGAAAGCCCCAGAAGGCAAAAATGAAACACCAAAACTCCAAATTGGTGGAATAATTTCAGCAGACAAGCTCAAAATATACGTCCAGAAAAAAATATAAATAATTCAAAAGAAACTAAAGAGTGTTTTATTTATGTTAAACTTGGGTTAGGTCCATTCCAAAATAACTAGCCGAACTTACAAGAGTTTTTTCAACTAACAACAACAGGGATTTTGTTACTTCAAAAATTCATTACTATATCAGCTCCAACTTGTCCATAGATGAGTCAACTGCCAGTACTTGGGAGATAGTTCCTCATGTATGTTGTGATGCAGATGATTTTATACCAGCAATTAAACTACGGATGGCATGAATAGGAAAGAAGGAACATGAGTCAGGCCTTAGAATCTAAAAGTTTCAAATTGCCAATCTAAAAATGAGTATATGAGCTAAAACTACACATGGAACAAATTCAATATAACTTAAAATGACTTGCCAAAAGCTGTACAACAAAGATTCTTTCTGCTTTCTAGATTATACAAACAACATCAACCACATATCCAGGAGAACATTACTCGTTAATAAATGTGTGGTAGCTTAATAGGAGATAGCAGTAAGCATGAAGGCAAAATTTTACAATATGGACATTAGGCTTTCTGAGGTAGAACTCAGAGAATGAAGAAGCAACATTTGCAGGAGACAAAGGGAGAATGTAGATACGGATCTGTGTCAAAAATAGAAAAAGCAGCACTGAAATTAACCAACTATTATCATCCCCCAAAATTGTATAAATACATGGGTTAATAAAAATGCTATCTGATATATTTTAGAATGTTTGAGTTTTTCACGGAAGACAGGTAAAGCTTGATAAGAAGTGTTTATTATTGACAGTTTAAGGAAGCAACAAGAAATAAAGGACCCAAATTTACATGAACAGAAATGGGGAAGAATACTTGAAGAACGGTAATATAGCTATAAAGCATTCTAGGCATAGGATTGGAACATTGAGTAGCAGAGCCCACATAGTTGGGATAAGTCTTTGATTAAAAGTAGAACAGAACATGGTATATGTAAATGTCAATGACTCACGGTATTATTTCAAATCTAATTTTGGAACCATGTCAATGAAGGAAGCCATTATTAGAAAGTACATGGTATCCACTTTGTATCCTTGAATCAGTCTATGAGATGATTAATGGATTTTGAATAAGAAGTCAAGAAATCTTATTTTTGGGGAAATAATCTGTAAATCAGATACCCCTGTAATCACTCTCTGTAAAATTTCTTATCTTCCCTATTCCAAAGTTTTCTGCCAAATAAAGAGGAAATCGGGAATACTTTTGTTTTTCTATAATTTATGGAAAAAAAAAGAAACCATCCAAATGTTGTCGCTTCCATACAGAAAGGCATTATGGCGGATAAACGCAGAGCCCATATACTAAAACTATTGTTTGCCATTTCTAATGAGAAAATGCCAGAGACAATTTATAAGACAGCAGATTCCAGGCACCATGGATTAATTTCAAGGGGCAGTGACTAGAAAACAAAAATCAAAAAGAGCATTTAAAGGTCAACAGCCAAAAACAAGAAGAAGGGAAAAAAGAAGGAACCATACCTGAAACAATAGGATCAGAACAACAAGCACAACGCCAAGAGCCATGGAACTGCTATAGTAAAATGGCACCCAATGACTGACAATTGGAGCGAGTAGTAGCAAAACAAACCCAAAACCGAGGCAAATAATACGCCATTGTTGAAACTCTGGAATTCAAAATAAACTCCAACACTTGTTAGGAAAGAAAAAAAAAAGTTAAAAGCACCAGAAGGTCTATTACAGGAAATGTAAGTATTCTTGGCAAAGAGTGAAAGAAAGATTGTTAACATACTGAAAGAGAGAAATTTCTTTAGAATTGTTAATATGCAAATGTAGAAACATTTAAAAAAAATGCAAAATATAGAAACCACAGCATAGACCTCAAGATCAACAACATAACCTTCTTGAAGAGAAATAGTAACGGAACCAGATGCTCCATCCGTGAATCTGACATCAACATATCTATCCTCGTAAGGTGACATAATACTGCTCCATTGTCCCTTCTGTATGGCCTTCCACTCATCATTTGCACACTGACATAAGCCAAGAGAAGTATTCCTGCAAAATTCCCCCACATTCAATTACAGATACCTAAAAAATGGTATTAGCAGAGTACATAAAACCAACTCAAGATTATTTACTTACTGATGGAAGCAAACTGCAATTTTACTATGTAGCCTGCTAGGTATTACTGCTGATGGCTCCAATGTAACTCGAAATGAATTAGAAAATCTGTTTACTTTTAGCCTGGACAACCCAGCAACTTGTATACGCTCGCATGATATAATATCTTTGGCGCTGTATGCAGATGATTGTTCAAAATGGGGCAGCGGGTGGACATGAAGAACTGGGTTGCTTGTATTAACAACTGCAGGCTAGGAAAATTCAAGATTAACACACCAGAAGCAGCATAATAACACTAAATGATAATACTTGAGTAATACCTTAATTTCAAATGAAAAATATATTTATTCGATAATAAACACCCATTATAGACAATATCGAGATCCTGATGTTCTATTCCAAACATATAATATGTCCGCAATATACATAAACGATCTTAAACCTGCCAACT
This sequence comes from Aristolochia californica, assembly GCF_029961685.1. Classification (NCBI taxonomy): domain Eukaryota; kingdom Viridiplantae; phylum Streptophyta; class Magnoliopsida; order Piperales; family Aristolochiaceae; genus Aristolochia; species Aristolochia californica. Next base: position 731,738 of record NW_027181804.1, on the reverse strand, counting down.
ACAGGTAACCTCAAGTTTATCCCAAGAAACATTAATGTCAATATTTCTTGAAAACTTCCTTATGCACAATGAATACCAAGACATACAAAAAAATAAAAGGTCAAGTAGTCATGCCCGCATATTGCAACCCAGAACTGACTAGGAACTAAACATTAAAAACTATATGAGAAGGAGAAACTAAATAACTGGCCTACACCACACAAGATGCATGCTGCAAAATACACTAACAAACCAACATTAAAAGGAAACTGAAGTTTTAGCTGAGAAGCATAGCAGTGTTTATGTTTTGAGTATTGATATGGCAACAATCGATGTTTCAAAATATTCTATAGATCCAGAATTTGGCCTAATTAAATTGAAATGTGACATTTGAAACAAAAGTTATGTGATGAACATTAAACCTTTATTTGAAGTACTCTACGTCAATTGACACTAATCTATCAACATAGTTGTTGTAAACCCAAATAACATAGAACCAGAATGAAAATTCTGTGTGAAGATAAGAGACTCTTGAGTAAAATGAATGTGCCTTGGTACGAGTAAACGTGATGCCTATTGTGAAGTTAAGTCCAAGGCCCAATACCAAAATGACTAGCCAACTTAGGAAGCCTCTTTCCCAACTAATAAACTCAAAATTTTTGTACTCACTAATCCATATGGGATTATTCCTTAACACTCTCATCACATGTAGGCCTTCTTTTGTGGCTTTTCAAGTGGATAATTTGGGTGGAGACCCACATACGAGTACCTGCTCTAATACCATGTGAAGATGGTGCAAACCCATCCCAAAATGACTAGCCAACTTAAAAACCTCTTTCCTAACTAATAAAGTCAAAATCTTTGTATTCACTAATTCAAACTAATAAAGTCAAAATATTTGTATTCACTAATTCATGTATGACTATTACTTAACGCCTATAACAGAAGTGGTTACAAATAAACCTGAAAAAACAACCTAAACACTCCAAAAGTTCTTCAACATCACGCCTAAACTACACCTGCCTCAGCAACCACCGCGCAGTAGATGAGCAACAGACCGACGAAACGAGAAAAACCAAGAGATAAAACAAAGGAAATTAAATAGTTTCAGCACCCTTGACGGAGCTCGAAATTTCTTTCGTTCTCCCTTTGAAGCATTTTCATACGGTGAGACTGATAAAAATGAGAGGAACAGAAAAGAAAGAAGAAAGTACCTTTGAACGTGATGTGCTCGGCCCGCGAAAGGTTGAAACAGAAGGCAAGAGAAAAAAATATGAGAATTGAACGAGGGAAAGGAGTACAAGACGCTGGAGAGAAGTTGGCCATCTCAGTTTCACCGAAACAGAGAGAGAACAGGGCGCCAAACTGAAAAGGGAGTTTCGTAGTTTTCTTGTTGACGATTTTTTTTTGTTCGGGGATAAAGTCGGCCTAAGCGTATTTTCTTAATACAGCCCTTGTTTTGATCTAATTCTAAATTCAACCCTAAGTATGCTGCAACTTTACATAAGGGCTTATAGTCTAACCTCTTCCCGTCTTACCTCACTTCATTCCTTGTGAACAAGGGGCAATGTCGACCTCCATTACTCATCGTTTTGTTATAAATAAATTTTCATAATTAAATAGATTAATTAGTTTAAGTAATAATAAAATAATTATTTCAAGGATAATAATTTTTTTAATTACTTTAAACCCTACTAGGTAATGTTTGGAAAAAATGTTATATATATTACGACATTCGTAAGTGGATTTAGAAATTACTCCAGTTTATTTGATGTAGTTTATGTAACTTTGTGACTTTTTATCACGTTTAAAACATATTTTGATTAAATTTAAAAGTATTACCAAGACATATTTTGGTTAAATTTATAATAGTAAGTGCATATTTGATGTTAGTACCATGCAAGCATTTTGGTTTTCATTTTGTTGCTTGTAAATCACTATAGAGTAGCATAAATGTCGATATACTTTAAAAAATTCAAATTAGTATCCTATATTGGTGAGAACAAGCCTTGAAATAGGGATGTATTCTTATTTGTTTCATTTACCAACAATTGAAAGTCAGTTTATCATCCATTTTACTACTTTTTTTATTAGGTGTAGATTCATCACATTGGGTTATACTTGCCCTCCAAACCTACGGAAACAAGAACTCAAAACCTCCCACTAAAAAGCCTGAGGGTGAGCATCATGTCGGGTTTCATGGGGAACCTGACTTGACCAAACCTGAAAAACCCGGGTTTGGGTTTTTAATTTTACTTTGTGGGTCGAGGATGGGGCGGGAAAAAAAACCCGACCTACATATGAGACAAATATATAAAACGGACTTGAGACGGGTTGGGTTTTACGAGGAAGGGGCAGGAACTGATCGGGTTTATAGGGACGAGGTTGGGACAAGGGTTACAAGGATGATGATCAGCTCTTGTTCAAGCTTGATGAATAGGGTTTTTGTATGGGATCAAATTTTGGGGTTAAGGATCGAGGAACGGGTTTTGGTAAACTCCCCGACCTAACCCATGCCCACCCCTAAAAAACCCCCTCAAATAGGCCACAATCCAAGTTCTCATTACCCACTAAATAAATAATTATATTATACTTAAAATCATAAAAATATATAAAATATAATAAATCTAAATATCTTAACTAAAGATGTAGCAAATATCTTTGATTATAGAATATTTTAAACCAATTCATCAACTATTTAGGAGATGAAATTTCATTACATTTATGTGGGAATTGATAAGAGTTATAAAATATTAATCGAATTATTTGGATACCAGAGTAAAAAAAATACCCATTTCCATATTTTTTAATAAATTATATACTAATAAAACATTCCTACATATGTAAAGCTTATACATAAAGGGGTATAATAATAAAATGGGTAATATTGTGAGCTCCTTTAAAAATAAAAAAATAGAATGATAGGGATTTAGGGTTTTCCTGGCTCCTTTTCTAGTTTGTTATCCCTGTCAACGAAAAAACACATTCTTTCGCCTCTCTTTACCCGTCTGTGTAGTAAGTATTTTTCTCTTGTAAAGGGTAAGATCCGTAAAGTGTAATTAAAATATTTTTAGAAATAGAAAAAAGGGTAATTCTCCCGTTCTTCTCTTGCAGCTTCACTCAAAAAGAGAGGCAACGCTGAAACCATAGTAAAACTTCCTGAAATTAGTGAGCTCCATTTCCTGGTTTAAGATTTCAGGTTTTCAGTTGGAATCAACTAAAAAGAAACATATGCAACCAACCTCATGTTTAGAACAGATAATACAATTGCCTAATGCCTAACAAAGAGAGTGTTAACCTGATTTATTAAAACTTTGCAAATGAGAATGCAACAAATGAAGGAAAAACTATCCTCGAGTTAATTTCAAGTCATGCACCCGCTGCCTCATTTTGAACAATCATCTGCAAACAACGCCAAAGATATTATATCATGCGAGCGTATACAAGTTGTTGGGTTGTCCGCGCTAAAAGTAGACAGATTTTCTAATTCATTTCGAGTTACACTGGAACCATCAGCAATAATACCTAGCAGGTTACATAGTAAAATTGCAGTTTGCTTCCATAAGTAAGTAAATAATCTTGAATTGGTTTTATGTACTCTACTAATACCATTTTTTAGGTATCTGTAATTGAATGTGGGGGAATTTTGCAGGAATACTTCTCTTGGCTTATGTCAGTGTGCAAATGATGAGTGGAAGGCCATACAGAAGGGGCAATGGAGCAGTATTATGTCACCTGACGATGATAGATATGTTGATGTCAGATTCACGGATGGAGCATCTGGTTCCGTTACGATTTCTCTTCAAGAAGGTTATGTTGATGATCTTGAGGTCCATGCTGTGGTTTCTATATTTGCATTTTTGTTTTAAATGTTTCTACATTTGCATATTAATAATTCTTAAGAATTTTCTCTCTTTTAGTATGTTTACAATCTTTCTTTCACTCTTTGTCAAGAATACTTACAGTTCCTGTAATAGACCTTCTGGTGCTTCTAACTTTTGTTTTTGTTTTCTTTCCTAACTAGTGTTGGAGTTTATTTTGAATTCCAGAGTTTCAACAATGGCGTATTATTTGCTTCGGTTTTGGGTTTGTTTTGTTACTACTAGCTCCAATTGTAAGTCATTGGGTGCCATTTTACTGTAGCAGTTCCATGGCTCTTGGCGTTGTGCTTGTGGTTCTGATCCTATTGTTTCAGGTATGGTTCCTACTTTTTTCCCTTCTTATTTTTGGTTGTTGACCTTTAAATGCTCTTTTTGATATTTCTTTTCTAGTCACTGCCCCCTGAAATTAATCCATGGTGCTTGGAATCTGCTGTCTTATAAATTGTCTCTGGCATTTTCTCATTAGAAATGGCAAAGAATAGTTTTAGTATATGGGCTCTGTATTTATCCTCCATAATGCCTTTCTGTATGGAAGCAACAACATTTTGATGGTTTCTTTTGTTTTTTTTTTCATAAATTATAAAACAACAAAAGAATTCCTGATTTCCTCTTTTTTTGGCAGAAAACTTTGGAATAGGGAAGATAAGAAATTTTACAATGAGTGATTACAGGGGGACCTGATTTACAGATTATTTCCCCAAAAATAAGATTTCTTGACTTCTTAATCAAAATCCATTAATCATCTCATAGACTGATTCAAGGATACAAAGTGGATACCATGTACTTTCTAATAATGGCTTCCTTCATTGACATGGTTCCAAAATTAGATTTGAAATAATACCGTGAGTCATTGCCATTTACATATACCATTTCCTGTTCTACTTTTAATCAAAGACTTATCCCAACTATGTGGGCTCTGCTACACAATGTTCCAATCCTATGCCTAGAATGCTTTATAGCTATTTTACCATTCTTCAAGTATTCTTCGCCATTTCTGTCCATGTAAATTTGGGTCCTTTATTTCTTATTGCTTCCATAACTGTCAATAATAAACACTTCTTATCAAACATTATCTGTCTTCCGTAAAAAACTCAAACATGCTAAAACATATCGGATAGCACTTTTATTAACCCATGTATTTATAAAATTTTGGAGGGATGTATTTAATTTCAGTGCTGCTTTTTCTATTTTTGACATGTATCAGTATCTACATTCTCCCTTTGTCTCATGCAAATCTTGCTTCTTCATTCTCTGAGTTGTACCTCAGAAAGCATGGCTTCTGTAATGTCCATATTGTAAAATTTTGCCTTCATGCTTACTGCAATCTCCTATTAAGCTACCACACATTTATTAACGAGTAATGTTCTTCTGGATGTGTGGTTGATTTTATTTGTAGAATCTAGAAAGCAGAAAGAATCCTTGTCGTACAGCTTTTGGCAAGTCATTAAGTTATATTGAATTTGTTCCATGTGTAGTTTTAGCTCATATACTCATTTTTAGATTGATAATTTGAAACTTTTAGATTCTAAGGCCTGACTCATGTTCCTTCTTTCCTATTCATGCCATCCTTAATTTAATTGCTGATATAAAATCATCTTCACAACATACATGAGGTACTATCTCCCAAGTACTGGCAGTTGACTCATCCATGGACAAGTTGGAGCTAATATAGTATTGAAATTTTGAAGTGAAAAAATCCCTGTTGTTGTTAGTTGAAAAAACTCTTGTAAGTTCGGCTAGTTATTTTGGAATGGACCTAACCCAAGTTTAACATAATTAAAACTCTCTTAGTTTCTTTTGAATTATTTATATGTTTTTTCTGGACGTATATTTTGAGATTATCTGCTGGAATTATTCCACCAATTTAGAGTTTTGGTGTTTCATTTTTGCCTTCTGGGGCTTTCCCCTTCTTTTAAACTTCTCATTTTCTTCTTCTTCTTTCTGATAAAAGGACATTCATGTTAAGCATAAGGATATTGACTTTTATCTATTATTGTATTTCTACTATTATTAGCATTATTGTGTTGTTGTTGTTAGTTTATTTTTTGGGGAAAAGTGGTGAACCTTAGGGTAAACAATCAAATAGTATGTTTTAGGGTGCTAGATTAAGAGAACTTAAAGCCTGGGTATACAAAAGGGATGGTGTTACCCACAGCAAAATGCTGTCAGGAAACACCAATTTACTGAAGAATCTGAAACAACTATTAGCTATACTCATGATGGGAGCCCACTAGTTGTCTGTTCCTCTTGATGGTTGGATCAAGTTAGGTTTTGTAGGGAGTTCAAAAGGGAAGCTCTGGATTTTCCCTCCCTGAGGGTGCCTTAAATCAAATTTTGATCGAATCTCCTTGGGTAACCTGAGTTGGGCTGGGATTGGTAGGGTCATAATAGATGCGGGGAACACAGTTTGGTTTACATTTTCTAGCCCATTGGCTGGAAGGAGTCTGCCGAAGCTGAAATTGGCATTCTAAGGCGAGGTTGCAAACTGTATTTTGAAAAATTCTCAGCTCTATTAATTCTTGAAGGGATTCTTCTGTAGTGATTAGTCGGATGAGCCCCCTTGGTGTCTAGGATATATTTACTAAGAAATCATGGATTTATGCATGATCTTTGTTCTTTTGTGGCAGCACATTTAGGGCTGCAAATTACATGGTTGACGTCTTTGGTAATGAGGGTGTTTCTCAACCATTCCTTATATCCAGAAACTTCTTTCTTTTATAGAATGTTGAGTTCCTAGTAATCTGCTTATTTCTCAAGCTCAACAAAAGCTTACAACATTTCAAATAAAAAAGAAAAAAAAAGAAAAAGGGAAACCTCGAGCCTGTTGGTGGGGGTGGTGATCTGCAATAGCAGTAGTAGGATTATGCACATCTATTGTGCTCCCTTTAGACATGCTGATTTGTCTGAGGCTGAGTTGAGATCTTGCCTTGAGGGTTTTAAGTGTTATGGTTCTCTGTTATCTGAGCCATTAATGGTGGAGGGGGATTCTTTGTATGTCATCAGTTTCATTTCTCGCTACTCTACTGCACCACGGTATCTCCTTCAATACTTCAATGAGATTATGAACTGTACTGATTATCTTGTGGTGACTGTTAGGCATATTCTGAGAGGGGTCAATACTCAATTCATTGGCTGACTCCTTCATGATTGATGGGATCCCCGACAATGCCTTGTTGTGTGTGGATTCCACTCCTCTGGCTTTTTTATTTTTTTAATGCTCGTGTATTGGATGCATTTTTTGTCATAGTTTACTTTTTGCTTGTCTGATGGATGTATTCTTTTTGTTTTCTTTGGTTTTTGTTTATTGTCTTCTGTTAGCTGTTAGTCCTCTTTGCTGGTTGGGGCTTCTCTTATCAATAAATTTTAAGCTTCATTGTAAAATAATATTGAACTTGTTTATTTTGTTGATTGTGAATGCTTACTTTTTTATTTTCCTTTTCCTTTATATTTTCTGTGCATATAACTGATTCTTATCTGTTATTTCTCTCAACGTTAAAAAACAGTTATTGTGCTATGTGGACCATGACATAGTGCTGTTTAAAGTTCTCATAAACTCTTTATTTCCTCATTCTCATACAGGGAATGAAGTTATTGCCAACTGGCAGAAAAAAGGTGGGGGAATTTTGCAGGAATATTTCTCTTGGCTTATGTCAGTGTGCAAATGATGAGTGGAAGGCCATACAGAAAGGGCAATGGAGAAGTATTATGTCACCTTACAAGGATAGATATGTTGATGTCAGATTCATGGATGGAGAATTTGGTTCCGTTACGATTTCTGTTCAAAAAGGTTATGTTGATGATCTTGAGGTCCATGTTGTGGTTTCTATATTTGCATTTTTGTTTCAAATATTTCTACATTTGCATATTAACAATTCTTAAAAAATTTCTCTCTTTCAGTATGTTTACAATATTTTCTTTCACTCTTTGTCAAGAATACTCACAGTTCCTGTAATAGACCTTCTGGTTCTTTTAACTTTTGTTTTTGTTTTCTTTCCTAACTAATGTTGGAGTTTCTTTTGAATTCCAGAGTTTCAACAATGGCGTATTATTTGCCTCGATTTTGGATTTGTTTTGCTACTACTAGCTCCAATTGTCAGTCATTGGGTGCAATTTATTATAGCAGTTCCATGGCTCTTGGTGTTGTGCTTGTTGTTCTGATCCTATTGTTTCAGGTATGGTTCCTACTTTTTTCCCTTCTTCTTGTTTTTGACTGTTTTTGGTAGATAGTGGAAAACCAAGTGTTTAACCACGGACCATAACATCACACACCCCTTGGAGAAAGAGTTTGCCCTCAAGCTCTTAAGAGCTGACGCTCAACAAAATCCTCTGTTACGAGACGACGTCACGGCGGCCCACTTTAGCGAGACCACTAGGTCCCCCTCCGGGATTTGAACTCGTAACGTAAATGGTGGCTCTAATACCAAATGTTATGCACCTAGCCAAGACTACCCAAAAGACCGCCTGGTAGGTAGCGAAAAGCCAAATACTTAACCCATGGCCATAATAGCAGATTCCAAATGTTTCACGTTAAATTAGTTGTTATTTTGTTAGATAATTTGAGAGGAAGAACTCAAGATACTTGTCTCAGATATGCTTCTGAGTGCACGAATTGCTGCACCTTTGCAGCGTTCCCATTAAAAGAAGCACGGTTTTCTTTCTGTATGGATTAGTATGTATTAGCAACTAAGCCATCGATTAAAGTAAACCAATAATATTTTCAAAATTCACGAAAAGAGACTACTTACAGCAACCAGCGAATTTCTCGACTCAGTCGAAGGTTTCTTCGATTCCTTGTTAGTTTCATCTATAAAGAAGAAGCAAATCAACGATATTAAACCCTAAACCCTGAACTTAGCCCAGCTCTACCCTAAACACTAAACACTAGAATCATACCTAAAGTCATGTTCATCTTCTTCTCCATAAGAGCAATAGCCTCACTCGTCATTGGCTTTAGCTCAGTTGCCATTTACAAAAGGTAATAAAAACAATTACAGGCCGAATAGCACAAGGTAGGGTTCCCACCGAAGAAAAAGAAATAAGCAAACAATAAAACAACCAACAGTTTACCGAATCTTGATAATCCAAAAATCCCAACCCAAAGCGTGGGGCTTAAATCGAGAAAGAGGTGTAGAATTTTAGGGGAGAGGAGCAGAGCGGAGGTTCAGAGGAAACTTGAGAGAAAAGAAAAGAAAAGTGGGAGATGAGATTGATATGGAGAGAACGCCCTCAGCAATCACTTAGTTGTACACCGTGTGGGATGGACGACATGGATTTGAAGTTGAACATGGGCGGGTTCGATTCTGTCTCCATCCAAAGCCAATCGATGTGCTCCTTCACGTACGATATTGTGATTTGCTAGGGCCCTTGCCAAAACGGACTCCAAAGTGTTGAGTCTTGGGCCCATTTAAAGATACTATATCCAACAACTCGAAGAGCTACTAAAAATCGGCTTATCAAGTGTACAATTTGTTAGGTGGATAGTACATCACTTGAATGAGCTTATGTTACAAGTCTATTTTATACTATGTAAATCATTTACATACATGTGTAGAATTTTTGTAATATCACAAGGTATTTTTGTCAAATAAGTATTTTTATTTCCTAGTCCTAAAAAAACCTCCTATTTAAATAAGCTTTGTTTGTGGTTTTACCCCCAAAAAAAAAAAGGTTTCCTCCTCTTTAAGAGACGAGTTTTAATTTTTCAAAAAGAAAACTAAATAAACACACTTTTGAATGCTAGAAATAGTCCCTTTAAATCCATGCTTGTTATTTTTAATATTGCATTAGGGTCATTCTAGTCGACGCAAGTCAAGCTCTCTACCAAATATAACGGTGTAAAAGGAGCGATAGAAAATTTGTAATATAGTATAATTTTATTACAATGTAATTATTTTAAAGTATACATAAAATTATATTTTAACATAATATGAAATTTTTAAATAATCAGTATTTTATTTTATTTATATAAATATTTTATTTTTTCAAATATTTTCTTTAAAATTAGAAATTTTTCAAAACTAAATCAGTTGGTGGGTTCAGGTTTGATTTGGGGTGGATTTTTTTTTGCCTGTCCCCAAGTCGCAGGGTGAAAGTAGAAAATTGAAGTTAAGGTTTTTGGGTCGATCTAGTCGCTAAAACCCAACCAGAAGTTTTTGTGCATTGATTGAAACAAAATGCAAATCTGAAATGAAACTACTCGGAGATTGATACAGAAAACTTGTGGATTACATCACAGTCTATATGCATCTATGTTTAGAAAAAACCACCGCAGAGCTACGTGCTGGTAGTGGATTCAGTACAGGTAATTCACAACTGCATCAAAGAATGAATGTGATCAGCCTTTCCTGCAAAATTCATCTCTGCTATTTAATGGCTAACTTGAGCATGCCAAAGGAAACGTTCCGTCGATGCTACTCCGCCGTACGCCACCTCTCTTGATGATTACCTTCTTCTTCTTCTTCTTGAGGTCTACGTCTCCGTCCTGAAAAGTCGACGGCGGAGTGACCCAGCGGGAGCCCTCTCTGGTCGCGCCGCCCTGTGTCAGTATCCTCGCAATACCTGAGAAGTGTAATGTATCGGCGATGTGTACGGCGGTGATTCCTTTGTTGGTGCGGGCGTTTACGTCGGATCCTCTTTTCATCAGAAGCTCGGCCACCTCTGCCTGGCCGGCTTCCACCGCGCAGTGCAGCGGCGTGTAGCCTTCATCGTCTCTGGTGTCCAGATCCACGCCTTTTTCCAGTAGAGCGCGCACCACGTCGATCCGTCCTTTGAAACAGGCGCGGTGGAGCGGAGTCCACCCGTGCTGGTCTTGGCCGTTCGCTGACGCACCGGTGTCTAATAGCCGCTGCACTGCCCTGAGTTCGCCCTTTCTTGCTGCGACGCAGAGGCTGTCTCCGAGGCGGAGCACGTCGTACAGGCGACTGTGGCCGGATTCAGCGGCGAGATCGTAGGCCGACTTGCCGATTCGGCTGCGGACGTCTTTGTTCGCGCCCTTCTGCAGCAAGAGCTTCACCATCTGCTCATCGCCGCCGGCGGCAGCCACATGAAGAGGCGTGTTGCCGCTGGTCGAATCACGGACGTCTGTCCATGCCCCGCTTGCGAGGAGCAGCCGCGCGCAATCGCGACGGCGCTCCTCGGCCGCAAGATGAAGGGCCGTTCGGCCGTCGTTCGTCTGAGCGTTGACGTTGGCTCCCTTGAGCAGCAGCAGCCGCATCACCTCCAAATGACCTCCACCGGCGGCGAAGTGAAGTGCGGCCCATGGAGACGAAGGCGCCCTTTCGGTTGACACTCGTCGTGCCAGTAGGAGCTCCGCGATGAGAGCTTCTCCGGCCGACGCCGCCGCTTCGAGCGGCGACCGCCCTGCTCGGTTTCGCGCCTCCACGTTCGGTTCGAATTCCAGCAGGAGCTGGACCAGATCGGCTCGGCCGCGAGCGGTTGCGATGTGGAGCAGAGTCTGACCGGTTGAGTTGACCGAGTCGGCCGGTCTCCACGACGAGTCACTCCGTTCCAGAACTTCCCGGACTTGATCCATCGCGCCTTGCGCCACCAGCTCAGCCAGGATAGGGGAGCCCACGAAGATTATCTTTATCCCACTGTCGATGAAAACTTGCTTCTTCTTGGTGGTGAACCAGTCGTTGGGGACGGAGTCGAAGGTGGAGGAAGGTTCCTTCACAGCAGCTCCAGGAAGGACCACGCTGTGGAGAAGGAAGGAGTCGTCCGAGTGAGGACCCGAGTCCGGAACAGTCGAACCCGGCGGCATGAGGTAGGTGATCTCCACTGTTAGTGTACATAAAGGCGAGATTATTCCCGACTGAGGGCGGACTGAGTAACGCGCCTTGTTTATGGCTTGCAGACGAAAGGCCACCGGCATGGTGTACATAACGTTTCGGAGGGTGAGCTCTCCGTAACATTTCTGACCCGGTTCGACCCGGATTGCCACCACGTTGGACGGCTCCAGTTTTATCAGTCTATCCATGTCACTTCCCTCTCTGCAACTCGAACGGATCGGAGAACAAAACTTGAAGAAGTTTCTGTAAGTGATAGTTGACTCTTCAGCTTCTCTTAGTCCCTTCTTCCTGTGAAGCCGCTTTTCTTAGCTTTTCCTGGGTTGTTTCCTCGATTGTGAATAGCAGGACTCCTTCTGTTCCTTCCTTCTGACTTGATGGAATTTTGAGTTTAGGAGAACTCAAAATTCATCCATGGAAGAGGAGGAAAAGAGGTAGAGGAAGTGAACCAGAGAGGGGATGTTGTTGTTGCTTAAGAGGAGAAGAGAGCGCCGGCCTCTAATCAAAGGACGCCACATGGTGGTGTTAAAAACTAAGATGACTTGTTCTATCGCGTGTCCGGACTACAAATTCCCCTCCCTAAAAACTCTCTCTGCTATGGGGCAATCAAATGGAATAGAATTGAATAGATTTCTTGGAGTCTTATGTTGGGAATGTCCCCTCTCATGTCTTATAAACAATTAATTGTTAAACCATTTGTGCATAACATATGAAAAAGCTCTGGCTATTGCTTGAGACATTTTTACCGTTCAAACAAATAATAACATCTCAGAACTATTCTACAGGCTGTTCAATTAGAGTATCTTGAGATGGAGAAGACAATCTGACGAATGGTTAAATGATTCACAGAGTTAACTCGATTGGTTTGACTGGGATATGGGAGGGGTCGCATCCACTGATGGGACTCAATCCTTTTTGTTCTTCTCTATCAGACCTGAGCAACCTCACCTGAATTTCATTGAAGCTGAGTTGATCTGAGTCATATAACTCTCATATGAAGTACTAATTTGTTACAGAAGTCGGATTCCGGTGGAGACTGGATTCAAGAATGCGGCCTGCTGGAGTCTGTTTTATGTTGTCAATTCAGTTTTTGCTGGCAGTGGTCTGATTGACTACCGTCATTTCTTATTCTTATATCTCTCTGAAACCTACTGTGATATGAACAGATTTATTTTTTGATTATTTCTCATTGGTTAACTACTAGTGAATAAAGAAAATCTTTCTTGTTTGCAGACAGCGTCAATGGTGTCACCCTCAACTGTGTTTACATAAAATAATGTTTAGTACTAAACAAAAGCAGATTGATTTAGTCCTTTAGTTTTTTCTTACGTTTTGGTTTTGGAGTTTGCTTAGATTTACTGCTCTTTGCCAGTTGGAGCTTTTCAGTTTCGTAAATTCCATGCAAGAAGGTGCTTCTCCAGTCGTTTATTTAATGGGAACTTCTAGTTATATGCCTCCCAACTGTCCAGGCTGAAACTTGAAAGATGCGTTTCCTGTTAAATATATAGCAGCCATGTCATTGAAAGAGTAAACTGTTACAACCAACAAGTTGTTTTTAATGACTATCTTAGTAGAATGAATCATTTGCATATATTTTCAGATTTTTGTGGAAGCTTTAGAGAAGAATATGCTAGGCATCTTTGTTTTTGGCAGACACAGCTCTGATTAATTGAGGTAGCATTACAAGATTGTAGGTGACTGGAGGCTGGAAGGATTGAAACTTAAAACATATTTCGATTTCCACAATGCCTTTCTATATCTCTGCTTTGGAATCATTTGATTTAGTTCCTTTATATTTTAAATACATCCTTGTGATCTTTCAGTTGCCTCTTTTTAACTTATATGTTGGTTTGTATCAAGTTTTGAAGCTCTGGTTTTTCAAAGCAAGGTAGGATTCAGTTGTAGCTGATTGGGTTTTCCATTTGTCATGTTTAAGACATTTCCTTTCTAAAAGCAGTATTTCTCTGCATTTGTCGTTACATGTTGACATGGTGAAGAGGGCACAAAATCAAAGTGAGAACCAGGCAAAAAGCAAGACACAGAAAGGTGTCCTCTCCTTTAGGCTTTTTTACCAGTGGTCTCTCTCCTGATATAAACTGAAATAAGCTTCTGATTCAATCAAATCTGATCAAAAGGTAAAAGCTTATTGGGCAAGATTGATCAGAATCAAATCAGTATAACGGTGGAGAATATATGGAGAAAATTCCGAGAAGAAGCAAGAACAGGCAAACATCCCCTTATGAGATTTCACCTAACAATCGTCATTTCAACTGAGTTACGCCAAAGAAGAGCCAAACTTTCTGTCCCAGTGGTTGTCTTGACCTGCAGTTGCAGTAGGTAGAGATTTCATTAATCCCTGGAAGTCGAAAACTACCAAAAGCGGACAGATCGCCATGAAAGTAAGAAACTTTAACTTTTATGTAAAGTTAAATTGCTTATATAAATGTCTGTTTGAGATAGTGATCAGATCCCTCGATTTGACTGAACAGCCTGATTGCCATCTTATGCTGACGTGAAACGTTTTATGGTCGTGGCTGAAGTACTTTGTAGCAATCGCCCATTTGTAACAGGATTGTGAATCCAAGCGGCCTCGTTTCTTTCACTAGAGACAAGCTGTTTATTGTATGTTTTGAGATCCTTAGATGGTGATGCCAGATTTTGCACATTTTAACTCAATGGATCTACAAGTTTTTGGTGAAATAGATGCTAAATGTTTGTTTTTTTATATGCATTTGGACTATGTGGAAGCCCATTTTAAGTTACAAAATTGAATTACTTTAACACAGATGGACATAAAATTGGTTTGAATTGATATCGAATAAAATGTATAGAGACTTATACATGGATAAGTTTGTGAAACGGGTCCAGTCTTTCAAAAACTTATCCCAAATCTGATCCAATGTGAAGCCCCCAATGTGGAATAAACAAAAGCCCATTTTAAAGCTAGTCTACTTTGATACCATAAGTAATGGAGTGGTTTTTATGAGTCTATTAATGGGTAGGGATGGCTTATGGGCTGACAAGAGGGTGGGCTTCTTTTTTATGGGGTAAGGTTTTTCTGAACCATTTTTCGCATAACTTTTTATTAGCACAAATTTAGGCCGGAATGCAGGGGCTGGATTATCAACTCCCTCTCTTTTGTGGGATAGGTGGATTGTTGGGGGAGTAAAGTTTTTCAACAACCAACCCCATCGCCCTGACACCTTTAACGCCCGCCATTGATGAGTGTTAAAGCTCTGTAATAATTTTTGAGCTGTAAACACGGGGTAGTCTTTATAGCCTTTTGCTAGAAGATACGGATATGGGAAGAGAATACGAAAACTTTCCATGGTAAAACATATGAACCGAGTTCACCGTTTCCGGCATTCTGCCCAATCCAGAAACAATACCCTGTCCACTCAGTTTAATTCGAGCTTCCTCTGTTTAATCAGAGCAAACGAAAAAAACGAAAAAAGAATCTGGGCGATCTGCTTCTCAGCAGCCAATTAGATTAGATGAATCGTTTGTTTTAATTCAATTTGGAGCAAGGATTCAGAATCTGCAAGCCGAAAACAAGAACAAGGATTAAAGTAAGACATATATTACGGAAACTAACCATCATAAAAGGGTTCAGATTACAGAGAACTTATTGGTTTACACACAACATTAAACTAAACAGCTTCCTTCGGGTTCTCTCGCTTCACCACCAGACACTGGCACCCAGTCCCTACAATCAATCAGACAGGCGAGAGGAAAGTACTCAGTTTGGTAAGCAAACAGTGCCTCACCTTTGACACAGATATAATCCAAACATGAGCAGAAACAAAATAGAATTAAAAAGGAAAAGAAAAGAAAGACTACAAGAACAGAATAAAACACAAATTAGCACAACGAGCAAAATAAAACACGAAGAAAATCAGAACAGTCTATAAAATAAAGGATCTTCACGTTTAGGGATCTAAAGAGAAGCTAGGCTAATACAGTTTTCTACTCTTAATTGCAAACATGACAGTAACAGAAATTAAAAGAAATAACCACGGAACTACAAATCCACCACTAGAAAAAGAAAAAAGAGGAAACGAGAAAGATCAGAATTGACGTTATCGCTTGATCCTCACCTTCGATGCCATTCCGACCAGTGAGGACTAATCACTGTCGCTGCTGCTGCTATCTCCACCGTGCTTGTCTCCATGCTCCTTCTTCTTTTTCTCCTTCTTCTTCTTCTTCTCCTTGTCTTGATGCTCTCCGGGGTGGAGCTTTTCCTTCAACTTGTCCGCAAATCCTTCCTTGTGATCGCCTTCGACGTGCTTGTGATCGCCTTCGCCGTGCCTGCGATCGCCTTCGCCGTGCTTCTGCTTCTCCTCCTCCTTGTTCTTGTCTCCGTGGAGCTTCTCCCCGATCTTCTGAATGATGCCCGCCATGATCAGATCTGTTCGAAATATCTCTCCTCGCTTAATCTCTGAAACGGATGTAGCCAACCGCAGGTTAATATAGGCGGGATTACAAGACTAGAAATGCCTACAGAGCCCTTCGGGTATTTGGCGACGTGGACTGGAGGACGTGAGGGTACTTTGGATAATTTAAAAGGGCAAAGTTCCAGACGAAGTATCCGATCCGCGATCGGGACGCGGAGGCTTGACCGTGATAATATTTAGTTCGGGATCGGGCCTCCGGAGTGATGACAAGTGGCAGTTTGTCGGTGGGAGATTTGAAATCGGATAAGATTCTTAGGTCGACACCATTAATTAGTATTATCCCTTTTCTAGAGAAGGGTGCAACACGGACTAGGCCTTCTGGGAATATGGGTCTCGACCCAAGGTTTAGTAGATGGCAGGCCAGGCCCATCTATTTTTTTACGTCTGAAACCGCCTAAAATCCGATACATATCAACGATACAACACCGTCGGTCAACGGTCTCACGATTTCCTCTTTTGTGTTATTTTTTTTATCCAATTTCTATGTCCCAAACACAACCTGTTCCAAAAAATTACTGAATCAGCTTCAGCTGTTGCTACCTAATTGCACCAAGAAGATTGGCGCCTTCCAGATTGGTACCACCATCCAAGTGCTACAGAGCTCAATCATCCTCCTAGGTCTTACAAATTTTCTGAACGAGTTAGATCAAGAGCGTGTCAGCCTCATGAGACCAACAACAGGAACCCTAGGAGGAGAAAGCAATTCCCCAATAATTTCCAAAGATGTGCCCACCTAAAATTTCAAGTTTCTCGGTTGAGAAAGATGGGCGGCACGGTCCAGCTCTTAGCAAGAGACGGTAAGGAACAGAAATGAGAAATGCGGATCTGTACCGATGTCTCGCCAGATGGTGGAGGGAAATTCATAGCTCATTGAGGGTCGTCGGAGTCAGAGCAGACGAGAGTGTGTAGCGAACTACTTCCCAATCAGTTCTTGCAAGATTCCCAAAAATAGCCTGATATCGTGTCCGGATATCGGTGCAAAGAGGATATATAGTAAACAGTACGAAGTGAACTTCACCCGCCACAAAAAAAAACACTTTGATGGAAAAAGTTTTTCTGATAAAAAATTTCTTTTGACTTTTTCTAATTTTTAAAAATATTTAAAATATAAAAAAAATTAAATGAATTTCTATATTACAGTAAAATAAACCAAGAGGCTTATCTCCTATTTTTACCTTATTTTTATTTATAAATTTATTTTATTTCTAATATAAGATTGTTTCTTCTCGCACATAAACACAATAAAACTGATAAAAAATTTTAATAAAAAAAATGTTCTGATTGTTTTATTTCATGTGATGAGTCAAACAACCTGTCCCTTTTCTCATGAAATTAAGATTTTTTTAAGGCATAATTAGTGACCATGGTTGAAAATTTATATCCTAAAAAAACTAGAAAATATTTTTCCAAAAATACACATTTTCGAAAAATCTTTGAATAAAATTACATAAATTTTTTTTAAAATTTTTAAAGGAAAACAAACGGACATGTTAGTGTATTCTCTCAAGAAATAATAGAAATTAATAATAAATCTCATGCATTATCACTCTTATCTGATAAATTTTTAGTAAAATAAAATATTAAATACAAAATTACCATAAAAATTTATCTTGTGCTAAAAGTATTAAAACATCTAAAAAATATCACATTTCATAAAAAAAATCTATTGTCAAATATTCTTTCAAAAAAAATTCTTATATTAACAAAAAAGTTTTACCTAAAAAATTATATGATTTTCTTTATACGAATTTTTAATTAAAAAAAGTTTCAAGAAAGATAAACACTAATAGTCTTAGAAACGTATTTCTACTAAAAACATATTTTCAACATTTCTTAAAAAAAAAACACTAACCGAGCGTAAAAGAAAACCCAATCCAACATGGTATATATAAATATATATTTATTTTATAATACACTTCTTAAATTTATTTTAAAATAGATAAATTTATCTACATATATACTCTGTTTTTCATTTAACCATCAAATGAGTTGCTTTTGCAAAGACAAATGTAGTGAATCTATCCACATTGAAGGAGATTTCAAGGTAATGATTGGTTAGTGCAAGCGCAATATTACTCCCCCATGAAGGTAGTGGGACATATTCCAGGAGATTTTGGATATTGTATATTCTTTTTCACGTATTTGGTCTCACATTTCGATATCTACAAATTCGGCAGTAAATGTACTTGCGAAAGAGGGAGCTTTCCTACAATATCTTGTTGTAAGGGATTTGCTCCCTCCTCTGTAATTTAATCTTGTTAATAAAAATACATCTTCATAAAAAATAAAAAAAAATTACTTTTGCAAAATCTCAATTGTCATTTCAAGTTGTCACAAGGAACCCAGAAGGGAGTTCAGTTTTATTAGATCTTCCTGGCTTTAATTCAAAAATAATAATTACTAATCTTAGTTTTTTCAGATCGACTTTCTTAAGCAATGGAAATCATATTAGCTATCTACTACCATCACATCCTCAACCTGCCACAAATTACGAGAAAAGGCAGGAAAATGGTATGGAATGTTGGCTGGAGAACATCCAGACCAAAGCCTCACCAATTATCAGAACAATGGATCAAGCAAGCGCTGCATACTTTGGCAAAAAAGCTCTACCTCAAGCATGATCAGAAGCTAAATATACCGATCAGGATATTAATAAAAACGAACATCAGGCATATTTACCCGAGTCACTGTTTGTTAGTAACCAACAGAGAATATCGCCGTAGTCATAGGCATCTAAATGGTAATCATTTTTAGGAGTTATTTGTGCACAATCCATGGTTACTAGATCTTAGTTAACAAAAGCCTTTTTTATAGAATATCAGGGTGTTGAACAAGGAGTTCTATCTAATTGTCAGTATCATACTCCATACATGGCTCCAAAAACCAGAGCCATTGTCAAGAATCTAGAAGATCATGGGTACCGAATTGCAAGAAGATTTTTTTTATTTTTATTTTGAAGGTGAATTTATTAAAACCAGAAGGCAAAGGTTAACCTTTTAGCTAAACAGAGCAGTACAATTAGCTGATCTGAAACAATGATACCTACAAGATTATAACATCATAAGCAATCAAGAACTCCACAACTAAAGAAAGAACCAAGAGTCTTGTTCCCACTCCCAGTTTAGGATGATGATACAGATGCAATATGTTTTAAGGCAGTATGTTATTTTTTCTTTCAGCTTCTGCAACTTGAGGTAGACTGCTAACATTATAGATGAAAAACAACAGTGCGATGTACTACAAAAGCATGGCTCATAAAATTATATGGTAGAGTACCTGGAAAGGATTTTTTAAAGTGCATAGCTTCTGCTCATTTGCAAGCACTTTCTAGCGCCTTCCCGCTTTCTCCAAGTCGGGAAGATCTACAAGAAAACAAAAAACAGTTACTATACTTGCCAAATGAAGAATAAGTGAAGCTATACTTTTCATAATTGAGTTCAATCAAAGCTGAGTCCACCTAATGCTGTCATAGTTGAATCTAGGACTACAAGCAATGTACAAATGATGCTCTTTCTCATTAAATCATGGACATGCTGTTTTTTTTATAATAAAAACATGAAAGCTTAGTCAGGGCAGGGCACTCTGTGTGCACCTCATATGTCATTGTCTCATCTATCCAGTGTCTTAACTTTCACCAGTAGTTTTTCTAAAACAGATTTCGGAAATGGATCAGTTACATATTCTAATTTCAAGCATAACAAGTTAAGAAAGTACAGTATTATTATCTAACTCTATTTACATTTCCAGGATGTAGGCTTTAGTTTAACTTACAGAGCATCCCTTCTTCATCACTGCTTTCATCAATCTCACCACTCTGTGCACAAGCGAGATTGCAATTTTAAAAAAGATTTGGTCATTTCACATTGAAAGGATAGTGAAACATATAGAGTAAGGAGAAGGATCGAGGGGTCTCAAAATACCAGATCATCTTCACTGTCACCAAAGCTATTTTCAACTGCAAAAGAATATTGAGATATGAGAAAAAGATGGAAAAAATGAATAAGAAAACCAAAGATCAGCTTGACATAAATAGATATACCAGGTCATTTTTAAAAAGTTACAAAATTTTATTGGAAAGAAGAAAACTACCACACACAAGGAAGTTCCTTTTAGAAAAAGAAAGACAACAGAAAATCCAAAGTCTTGCGCGCTTAAATTTTTAGTATAAATATGTAAAATCTGCTGAGAAAGCAATGTACTGTTCACCGTACTGCACAACATCCAAAGCAAGGTCGCACATGGCAAGATAATACAGTATTCTGGAAATTCCTTTCACATTTGTCCTCTGTTGGAAGGAAAAACAAGTCATCTATGGTGAGCTTTTGACTTTAAGTACCCTCTGTTTAAGTAAAACACTTTCACATTTGTCCTCTGTTGAAGGGAAAAATAATGCCATCAAAGGTGAGCTTTTGACTTTAGGTACCCTCTGTTTAAAGTAAAACATATAGACAAATTTAGGGGGCTGGAAATTCCAAAGCTAGAATTTTTAAATATCAGAACCCTAATTAACTAATGAGACATCGTATGACTAGGGCCTTTGGCTCAATGGTCACATAGGAAGGTATCTAGTTTTAAGGTCTTGCGTTCAAGTCTCACCGGGAGATAAGGGAGGCATGTTTGTACATACTCGATATTCAAAAAAAAGTAATGAGACATCAAACTTGCAGCAACCTTGTTCTTGGTCTTTACAAGCTGAATCAACAAAAGATATTTGGACCACCAAAATGCAGTGTTTAAGAGGATTCGTTTAAAATACATAATAACCTATAAAAGTCTCATTCGGGTGTGTCACAGCTTAACTGTATTGAAGTTCCACTCTGTGCTGGTATCAGTTTACAATAGAATCACTGAGAGACAGACTACAAGAGTAACTAAAGTACAAGTTCGTAACATGAGTTAGACTTTACCTTCATCCTCTTCATCACACCACCTGTTCCAGTCAACCTTTATGTATGGAGCAGGCTTCTCTTCTGATTTCAATAGTCTCTTCCACCAACCTTTCTCCTCTTTCTTGATTGAACAGAGAACGCTTCTTATTCCAATACTCACTTTGCATCCCTGCAGCAGTAACAAAAAGCTCCAACTGTCAGATGTTTTTTATGCACAGTGAGCAAGTACTAGAAAGAAACAATTCTAGTACTGAAGAAAACAACCACCATAACTAATGAAGAAGCCAAAAAGATAACTACCTCAGGTGCAATTCTTCCATAAAGTTCCAGGCTGAAGCCAACAGCCCCTTTGGCAGAGAAGGTAAACAGACCATGAGGCTCACTATTCACAGATACATCTTTCCCATCCAACAAGGAAACAGTTAAGTAAATTTTATCAGACCGCTGTGCCCAAAGGACTTCCGGTTGGCGACTGTGAAAATAATAAATAAATCAATAAATAAAGCAGTCGTTAGTATTAGCAACTCAACTTCATTGGTATGCTATAGAAACAAGAAGTTCGTCACCCTGCATCTAATTGACCAACAAATAATGTAGTTCGTGCCTGACAAAATTCCCAGAAAAGCAATCTAATTCTTCTGGGAAAACGTGTTAGATATGTGTCTTTCATATGATGAAATTTTGGAACGACAACAGTTACAGAGAAGTACACTAACTTCCTCCTGTTTGTTTTACTTTCAAGTTAAAAATGCAGAAAAGAAGAGGAAACAAAACAAAACAAAATGGTTCGAGTTAAAAACCACACGACAGACACAACTCCACATTCCAAAGGACGAGGACGTTAACTGTTAGATTTCGGAAGAAAAATAAACTGTCGAAAAGTAAAACCCCAGGTTTTCTTACTCGCGATTGGGAACTTCGGAGAAACCTGAACCAGATCTTGACAAATGAAGAAAGCACGTCCATAGAAAACCTCCCGGTACTAAAAACCAGAAAGAAAATAACTTAGAGAACAATCAACACATAGAGTACGACGATGCAGTTCGCGGCAATTTTACGCAGCATTTCCTGCGTGGGAGGACTCCATCTCATCCGTCCAACCAATAACAACGACAAATACATTCTTAACCATTTTCATTGATTCCTTAAAACCTATAAGCAACACGAGTAAGAAACGACTCGATTAGAAAGATCTGACGAATGAGAAAAAATAGAAAATATGGAAGAACGAAAATCGGAGCAGGAGCTTCTTACCTCATTGCCGAAAAGACCTTGGAAGAAAAAAAGCCAAAAGAGTATTTGATTCAGGAAGAAACCCTAGACCGGAATGCAGTATTTCGATGAAACAGTCTACTGCAGTGGTTGCTCGTGGCGGGTGTTGTCTACTCCTTTTATACTTATTTTTCATGTTTCAACTTTATTTTTCGATTAGAGGGTTGCCCGTATCGGGTTTCCGCTACGGATGCCTCAGTCTGATACGTATCTGATAACATTAACCGATACACTCTCCTTACCAAGACATATTGGGAAAACCTATATAATGCCCCTTTTAATTAGTGGTCATAATAAGTCAATGCCAATGAAACTAAGATTTGGAGGT
Organism: Aristolochia californica; assembly: GCF_029961685.1. Taxonomy (NCBI): domain Eukaryota; kingdom Viridiplantae; phylum Streptophyta; class Magnoliopsida; order Piperales; family Aristolochiaceae; genus Aristolochia; species Aristolochia californica. Next base: position 709,151 of record NW_027181804.1, on the reverse strand, counting down.
GGCAATAGGTCGGGTTTGGTTGAGTCTGGGTCAACTTAAAATGACTAATCACGTAGGAAACCTTTTCTCCCAGCTAATAAATTCAAGATTTTTATATCCACTAATCCATGTGGGACTATTTTTTAATAGTGAATAAACTTGTACTCGATTCATTTATAACTTAGGTCAATTTTTGGTTTGAAAAAATAGGTTAGGTCCTTATGGCCTTATATAGTGGGATCAAAATTTGTCAGCTTTGAATTAAATTAAATCATTGATATAATCGAGTGGTTAAATTAGAAAAATTAAATCGATACGATTGATATTTAATTTTTTTAATTGACAATTGTTACCTAAATAGTTCATTAAAAAAAGGGTTAAGACAAATAATTTTGTTAATTAGTCAATTATATGAAAATAAGCAATAGGTCATATGAATATAATTATTTTTATATTAAGGTTTTTAAATATTTTAAATATTTTTGAATTTTATAGTTTTTTTTTACCATGTGTGACAATATATGTGTACTCCTTACATTAATATGAATTTTATAGTCTTGTTAGAAATCACTTATGAGACTTATAACTAGTATAACTAATACCCCACCCCTCCTCTTGTTTTTAAGTCTCGTGGAAGAGGAGGGAGGGCTGCCCTAGAAAGGTCCTTTACGCCCCTCTTGTTTTTAAATCTCATGAAAGGGGAGGGCTGCCCAAGAAAGAAAGAAGGTCTTCGTTTTTTTTAAGTATCATGGAAGGGAAGGGAGGGCTGCCCTAGAAAGGTCGTTTTACCCCCATAGTTTTCAATTGGATTTATTTGAAAAAAAATAATAATGAAATTAGTTCTCACAAGAACCCGAAAACCCACCGCCGGTGTGGCTTCTATCCGATTTAGTAATTTCCTCACGTTTTGAATGTGCGTAATGGAGTCACTAGTCAGGTGAAATAAACCGTGTTTTACACTAATAAAACTGGATATATATAATCAAGGAATTAACGCAGAGCTTGGTCTGCTTACATTGAGGCTGAAGAAAAAAACAAAAGAGAAAAAAGACGAGCAGTTACGAGGGTGAAAGTGCGCGAAGCATTTTCATGGCAGAAGAAAAACCCTAGCCCCAGAGTGCGAAAGCAACTGTCGTTTTTTCTACTGGTTTATTTTTGCTTTTTGTTTGGTTTTTCATTCTTCTCTGTTTATTCACTTATTGAAGTTCTGTTTGATGGGTGAATCTGAACCCTAACGTACAAAACCCGTGGCTGATCGATGGAGGCCGCTGCTTTCCCCGAGCTATCCTCCAAGCAGAAGGCGGAAACGTTGCAAGCATTGGCCTCGGGTCCGCTGACCTCTTCCATCGCCAAACTGTCGGCTTCTTCTAGGGCGATCCCTTCCGACAAAGATTTTCATTTCTTCAACAATTTCCCGGAGTTTAAAAATCCAATCAAGGACATCGCGGAGAAATCCGAGTTGATGCTGCAAAGCATCGGTTCCTCTTCGCATTTGCTGTTTGGGAATCAGTTGAGTTTCCCCGACGATCCCGACGATTATTTGGACTGGATGGTGAATGTCAATGATGAGATTTTGGAGAGGTTCGATGTTTCCATAGACGAGTTTCAGAGGATACGGAAGGAGCAAGAGGAAACTGGAGGGAGCGTCGGGTCGTTGGATGCGGAAGGGGGGTTTCAGGTGGTTTATGGGAAGAAGAAGAGAGGTGGGAATGAGGCAAAGGCCGCGCAACAAGATTCGGCTCCTAAGGTGAAAGTGGCTTCAAAAGATCAGAAGGTTGGGGCTTCCCGAAAGGTCCCGTTCCATATACCGTCTATTCCTCGTCCTCAGGACAGGTTTAACATCTTGGTCAATAATGCGAACCAGCCGTTTGAGCACGTTTGGCTGCAAAAGAGCGAGGATAGCAGCAGGTTCATACATCCTTTGGTTAGTAAAATATATTTTTTTACCAGTCACCACTTCTTCTAGCGTTTTACTCATTTCTTTTACTTTCATGGCGCTTTCAGTTTATTTTACGAATTCGTAATTCCTTTTACTGGAAGCTGATAAAGTACTTGTCCTTACTCGTAAACCTTAACGTGGTTTACTATCTACGGAATGACACCTTCTCGAGTGCTGTTTTTGGAAGTAATCTGTCGCGTTGGGTTCCAATTATATGTGAAGCTTGGGATTCTGGTGTTTTGAAGTCTTCTTTTATCCATCTATCCTCAGAATACTTTCCGTTTATCTTTTTACTATGACGTTAGAACCCGTCGAAGTCCCTTTTGACGCAACTTCAGCCATCTTTCTCCTTCTGTAAAAGTGGAAAATGTTATTGGATTTTATCTTCCCTAGCGTCAGTTCTTTTCAAGTCTAGTATGTAAGCCACCTACTTCAAAGTTTTCTGAAGACAATGGAATTGTTTACAGCAATTCATTAACCGTGTTTAGTTGTTATGGTATAGTATCGGTATTTAATGTTTGTCTCTGTTTATAAATTTTGATTCAGACTTATCTATTTATTTTCAACTGAAATCAATGGTTTTTGTTGATATTGCACTGTATCATTAATTTCAGCTTACCTCATTCTTCTTGTTTTCAACAGCCCGATGGTCTTTTCTCAAATGCTATTTTTCTCCTAAGTGTTTCTTTTTCTTTTTCATGTATACAGGAAAATATCTCTGAGTCAGATTTTGTTGATAGGGATACTAAAGGTGCCGAGCCGGTTAAACCACTTCCATTAGAAAGTACTCCGTTCAAGCTTGTTGAAGAAGTTAAAGATTTGAAGGAGTTGGCAATAAAATTAAGTGGAGCTAAGGAATTTGCTGTGAGTACTACACTTGAGCGATATTTTCTTCAGTGATAACTGTTTACTCTATCTGTGTGATTCTTCTGTGACAATGTTTTGACCAACAAAATCTTTTGAAATTAACTGTTGGTATATAAGCCTTTATTCCAAATGTTATTTCTGAAAGATGACACTTCTCTAGCTTTTACTGGAGTAATGAACTCTCTTTAAAAGGTGTGGACAATTTGTTTGAAAAAATCTATTTCACCGAGTCATTTGTCTCACAGTTCTTGGCAGCTTTCATCTTCCATCTTTCATGCCTGTTGCTAATAAATCTATCCATGTTGTAAACCTTTGTTTCCCTTGTGTCAAGAATATTGTGTCAAATTTAAGTACACATAGGGCTCAATTTATGATAAATGGCCTGTATTGTGGGCAAACGAAGCAAAATTATGCTGGTGCTCATCTCCCTTTTTTGACTTTTTGATTATGATAAATGAATTAACTGCTCGGGCAACGCTATTGACTTTTTAGTAAGTTTAAGACGAGATATCTGTTCTTTCTTAGATTAGCTGAAATCTGGCATGATTTGAATATCTTACATCTTACCTGTTTTTGTATCTAGGTCGATTTAGAGCACAATCAGTACAGATCCTTTCAGGGACTAACTTGCTTGATGCAAATTTCTACTAGAACTGAGGATTTTGTGTTGGACACACTAAAGCTTCGTGTTCATGTTGGTCCATATCTTCGAGAAGTTTTTAAAGATCCCCATAAGAGGAAGGTGAGTTTTTAAAACTCTCTCTCTCTCTCTCTCTCTCACACACACACACACACACACACACACACACACACACACACATATGTTTTACTCAGTTTTGTGTTTTATTAGTTTGATGGTGCTGGATTTTGTTTTCGTGTACTAGGTTATGCATGGGGCAGACAAAGATATACTGTGGCTTCAACGTGATTTTGGCATTTATGTATGCAATCTATTTGACACAGGACAGGTACATGTTGTTGCCTGTTATCATTTTTTCCAAATTTGTTTTCTCATCCTTGCATGGAATGTTGATGAGGGAATAAGCTTTTCTTTTTAAAAAGTAAGCATTTTCATTAAGAAAATATATGTTGATTTCAATCTATGGCTGGCCAGATTTTGTATTGCTGTTGAACTGGTTATAGCTAAAAGTTGGCTTGGTGGATCTAGCAACACCTTCCATTGGTGATACTAATTTTTTGTCAAAATTTTGAATATTTTTTATATTTAATTTAATTTCGATGTGTTAAATTTTAAAATCTTGAAATATATCAAGTAAAATTTTATAATTAAAATTAAAATGATATGCTGTGTATGCTTCAAGCCATATGTTTTAAGAGTAAAGTTACTGATACAAAGTTTTAAGGGTATACTTAGTTGAATAAAAAGAAGAGCTCTTTAGCATTTGTTGCTGGAACAATAGCGCTTTGAAGACTAAGACTGCTCAATAGGTTTTTTTTTTTTTTTTGAAAAGGTAGGTTAATTTTTTAACAATGTAGTACAACTTTGTGTGTCTCTAGAAAGGAATGAGAGTAAAGCACCTGTAACTCAACTATCTTGATTCACTTGTATTAGTATGAGGTTTTGTTTAAAGTAATCAACGTATGGGGTGAACTTTGTGTGTGATCAGCATTAAAAAGAGAGATTTTTTTAAAGTTTCTGCAATTTGTTGCTTTTGGAAAAAGAGTTTCTGCACATTGTGGCTGATCTAAAGATTATTTTAAGTGTGCTGCTTATTGATTAAAAATTGATGAGCGAAGGTGAAGCCTGAATATGAATTGGCTAGGTGCAGATTTACTTTAATCTCTACAATATGATGATTGCAAAAAAAATTATTCTTGTTCTACACCAAAAGCATGTTCCCTGTTGAATTGTTGTATTATCCTACTAGAAAACCTGCTGTATGGAAAAGGTGGAAGCTGCATTATTTATTAGGGTAGAAAGGCAAACAATGTGCAATGTGAAACTTACAGAAATAGTGAGGTTCAAATACACTTACTGATGTTGTTGTCTATGACTGCAGATCAAAGTTAATAAGTATATTAATAACCAACCAAAAACTAGTCTAGACGGTTACATGGGAGCCATCAAGTAATCAATTTGACAAAGTTCATGGATGAAGATATGAACTTTTTTCTGAAACCTCTTGAAAATAATACTCTTTTATGTCAATGACCTATTTTGATAACAGGCCTCAAGGGTTCTGCAATTGGAGCGAAATAGCCTGGAGTATCTCTTGCATTATTTTTGTGGAGTCACTGCAAACAAAGAGTACTATTTTACTATACAATACAGTTTCTCATGGGCAATTATATTATCTGTATTTTCATTCTTCCTTTTCCCTCTTTTCTTTCTCTCTGCAGTTGCAGTGCTGACCGCTGTTCCTTTTTGCAGATACCAGAATGCAGAGTGGCGGCTTAGGCCTCTTCCTGAGGAAATGATCAAGTAATTACATAGTTTTTTTTTTATTACTGTAATTTGCCTCTCAGGCTATTAACAGGTTATTTCGCCTACTTGTATATGTCCCAACAGATATGCAAGAGAAGATACACACTATCTCTTATATATTTATGACCTTATGAGGGACAGATTGCTTTCAGAATCCAACAATAGTGATTCCCTTCTATTAGAGGTTTGACTTTCATAACCATAAGTTCCCCGTTGCTGTTAATGTTATTTCTTAATATTAATGTTCTATCTGTATGTTCAATTTGCGTTATTTGGAATTTGTTTCTGTTTTCAGCATTTACATTCTCATTTATTGTAGCATTGAAAATCATATCTAGTGTAAGAGGTGAATTTTCTGGGACAGATCTCTTCTTGTCAACCACATGTTCAAGATCTGCTGGGTGATCTTATTAGTTGTTTTAGAAGCTTGAGAAAGAGAGCAGTGTTTTTTTGTTTGTAACGGAATTGTCCACCAAAGTGTTAGAGCAGGCCACCTTCAGATTTGTTGAGTGTCATCTTTGTCTACGGTTAAGGGAGAACCTCCTTGAATTTGAAGGATTGTAGATTGAACTGTTTTACTTTGCATCGTTAGCTACTATGTACCTTTTCTGTTAGGATTTATATGCATACTACATGTAAATTTTGAACAGATCTTTTCGTGCATGTGGACCACAAGCAAAGCATTATACACTATTTTGCTTATAGTAGTGCATATTGGTTTAGGGACGAGTACAGTGATACACTATGTATTGGTTGATAGACCAGCACAGTGCTTCATATATCTAATAATTCAAATAAGCATTTAATTTTCAGGTACCTGATCACTATACTGGTCGGTGAACCATGATATGGACTGTAGCCTGGATTAAGATAATGTGTTTTTTTCTGAATAGAATTGAATAAATATTCAATATTTTTTTCCCTGAATGACATACCGATTACTTAACTTTGCTACTCACATCATTGAACTGTAATTCATGGATGAAATGCGAAGAAGATGTATCCTTTACCATAGCTTTCAGCTAATTAAATTGTTGGTTGAAAAAAGTTTATTTTCTGAAGTTACAGTCTTTATTTATTTATTTTGTATATTTTTCTACTGCTGACTATATTCTTCTGTTGGCAGGTATACAAGCGTAGCTATGACATATGCATGCAGCTTTATGAGAAAGAACTCTTAACAGATACATCGTATCTGCATATATATGGGTATGTTTAATGTTCTTTCAAAGTTTTCGGTGCGTTGAATTTTGTCGTGATGTAAGTGTCTTATGGATTTGCTTGAGCTGTACGATTGCAATTGTAGATTTAATGTTTTCAATTGTTTTGGCTCCTCAGTTTATTGAAAGTAATTTAATTCTTCTTCCAATTGTTCTTGTGACAGGTTACTGGGAGCTGATTTCAACTCAGAACAGCTAGCTGTTGTTGCGGCAAGTAACTCTTGTTTTCTGTCTCGTAAAATTTCAATAATTAAAAGTTAATTTTTGTCTTGCTGTATGTTCTTTTTCTTTCCTTTCTCTGTCTACGTTTGGTGCTGCTGAGCACTTTGTTTTTTGCTTCTGAAAGCATCTAACACATTGAACAACCCATGCTAGCAGTTTTGCTAGGATTGGAGACTTTGGAGAACTGTAATCTGTTGTGAACAGCTTGTTTCTAAATGTCAGACTTGAGAACTGGAGGGGCCTTTTTCATGAGTTGTTGAATCTGTCTTATTTGGGATCTATGTTAAATTATTACTGCTGGAGAGTGGTGTCTAAATCTCTTTCTTCTTTGAGTATGTCTAGGCATTTTGAAGAGTTCAAAATCAGTAGTGTGTTTGATTTTGTTTAAATGTATTCTCAAGTCTTGTGTTGAGTTTTCATATTACCTGTTTCCTGTAGGGCCTTAGTCAATGGAGAGATGTTGTTGCTCGACAAGAGGATGAGAGTACTGGCTACATATTGCCAAACAAAACTCTACTTGAGATTGGTACTGACTCTTTCTTATTCAAATTTCGGAACATCTCCCTTCTATTCTACTAAAAAGCGTGTTCTGACTTTCTTCGTCTGTCTTTTTCTAATTGAAAAGCCAGGCAACTCCCTGTTAGTGCTGGCAAATTACGTAGATTATTAAAGTCAAAGCACCCATTTGTGGAGAGAAATGTTGGCTCCGTTGTTAGCATTATTAAGAGCTCCATTGCTAATGCTGTAGCTTTCCAAGCTGTCTCTGAGCAGCTGAAGAAGGCACGGGAGGAAACCGTATGATGTTAAAATATCAGTCATATTTAGTTCTCATTTGCAGCATAATTTTTTGTTATTTTACAAAGTGGATTTGTTTGTGTAGGCACTCCAGAGAAGTGTTGCAATTGATGAGGGTGATTCAGGAGTTGTGCCCATCACCAAGGATCCTATGAGCGTAGATTCATCATCTGCTCCAGTGGATCATATTGTGCCAAACGATCATCCCATGGACTCTTTAGAGGGGTCAAGCAATCAATCATGTATTGTATCATCTGAAAGCATGCCCATTTTGTCTCAACTCGTCCAAGTTGGTGAAATGGATAGTGGGCAAGAGTCTTTACCTTCTGTGAAACCTGTCAGTAACACTTTCTTTTTTCCTAAAACCTTCTTGAATTCCCTTGTGGTGAGCTTTGTTAATTCTAGGTTCTTTTACTATTACAGGCTGCTGTAGTATCCATTGAGATGCGGAAGAAGCCAAATAATGCCTTTGGAATGATGTTAGGAAATTCAAAAGCTAAGAGAAAGGTTGATCAGGTATGATAATGGTCCTTGGATGATAGTGCCTTTTGAGACTTCCATTTTTTGCTTCTTGATCTCATCAAGCGTGTTCTGTCCTTAAAAAGTCAGTCATCAGTAAATTTGAATTTAGTTTTTGTCTTATAGTACACTTAACGAAAATGAAAATACATTTCCTGAATGGAATAAAGTGAATATCTTTCGCCTAATATGCAGTACCTTTTCAGGACAAGGTCGAGAACAAGTTAGAGCAGATAAAGTCCTCTGTTAGCCTACCGTTCCATTCATTTTCAGGCACAACGGAACTGTCAAAACCGGTTTCACATGAGAGTGCCAAGATCCCTCTTGCAGAGACTGTTGGCAAAACTCAGACTTGTGTGCCGGATCAAATTGAGGACATCGTGCCTCTTGAATGCAATTCAGATGATGAAAACGAAGAATCTGAAAACCCAACAACTGACCACCTAGCAAAGCAGGAAGAAAGTTGCAAAAATGGGGATCCAGAATCAGAAACAGACATGGTCGATGATGACGCTTCATTGGTTGAATTGGCCTCTGGTTTCCAGGATATCTTCCAATCACTGAATCAAAAGAGACAATCAAAACAATATGAGAGGAAACAGGGAGAGAGATCCGAAACATACCCTCCACTGAAGCCTTTTGACTATGCTGCGGCTAGGAAACAAATGAGATTCGGGGAGGTTGACCCAGAGAAGGCGGTTGAAGGTGATGAGAACGCCCTCGAGCTTAAGGAGTCTAGCAGGGGTTCAAGGTTGAAGATGAACGAGAAAGAAGGGACGAAGGATTCACAACAAGCAAGAAGACGACAGGCTTTTCCACCTTCGGGAAACCGGAGTGCAACATTTCGCCAGTGAATTTTCTTTTTCTATCACTATGTTGTTCTCCTAGTCTTTGGGCGGGGAAGTTTATCATTCTCTCATTAACTGGTAACAGAAGTTTTTTCAACAAGGAAAAAAAAAAAAAAGAGCTTTCAGGTCTTCTCTTGTACCGAGTAATTTCAGGCAAGAGATTTTGCACGAGTTGTCCCAAGGTAGTATGACTCGGAACAGTCCAGCTGAGTTGTGGGTTGGTCCACAATCTTAGATGATTTGTTTTCAGTCCTCTCTAGCTTGCTCCCTCACTGTTCTCTTCTGGTTCCTGATCTATAATCAACTATGAAACATTTTAGACCGCACGACCTTCTCCAAATTGTCCAGCCGAGTGAAATGGTTCTCCTTTATTCTACTGGTCGGGATCCCATCAGAACCCAGAAATTAGATTACACGATAAAATGGCTGCAGCCAATTCTCTGGGTTCTGTGCTGCTTCTCCTCTGCCTTTGTCTTCCTCTCCGGCCAAACTCCTCACGAAGCAGGTGCCCGTGGCGTCTCCTACTTCAACAAAATCTTCCAGAGAGCCACCGGTATCAATCTCGACTTCCGCGTCACCTCCCACTAAACCGTGCCGGAGAGCTACACCACAGAGATCCCGGGACTGTTCAAAAATCACCATGGATTTAGCTCTGCAGGATGCTTCACGAACAAGTGGTATCATCAAGAAGACGAACTCTGTAGCTTGCGAAGACTTGCCTAAGGAGCAGTTGAATACCTGCCTCAACGCTTACTCCTCTTTGCAGGAAACCGCCCAGGCCTTTGCGGCGAACAAGTATGACGACGGAGCTGAGCTGGGGACGGTGCTGGATGAGGCAGCACAGTGCGACAAGGTCTTTGAGACGGGAAACGGATCTCTGTTGGCCGATGAGAACAGCAATCTCCGCCAGCTCGTCACCATTGCTCGGTTTTGCTACCAAACACAGCCATTGACATGTTTTCTTCCATGCTCTGGACGGAGCCGTCTCCTTCCGACGTTGTTTCGATAACGGAAAACTTCCCCGTTAGTGCCCCTGGTTGAAATCTGTCCTGGGAAAAGCTAAAAAATATTTTTTTCGTAAAATTTAATTAGTGCCCCGATAAGAACTTGCCAAACTTTCTAAAATATTTTCCAATTTTTCATTAGAATAATTTTAAAAAAAATTAAAATTTGTGGGTTTGTTAGAAAACTTCCCTTTGTTTTTTATATTTTTAAATAACTTAAAATGACATTATACTAATTGAACTGGGTTAAATCGAACCTTGTTATCTTGTTGAGTTGTGACTGAGTCAGTTTTTATAACATTAATTTAAAAATAAAAATTCCTTAAAAATTGAAGTACTAAAAAAAATCTAATTTCGAGGAAAAATGAAAAAATTCTTATCCGGAGTCCGCTTAGTAACCTAAAGTCACCGGCCATGGAGCTGTTCACGTCGATCGTAAGCGTCTCTGGTGTAGCAGCCGTGGCTGATCGCGATGAACGGCCACGATTTCCCTAAACACGTCATTTTCTTTCCGTTGCATCTTCGACGAAACATGAAATTTTAATCTCTCTCTCTCTCTCTCTCTCTGGGCGCGTTGGCGCAATGGAAGGCGGAGGGACTACCTTGTCGGAGATGTACCAGAGCTCGATGCGGATTCTCATCCGAGTGCGAGATGGCGTGGAGAGGCTTGAGCGTCTCGATTCTTCCTCTACAGATACTTCTAAAGCTGTGGATTCGACCGAGCTTGCGTTCTACATCACAAGAGATGTTGCTCAGATCCAATCTCTCTGCGTCGAAATGGATCGGTTGTGGCGATCCGTCGGTGTTAAAGGTCAGCGGGATCTCTGGAGAAGGTGAATAAGTTTTACATTTGAATTCTGATTCTTTTGTCCGTTCGTCGATTTTTTAGAAACGTGTGTCATCCGAGTATTTATTTTATGATAGGTTATGTATTTAGTCGTCTTTTTTTTTTTCTCCTTTTTTCTTTATGGATTTGATGCTATAGGACAGGATGATTCCTCAATCTAGTTGATTTGCGGTGAAACTTGTAATATATTTTATAGTTAAGCTTTTTCTTTTGTAGTTTACCTGTATGTAATTTAGGTTTGTGCAGGCTTCAGTACGAGCTGATTATCTGTTGGATTGTTTGTTTTGTGAATATCGAATGCCTAGGTTTCTTCTGCAATTCGTAGCACATTATTTTATTTTGTGTTCTTTTCCCTGAATTGGAGATTCACAATTGTCTAATTTGATGAAGATATGGACGGTTTCTTTTGTTCTACTTTCACCAATGCGAGTTCTTTTAATGCTTCGAGTACAACCTTATGCATTTATTTCATGGCAAGGATTGAAAGAGAACTTCTGGGTCATAATTGTTCTTTGATTAGGAAACAGGTGGGAACTTTTCTAGGTAGCACATTGTATCAGAAATATGGAGATGTCTTTGTCTAATTGGGCCTCAAACCATTTAAATTATTTTAAGCACTCCATTGCCATTTAATTCTTAGTAATATGGTAGACACCCTGGTGCAAGTATGATTTCTATATTTTCTCATTAAATCACTTCAACGTGTACAGGAAGGTTGAGCGCATTGTAGAAGAGGTTGATTCCTTGAAAGTAAGCCTGGATAAAATTTTAATCCGTGGCCAGAAACGGATGCAAGAAGTTAAAGAGAGGGCAGAATTATTTGAAAGAGCTGTATGTAATATCTTTCTCAAACCTGTTTAATTATTGTTGTGATACATAATACATGATATGTAAAAGTTTGATTGCTCCTAGTGATTTTGGTTCTTCCATTTTTACTCAACAAGTCAGGGTTTAGTATAAAAAACTTAGTGTTGACTGTAATGCAAACTGACCTGGACAGGCTCAAGGGGTTGATGTTTTATAAATTAGTGATGGGATGGCCATATGAGTTGATCTTTCTCTTGTTGAAACTTGGCTATATGAGAATATGAGAAAAAGAGAGATATTAGATGTTCACTTAAAGTATACCACAAAAACAGATCGGAATGCATCAGGGCATCAGCTATTGCTCATAAGTTATCGCAAATGTTGGTCAGAAATAGCAAGAGAAGCTAACAAATAGTACAGCATGCCATTGACAAAAAAACATTACCAAAACAATTTTGAATGCTGTACGTTACCTCTCCAGGAGACTGGGCTTCAATTTTCTGTAATTTCAGTCCTCAATTGCTTCTTCAGATTGAACTCATCTGTATTTCCATTGAGTGCTCCCTCCAAATGGTAGATACTCACAAATTTGGAATAGCCTCCTAGGCATTATTCCATTTTTTGAGGTTTTAAAGCTTTAGTAATGTACATGTGTATATTAAATGAACAGTATATTAGTAGTCTACCTAGCATCTTGAAAATTTTTGAACCTGTATATCCTTGAGTTGAAATTTGATTTGATGTGTTGAGCAGTTCATATTCTTGTTCTTGATGATTTATTGATTTTTTTCGTTTTCGTTCTGCTCTAGAATGGAGAATCCGCTCATGTTTTGAGAATATTTGATGAGGAAGCCCAAGCAATGCAGTCAGCACAAAATTCATCTAGGATGCTTGATGAAGCTTATGCTACTGGAGTGGCCATCCTTGGCCGATATGCAGAACAAAGAGATTACTTGAAGGTAGTTAAAATTTTTACTTGTGATTTGCTTTCCAATCCTTTTTTTTTTTTTCTATAGTTTGTTCTTTCTTGTGTGTTGCTCCACCCTGCCAAAGGAGGCAATTCTACCCTCACTGGCATGCACTTTTTATCATATGACCAGACTTATACCAATTGACTGGTAAACTTATCCAGGGTATCTCAAAATGCAGTTGACCAACTGAGTTTTGATGGTTGCCAGGCTATCTCAGTTGGTAAAATTCAGAATGATGTTTGATGACATGAGAAATAGGTCAAATTTGTAACCTGGGTTTCACTGGACCAGGCTACCTTGTTGGGTCGGTGGTTGGTTATTATGGTTTTGGTTGATAACTCTAATATGGACAAAAAGAAAGAACTCTTAAGCAAATGGGGTCCAGTTACTGTGACTTATTTAGCCTCCTTAATGCAAGGTCTGTTTTGTTTTTGGGGTCATCTCATATTTGGTTTTTCTTCCATCTTACAGAGAGCTCAGAGAAAAGCATTGGACGTACTAAACACAGTAGGTCTTTCAAACTCTGTGTTGAAGTTAATAGAAAGAAGACACCGCCTTGACAAGTGGATTGCTTATGCTGGTATGCTGACCACAATTATTGTTGTCTATGCATTTTGGAGGTGGACCCATTGATCAAATTTACAAGAGTTTGCATCCTTCTTAAAGATTACACTACTCAAAAGAAAAAAAAAAAAAAGATTATTACACTTAATAGTCTTTATCCTTCTTACATTTGCGTTTTTTTTTTTGCCTGTGATTTGTATTCATTTTGCAGTAAAGGATGGGAAGACCTATAAGAGGCAATTTGTGTAAAGTTGCAGAGTATGCTACATTTGAATGGGTTCAAATGGTGTTTACAATGCAAGCAATAGTGTCAAACGTGGTTCTTTAACCTGCTAGTGCCTTATGTTAGTTTAGAATTCTGAGATTAACTGCTGCTAATCTGGACAAAAATTGGAGTTGAAAAGAAACTAATAAACTGACATTGAAGGATGCCAATTAAGAAGCTGGCCTTAATTTGCTGGTGGGGTATGGTAGGAGATTGATTTGAGCATATTGGTCACTAAGGAAAAAGAAAAGGGTAATAAAATTAGAAATCTGGGATCAAGAATAATTTAACCATTTTTCAGGAGGATGAGAGTAATTTACCCTAAATCATTTAAGCTGTGAATTTCCTTTCCCGATTCTGGCAGGTGCAGACAGTCTTGATTGAACAAACAAAAAATTACACCTGATTTCCTCTGAGCACTAGTGTGCGTCTGGATGGAAGAGAACATTCATAGCTTATGCCATTGTTGGTGCTGTTTTGTCCAACGTTTCAATAAGTAAATACAAATTGCAGCAGTAGAAAGACCAAGCGCTGAGACTGCCATTATAGAACTGTTGGTAAGGTTCCGATGCCTGCCGTTCTGAACAAGGTTCAAAATCAAAGGTAAGCCTTCTGATCGGAGTATGTTTGCCTATCTAGGTATTAATAAGAGAGTTACAAAGCTGTTAGCCTCAACAAGGGACATTGAGGCTGTGTTTGGAACAAAGAAAGTGGAGAAAAAAAGAAGAGAAAGAGAAAGATAAAAGAAAAGAAAAGAAGTTTCTTTTCTCTTGTTTGGATGCCCATGGAAAATGAGAGAGAAAATAGAAGATAAAATGTCATTTCTCTTATTTGGATACAAGCGAAAAATAGAAGAGAAAAACAAATTATAATATTTTAAAATTTTCTCTCAAATCTCTATTTCTTTTCTGTTCTCTACAAATTCCATTATTTTGTGAGAGAACATTTATTAACTAAGAGAGAAAGTGATTTCCAAACAACAGAAAATACATTTCTCTCTCTTTTTCCTTTCTTTTATTTTCTTTTCTGTGGGTTCCAAACAGGCTCTGAGTGCCTGACCCAGCTAGGTGTGTGGCATGAGCCAGTGGAATCTGCAATCTATAACTAAATGCACCAGCTCCAAACACCTTTGCACAGTAAAAAAATGACACATTCTAACCCTACTGGTTGGTTCTTTTTTTCTTATCTTTATTTCAGATTGATTAGTAGTCATAACGAGATAAACGTACCTGGATCAGTACAAGTAAAAGCATTGCATTAGCAGGTACAGAAGATAAACTCATCATGCCGGCACGCAGCTCATTGGGTACAAGTCTGGAAAAGAAGCAAATGCATTAGAGTTTTAATCTAATAGATGTATAAGTGCATCTCTGTTAAACAATAAGTAAACAAATAATAACAATTAGTGATGCAATACAAAATTTCAGCTTACATAGTCCTCATTTTTGCTAGAGAAGGTGAAATCAGGCCAACACAGCCGAGGAAGATACAAAACACTGCCACTAAGAACTTAATTTCCTGCAAAAGTAATCGAATTTGATAAGGATAAAACTTTATCTACATTGGTAGTGCTCTTCATGGTGTATCTGTACTACCTGATAACCATGGGCTACCACAAATAAGGCCAGGCTAGCAGTGCTAAATGCAGCAGCAAGTAAGTCCTCCACGGTTGTCCAAAGAGGTCCATTGAGGAACCATGGGCATGCTGTGCTGCCTAACATCTGTGCACCCAATAAACAAGGGTATATCAACGATAAACGAATCACTCGTCCGTCTGCCTGCAATCACAACATAACCACGTGAACCAAACTAGCCCCGCCTTGGAGAGGAACTATAAATCATGAAAATAAAGAAGCAATATTTCAATAAGTGTTTATGATAATTCAAATGAGTGAATCAGTTAAATATTTCTAAACATGAAATTGAACAAAGTTTCAAACATTTTCTACGTATATTTTTCATACAACACAAACATATTGTCGAATGGTCAATGTTACCATACCACTATTATTGGGGCCCAAAGAATCCAGAAAATTTTCACAGAAAATTCAAGGCATGCTTGTGCCCAGCACAGTGACCATATCCTTTTATCTGCCACAAGGATAAAACGTAAAGCACATAAACTTCAAATTTCTACAAGAATATACAAAAAACATGCAGCTTAAGTGCCTTTTAACACTAAGAGCTTTATCCAAACGCAACAGTGATTTTTACCGCCACCAAGTACAAGGCATCTGAGAAACAGAGACCATAAATGTTAACCAGTGAACCACTTCTGTGGTCGGGGATGGAGAGATCCAGGGTGGGATCAACCAAACCTAGTCCTCAGCTAAAAGATACTAAGTTTGACCAGCCTAGCCTGTTTTGCTAGACGGAGTTGATAACAAGAATTTGACATCAGTACTACATAAACACATGGTCATAAAAGATTAAAAATTTATCACTGTTTAATGCATTTTGAATTGTTATTTTAAAAAATGGTGATTCCTAGGTAATAACAGGTATGTCTTGTAGTTTTTTATGTAGATTACCATTTGATAATAGCCAGATCAAATTGATTTGTCACTAGTATTCAGCAAAGGAAGAAGATGCAAAGGACCACATGTAGAACAAATGTAAGAAACACTGAAATCTAATAAGAAGAAAAAATCACGGTTGGCACAAAAAGGTTTAATTTAGACTTTGCAAATACTTTAGCTTGTTGGTTGGAGGCATTAAATAAACTAGGCCTAAATCAGGCTCTACTTCTAGGCCAAGCTCTTCAAAACATTTTGTTATCCTAACTTCCACAGCAGCAACCTTATGGATTCCAGGCTAGACCTATCACTCTAGTTTCTTCGCTAAAGCCAGGAAATTAAACAAGTAATAGAGTAATTGAGCAGCTCTCTCTTGAATGAGTAGGCTTCACATCCACCAAGGTGCTCAGAAGATAGCTGATAAAATTTTAGTGTATTTAACACACCCGATCACAATGTTGCCACAAAAAATCTAGAAACTTATAGGTTAGAAGATTACTTGTGAACAGAGAGGAACTGAACATTGAAATGATGACAACAAATATAATGCACAAAACTTACCCTTAAGAATACAGGCAGAGAAAAGCATTTTATAATTGTTGATGCTAGATGTAGGCACAGATCCGCTCCACCATCTACAGACATAAATAAGACATACTATTGCCAAAATAGCAGCTATAAAGGACAGCAAGGCCACACCTTTTTGGGAATCCAGACTCACTATTAAATTTGCTAATGCTTGGCTTCCAATAAGAGATGCAGATTCAGAAAAGGTCATTAACCAAAAGGAGTCGATCAATAAATCCCGTCTATGGCCTAACTGCAAAGGAAGAAATCATGGGTAAATACAGAGAGTATCATGATATTAAGGAGGAAGTAGAAAGTAGTAAGAAAATCCAAACCTTCTCATGTTCCACCACCATCCATGATTCAAAGCTGAAACCAAATATAGAGGATGCAATGGCTAGACAGACATTTGAGATAATAATAGTTGGGTGTCTGGTAAAACTCTTCAAGAGTCCCACAAATAGATGTAGGATGCAAAATAAGACAGATGCCTTCTTATGACCTCTGCAAACACAAATCACTTTCAGGAACCATATAATATTTTTTTTTAATTGGCTTCGCAACCTTGATTTTACTTTAAATGTGTACACAATCAATCTCTTGGAAAGTCTTACGTGATGCAGTTCAAGTTCAAACTGATTATTTGCCACCTCTAAACTAAATAAAGCAGCCCAGAAATATCCACTTACATCAAGTCAGAAAATACGCCCAAGAAAGTACCCGCGAAAAGAGCTGCAGCACATCCAATGGCGAGAGCAGTCACCATCTGCTCTCTGCTGAATCCATAAAAGCTAAACTCAAGTTCTCCAAAAACAGAATGAAGGCCCCCTACAACTGTACCGTAACAAGATGTAAGAAAAAAGTGGTTTTGGCATTAACAATCATCATTTACTAAACGACTAGATTTACGACGAAACAATCAAACAAACATAATAAAATCCAAGGCATGATCTAAATTTGAGCTCCTTCATTAGTGTAAGAGAGATTAACGGAAGTAATGAACTGCACCAACGTCAAAGTAAAGTGGAGAGGAAGAGTACCCCAAAAACAAAAACAAAAAAACAGATCTGTAAAGCCATAGAAAAACAAAAACTCATCAGAATGAGCAGAAGGTGAACTCAGTCTCCCATTCAGCAGAACTGAAAGATATTCGCTGTAAGAATTCAGTCAATACAGTGACTCACCTGAACAAACAGAATAAACAAATATGAACCGGCTCTGAAACCGGAAAAACGTCGTCGGAGTCGAGTCAATCACGGGCGCACTTCGTGTGGGATTGTTAAAGTAAGGTCGAAACAAAATGGACGAGAAACAAGCAGCGAAGAGAAAGAGATAAAATGAGGTACTCGGTTCCCAGAAATGGGTCTCGATCACGACCCCCATTGAAGGCTTTTAGGATCTCAAAACCCTAAAGAAGAAGAGAAGAGAAGCCAGAGGATTCAGAAGAAGAGAAGAAAAGCCAGAGGATTCAGAAGAAGAGGAAAGAAGAAAGTTGCCAGCTTTGGGGAGGATAATGGCTAACGAGAACTCGAAACACGAGTTGCTTTCGGAACTCCAAAACTGCCGAGAGTGACAACAATCAATAATCAATTCCTTTCGATCTGAGACAGGATTCATTTTTCACTTAACCAAGCTTAGGGGTTAATGAGGAAGCCTGTTCACAGATGATGCCTCCGCTTAGACCACCTCGTCTCGGAGGCCTCTTATTTATGTCTGTTTTTAACCTTAGAAAATAAAATAAAATAAAATAAAATATTATCATTATTATTTTTAAAAATAGTTAATAAAAATAAAAAATAATCAAATTCTATTTTTTATTAATTATTTTAGGGAATAATAATAATCAAATTCTTTTTTTTCTTTTCGGAGAAAAAATGTGGTTTAGGTCAGTTTTTAACCTTAAAAAATAAAATAATTTTTTTTACCATTATTATTGTAAAAAATAGTTAATAAAAATAAAACAATAATAAAAAAATCATAAATTACTTTTTAAAATAATAATGAGCAAATACTTTTTTTCTTCTTTTCTATGGGTCCCACAAACAGACGAAAATGTGATTTGGCTATACTTGTCCACCTGGAAAATTAAAAAAATATTATAAAATTTTAATTAATTAAATCTTCTTTGTATTTTAATAATTTATGTCATAAAATTTTTTTTACTCAACTTCTTGTTTTTTCTTACCTTAAAAAATATTAAAAATAATCGGAAAAATAAATCAAGAAGCAAAATGGTTTTCGATCACTTACCTCTTAATTTTTTATTATTTATAAAAAATTAATTTCAATATAAATACGACCACCGTAATTAATTTTCTCGTTGTTTCCTATAACATCACAAACGAAAAAAATAGACATGAACCCTGAGACAAGAAAGAATCCTAAATTCAAACTTTGTTTTTCATTGATCTGGTGAATAGCAGGAAAAAACAGCAGAAAGAAAGAAAAAGGAATTTGCTGTGAAGTGGTGACATGCTGCACAAAACAAAAACACAAAAGAAACTCAATCAAGATTGAGCCTTTTTCTATAAACTATTCAGAACCGATGATCTGGGGACCCAGATACTCAACCACATCCATTTTCAAGTCCTTTGGCATATCTATCTCTTGTAACCATCCATAACTGCTATCATCTTCTAGTCCTGCAGCTCCATCTGTGACAGAAGAAGAAAAAGAGCTCAGATATGAAACAGTTCTTTTGCTGCATCGAAGAGAAAAAGGGCTTGATTCTGGAGTATTAAAGTGAATAATAGTGTGGACAATTGGTGTTAAAGCAGAGTTTGAATGGTTCTTTAATTACTAGTAATTGTCCATGGTTTCTCTTACCAGTGACATTGGAGAAGGCAAATTCTTTGTAGTAATTGCAGTCTCGGTCATTCTTTATGGAGTAGGGAGGACCCATAACGTCAAGCACTGCACAAGCTGTGATTGCAGTGAAGGCATGAATATTACCCCCAGAAGATGGATATAGTACAGAAGTTCGTGGAGCTGTGAAGACAGAGTCCTGTTCCAGCTTGGCTAACCTGACTGCTAACATTATTCAACCAAGATTAATGTTTCCTCAAATGATACAAAAGTTGAAGCTACAGCAAAATAAAAGACAGATAACATCACCCCGCATGTAAATGAATAGTGTCTTAGAGATACTCACGTGTTTGCTTAGAACCATCTGTCTCAACAGGGCCAACCCAATCATACGATTTGATGTGCATGGTTCCTACTAAAAGTTTGTTGAAAACTGTCATGTCAGGGTGATTATGGAGAGGAATGACTGCTGTAGGAGGGAGAAAGAAGATGCACAACTGCAAAAAATCAGCAAACAAATTAACAGTAATTCAGGATTGATTGCCTAAAGAGCTACATCAAGTGAAACCTGAGGGTGAATACTGATAGAGATCTTTTATCTTATTCTTTAAATACATGATGCATGAGTTTGAACATAAATAAATGAGATTACTGTGTAGTTGGGACTAGGGTTCCACATGGCCAGGTAAACATGGATTTGGGAGGGATCAGGTTGGGCAAGGGGCTTGAACAGTTGAACTCGTCCCTTGCATTTTCTAGGAGTACTGCATGACTCGCCCCAAGTCCAACACTCCAGTTTTGGGCTCAGGAAAACCCAACCCAAGCCTCCAAGTCACAGTTAAAGAATAGTCCCATATGGATTAGTGAGTACAAAGATCTTGAGTTTATTAGTTAAAAAAAAAGTCTTTAGTCATTTTGGGATACCCAACTTCACAGTCACAAAACCAAGAATGTGAAATAGTATAACGGTAGGCAAACTACATAAATATGTGAAAGCTGTGGGAATGGTAGATGAACCAATATGAGGCAAAGAGCAAACAAAAACCAAGCTTTCTTTCATTTTCTTCTCCTAGTATTTATTTGTATGTTTGCTCACTAATACAATTTTGAAAGGGAAAAAAAATACATGGTAATCGCACTTTCCAACACTAAATTAAAAAGATGGTCGATGAAGATTTCAGCCAATCCAAATAAAGATTTCAAACTCTGTCTTCGTCTCAGAGAGCAGACCAAGATTTTCAAGACATAATACAATTAAGTGTTCCAGTAGTAGAATTCATGGCTTCATAAAACTGTGCAATTCATGGAGCCATGACACTCTCAATTCTTTTCTAGACTGACTACTGGTCTTTAATGGCGGAAATTCTCAAGTATAAGAACATAAGACCAATGAATTTTTTTAAGGAACGTGGTATATTGGACAAGTTAATTGGTCGGCCAACAAGCAGCCCTGTACAGACATCTCTTATTTTATTCATTCGAAAGGTTAACTAAGCTATATTAGGTGAAACAGCAGTAGATAACTTACTGAAAAGTTGTCGCATTTGTATATTGTTGTGCATAGTATTGCTGGAGTTCCCTCGACGGAATCTTTCCCTGTAAAAAAAAGCAGATCTCTGCTCAACCCCACGTCTTCTGGCTTCATATTATCTGCAAAATAACACAACCCTTAAGCACCCACTACCAAACAATGCAAGCTAAATTCATCCACAATAATTGCTTGAATTTCTGATAATGATCAAGCACATCTTTTCTCCTCGTCACAGATGAAAAAAAATAAAAATAAACGGTTTTTCTGGTTGTAAATTGACAACCAGCCGTTTTGTTGATTGGTATATCATGGATACGCTGCAGCAATCCATGCAGGATTCTTCGAATCCACCAGAAGAAAATATGTGAGGCCTTGGATATCTGTAAGTCCTTCTCGAGCTAAATACAGCGGACAACTTTCCATTAAGGCATGAACATATAACTCTCTGGTTTTACCGAAGGACCAGATTATGAATGACAACCCAGAGACGAACGGCAACAACAAGCATTAGAGATTTGAATACTTACCCAGAAGCAGCTTCAACTTCTCCACGTCTCGAGGCGAAGGAACCGTGCCGGGGCCTTTGAACACATCCTTGCACGTAGTGAACAGCCTCTGAACCCTCGAAGGCACCAAGTATGGGATGCGTTTTGTTCTCCTATGACATTTTTTACGGATAATTCCGTTTCCTTCTCTCAGCACTTCTCCCTTATTCACCACCAAACTCGCCTCGGTTTTCATCCAGGCAACTCACAGACAAAAGATCAAAGAATTTTCCTCCAGGGCAAGTCCCTCAACACCGTATACCTCTCCTACTGTGCAAAAAAATTGAGACTTAATACAGTAACACAACACTCGGATTCCGCTACAGCGGACTGAATCCCGCCAACCGAACCCAAAAACCAGTTGTTTATATCCCCAGATCCAGAGTCCAGAAAACGTTTTTAAAAAGGGTATAAGAAAACCCAGGAAATTTTCTTCCACGTTTCCCCGTTACAACCACCTCCGCGGATCCAAACCCAGCTCGTTCACACTCCCCTCTACCAGATCCAAATTCCAAACCATCATCTACCCAATTCCAGCAGCTATAAAAAACACCGTGGTCCCTTTCAGAACAAACTCGGATCACGAATCTCAGACCGTAGACAAACAGGAAAAAGCAGTAGATCCTCATTATATACAAATCAAGAGGAAGAAGAAAACTAGGGGCCATGGGATTCTAGGCGGAAAAAACAGGCATTGAAATGACCTCCGACTAACCTTTTTTCTTCTTAAAAATTTCAAAAACCTCTGAAGCGAAAACTGGCAGTTTCCTTTCCCGCCCCTCTTTTTGAACAAAACTACCTTCCTTCAACCGTCCCTGGTTTTCTTCTTCACCAGCTGACACGCCCACACCATGCCAAATCATGTGGAATAACCCCAACTTAGAAGTGATTATCCCAGTGACACGTGGGAGGATCTGGACTGCATTGATTGTGATAGAAATATGTATCCGAGGGTCCGAAATCCGAGACAATCTAATGCTTATCTTGAAATCGAATATATCCAATTCCCATATTTATTAAAAAACAAATAATTAAAATTTTCCTCAAATTGATAATTTTTTAAAAAATGTTAGCCTTTTAATTTAATAAATTTGTTTATATTTAAATAATTAATATTTATAAATATGAATATATCAATAAATCAGTATATAGTAAATAAACATTTTAATATAAACCAAATAGATTTTAAAAATAAGAAATTATTTAATATTAAATTAATTAATTATTTTAAAATTTAAAAAAATTCCACTTTGCCCTAATCCAAATAGATTTTTAATATTATATCTATACAAAGTATATAGTAAATAAAAAATTTACACCCTGCAAAATTTTATTAGGAAGAGTGTTAATAATGGGTTAAGAGGTAATTGCATTAATTGAACTAAATTAGGCATTTAGACTTAGTTAATGGGGGAGGACAATATGGGGTACAATTAATCAATTCATCATAATTTCTAGCCTCCTCTCACTCCCCTTTGGACTTCAATATTTATGATAAGTTGATAAAGCAATTAAGATGTTGAAATTTTAGAGTAAAGAGGTGATTGGTGTCACAAAGTTACAAGTATTTAAATAAATATTTGTGTTAACTAGCTTAAAACTTAAAATTTGAGGTGTATTTGTACCATTTTTTAGGATTGTTGAATTTAGGACCCCATGAATAATACCTAGAACAAGGGGAGAGAAAAATAAAAAAATAAAAAAGATAAGAGTTTTCGGGTAGAGAGAGAAGAGAAGGAAAATAAAAGAGAGTAAAGAGAGAACACTTCACATGAGAGAAACTCTTTGTATGAGGACTTTTGTTGACATCTCTCGAGCTCATAGTGGGTCCCACATTGTAACAAAAACAAAAAAAATTTTACTTGATTCTTCTTGATACATCTTGCTTTTAAAAAAATATTAAAAAAATAACTTCAAATTACTCGAATCTAAAAAAAACATAGAAGCGATCATCGTTTACCTCTGATTTTGATTTTATTATTTATTATTTAAAAATTTTAATTTATTTGAGTGTAAGCACAAAGATTATAGCTAATTTTCTCTTTATTTTCTATGGTGGCACAAATGTAAGAAAATCGGTCAAAGGAAATTTTTTCCAGTGGAGAAATTTTAAAGGATAAAATCAGTCAAGGAGAAAATAGTTTTTTCATCATTTTTAATGTACACTATGTAAATAAACACTTGGGTCAGGTTAGGTTTTCAATTTCAGCCCTAATGAAGAGGCTAAGTTTATAGTATAGATTTGTGAAATGAATATTATATAAAATATATGACTTCCAAGTGTAAATAAAAGAAAATTACAATAATTATATATTTATGGAACTCATTAAGTAATAAATTAGAATTAAAAATTATTATTAAGTATTAATTTAATAAAAATAACTTAAAATATGTCCATATAAAAAAATCATTCCATATAGATTTCCTTGAAATCAAGGCATTTATAACCTAATTAAAAGAGAAAATTTAAACACAGTTTTTTTATTAAAACATTTTGGAAATTATTAAAATATTTTGCGTAATTCATAAAATAATCCATACATAAATCAATGGTATTATTTTTTTTAAAATTAAATAATTTAAACTTAAAATACCATTTAATAATAATTTAAGTTTATGATTCTGAAAATTATTTAAATTAAGTGTGGTATTTACTTGTTAACTTTATTACTTCAAGGGACATGAAACGTGTCGTTATCGGTTGGCGAGCATCAAGATGTGGTCCCCACATTAAATAAGCGGGGGCCGGAATGTACGATCCGACAAAGTCTCGACTCGGATGGGACCCTCTTTGTTCGATTGAGGCTCCTTGCGGTACCGTGGCCCACCTGTAAGTTTCTCTTATTTCAACCCATCCTGGCCGTCCATTCTGAAATAAATAAAATGGATCGAGCAGAAGCATGCTTAATTACTTACGAAATTATCCTATAAGCGAGGGGCTTCGCTGGAACAAAAGCGCAAAAAACCGAAAAATCGCAGCTTTTCTTTTGTCCACTTCGAACGCTGAGAAAGCGAAAGGAGAAGAGCAGCGTCGGGTGCGAGAGGCGGCGGACGAATAAAGGTCGTCTTCAACGAGAATCTCTCTTTTGCTTTCCGCGCCTTTCATGTAGTTTCGTCGAGATTCCATCCCCAGCGCCAGAGAGAAATTAAAATACAAAAAGATTCAGCTGAAAAAGAATGGAACTCGATGGATTTTACTGCGTAGAGCGTCGCTGGTAGTGGAAACTGGAAATTGTCGGTTTCCGCGTCCCAAACTGTGACTTCCTGATCCATCTCTGTACGTATCTTGTGAGCTTGCCTGGTTCTTGGTCCCCCGCGTTTGCATGGCTCCGATCCGTGACCAAAATTGACATTGGAAAACAATGGAATGTTCTGGACGATGGAGATGCAGGCAAGGTTTTTGAAAGACTCAAGTTACCGGTTGCGTAGATCTGTATCGGCTGGTGTGAATTTGTAATTGGAATTTGGAAGATTCACCTTGTCGTAGTCCTGTTTAATTAACTGCTTCTAGATGAGCAATCTGGTTATAGCTGGAGAATGCTATTTTAAAGCAATTGGTGCTAATAAGGTTGACAATAAGAAAACAGAAGCCGCATTGTGCTACCTGGAGTTTGATCGACTTGTTATTTTTTAGGGAATTTAGAAGATCGCAAGTGAAAAGCAGTGACTCCTCTCTGACTGATATCTTCTCGCATCCAGCTTTAGCTCCATGAGTCCTGCGACCTGCGAAAAACCGAACTTCACCGAAAGATGTCACCGAAGAAGATTTGAAGCTCGTAGATACGAAGTAAGAGATTTTAATTGCCGTTACTGTTAATATTTTCTTGTTCTGTGCTTCCTTTCAGCTATACTGCTTCCTATTTTCCATTTTCAATCTGGTTTTCGTTTTCAGTAAGGATAAGATTCCATGATTTAGACTCGAACGCCGTTGTCGAAGATGTATCTCTCGCGATATGGACGGTTCAATTATAACATGACGTTTCTGGTGTAGTTGGTAAACTGCAAATTACAGAGATTCTCCTCGTAAAAATACCTTAATGGGAAACAAAAACACTGAAGTAGTATCTTTAAAACTTACTAATATCTCGTACACAGTTACTTAGCTCTCTGTGATGCAAACTAACAGCCATATTAATTTTTTTTATCGTACTTGCAGCTCTTCCATAGTGTTGGACAGCACATCCGTACTATTGAAGACACTCCGCTGAATGCATCTTGGCACCTACTGCGGGTAGCTGACTGCTGAGAGAACAGCTTTTCTCTTCCACAGTTGCATCGGCGCCGTGAACCCTGCAAAACTTACTCGATTGCGGGCTTCTGTAAGTGGTACTCAGATGGCGAAAAGAGACTCCGCAGCTCTTTTCCTTTTCTTTACCTTCTTGATGATGATGATCTCTTACAGCTACGAGCTACAATCCTCTCAAGTCCAGACGCTTCTGAGAATTCAGCGCTTGTTAAACTCACCGCCAGTTTTAAGCAGTTGGAACTTTTCCACGGATTTCTGCAACATCGAGCCCTCCCCTTCTCTGACCGTCGTTTGTTACGACGGCACTATTACTCAACTGCATATCATTGGCAAAGATGGGTCTCCAGCGTTGCCCCGGAATTTCTCTATACGTTCTTTCTTCACGACTCTGGTAAAACTTCCGAGCTTGAAAGTCATTTCGTTGGTCTCGCTCGGTTTATGGGGACCTCTACCTGCCAAAATCTCCCGTTTTTCTTCCCTGGAAATACTGAACGTGAGTTCGAACTTTCTTCACGGTGTTATTCCTCCGGAAATCTGGTATCTTCGGAACCTCCAAACTCTAATACTAGATAATAACATGTTACGGGGTCATATACCTGACTGGGTGAGCGCGCTCCCTGTTCTTGCTGTATTGAGCTTGAAGAACAATTCTCTGAGTGGACCTTTGCCCGATCCACTGAGGACTCTAGAGAATCTCAGAGTGTTAGATTTATCAAACAATCTGTTGGCAGGAGAAGTTCCCGATTTTAGCAGCTTGACCAACCTTCAAGCGCTCAAATTGGCGGACAATTTTTTGGGACCCCTCTTCCCGACTTTGGGAAAGAAGCTCGTTACTCTAGATTTGAGAAACAACAGGTTTAGCTCGGGCGTTCCTTCTGAAATTGCATCCTTTTATCAGCTGCAAAGGCTAGATATTTCTTCGAATAGATTTGTGGGTCCTTTCCCGCCGTCATTGCTGTCTTTGCCTTCAATTCATTACCTTAATATATCGCGGAACAGATTGTCTGGAATGCTTTTTGAGAACCTGTCTTGTAACGGCGAGCTTGAGTATGTTGATTTATCCGCAAACCTTTTGAATGGGAACTTGCCCATTTGTCTCCTATCAGATTCGAAGAGCAGGGTAGTTCAGTACTCGCGAAATTGTCTAGAAACTGCCGTCCAAAATCAGCATCCGCACTGGTTTTGCCAGAACCAAGCTTTGGCAGTGGGAATAGCAAACCATGACAAAAAGAAAAGTCAAACAAATAATAAAGTAATTGTGTTGCTAAGCACATTGGGAGGGATAACTGGGATGATTGTGCTTGTCAGTCTCTTGATATTACTGGTTCGCAGAAGAATGAATATGCGAAGGATGATAAAAAGGCCTCCAAGAACATTGGTTGCAGAAAATTTTTCCACTGGTATTCCATCAAAGCTCCTTTCTGATGCAAGTAAGTTCCTGTTTTCGGTTCTTCCCCTAGTCTTGTTACCATGTACTGTCATTATCATGTAAACTCTGATTTCAGAGCCTTATATTTCCAATTCTAGATTGTTGCCCGAGTGACAAAGCATTAACATATCCTTCTCCTCCTATTGAAAGGATATATATCTCAAAGCATGAAACTAGGAGCACTTGGTCTACCGGCTTATCGAACATTTTCTTTAGAGGAGCTTGAGGAAGCCACAAATAACTTTGACACATCTAGTTTCATGGGCGAAGGTTCTCATGGACAGGTATACCTTATCCTTTTCTCGTTATCCTGAATATTGAAACTTTTGCATCTTGAAAAAATAAAAATAAAAATATTGAACACTACTGCAAAAAGTGCATTTGATCCTCTGTTTTTTCACGTATTGGAACTTATTATTATGTAGTTTACAAGTCCATGTCAGCATTAACAGGGTGTTTTCCATGGGTGCGTTGGATTTTATCCAAATATAAATGACAGTTGAGGAAAAGAGGTTTAGCTAACTATTACAGAGATATTCACTAAACTTAGATATCTAAACAAGCATCCGACTCTCTCAAAATCAAACAGGTGGGTTGGTGCCTGAGATGGGATCTGTAGCTCTAGATCTTAGGAAAGAGCAGCCAGAAAAATGTTAGAACTAAGTAATGGCTAGGGATACGCATACAAGTCCAAAACAAGATTAGAAAACACTGCTCTTGGAATATAATGTTGTCAAATGATTTTGTCCACATAATACTAGGTGCAAACAAACAAGGGAAAAGCCTGAGGAGCATATAACTCCTAAGCCAGCAAGACTCCTCACTTTGTTGGAGGTCATATGTTTCCATGTTGAATCTGTGGATAGTTTATGTCAGAAACAGTGTTCTTGACAACTTAGTCCTTGCATAATTATTTTTCTGCCGTAGATGTCTTATTTGAGAACTTTTTCCATGTTAGGCCTGTTAATAAAAAAGATAATCAGCTTGCACTTAATTTTTTATTTTTTATTTTTAAAATAGATTGTATATTTCTTCTCAAGTTTTCTTTCAAAATCTCATTGTTTAACTTTTAACTGGTTGTGGTCTCAGATGTATAGAGGTAGGTTGAGTGATGGCTCCCCCATTGCCATAAGATGCTTGAAATTGAAACAGAAGCACACTACTCAAAATTTTGTTCACCACATTGAATTAATTTCAAAGCTCAGGCATCAACATTTGGTTAGTGCCCTTGGTCACTGTTTTGAATACTATCTGGAGGATTCGAGCGTTAGCAGAATATTCATCGTATTTGAATACATAGCAAATGGAACTCTTAGAAGCCACATATCTGGTAAGCCATCCTTTATAGCAAGTCTTGTTGTTTTAAACTCCTTGCTAGTTTATATTTTCGCCCTCTTTCCCTTTGCTGATTTAATCATTCTTACCTTATCATTTCTGCAGGAGCTTCAGGCCAAATCCTGTCCTGGGCACAGAGGATATCGGCTGCCATTGGCATAGCAAAAGGTATCCATTTTCTGCATGCCGGAATTGTACCAGGCATTTATGCCAATAATCTGAGGATAACAAATGTACTGTTGGACCGTAACCTTGTTGCAAAAATAAGCAGCTACAATTTGCCAGTGTTGACTGAGAATATGAGAAATGAGGTCAGATGGAATTATATGAACTTTTCTTTTTCCTCTGTTTGAAACTGAATATTTATGATTTGACAACTTGGACAATCTATGTTACTGAATTTGGAATATCTTTTTTTACAACATTGCAGGATAGAACTGGTGTGTCTTCAAATGTTTCAAAAGATAAATGTGCCCCTGGCAGGTATAATAAACTGCTAATAACTTGAGCAGATTTTGAGAAGGAGACCGCCTTGAAAGTTTTTTTTTTCCTTAATCTCATTGAATGTTTCCTTAGTTTTGAGTACAAATGTTTATGTTCACATTAGTACATTAATATCCACATTTATTATGCATTTTACAACAAGTAAATTATGATTTTCTGATTTGCAAGTTGCTACATTTTTGTTCGCTTGATAATCTTGTTTGATAATAATAACCTGGAAAATCTTGATTTATAGGGTTAAACAGGATGATAAGACCGATATGCATGATTTTGGGGGAATATTACTAGAACTTATCACTGGAAGCCTCATCATGTCCCAAGATGATGTGGATGCGGTGAAAGGTCAGGTATGGAATTCGTCACTATCACTGCATTTTGGTAGTGGAAGTAAAGACCTAAGAGGATATAAATGTTTGGTTGTAAAGTTATTTTAAGTCTCAAGAGGAATGCATTGGTCTGAACAGATAAATTTAGTTAGATTGCACTTATTCAATTAAACAAACATAGACACCTTAATACTACTGATGAATGCTTGCTTACTCAGCATCACTCAACAACATGAATTCATAATTCTTTGATATGATATGCAAAGAAAGGCTATCAACCGACTGTTCCAGGTTCTGTGGTTAAGCTATCTAACTGAGAGTAATTCAGCCTTGTTTCTCGCTTACTGGAAGCAAAGATGCCTGAGCAAGGTTCACTTGGTATCTAAATATACAAGTGCCTGACTCAAGTAAATTTTGGCTTTTACTCAATTTTTGTAAGCTCTTCTGCCAAGAGCTTGATGTAAATGAACTCTGGAAGCCAGGACCCCATATAAAAAGAATTGAAGTAATGAAACACAAAGTCTTAAATATGTTCTATTTGGGATATTTTGCATAAGAAGCCCAAGTTGGATTCCTTTCTGGTCTCTAGAACTTAGTAGCCACCCTTACATTTATATTTCAATTCTGACTCACAACAGTTACAAGCAAGCATAACAGTAGACGAATCTGCTCCAAGGAGCCCAGTCGATCCAGCAGTACTAGCAAATTGCTCGGATGAATCTCTGAAGACAGTGATGCAGATCTGCATCAGGTGTCTCTCTAATGAACCAACAGAGAGGCCTTCCATTGAAGATGTGCTCTGGAACATGCAGTTTGCTGCTCAGGTTCAAGAAACCTGGAAAGGAGACTCTCAGAGCGGTGGTGGGTCTCCAGAATCACCTTACAGACCTACGAAGCTGCAAATCTCTGTTCAACAACGATAGAGGATTCTCAACACCAAGGTGTATATGTCTCCCCTTTGCAATGTATAGTGCATATCAATCGGTACACTGGTTTCTTCTGTTGTTATTACTGCTTGTAGTACAATACAACTCAAATGAATGGAACACAAATTTGTTCCTAATCACTGTTACTTTTTGTTTTTTTAATCTCTCCCTCCCCCAGCATGGCTTTGTTACTAATGTTCATTCGGTCCATTAGCTTTCAGGTTGGTGTCCTCGGTCTCCAACTCCCATCGCACGCGTGGGTAGGTAAGCGAACTGGCTTTGCATAAATATAAAAATATATATGGGTCTGTTTGAACCAAAAGAAAAAAAAAAAAAAGAATTTAACCATTATTATTTCTAAAAATAATTAATAAAAATATATAATAATTTTTTTATTTTTTTACTGGCAATTTTTTAGAATAATAATAATAAAAAAAAAAATTTCTTTTCATTTCTTTTCTATGGGTTCCGAACAGACCCCTACTGCCGACATTCTAAGTATCACAAGGACAAAATGCTCTTCTTATGTAAATCACATGGATAATAAAGTAGTTTGTGGTGAAGGAACGACATATCCCCTCGCTTTCAGTTATCAAATTATCAAAGAAATTTGCTTCTGTTTGAATCCTCTGATGTGAGGATGTTCTTGCAATAATGTTCCATGCCTTTTCTGAGTGCAGTCCTCCTGTTGGAAACCATTATCGATTGTGTACTCCGGTATATATAAAAGCTGAAATTCACTTTTTACCGTGAATCTCTTTTATCTTCCATGCAGCATATTAGATTTGGGCATTTCTTTTTTAATTGCAGATGGTGATCTCTTTATTGGTCCAGACCACAATCCTCAAAGTTCAGATGATTCCTTTCACTGCATAGAATGAAGTTAATGCTTCCCAAACTCTGGAAGTTGAAACTTTATCCCTTTCATACAATAGAGCTTATCAAGTCCACTGACAATTTACAGGCCAGATATTTCATGACCCAAACCCTAGCAGAAAAGGCTTCAGAAATGATCACATGACCATACTCTTCAGAAAGGACTGGAGACGAAGAGCAATCAATGCAAGTGATCAATTGCAGAAATATTGATAAACCACAATGAAGACTCTGTGGCACTCTAGAAGCTGGAATCCAGGCTCCTATGGAATGGAACGAGACTTTGTAAATCCACTCATTATTGAAGGGGATTCGGCCAAAGTCATGAGCTGCTGGAAGTATGAACAAGATCAGCTAATAGTCTTTCAGATTCACTAGCAAAAGAAACCTCCACTGAGCATCTTGGTCTCTGTAGATCCCTTCTATAGTAATTCCTTTTAGTTCTTTATCTTATAACATGTAATCTGATTCGGCTTTTCAAAAAAAAGAAAAGAAAGAAAGACAATGGTGAACAAATATGAAGCATACTGCTAGGGCCAAGAATATCCTTAAAAAGTTATCTGCTTGAGATGCATTCCAAACCAGTCTAAATTAAACCAACTTGCCAAATTGTAACCCTTGGCTCTCACAGTTCAGTTTAATTAATACTATGTATCGGCTATAATCCCTTTATACACAATATATTAAGACATGACATAACAATATTACACGAAAGCGAGCCTGCTGGAAGAGCGTAAAAAGCTAATGATGCAAAAAAACGAAAAAAAATAAGTAACGTTCAGGAGCCGAAACCCAGAAGCAATAGAGTCCTCCCAAGAACAATTCAAGCAATACTAGGTACTCCCTAATGATTGCTACAGTTGTGAACAGACATTCAACTCCAAATCATTTCTACCTTTCTTCTGGCACCAAGAAGATGCACATTTGTTAATCAGCTGTCCAGCTCTGCTCCACTATCTCACGAACTCGGCGGTTGTACTCTCGCTTGTTCTCACTGAACATCCGAGCTGCTTCTGAATTCGCTGGAGAGTTTGGATTCGGGTCACAAAGGAGGGACTGGAAGATCACAGATAAATGTCATGTAAATGAATTGCTCTCTACAGAACTTAAAAATTCAGCTTAAACATGGTCTTCCATCAAATTATAATGCTCCAAAAACTACAGCCAAAAAAGTAAATCAATGCCCATTCACACATGGATCACCTTCAACACTAAATTGCACCAAAGGGATTTTTTTTCCATCAGAGTCTAGCATTGATATTTATTACGGAACACAAAAGCATAATAAATGTAACTTCTTTTATTTTTTATTATTCGTTAATTTTGTTTAAAGAATGAATGCCAGTTCAAATTTTAACTCATCTGTCAAACTTGAAAATCTTGCCGTCTAGGCTTCAATAACACTACTTAATGAATAAACAGGTACAGGACAAACACAGATTTAGGTAATTAATGGGTAATTAGAAGATAGGTGAGCTACAGAGCATAAGTTTGTGGTTGAAAATAGATCATGGTAGAACTTCAATCATGCAGTGTCTAGGCACAAGTAGGATTATCTTACATTTAGATATGTAGACATACAAACAGGACATTAGAATCACAAAATTACAATCACTGATACCTGATTGTTTATACAAATGTGCAATAGGCAATTGCTGTCACCATATGCAAGCCTCCACAACTGACGAGCAGTTGAAACTACTAATTTGTCACAAGAAAAGTACCTAATAAGAACAACTCTCTTTCTCTCTCAAATTTAGGATGAAAGAAACCCTTTTTTGTTGGGTGGCACCAAATCTTAATCAAGGGCACCCTACTTGTAAAATTTGTTAAGCTCCATAAAGTTAGAAAACTGATGCTTTCTGCAAACATGAGTGTGACAGAGACAAGAATGTTGATTTGGGTGCATGGCAGATCTAGGAAGACAAAATCAACGATAAACATACGAGAAAAAATGTTATTTCTAAAAAAAAGTATTGGCAACAAAGGAGTAGCACCAATAGATGAGAAAGATAATAATGCTGTTTAAGATGGTTTGGACATGTTAGATGTAGATATAAGTAGTACATGTGTGGGAAAGATTTTAAAAATATGGATTGATGGATTGACAAGAAATAAGGAAAGCTGAGATGAGATGAAGGCATTAGGAGAAAGACATTTGAAATGTCAAAGGAAAATATCCTTGGGATTTGATAAATCAGGTGGAGGAAAAATGATTCATTTGACCTCGGACTATGATGATATTTAGGAGTCTGTCGTGCATGTTAACAGCCTTCTAATTGATCACCAAATTCAGTTAATGGAAATCACTACCACATTGATAGTTGAATTTGTAAATTTGATAACTACCAATAAAGAAAAAAATCCTCAAATGAAGTAAAAAATCTTTCTGTTGTCAGTTCTAGCAAGCACCTTGTTCAAATAGAAGAACAGAAATTTGATGATAACTGAAGGAAATTTCTGCCTTATGAGGGCAGAATTGCACATGGGTAGTGGATACTAGTTTTCCATCTAGCACCATCTATTTGTACCTTAACAGTCTTAGCATTTCAGTCAAAAGTAGGCAAGGCTAGCCAACATGCATCAAACGGGCAGAGATCAGTAACTGATAGGGCACAATGAGATTAAACAATTTAAATTTACCTTCCTCAGAAACAAGAAGTATGTAAGGTGTAGGTGTAGATAATAGAAGAGTCTAATCAAATGAACTTGGTTCAGAAGTCAAAGACCATATCTCTGATTCCAGAAGATCTAACATGATTACCGATACCCATTACAAATATTAAAGATCAAACATTAAGTTCATGACATGAAGTCAACAATCACCTCGATTTCTACTTAGTTAAAAATAATTGCACAAAAAACAACCTGAATGGAGGTCAGTATCGCTGCAACATCATAAATTGGACTCCACTGATTCTGCAAAATATCCAAGCAAATACTTCCGTCTGCATAAACTGTCCAATATTCATAAAAACACTTTCTGTTAGAGGTGGAAACATCTCAAATTCGGAAAGCCTACCAAGCAATTTTAGATGATTGTAGATTTGTATTCTGATTTGAGCTTCCAACTTACTATTTGGATGGAACATTCGTGAGACAAAACGAACTGTTGGAGGCTTATTAGGATAATCCTCGGTAAACTGCAGCGTCAGCTTAAACGTGCCTGGAAAATCTCAAGGAAAAAAGACTAGTTGCTTATTTTGAAAACAAATACAGTTGAGATCATCCAAAGTTACAGGTCAGACACATTTTTATAAGTTAATATTAAGATGCACACACAACACCTCTCAAGCATGGAAAGAAAACTTCAAACATAATCATTTTTTGAATGGAAGGTTTCTAATGCTAACAATAAATACACTAACAGACCCTAGCCTTATGCAACTTTCCCATAGAATAGGCCAAAAAACTAAAAAAGGATCTGAGTCCCAAAAATAAATATTCTGGTCTGGTGCAAAGAAGGCGAGCAGTCAAAATATAAACAAGCACATGTGCAAACAGCAGAACAACATGACAGAAACAAGTCCTGGAGCAGGAAAAAAGTTGAATACATGGCACAAACACTATCACGTAACAACAAGTCTAATTTTTCTATCTACAGGAGGGAAAGAAAAGAATCAGGTATTACTGACTACAGACAACTGAACAAATGTCTATCTATGCAAGTGAGAACCAAGCAAATAAAATAAAATAAAAAAGCCATAAAAGAAGTAAACACTAGGTCCAAGGACAGAAGAAACTAAAACATTTACCAACTTCAAATCCATGGAGCTATACGGCCGATCCAAGAACAAAGACTTGACTCTTCGTCTAAAAAATCAATTGCAGGGATTTTTAAGTTTCAAAAAAATGTAAACCAAGACTCTAGTTCAAATGCTGAGAATCATGGTCAGCTGAAACAATCGCCACAAATATTTAAATCCCACGATTAGCATTACAAGTACACCAAAATCTTGGTAAAGTCAACGATAAACAAAATTTCAAGCACCACAGCGATGAAAAGACATAACCAAACTAGAAACAAAACGAGTAAAACTTCCTGCTACTAGTCCTGTTCCAGAATTTTCAACTATACAAACCCGACGCAGCACAATTCAGACAAAGCAATGGACTCACCTCCATCCCAAGGGGTGTCATCCGGTCTGCATATCAAATCGAAAAAAAAACCATTATGACTCATGCAGCCAAGACCCCAACATCTCAAAATTAAAAATTAAAAACGAAAAATACAATTTTTAGGGGACATATCAATCATATACCCAAAAATAACAGCGTTCCAGAGCATGATATTGTTGTCCTGCGGCGCTCCGCTGATCCCTGCAGGCGGATCTTGCTGCAGCCTCTTGAAATCCCTCATCAGCCTCTTTCTCGCCGGCGTCGACATCTCTCGCCGGGAACCAACAGAACCCAACAACGAAAATCAAACCTTCTCTCCTCCTGTCCTCCTCTGCCCTCCGATAAAACTACTGAAGGGAAGAGATCTGAAATTCCCAGAGAGAATCTACAGAATTCCAGCCGCTGAGGATCTTTTGACAGCCATATTTTTTCCGCGTACTCCCCTGTCCATTATTTCCCCTCGGCTCTGCCAAACTCAGTTGGCCAGGAGAGAAAATTTCAGGAATCCTTTTATACCCAATTTCACTATTTTATTACTCAATATTATATAAAAATCCATTCTTTTAATTTAATTTTTTTACTATTTTATTAAATGTTCCCGGTGGCATTCCCATGAGATTCGCCTCAGTGAGAGCCCAAATGTCAAGTGGGGTCTCAACAAAAATGGCTTTTACCCATCTTAGGCCTTAAGAGATAATATTGGGAATATTTTGGGGTTCATAATCCTATGTTTATAACAACCCATTAATGAAAATTTTAAACTATAATAAATACTAATTTTCTTACACTTAATGCATCAAATTATATGCAAGAATTATGGACATATTCAAAATATAGAATTTAGATTATATAATTTATCATATAATTTATCTCTAAGTTTCATATGAATTGTTGCATAATTATGTAATATATGACAGCGGCTAACCAATACACCCAAAAGACCAATTTGTTAGGTACGAAAAGCTACCGCCTACAAGAGTGAACAGAACCACTCTGATATCCACCCCCGCCTATTCTTGACCTCATCTTACGGGATTCGAACGTGGGACGTAGCGTGCCTAGCTTTGATACCATGACAGCGGCGGCTAGCCAATACACCCAAAAGGCCGATCTGTTAGGTGCAGAAAGCGCCTACAAGAGTGGACGG
Organism: Aristolochia californica; assembly: GCF_029961685.1. Lineage (NCBI taxonomy): Eukaryota > Viridiplantae > Streptophyta > Magnoliopsida > Piperales > Aristolochiaceae > Aristolochia > Aristolochia californica. The sequence goes on along the minus strand of NW_027181804.1, from coordinate 672,986 downwards.
AACCACTTTGATAATATAAAATTTAAATAATTATTAAAAAATATATTTTGATAGGTTGACAATAAAACACTCACAAAAGTGTTTATTAATAATTATATATTTATATAATATATGTTTATTAAATCATAAATGATATTAAAGGAAAATCATATTACCATTGGCAGAGCATTTTGGTTTTTCCCAATGTAGGCGAAAATGATAGAATTTAATCACAAGAGTATATATGGATTATTGATGATATTTTAAGTTTATATAAACATTAACTTTAGATTAAATGGTATATATAAGTGTTTATGATATATTTTGGGGGCTATGTTTATAAAATAAGATTTTCATAATTTTACATAAACTTATGTTGAAAAATAAAATTAACTACAAAAATTTTTATCAATGTTGACCCATTATTCTGATGGATCCCACTTTGCTAAATTGTCACCACAGCACTTAGTTATGATTGATAAAGTGTACCTAATAAGTAGTGAACATTTCCATGCACTTTCTTTTGTGCTCCTGATTACTTAATTATTATTAATCAAAATTATAATAATAAGCACTAGAGGTTAAACTCAAGTCTAATCAAAATTAAGGTACAACCAGCTTTTTTAATGTTTTTTTAGGAAAGTCACATAGAGGAAAGGTAACAAATGGTCAATTATATTATAAATAATTGTACATATCATAAAAAAAATTGATCGCTTTTTGATTGATTCAAGTTGACTCAAACAGGGCAAGTTGTCGAGCTTTCGAATTATAATTTTTACTTATTAGAATATAAACCAAAAATATTTTTTCCATTTTTAAATAAATAGATGATTATATGAGGAAAAATTTATATTTTATAAGACTTTTTTTCAGTATATATGCAATAATGCTATTTATAGGTTTTAATTAAAGATAATAAAAATAAAAATATTTAATTTAAGCATCAATTTAGAAAAAAGAAAGGTAAGATTGATAATTTTGATGACTTATTCATTTATATATTCTATTTGTTGTACTTTCTTATTATATAAAAAGAATATAATGCCTTAATACTAAATATCAAATATAATTCAAAATAAAGAAAAATGATTAATTGTCATAAAGTAGAAAAGTTAAAATGAAATTTCATGATGCATCAAATTTATTAAAGTTAGTAGGGCAAGAAGGGAGGAGACCCACTTAAGCCACTTGCATGGTGGATTCTTGTCCTTTTGGAAAGAGTTTGGTCAAAATGCAGCTTTTGTTCCCAAATTCTCATGCTCACTAGTGCACAAAGGCAAAAGGTAAGCTTCCACTTGTCTCTTTCCACCATCTCAAAGGAAGGATCAATCGAATAGAATATGTTCTTCTAACACCTTCTCTTTCTCTCTTGTCTCGCCATCCACCTCCCAACCATTTCCTTGCTTAAACTTCCGATATGGTTGGATTTTCAGTCAAATCTTTCTAAAGTTTCCAAAATTTTCAAGAAACTCACTTCGGCTTCTTAACCTAATTTCACTTGCTCTTTCCAAATTATGGTTGCTTTCTATTTTTTTTTTTATACCTGAAGCGATCGAGAGAATAAAGATGAAAAAGAAAAAGAAAACTGAAAAAGTTGAGAACGACAAGATGGTACGATCGGTTCACATTAAGCCACGGAATGTTTCCGCGGAGACGATGATGATTTGGGTGAGTGATCATGGAGGTGGGAATCTCTGATAAGGTTTCAAACACATCGATTATTCTTCAACTCTGAAAGAAATATATTTAGGCTCAAAACATGAGGAAAAGAAGAAGAATTGAACAGAAGACTGTCAAAATCCGAAAGTGCAGACTATGGCTACATCAATTAACAATTCACAGATGTCCTACTCATGCATAAAACTGAAAATGCTGAAGTCCAAAAAATTCAAAGATTAAAATAAAAAAATGAAAGTTGCTGCACAGAAAAGGAGAAACTTGCAAAGAGTATGAAAAAATAGCTGTCTGATAAGATGCTCAGATTTAATCAGTAGCAAAGAGACATATCTTCTTGTTAGAAAGGCATTCAATGAGCACTTTCAAGCAATCCAGACTCTTCAGATCTGAAATATTCTCACCAGAAACAGCCAATTCTTTCCTTGCCCTTTATTTTATTCCCACACAAAATCTCAGTTTTCATATAGACTTGAAGGCTAGAAAAAATTAAGGTTGCCCATATCAGTATCGCATTAAAACTCTTAAGATTTAATATTAAGCACTGATATGTTAGATATAAGGTGCCAAATCGGAACCCAAGTCAGGTAAAACAGATACTAAAACACATTAAAACCCAACACATTGAAAAAAATTGTTGAAGAGACAAGAGACAATTTAATGTAAAACTTTCAACTATTCCTAGATGTGTCTAATGCATGTAAATTATGGTATGTTGCACTTGCACTAAGTAATAAAGAAGGCAACATGTAAAATTGAGTCAGATTTGAGGGATTACAGTAATCTTCTAACTTAAAAAAAATGACTACCCACTAGGTGCAACTCATTCTGTTCAGTGGCTGCAAAATTTTAGCCAGTCAGGTTACAAAGATACAGAAATGAACTTATATGAATGAAGTAAATTTCTCCAAAGAAAACTGAGATGGACCAAACCCACAGTGCTATTAAACAGCACAATCAAGTAGGTGGGTGTTTTTTGGTTGCCCATGCTTGGTGTTATTTATGCTCTCTGACTTCCATAAGATTTTTCGAGGACCCGAATACCTGGTCCATAAATCAATCGGCAGCGATCACTGAATGAACCCACAAGCCGCGTAACCACCTCTTTGAAAAACATGGATGCCACCTGTCCCCATATAACCATCATCATGTCAGCTCATTCTTGATTAGAAGGAGAGAGGTTAATGAATGTCATTAAGTACTCAGAAATCCTACCAAGCCAGAGAAGTTCATTGCTGGATTTCTTATGGAGAATAATCAAGTAAATGACATAATAAAGCATATGATAAAAAGAGAACAGTATCACAAATCACCAGAATCAATTCTTCACAACAGCCAATTATAGCACTTAGCAATCAAACATTCTAATTTCCCTTCACCAGTTATCAGTCATATATTTGACAAAATCAATCCTCTTTGCTCCACAAAGTCATCTCATAAAAGCAAATAGCATTTCAGAATTTCAGATCAGCTAGCTAAAGAAGGGATTTCACGGAAAGATCTTGCTGTCAGGTCCTCCCATCCTCTGTAATCTAAAGGCTGGGGTCCTCTCCCTCTACAATTTTTCAGTAATTTGTTAATGCAAGCAATTTGTTGTTTCAACAAAAAGAAAAAAAAGAACAAAAACACTGAAAAAAAGGAAAAGAAAAACATAACAAGCTGAGGCAAGAATACCTGTCGATAAAGTGGTGACTGGAACTTAAAATCCACATAGAAATAAAGATCACAAGTCCCAGGAACGGGCCCAGGATTAAACTCCCATATGTTTATCAAATGATCAAAGAGGCCACTATCACTAACTGTTGACTGCAAAAAAATAAAGCATTTCCAATGTAAGCAAGAAAACAGCAAAGCTTATAAGAAGCTCAACAAAGGATATTGGATCTGTAATATAGGTATGAAAAAAGAACAAACAACAATCATATTTATTCTAAGATGTTACACAACTCACACCTTGAAGAATACAGAACACCTTTAATTTCGATATCCATAAAAGAAACAAATTAAACATAACGAGATAACTGTATACATAGCTAACATATGCTGTAGTTCAATCTATGTACATGTTTATGTGGAAGAGAAGAGGAAAGCAGTAACATAGTGGGCAAGTGGAAGAGAAGAGGAAAGCAGTAAGATAGCCAATCTCGACTTTGATTAAAGCAGTCACCAAGTATTAGTGCGATAATTTAAAATTTCATCAAATTAGCATGTCTGCATTTATTTATAAAAAAAAAAAAAAAAAAACTGGAGCTGCAAGTGAAATAAACAAAGCTTGTCAAACTATTTATAACTCCAAACTATTTGTGTTTACCCCCATTTAATGCATCCACAAACACCAATGCACCCAGTTGCAAAAATAACTCCCTTCAGGACTACATTTATGATTAAAAAGTCATGAGACAAAAACTAGCACATTCAGTAAAGCTGAGCTAAAGAGAGCTACATGAGATAACATTATGACCAACTAGTGTCGAATAATCAAGTTCCACAAGATTCAGCAAAACTGTCACCTTTATACGCTCTGGTTTCTTCAATTCAACATGAGAAGTATAGCTTTCAACTAAAAATTTGAAACCAATCTCAAGCTCAGCATCAAGGGATCCATCCTCATTGCGCTTAATAATCTGTGACCGCTGACACCAGGGAAGAAAATCTTCATACAAGTCAACAGCTGCAACCACTGCAAACAGTTGCTCAGGGGAATACCTGATTATTTAAAATAATGTTAATAATGCAAAGTAAGCACCTGATAGCTGCCCCCAAAAAGGGTCAAGCATACTAGCCAAAGAAGAAAACACCAAATAATAAAAACATTAGATTGTAGCAAAGAGAAAAGAAAGACTAGCAGGCAACAATGTCAATAAAACAAGACAAACAGATTCTGATGATAAACCAACAAGACCTCGTCTCAAACATTTACAGAAATGAAACTTTATATACATAAGGAGAAAAGTATGACTAGTGTTATGAATCCAAGAGTAAATTGGCTATACTACAAGTCATACTAGAACTAATTTTCCTAAAAAAAAAAAAAAGCACTAGGATAAGCACATCCATTATCTAAAAGCTCACCACAATGTTTGAATTGAATGCTATTATCAGGGAGCATTTTGTCCATGTATCATGAGTCTGTAAAAAAAAATAAAGATATCCTTTGTTTCCCTCTAAATTCTTCCTCAATGTTCAAGAAAAGGAAAAATAAATTGAAAGAAAAGAAACTGCTCCATTAAATCCTCTGAGTTCCTACAGTTCCAGTATATACTGTCACTCCACATTTTCTATTATTCTAGGCAATGATTGATACTGCAAAACCAATTGTTTGAGTTGACAAAGGTAAAGAGACTTCTAATCTGACATGATACATTAATCCATAACTAGAGCTGGATTACTTGGATATATTGAAAGTAGTGGTCTAAATCTGGTTAATTAAGTAAATTGTAGGCACCAAAACAGATGACTGACCTCTATTTACAGCCTTTTTTCTTGATCTCTCTATTATTCCTTTTTCTTTTTCCAGTTAATGGAAATTGAAGATCATATTTTGGATATGCTTAAGGAGGAAAAGAAAAAAGGAAAATATGGAGAAGAAAAGAATATATGTTCCTGGAGATCAACCAAAAAAACCAGTACACTTGCCAAAGCTGTAAATGCCTCAGCAAGGAGCTATAACAAGACCAAAAGTGCATTGTCTAAAACAACAGAATAATACAATACGCATGAACTCTGCAGAAGAAGTACAAGGGCAAATTTGATTATTCTATCTCATTCCATCACAAGCATATTTTTGTAAAATATTTATGTTGTTCTTGGTTAAGTTGGGACTCCTTTATACAAGATAAAAGTATCCCTTGTCCCAGCAATATAAAAAGGCTAATTTAATACCAAATTGAGGTTATGCTTTACCAATAACGTTTAGAATCCTTTTATCTGGAGACCTCAACGTGAACGATTATAAATTGCAAGAGGGAAAGAAAGCAAGATAAAAGTCTTGTAAAGGATTACAAGATTGAAGCTTACCCCAAGCTATTTGTCCTAGACAAGTGCTCCCATTAGGAGCACTCAGAAAAGCCAAATCATTTCTTTCTCAAATTTAAAAGCCGAAGCATTTGATATTAATTCGCAAGATTGCAAAGTTGCAAGAATAGTAAAAGAAGCATTAATCAAACTATGAAAGAAAAAGCAATGATTCCGTGATATCAGAACAAACTTACCCCATTACACGCCTTTCCTCATAAGTCTTAGAAAGAGGACTACCCTCCTCCCCATCTCCAACACCGAGAAACCCCCTGCATTGAATTGCATTGTGTGTTCTACCAAACGAAGAGGAAAGCTCCTTATCCTTGTCAAACAGCTTACCCACAACCAGGGGTTTCTCAACACCGACCATGCCACTCAACCATCGAACCTGGGCAGACTGACCAGCATACCCACAACTCCTGCCTGTCCTATTCAACAATCCCCCGGCAATGTTCACATTCGACGATTCATATAAACGCGATAGACACCTTCTGGCAGTCTTCGAGGCCGACCCAAAAGGCGGCATTGCGGTGGCACTTCTTCAAAATTTAATACTTTGGCTTCCTTCAATATCAAAAATTTTCCCAGAGATAAACCTTCAAAATCTAGCACTCAGCAAAAATTCAGCCTAATTTACACAGAACTTCCTCCTTAGGCCAAGTTCATAACCCTAAATTGACAGGAGAATCAAAGGCGTAGCAAATTTAACCATACGGAAAATCCTGGAACCACCGTCCCAGAAAACCGGGAGCTTAAATCAGCGCTAAGTCGTGGAAAAGCAGGAATTTCGTGGTGTACGGTGGATGTACGAGAGATTCACTAGGAATGGTGAAGGGAAACGACTGGACACCTCCCCTCATCACGGTTGGTCGGAGGAGAGTAGAAGACGTACGTAGACCAATCTTCTGATGTTATGACCATGGTGTCACGACTCGCCGAATCGACTTGGTAAATCACTAGAGCGGTTCGGGTCGGGGGTCGGAATCGCCCCGACTACCCGACCCGCTATAGAAAGAAAGGATCTGGCGGACCGGGTATGGAATCTGCCCCGAATCGCCGCCGCTTCACCGGGAGAAAACCCTAAATTTGCAGCTCCACTTTCTTTTCCAGCCTCTTCCTAGTGCGACATAATCCTGCCATTTCCAAGTGGATACAAAGATTACTCCATCTACTACCTCATTTCTCTTGGCTTCTCATGTCCTCGACTGTAAAACGATTTTCCAGCAAGGAAACTCATCACCGCTGCAGAATCTGCGTCGCCGGGCTATTGGGATGTCGCCGGCGTTAAAGAAGCACGCAACCGTTCATCTTCCTCAGTAGTTTCTCTTCTCAAGTTAGAAATATATGGGTTGTAAGTTTTCTGTCATTAATGTGTTATTAAATGTTAATTTATAATTTATAATTATTTGTTAGAAAAAGGAAGCAATCAAAATACTTAATAATTAATATAAATTATTATTTTAAATTTCTAAAGCTTATGTAATATAATTCTTTCTAATCACAATTCATTATAGTAAGTGAATTAATAAATTGTATTAATACTTATGATAATATTAATAATTGTGATTAATATTAATAACTCTAATGTTGATAATAATAATAATAATAATGTTAATTATATATACATATATATATATATATATATTTAAAATTATTAGTATATGACTACTTAGAAGCCACTTTTTGCACACTCATTAGAAATCGCAAAGCTTAAAATAAATTATCTTGAGTAAAGAAACCTAACAGTATGGGATGATAAATGCACTTATCTTGAGAAGAGAAACCTGGTAGTATGCAGGGGATGAATAATACAATTATTTTAAGAATAAATGAAAAGACCCTTACGGTGTTTGGAACCCCATAGAAAAGAAAAGAAAAGAAAATTTTGACCATTATTATTCTAAAAATAGTTAGTAAGAAGAGAATTTGATCATCGTTTTATATTTTAACTAACTGTTTTCGGAAATAATAATAGTCGAATTCTTATTTTTTTCCTTTTTTTTTCCTTTTCTAGGGGTTCCAAATAGACCCTTAAAGAGCAATGCAATGAAGAAATTCTCTTGAGTAAAGAAATCTAGCAGTATATGTAGTGCAGAGACAAACATTTTGTACTAAAAGTCATTCAAAAAGAGGAATGAAACGATTTATTATATTTAAGAAAGAAATCAATTGGACTTTTAATGTATTTTATAGGAAGTAATTACATCAAAATGTGGTTACAAGACCTATACCCAGTTCCTCTGCAAGCTCATCCCACAGAGGAAGCAGTATCAATACAACAAGAAAGACTGCAATAGTTAGAGCTGTTCTCCTCCATGCACCCACCTCAGACACATCATTTAGGCATGGCTTCTCAGGTGTTCTTTGAATATGTGAATAAAATTAACACAACTTAAAAATAGAATCAAATTTTTATTTTTATTTTTTAAAAAAGAGAAGTTGATAGAAGAAGGGTGTGTTTTGCAAGTTATTTATTCTTTTCTATAGCCTTACCTGACAAATTAATACATATAGCCCCCAAGGAAGTGATAATAGACCACCAAGCAGACCACCAAGCTGAAAAGTGGAAACAGAAGATTTTGGAATCAGCAGTAAAACATGAAGAGAAAATAATTCAAGTAGAAAATCATCGAGAAGTTAGAATTCAAATAGGTGTCTGTAAATTGCATATTGAAGTGATGAGAATGTCATTTGTAGGTGTTCCAAAGTTGTCATTAGTTGGTGCTCTAGCTCAGCCTCCTCCCCTCGGTGGCATTGGCCAATTATTTCTCCTATTGCAGATATCGTAACCTCAATTATTTATACATGGAATCATATTCTTAGATCAACCAATTCCTTAGCTGTAATGTAAGCTAAATTTGGAACATCACAACAATCTCTCATTGTTTGGGATGGTTCCCCCTCCTTGTAATCTTGCTCTTTTGAAACTTCTAATATAACTCAGATATTCATAAAGGAATTCTAATTTCACACATATGCAGACAAGCAAACACAATAACAAACAAAGAACATGATAAGGCCAAGAAGGTCTCCCAGTTTGCAAGACAACTTCTTCATCTGACTTTATAGGACCAACTACTGTAAACCAAGGCCTCTCTTTTGCTCCTTTCCTTTTATAGCACAGATATGATAATGAAACGTGTTAATGAGAGAACTTTCATTAAGTCATACATATTGGAGTAACAGATTGAGGGTCACCACTCCTAGTCCAAGTAACAAATAAGTTGTTATTTAGATGCCTCCAGTCCTTTGCTGGTGACAAACCCACATCCAACCACAGGCTGCATAGGGCTTCAAAACCCTACACAATGCATTGGTGACATCTGAAATGAAAATGGTGATGAAACTCACAGACCTTCACTTTTCAAGGATTAGTGCCAGTTCCCAGGTGGCAAGGTCTCTTTGCAGCACAGATGGTCTTACCTAACGCCAACCATAACTTAGGTATGTCATGCATATAATCATGTTTCTAACTTAGGTGTGTCATGCATATAATCATGTATCTTATAATACTAGGTATTTCTTAAGCCCATGGTTTTCTAACTTGCTGCGTCAACTGGCAACATGACCGAGTTTACTTGGAATCAGGATAGGCAGATTGGGTTGGGGGGCTCGAGCCAAGTCTGACCAGTGAACTCGCAAAGTCCTGGTCCTAGTCAGAAATTCGGGAAAACCATGCTTGAGCCACCTCTCGACCACATAAGATGGCATGGGTCCAAACGGACTCTAAACAGAATTTTGTTTTTCTTCTGAAAATTACATGTCTGCAACTCGTCTTACCATTTGAGTGGAGTTCCTCGTTAGCCTCCATTTGTATGTGAAGAAGCAGGCGAGTCGATGCAAGGCAAAATGGAGCAGGTTGCACCGTCCGCCGCCCTCGATTTGTTTAATCATGAGCAGTCACTTTTTTCTCCCACCGTGTTTTATAACGAAGATCGGCCGGTCACAGTCGGCAAACGAATCTGAGTACCCTTTTGTGCCGGTTTCTGGTTCTTCTTCCTCGAACGATGCTCTATAAATACCTCTGTCCCTCTCCCCAGCAATGCATCATTGAGAGAAATCTTCAAAAATCAGCTTGTCTCTCATGGCATTGATCAAAACCCAGGTCACTCTCGCAGTTCTTGCAGCTTTGGTCATTTTACTGTCCTTCGCTTCCGCAACGGAGTTCATCGTCGGAGACGACTCGGGGTGGAGCATCGACGTCGATTATGAAGCTTGGGCCATGGGGAAAACGTTCTACGTCGGAGATATTCTCGGTAATTCACGATTAATACGGATTCAAAACCAAGTTTTCATTCCTAAACACATGAAATAATCTATTGATCTGATGTTTGGTGCAGTGTTCAACTACGAAGAAGGGTACCACAGCGTGGTCAAGGTAAACGGGACTGGGTTTGCGCAGTGCCTGGTATCACCCAACACTGGCGTTTTGACGACCGGAAATGATTGGATCACCTTGACCACCCCGGGAAACAAATGGTACATCTGTGGCATCGCAAACCACTGCAGCTACTATTCCCAGAAGCTCAAAATCACGGTTCTTCCGAAGGATGATTACCTGCCGCCATCTCCATCTCCGGCAGTCTCTGAGATGTCACCAGCTCCAGCCCCTTGGTCGGGTCCCGTCGAAACTCCACCAGAGAGCGGAGGCGGTTATATGACACCAGTGCCAGCACCGATGGCAGTTCCTCGTAAATGGGGAGCACCACCCCAGATGCCTGTGGTGCCAGCTCCATGGTCGGCTCCGGTCGAGACCCAACCCCAAAACGGGTATGATTATAATTCACCTCCGGCACCGGCTCCCTGGAGTTCTACAACTCCAGCTCCGTGGGCACCGGTGCCTGCATCCGTGACACCAATGCCGACTCCGTGGGCCGCGCCATCTGAATAGGATGCACGTGGGGGTGAGGCTCCGTGGGCAGTCCCTGTATCGCCGCCCGCCGCTGGGTCAGACTACACGGCACCTGCACCATCACGGTGGCCATCTGCACCAGAAGCTTCTCCTGCTGAAGCACCGTATAATTACTGAGAAGCTGTCTTCGTCTCCAAAGTGATTGTTTATAGAAGTTATAAGCATCCATTGTAGGAACTGCAACTTTTTTTTTCTTTTTCACAAAAAACTTTGCAATGTCATTGATAAGAATGATTATGATTTTATTCAGACTAAATTGATTATATTGAGATTATGATTTTTATTTTTTTTCTTTAGGGTGTGTTTGTGTCAATTGGAAAGTCTAGGAAAAAATGTTATAAGAAAGATTTTCAATTCACCAAAATTTTCCATTTGTATTGTTTTTGGGATTAAAAATTTTTATGCTTGATTCCTTTTAAATTCCTCTTTCCTTTAAGAACAATGAATTTCCTATTACATCAATAGAAAACTATAGGAAAAATAAACTAAAAACACTAAAGTGGTTCTTGATTACTTACTTCTAATTTCAATCGTATTTTTATTATTTTTAAAAATTATTTGATTTCTGGTATAAACACAAACAACTGCAACTATTGTTTTCATTATTTCCTATCGTGGCACAAACACAAGAAAATCGGTCAAAAGGAAAGAAAATTCAATCAAGAAAAATTTCCAGTGAGAAAATTTGTCAAAGAAAAAATAATTTTCTTGGCATTTGTTTTTCCTCTGGTAGCACAAATTTACCTCATTTTCAAGTCTTTCCTCTAAAATCGCTCAAAAAAATAAATTAAAAAATAATATCTAGCTCTTTTGCACCAATATCTTTTTAAAGGAGTTGAAAGAAGATATTCATGGGATATTTCTATTTGATGGATGATAGCAATATTTATGTTTTGAAGTCTTGGGAATTAGTATCTTGATTAATGCAATCTCTTCCAATGAAAATTGAAAAATAAACAATTTACTATACCTTCAAATGATATATAAATAAAAAATGGTAGAAATACCTTGTCTTCCCTTTCCTTTAATACATGTCGACTAAAATGATAAAAAATACCCTTTAATATTTTATATATTAATTTTAATAATGAAAATATCCTTTTGTTAATTTAGACTAGGGTTTTTTACCCACTGATATTAATATACTCCCTTATTTGTTTCCATACATGTTGTTGTAGAACCTTTTTAACCAACCTCATATTTGTATCATATAAAATAACAAAAATTATTAAAACCTACTTTATTTTTCCTTACAAGTGTATGTGTAGTGGATGACATTAACAACTAAAGTGTCACATAATGAAAAATACCATTAGCAACAATTCAAGTGTCCCTAGAGGCACTTCAACATATACCGATGGCGATGTGATAATTCGCCACAAGTGGGACATGAAATACTTACTTGATTCGATTTCAATATTACCAATGCTTCATAACCCATTAGATCTGCTAAAACAAAATTTGCATATACCCATGAAACTACCGATAGGCATACGTACTTAGTGTAAGAAATGATATGATATGATATGGGGGGCTATTAGAAGACTAGTGTAGAAAATGGCATAGTAAGGATCTAGTGTCGGTCATTAGATAAGAATCCAACATTGTTGCTAAATAGGAAATTTAGCAATTAAACATGGTATATTTATCCCCGAATTAAGGATGCACTCAAAAGGTGAATATATGCTGCACAAGTCGGTATGCACCATAGGCCCAAAGATGCTAGAGACAAAACATTGTTGGTCTAGTGATGATTAGGGTTGGCATCGAGTCGAGTCAAACTCGAACCTGCATATGTGAGAATTTGGTTTGATCTGAATACTTCAAACTCGAGCCTAAAATCGGAATGTAACACATAGTCTACATACCAAACATGTAACAACCTACGTGTTACCTAACTATAAAATACCAATCTCAAGCTCTAACGAGCAAAGTGACAATGTATCAAAGACAAACATAGATCAGTGAAGTTAAGAGATCATAGGATTCATCTTCCATCCTTCAGTCTCCTGAAAGTTACATCTCTTCAATCGACTCCCTCGTTGGCATCATTTTTTAAGCCAAAGAAAGCAGGCCATGGCCTCCGTTGGTCCAGTCAATGAATGGCAACGCAGCTACCTGCCTTCGTGGTCGATCTGTTATTTAATTCACGGACAATTTTATTCCTCTACTAAGCATGTTTTATAACGAAAATCGGCAGCTTATATCGAGTCGGCAATCTGGACCATTCCATTTTCATGCCAGCTTTTCTTCCTCAAAATGATGCTATAAATAATCGTCTCTCCGTCTTCATTGAATTAGCAAATCATCAAACAGCTGCTGCTTGTGTCTCATGGCACTGATCAAAATGCAGTTTGCTCACGTAGCTCTTGCAGTCTTGGTAGTTTTTCCGGCTCTTTTTATCGCTTCGGCGACGGAGTTCATCGTTGGAGACGATTCCGGCTGGACCATCGACGTCGATTATGAAGCTTGGGCCAGGGGGAAAAGGTTCTACGTCGGAGATACTCTAGGTAATCATTAGAATAGTAGTCTCTGCTAACCCTAAAGGAAGAAGACTCATACAAAAATTTCCCCTTCGACTAAAAATTTCCATAGTTTTTTTTTTTTTTTCATTTGATTTTCTTGATTTCTTTGGTATTTAAAATTTATCAAAAATATAGGAAAATTATTTTTCTATTACTCCTATAAGAAATTTATAAAAAAAATACTAAAAAGTGGTTTTACCTCTTAATTTAATCTTATTTATTATTTTTTACAAAAAAAAATTATTTCTAGTACCGTAAACACAAACATTATAACTAATTTTCCTATCGTAGTACAAACACAGGAAAACCGATCAAAGGAAAAATTTTACAATAAAAAAAAATTCAATGAAAAACCAATAAAAAATAATAACTTTTTTGTCATTTTATTTTCCTATGGCACCACAAACGATCCCTAGGAAATTTCTTACTAGGGCTAGTTATTATGCGATGGAAGCAGTCTTGACTTTAACATGATATTCGAGTTGATTTAGATTAACTGTGCCAAAGCCTTTAGTTTATGTACAACTCCCATTGAAAAATACCGAGGGAGGGTCTTCGATTAACACCCCCTACATTGTTCCTAGTGTATCCAAATACTCTCAGAGTAGTGTTTGTAAGTATGTTTCCATATGCAACCCACCTTACCTAATCGGTAGTAGTTAGGGATGGTAGTCGGGTCGGGTTTCACCTCGTAAGTATCCCCACCCTAAAGGGTTTCAAAAAAATTATTTTTAATTTTTAATTGAATATTTTTTAGTGTATCTATATAAGATAATATAGAGATATTATTAAAAATTAAGGATGTTATTAAGGAGAAAAGGGATTTATATGTAGTTGGATTTTTTTAAACTGCCATCCCAAACAATAAGTCCTATAGTGACTCTTATGAAGGGTTTTTAAGTGTATTGATCTGATATTATGGTGCAGTGTTCAACTACGATGAAGCGTACCACAGCGTGGTCAAGGTAAACGGGACTGGATTTGCGCAGTGCATAGTGTCACCCAACAATGGTGTTTTCACGACCGGGAGTGACCGGATCACGTTGACCACTCCGGGGAAGAAATGGTACATCTGTGGCGTCGACGACCACTGCAGCTACTACGGCCAGAAGCTCAAAATCACGGTTCTTCCCAGGGGCGCTTACCTGCCACCAGCGCCGGCACCTTCGGTTGCTCCGTCTCAGTGGGTACTAATACCAGAACTGCCAGCTCCTTGGCCGGCCCCCGTCGGAGCTCAAGTCGAGGTTGGAGATGATTGGGAAACACCAGCGCCGGCACCTTCGGCAGCTCCGTCTCAGTGGGTACTACTACCAGAAGTGCCAGCATCTGCCACCCCGGCTCCATGGTGGGCACCTTCCTTGTCGCCAATGCCGCCTGCGTTGGTACCTCCCCCGCCGTCAATGCCAGCTCCATGGGCGGCACCGGCTGATGACGCAACAAACGAGGCCGAAGTGCCATGGGTACTCCCTGTGTCACCGGTTCAGCCACCGGCCTGGTGGTCATTCACACCTGAATCTCCTCCTGCGGAGCCACCCTACTACTGAGAAGCTACCTTCGTCTCTCCAATTGATAGTTAATAATAAGACTTTTAGTTTTGGTATTCAATAAATGAGTGTATTTGGATTAATCTAAATAAATAAATTGATTTTATTGGTATTAATTATAGTATATGCTATTATATTAAGCATAATTTCCCCCTTTAATCTCCATTAAAAAAATTGGTACTTGTCAGTCATATTCTAGTGTGCCGGCTCATAACCTCTAGAGATTCAGAACTTCGGTTATCGGAGAAATAAGATTCTTGTTAGTGCAATAAGAATAATTACTCTTCCACCTATTTCATATGTCGGTACAAATGCAAAATATATTGATAAAAATAAATTTGATTAATTTATAACATAATTTTTTTAATAAAAATCAATTAATAAAAAATAACATTCTTATTGTATTATTGTCTTATTACAACACAAATGGTCCCAAAATGTCTAGATTAAGTCCTTAATTGACTCGATTAAGCACAAAATTTTAGGGCAACTATGAAAATCTAAAGACCCCCATCTCAAATAAAATATTTGAGTGTGAAGAATGTTATAAATTAGTTGTGTTTGGATATAAATTACAAAAATATTATATACCCATTTTATATTATAATCTAATTTGTATATATTAAGGTTAATCATTTTTAAAAGGCTAATCAATTTATTAAGACAAATTAGAAAGAATTGAGAATTTAAGAATCTTATCTCTAAAAGCCTTTGACCAATAACCTCTTTTGCTTACAAATATGAAATAACTAGTGAAAAGAAAAGAAAAAAGGATGCGTCGACAGCAGGGTTCGAACCTGCGCGGGCGAAGCCCAACAGATTTCAAGTCTGTCTCCTTAACCACTCGGACATATCGACTTTGACGGTTGATAAACCTAATTTAATTTTTAATATAATAATAGATAGAGTTATTTTGAATGCTGCTTCAGCATACTAGACATACCAATGTGTGGTACCAGATATTGGAGTCTCTAATACAATACCTGATAAATTTTGTGATTCTAATTAGAAAGCCTTAAAATTATATACAAATTGTATCAAACTAGTTGGGGGGACTCTAGATCAGGATCCAAACACCATGTCTAATACATGATTTCATAAATGATCATGTATTTTCAACATATATATGTAAATAAAATACATATTATATATATTATTTTTAAATTTTAACATTTGGGTTTTTACCCGATACTAATATCAAAACTAGAAAGTTCGAGAAGAAGAATCACAAAAAAAAGGGGTAAAATACATTAGTTTCCAACATTTGAAGGGGCATAACCCTTCTCCGCCCTCCTTCGGCTTCACGCGTAATAATATTATTGATACTGGAATTACATATCAATGCATCTTATCTAATTGAAGATTTTTTAATATAAACACATCAGATACACCAAAAGCTTTGAAGCTTAGTGAATATTTAACATTACTAACCACTTCATAGTATCTTCCGGAGTTGTCTTGGTCTGTTTTGGCCATTAGAAGGCCTCCTCTTGTCCATCACGCCCAACTCTCTTTGTTCCCCCCCTTTTGTACCTGTCTACATTCTAAAGCCATATTGGATGTTTCCCATTCATGCAGGCCCTTGGCCGGCTGGCCAACCATCTCACACAATTATACGAGGAATGAGCCCCTTTGCCTCTATATATAAAGCCATATCCACCCCATGAAGCAAATAAGAGAAAGCATTTGGAGCAAAGGGTGAAGTTACTTACTAACTCTTCCTTAGCCAACCAATTGTGCTAATGGCTTCCATGAAAATGTTCTCTCTTCTTGTTGTTGTTATTGCTATTCTCGTTGTTCTTTCGAATTTCTCAATGGCGAAAGAGTTTATAGTCGGAGATGAAGCTGGTTGGAATGTTAACTTCGATAAGAACTGGGTAGAAGGCAAGGATTTTATAGTCGGAGATACAATTGGTATGTTTTTTTTCTTCTTCTTCTTACCTCACAGAATCACATGTATACTTATTTTGAGCATTTATCGGTAGTATGGTTGCACTATCGAATTACCCACATCATGAAGTGTCATGTCCATGGAGATAAGAAGAATTCTTTCATATAAAATCAAAACTTTCTTGGTCGACAATTTGGTTCATGTTTCTTAAGTAATTTTTAATTATTAGGATTTTTATTAATTATTTTAAAATTTTAATTTATATAATTATTATTATTATGAAGTTCAGGAGTGATAAAAATTTATTTATTTATTTATTTGTATATTTTCATGCAGTTTTTAAATATAACAAGAGCAAGCACAACGTATACAAAGTGGACAAGGCCGGGTTCGACAACTGCACGGTGCCACCAAATGGGCTCCTCAACACTGGAAATGACACAATAGCCCTTGCAAGCCCAGGGAAGAAGTGGTACATTTGTGGAGTGGGTGAACACTGTGCCAAACTCGGCATGAAACTCGCCCTCACCGTCAAGGCACACGATGACTCAGCCGCCGCTCCTAGCTCACCACCGGCAACACCAGGTGGCCCGAGTTCCAGCAACTCGGCTAGTGGGATCGTCGCGTCTGGATTTCAGGCAATTGTGGCAGTCGTGGCTCTGGGTTTTGCCATGATCATGGCTTAATTACTACAATAATTATCCAAGTTATATGGAGTTTTATTTTTTTAATTTTCTGTAATTGTCATTTGGATTGGTTTTGTGCGGAACTCAATGATTGGGTTCTATTAGTAAATCGTACTCTTTCTCCTTTGTCATGGGGAAAATCAATAATATGTGACACATTTGTTGAATATGTTACATTTGTACCACATTGGAAGGGTTTGTGCCTCTATATAGAGATATTTTGGAGGAACTTTTAGCGACCATTTTGCGCCATTATAGGAAAAAAACGATTGGAGAAAAAAACAAGTCACGTTTGCGGACAGGTTTAAGAGTTTGGCGACCCATCACGAATGGAAACAGTAAATTAGTTGTTTTGGGTGGACAAGGCAAACTGTATGATCAAAGGAAGAAGAAGACGTTTTGGTCCTCTTCTGGTTTGGATCATCCCTTTTCTCTTTTTATCACTTTTAGTGGCACAAGTACATATGTACCTCCCAGCATCAAATAAAATGGAAAGTTCTGAATAGACTAAGACAGAATCATATCTTTCTATTCATCATTGCCCCCATCAACATCAAACTCATCCTGGGTTTCTTCGACTCTGGTCAAGGGTTGAATTCAGGGCTAGTTCAATCTGGTTGATTTCATTTGTTTATTGATTTGTTGTTGCAGGCTTTGCACCGCCTGAACTGTTTCTGCCGCCCAGAATCGGCTACTAGAGAAATGATTCTGAAGCCTGTTGGTATCTATAAATAGAACACAGTTTCTCCTTGAATTGTAGCAACCCTTGAGAGATCAAGCAGAAAAATCACCTCTGGGAGCTGATAGAGCTTTATAGTGTGTTACTCTTGGTAAGCTCGAATGGGTTCTAAGCAAATGCTTGTCTTTCTTCTGATCACCATGGCTTGCCTACCTGCCATCTCTCTCGCCAAAGAATTCGTTGTTGGAGATGAGTCCGGGTGGAGGACTGACTTCAATTACACGGCTTGGGCTGAGGGGAAAGATTTTCATGTCGGAGATGCACTCGGTAAATTTGATGTCAATCTGCAGTTTCAATTCATGTATCTAAATCTTCACCAGCCAAATACTATTCTTTACCTGTAGATGTTTCTTTGAATGTAGAGACATAATGAAAAGATTGAAAAAGTTGATAAAAGGACTGACAGAGAAATGTAAACTTGGTTGCATTTTGCAGTGTTTAACTATCCTAAAAGAAGTCACAATGTCTTGAGAGTTGATGGTGTTGCCTTCCAGAGCTGCACAGCGCCACAGGACATCACGCCTCTTGAAACTGGGAATGATGTGATCACCCTGCAGAGCCCTGGTAGAAGGTGGTACATATGTGGAGTAGCCCAGCACTGTGAGCTTGGAATGATGAAGCTTGTCATTACAGTACAAGAGAAACCAGGATTTTCGCTTCACGACAATATTGCACCCACACCGGCAATGCCGGGCGGTGAGACTCCCAGTTCAGCAAATGGGATTGAGAGAAGTGCAGTTCAGGTGCTGCTGGTGGCAATGGCAGCCGTAGTGATGATGTTCATGGCTTGATTTTCTGTGTGTGAAGAAGAGATTCTAAGCTCAATTCATTTATGTGTGTCCCTGGTGATGTGTTTTGTTCTTTGTGAACTTTTTGGATTAGTGATTGGTCGTCCTTCATTTTTCTCCACACTCAAGTTCCCAGTTGTCTTGATGGACTCAATTTGCTATGAGATCAGAGGTCCAAGAAAGACCTCTATCAAATAAAGGTTAATGTTAATGGCCACTCTCTCCAGTGCGAGAGAGCCATAAATTTATGCTGTCCTACAAGGTGCTAAGAAAGTATATACAACAGGAAGATAGAGACAACCAGACAAATATAACAATTTGGACTTGATTCACCAAAATTCCACCTAGCCAACAGATGTAAAACACACGCTAAAATCATTTTACCAACTTTGATAGAAATTTTCATAAAGAAGAAAATATCTGTTGTCTCATATCATAGTTTAAGTAAAAACAGCCCTGCATTTCTCAGATCAACTTAAAGCAATCACTAAGCTCATAACACTTCAGTTAGCATCCTATTTCACACTTTTATATATTGCAGGAACCAAAAGAAAACCAAGAAGAGGAAAAAATATACAGTATCTTCTTTAAATTTGAGACAATAAATAAGACTGTGAGAGGGTAAAATGTAGACAAGAAGGAGAGACTAACAATTCGAAAGCCCCCCATATTTAGCTATGTGAGATAACTAACCCCTGCATGGTTAACTTGGGAAAGAAAATCACCCATTCCTAATAACTTTCCATTGCAAACACAACACAAATTTATGTTCTTTAGTTTGAAAATGAGTATGTTTCTATAAAATATTCAGCAATAGTATAAAAATAAAGGGTCAAAAGATTTTGGACAGGAAAGACAAAAAAAAAAAAACTGATTTTGTTGTTAATGACAAAATATGCGCTTTTCCTGATTTAGGGAGACAGACATTCAGCTTCCATTTTCTGCTGGTTGAAAACTTTTTTTTTTTTGAAGGAAGAGTGTGAAATTTTATTGAAAGAGAGAGAAGATACAACCTAGATGGACCGTCCTCCACTACAAGGTCTTGGAGGGAAGAACCTTTTTTTGCATGATAGTCTGCCAAATGATTGGCAGATCTTGGGTCCATATACAATTTAGATGGGAAGTTATATTACATATTTCAAAATAAGTATCCCAGTGCTGCTAGGGTGGGCGGATTTTCTTCGTGAACCAATCAATGATAACCTTAGAGTCACCTTCGATAATGAGGAGCCTAACAAGAAGGTACCGGAAGATCAAGAGGCCCTGGAACAGTCCAATGAGTTCTACGGTAGTAAAGTCAGAAATACCCAGAGGGCTCGCAAACGAGTAGAAGAGGTAGCTGTTTTCATCATGAATTACACCACCGAACCCTATGGGACCAGGGCAACCAAAGGCACTACCATCGAAGTTAATCTTGAAGTGACCAGAGGGAGGGAGGGGACCACGTAGTCATGATTGGGGGGAAGGGAAGGCCCCGCCATTGCGGTGATCAGATGCCAGTTCCCTCTGAAATCAGTGCTACTAAGGTGGTATTGAAAACTCAATACCATAAATTTTTGAAAAGTGAAAATCTGCTGGTACTAAAGCAGAAAAAGATAACCACCAATCACTGTGGAACAAAAAAATTCTGACTGCAGTAACTTAAAAGCTTTTTTATAGTTTATGGAACACAACCAACAGTACTGTAATGCATACAGACATTGGTGAGAAGACCAGAGACAGCAAACCTAAGAAAGAGAGGAGGCATAAAGATAATCGTATTGGACAATAAATCAAAACAAAATAGATATACCTTTTTTCTTTATGAAAAGGAAAATAGATATATCTTTTGTATAACTAAAAATAGTTATAATCTGAATACAGACTTGAGAACACAGTCAAATATTATTAATTTTTTCAAATGAAAGAGCAAAATTAATATAATAAAAGCAGTCATGTGAACTCAATAAAGGAAACTAGGGAAGAAGATGGAGTTTGCAAGCTTCTCACTATCCAATGTGATCTCTATGATTCAAAATCATTGATTTGCTTGCCTGTAAACTGACTAAAAAAACATAATCAAATATTCAATGACACCAGATCCAGTCAACATTAGTAGTGAAGGTTACCTGTATTCTAAGCAACTACTCTAAAAAATAGACAGTAATGCCCATTAAATGATTTACTTAAAAACCCCTAAAATTTTCAGAAACAGAATCCACTAAAAAAACTCTTCCTCATTATTATACAAGGAAAGAAAGTATTCCCACAGACAATCCAAACTAATGAACTGGAATATTTAATGAACTTTAATGTATGCACTTTTATTAGCATATCGATATAAGAGAAACACAAGGAGGAGAATATCCACTTGCCTTACAACAAAAGAGAAAAACAGTAACAGCTTTATGATATGCTAGCTTGAATGATTACTAGCTTAGCCTTAATTTCTTGCAGAGAAATGGCGTCAGGATGCATCGTCCCACAAAGCACTGATCTGATGCTAATTGCCATCTCACATAGCTCCTTCGCGATGCCATACTCCCCGCCTCTCATCATAAGTTTAGCTCTCAGCTCTAGCAGAGTTGCTTTTAGAAGTTCTAGTTCCTCATATTGCTCTGGTTTCAAGTTTGAACTGGACATGAACGAACACAGTGCGCAAAGAGACAACTCTTGTCCCCTCTGGAGAGAGGAAACAAAAGACCCTCTAACATCCTCTAATGCTTCAGTACAAAGTCGCAAGAGTGTGAGGGCAGCTTTGTACCTTGAGAAGTTGGTAAACGTCTGGTATGCTAGAGGTATAGCTAATCGTTTAATGAAGGAAACTAACTCAATTGAGTTGAGCTTAGTGGTAGCTGGACTGGCCCCAAACTGGAATATCAGGAAACAAGAAGCCCATATATGCTCAGTCTGCATGGGAACAGATTGTTCATTGATAATCATCTGAAGTACTGCTCGAGCAACTCCAAGTCCTCCTCTTTTTCTTACGTAAAGCTTAACGATCTCATGGAAATGGAGAGAATCCCGCTGAGCATTCCTTCTAGCAATTCCAATATTCACCAGCAGATTAGATGCTTCACCCACTGATGTATCATCAGAGGTAAGACATCTGCAAGTCATAGACTGAATAAACTTCTTCCATATCCGGACTCGATAATACTCCTTCTGCACTTCATCAGCAGCTAAAGTCAATAGATAAACTGGGATTGGAGACGGGGCAAACCACCCACTTGCTAAAACCATCCTTGCTCCCATATTCTGTTCCATGTCTGAAAATCTGAATATGGAGAAGCAAACCTCCAAGAGACGCATGAAGAATGGACTGTCTCTTAGAACTGTACTGTCATTGGTACTCCATGTGAATTCCCTGAGAGGCATTCGGCTAATGGTATTTAACAGAGCTGTTGGACTTAGTGGAAGCTCATTAAGAATAGATCCAACAATAGCAAGACCTAATGTAAGGCCATGCAAACTTTCTTCAATGACCCTAAGAGCTTCATCGTCTTCTGTTGAAAGATCTCTCTGTCGCCTGTTCATCAAGGACATGGCTTCTGCACCTAAGAAGCGAGAGAGCCTCAAGGGCTCAAGGTTCAAAACTCGAGGCAAACAGGTCGATATAATGACATGGGTCACCCCACCAAAACGTGGCAGAAGATCCATAACATCTCTACCATCCCACCAGTCTTTCTGTACGTCCAAATTATCGATCACAACCAAGAATGGAATGTCACGCATTAGTTCCTTTCTCATTTTAGAAATGGCCTCCATCTCCATTTCCTCAAAACTCCTTGGTCTACTACTCTCATTAGACAGCTGGTTTTCAACACTCAAGTCTACACCCAAGAAAGACACAAAATTCATGTAGTTTTGACAAATATATCTAGCCTCCCCCCCAATCCACAAAACCATCTGATATCTCTGATGAACTTTGTAGGCAAATTCCGTCAGCAACTCAGTTTTACCTATTCCTGACTCACCAGAAACAACAGCTATTCCCTTCCCATACATGGATTTCCATGCTTTCAGGCGCCTTCCTTTACTTCTACTCAGATTGCTCTCAGGATCCTTAAATCCTTCCATCTCAATGTCCTGATCGCTTTCCCTCCACTTTAGTGAATCTTTTCCCTTCTTGGTTTTAGTAGTTTCTTCTCCAGCCACCAATTTGTTGCTTGTTTCTTGATCAGCTTTTATTTCATGGTAATCGAGTTTAGCCTCCCCATCTACTCTACCAAAGAGAAGAAGTTCAAGCTCGAGAAGCTCGTGTCTTCTCCCCATGAAATTACTGTTCCGACTCAATGGGAACTCCTCCTTTTGCACTACTCCCTTCCACTGATTTACTTTCTCAATAACATGACGTTTCCCCAATTTCTTCCCAAGTATAACAACAGTCTCCAATACACAGTCTCTCCAGTTACCAGGGCGGGCTTCCAACTTCCATTCATCAATCTGAGAGAGTCCATGCACAACCTCTCTCCATTCCTTCTCTTCCCCACTGTAGGACTTCCAAACCTCTCCCCCATGCTTAGCCCATGCTTCAGTTCGCTTCTCGATTATATTCATAACCGAACAGTCCCCAGCATTTAAACCAAAGAAAATAGGGATCAGATTCTTCCTACCCAAGAACCGCCTTATCTCATGGATGCAGAATCCATCAGAAAACGATTTCTTTGTAAGAATAACGACTCCCATCGTAGCCTCATCCATTGCTTGCTCTGCCATAGCAAGGCTCCGGCTACTCTGGGATCGACTCTGATCAGCCATATAGCAGGAGACTCCCAAGAGCTCCAACTCAGCACGGACCCAGTTCCCGAATCGAAGCAAAGAAGCCTTGCGACCATGCAAACCGATATAAACATCATAGTTCCGGAGCCTCGTAGCATCCGAAGCATCCCAGCAGGCTTTCTTCAAACTGGGCCCGGCTTCTTTGCCGCTATTAGACGAGTTCCCGTCGGAAAAACCATCCGACGAACAAACTCGACCGGACATCCCGGCGCCCCCAAAGTGTTTCTTGAAATGGCTCAGTGAGATCACTCCTACACCAGCGTAACTGCATGCAGCAAACACCTCAGAAACTAAAACCACTCTACCATACAACATAACTAGACAAACTACGAAGCAAAAAAACTCAGAAACTCACCTCGCGGAATCTGAAGCATAGGAACGAGGAGACGGGTCCTCCATGGACGAAACGGAGACTGTTCTCGACAACGGCCGGAACCCAGAATTCTGCTGCTGCATGGAAGGAAGCCTGCAAGGTACACTGCTGGATTTGCGAGCGCATTGTGTGAGGGAGGACGAACAGTATATAAGCTAGAGCGTCCGAGATTCCAGGTGGGAGCTCTGAGCTTTCCATATTTGGCAGAATGGTGGAAATGGCCAGCGAAGACATTTAGTAGGCAGTGGTTGTTGCCGTTGCGGCGTGCTTCGAACAGTCGCTTTATCAGGACCGTTGGTTGGAGTGGGTCCACAGCGTAAGCTCCTGAAACAAAGAAGATTGGGCTGATCAGATCCTGAATTCGTTTTACTATGGATAGATTAATCTGATAAACCCTTTTTGAAGCATAATTAAACAATAATTAAATCTTCACAATCGTTCAATCGATCATATTTTATGTAATAACCAACCTAGTTATTCAGACATAATTTAATTAAAATTTATTAAAAAACCGTAAACCCTAAACCCTATCCGGCCTTTACGCCTTTCTACTTTCCGCCTTTCACGTAAATTATATAACTTTTTAGAGTAACTAGATTCATAACCTCACATTTAGTACGAAACAATTGAATATTTGACATAATTCGACTCCATCTGCCTCAGTTAACATCAATCGGCTCTTTTCTGATAAACCATGCTTATATTGTTTAGTTTAAGCACAATTAAGTAAGATTGAATCCATTCTTTTCCGATAATCTTATTAAGATAAACCAAGTAACGTATTTTAAAACAAAGCATCGATTCATTACTTTTGGTTAAACCTCAATTATATCTTCGATACCAGTTAAAATAAGAGAATACAAACATTATAATTCAAAAATTAAAATATAAACAACTTGATCAGATTTCAAGCCTAATATCACTCAAATGAGAATTTCCATTGATACAATTCAATCTTAGCTTAACAAAAATGACTTATATTTAAAGAATAAAAAAATAGATTTTTATTTTTTTAACTTAAATTCAATTCTTTTCCATTTCAAATATTCTTTTATTTTTAAAAGAAAAATATATTATTATTATATTTCACCAAAAATAAAAAAGCCTTACCTAGTGTGAAAGGTATAGAAAGGGCGTTTATCCTTGAGGTGAGGACAAACAAAATCACTTAAAATGATTAATGCAGCCTTTAAGGCAATGCTTTGGCACATTGATTAGGATGATAAAAGTGGTAAATCCCATAGTCTGGATACTTAGGACCCACCTTGGCAAGCTTATGCCCCTTGGAAGAGTCCCTTTTGGCATATCACTTAGGCTCATGGGTCCATTTTGCGTAGGGAAGCCACTTGAGGCAAGTGATAGAGGAAGCTTGGAAGAATTTGAATTTTGAGCTATATATAGCTT
The DNA here is from genome assembly GCF_029961685.1 of Aristolochia californica. NCBI lineage: Eukaryota > Viridiplantae > Streptophyta > Magnoliopsida > Piperales > Aristolochiaceae > Aristolochia > Aristolochia californica. The sequence continues at coordinate 647,690 of NW_027181804.1, read as the reverse complement.
AAAATTTTAAATATTTTTGTTTTATGATTAATGCTTTTTAATTATGTGAGTATTCTTTGAATTGGACCGTTTCTTAGTATGGAATGGTAGTCGATGTTAAAGAATAGTTTCATAAATCAATAAATAAAGATATTTTGAGTTTATTAGTCGAACAAAATACTTTTTGACTTGGTTAGTTATTTTAAGATAGGTCTTGTATAGTATAAAAGCAGGTTCTCGTACATAGGACTCCAATCAAGTTTGTGTAAGACATGCAAAAGCAATCCCCACAACTACATAGATAAACGAGTAAAAGAATATTGGGTATATTAGTTACATAATATCAAAATTTCTAACAAGACTAGTCATTTTTTATGAGTTTTTGACCCAACTTTCACAATGGGTCTAACTAAACAAACGATTAACTTAGAACACAAGGTCTTTTGGGGGGATGGTAGCCCTTGCATCTCTTCTCTTTGGGTCAAAACCAATACAAGTAAACAACGGAGGACACCATGGCTATGTAGAATGGCAAGGGAAGGGCAAGGCTAATCTAGTCAGTAACTTGCCCAAATACGATTTTCGTAATGAGAATATAGGTTTTTCATTTTATTCTATGGAGCGGGGACAGGTTTCCCTTTAAAAACCTACACAAGTTGAGATAAGAACAAGGTTGTTGGAACATATCATTAGGTTTCTATAGTTTACTCTATTTTATAATAAAATTGTTTTCCATAAAATGCAGTTTCATATGGTTGACATATAGGGATCAAGGACAAGATTGTAGTTTGTTTACGTTATAAATAGGAAAAAGAGGTATGTAAACCTAATATCTCTCATCTATTTTCTTCATACAAAGTTTAACGACGTATTAAAGCAAGTTGTCTTTGAGTTGATTAACAACTAAGAAATGTCCCTTATAAATCCATAATAATAAGAAAAAAGAAACACAATATTGAGTTTCAATTCTATTCAATTTCGAATCGTTGAAGTACATGTTATTCCCAACGTAAAGGGCAGAAAGAGAAGTATGTGAGTGCAAAGTGCTAGCTCAAAAGTCGAAGACCACACAAGCTACAATTTTTGAAGATATTTCAAGTCAAACCACAAATTATTTGAAGATCAATTTTGAGTTGAAACCTAAATTTATATTTTTTATGCTAAAAATAGGAATTAAGAAACATAAATTGTAACAAGATGAATCTATATACTCCACCTTGAATAAAAGTATTGGAAAGTATAATTAGCTTTATTTAGCTTACTTTATTTTCAAGGAAAATTCTCTCCTATAAAGTAGTTATAGGGTTTATAGAGAGTAAGATTACGATAATAATTTTTCATGTTATTTAAGTTTTAAATAAGAAAGGAGTTTGTAAATCCTAATCTCTCCCATTTATTTTCTTCATGCAAATTCCAATAAAAATTATCCATAGAAGTATATCATTTACTTGGCGAACATATAGACTTTGTATATATCTTACTTTATATAACTTCATTATAGGAGAAAACAAAAAACAATTTAACAATATTTTGAATTCGTAGGACGGGCCAGTTTTTCCCAACCCAACCCTGACCTTACATGTTAGTGTCTCTAGGTGACCTCCAAACCTCAAGACATTGTATTAAGCAAAAAACAAAGAGAGAAGTTAGGACAGGAGAAGGGGTTAAGCCCCTACACTTATGTTACCCTATCCTGACCAACTAGTTAGCCAAATAGTCCTCTATATTATTTCAAAAACTATATAGACAAATCAATATTCTTTTAACCTAAAAGGCACAACTACATTAGTGTCCTATAGATGCAAATTAATTATAATATTTATGTTATTTCTAAAATTAAAATTTATTGCATTGACATCTCTTTGTAGCTTCATCAAAGTGTGAAATTTTATTAATAATATATTACTTTGTAAAGAAGAAATATTAGAATTTCCATAATGATTGCCCTGATGTAATTTATTATTCTATTATCTTAATAGTTAAAGGTAGGTATAAATAAAACCATTAATCTATATCACGCACCCCCCCCCCTCCCACGGTAGTGCCTCTGTCCCCTACCCTATGCACTTATAACTTGTCTCGTTTTATGAGATAAAATCAAGGTCATTCATTCCATCTCGTGCATATAATAGAGAAAATTCATAATTCGTGTGGGTATAGTGTATTGAGAACTTTGTATTCTATTCGGCACTATAAATACGAGGGGACACTACCTTTCCTTGTGGGTTTTAAGGCAACTAAGAAAACACATAGATTTAAAAAAAAAAAAACATAAGAAATAACTCAAAAGTGTTTCTTGAGTTGCATCTTAGCACGAGACAAAATCAGGGTTGTTCATTTCCATAGTCCATTCCAACATGATGTAAATGTTGGTGTGAGATCCTCCAGAGGAGGACTTCTACCTCCATCGGGTCATCTTCCAAATCCATAAAAACAAAGAAAGAAATCCTCCGTAACACTAGCTTCAAAATCTAATTGTAATTATTAATGTATAAATACCAATGTAAATCGACAGATAAAATAAGATATAAGAAGAAAAAATTTACATGGTATTAGAGTGTGGTTTGGGAAATTAAGTTTGGCAATGCGAAAATATGGTTTTAAACCAAGTAACCCATATCATACACTATTCTTAAAGCATCGACGAGGTAAAGTAACAACTTTGATAGTGTATGTAAACGATATGATCGTTATAGGAGATGATCCAGAAGAAATAACAAGACTTCAAGAGCAATTGGCAACAAAATTTGAGATGAAAAATCTGGGAGGACTCAAATATTTGATAGGAATAAGTTGTTAGGTCCAAACAAGGTGTATTCCTTTCCCAACAAAAATTATATCTTAGATCTATTATCAAAAGTTGAACTACTGGAGTGTAAGCCTGCAGATACCCCAATAATCCCAAATCACAAGCTTGGAGAATACCCAAACCAATACAAGTAAACAACGGAGGACACCATGGCTATGTAGAATGGCAAGGGAAGGGCAAGGCTAAGCTAGTAAGTAACTTGCCTAGACACGATTTTCGTAAGAGAATATAGGTTTTTCATTTTATGCTATGGAGCGGGGACAGGTTTCCCTTAAAAAACCTACACAAGTTGAGATAAGAACAAGGTTGTTGGAACATATCATTAGGTTTCTATAGTTTACTCTATTTTATGGTTGACATATAGGCAACAAAGACAAGATTGTAGCTTGTTGACATTATAAATAGGAAAAAGAGGTATGTAAACCTAATATCTCTCATCTGTTTTCTTCATACAAAGTTTAACGACGTATTAAAGCAAGTTGTCTTCTAAGTATTTGAGTTGATTATCAACTAAGAAATGTCTCTTATAAATCCATAATAATAAGAAAAAAGAAACACAATATTGAGTTTCAATTCTATTCAATCTCGGATTGTTGAAGTGCATGTTATTCCCAACGTCAGGGGCAGAAAGAGAAGTATGTGAGTGCAAAGTGCTAGCTCAAAAGTCGAAGACCACATAAGCTACAATTTTTGAAGATATTTCAAGCCATGTAAACCACAAATTATTTGAAGATCAATTTTGAGTTGAAACCTAAATTTATATTTTTTATGCTAAAAATAGGAATTAAGAAACATAAATTGTAACAAGATGAATCTATATACTCCACCTTGAATAAAAGTATTGGAAAGTATAATTAGCTTTATTTAGCTTACTTTATTTTCAAGGAAAATTATCTCTCCTATAAAGTAGTTATAGGGTTTATAGAGAGTAAGATTACGATAATAATTTTTCATGTTATTTAAGTTTTAAATAAGAAAGGAGTTTGTAAATCCTAATCTCTCCCATCTATTTTCTTCATGCAAATTCCAATAAAAATTATCCATAGAAGTATATCATTTACTTGGCGAACATATAGACTTTTTATATATCTTACTTTATATAACTTCATTATAGGAGAAAACAAAAAACAATTTAACAATATTTTGAATTCGTAGGACGGGTCAGTTTTTCCCAACCCAACCCTGACCTTACATGTTAGTGTCTCTAGGTGACCTCCCAGCCTCAAGACATTGTATTAAGCAAAAAACAAGAGACAGGTTAGGAAAGGAGAGGGGGTTAAACCCCTACACTTATGTTACCCTATCCTGACCAACTAGTTAGCCAAATAGTCCTCTATATTATTTCAAAAATTATATAGACAAATCAGTATTCTTTTAACCTTTAAGGCACAACTACATTAGTGCCCTATAGATGCAAATTAATTATAATATTTATGTTATTTCTAAAATTAAAATTTATTGCATTGACATCTCTTTGTAGCTTCATCAAAGTGTGAAATTTTATTAATAATATATTACTTTGTAAAGAAGAAATATTAGAATTTCCATAATGATTGCCCTAATGTAATTTATTATTCTATTATCTTAATAGTTAAAGGTAGGTATAAATAAAACATTAATCTATATCACGCACCCCCCTCCCACGGTAGTGCCTCTGTCCCCTGCCCTATGCATTTATAACTTGCCTCGTTTTATGAGATAAAATCAAGGTCATTCATTCCATCTCGTGCATATAATAGAGAAAATCCATAATTCGTGTGGGTATAGTGTATTGAGAACTTTGTATTCTATTCGACACTATAAATACGAGGGGACACTACATTTCCTTATGGGTTTTAAGGCAACTAAGAAAACACTTAGATTTTTAAAAAAAAAAAAACATAAGAAATAACTCAAAAGTGTTTCTTGAGTTGCATCTTAGCACGAGACAAAATCAGGGTTGTTCATTTCCATAGTCCATTCCAACATGACGTAAATGTTGGTGTGAGATCCTCCAGAGGAGGACTTCTACCTCCGTCGGGTCATCTTCCAAATCCATAAAAACAAAGAAAGAAATCCTCCGTAACACTAGCTTCAAAATCTAATTGTAATTATTAATGTATAAATACCAATGTAAATCGACAGATAAAATAAGATATAAGAAGAAAAAATTTACATGGTATTAGAGTGTGGTTTGGGAAATTAAGTTTGGCAATGCGAAAATATGGTTTTAAACCAAGTAACCCATATCATACACTATTCTTAAAGCATCGACGAGGTAAAGTAACAACTTTGATAGTGTATGTAACGATATGATCGTTATAGGAGATGATCCAGAAGAAATAACAAGACTTCAAGAGCAATTGGCAACAAAATTTGAGATGAAAAATCTGGGAGGACTCAAATATTTGATAGGAATAAGTTGTTAGGTCCAAACAAGGCGTATTCCTTTCCCAACAAAAATTATATCTTAGTTCTATTATCAAAAGTTGAACTACTGGAGTGTAAGCCTGCAGATACCCCAATAATCCCAAATCACAAGCTTGGAGAATACCCAGACCAAGTGCCAATAAACAAAGGAAGATACCAGAGGTTGGTTGGGAAACTTATTTATCGCTCTCATACACGACTTGATATCTCCTATGTCGTTAGTATAGTAAGTCAATTCATGCATCATCCAAGTGAAGATCATATGAATGTTGTGAATCAAATTCTCTGATACCTAAAGTCCTCCCATGGGAAATGACTCATTTTTTCAATAAACCATCACCTAAGGATTGAAGATTATATAGATGCTGACTGGGCAGAGAATATTTTAGATAGAAGATCGACCTTAGGTTATTTTACTTTTGTTGGAGGGAACCTAGTTACCTAAAGAAGTAAGAAACAAAAGGTGGTAGCGTTATCGAGTGTTGAAGTTGAGTTTTGTGGGATGGCTAAGGGTCTTTGTGAGTTTCTCTGGCTTCAAAGATTATTAACCGAAATTGGCTTTGGGTCAAATTGTGAGGTGAACTTATTTTGAGATAATAGGTGGCTATTGATATTTCACTTAATCCGGTTCAGTATGATCGGACTAAACATGTGAAAGTAGATCGACACTTCATCAAGTAAAACCTTGAGGCAAAGATAATTTGATTTCCATTTGTTAAATTTGATGATCAGTTGGCAGACGTACTTACAAAAGTAGTATGTAACAAGAACTTCTACAACTCACTTGGCAAGTTAGGTATCAGATATCTATACGCACCAACTTGAGGGGGACTGTTGGCGTGAGATCCTCCAGATAAGGACTTCTTCCTCCGTCGGGTCGTCTTCTAGATCCGTAAAAACAGAGGAAGAAGTCCTCTGTAACACCAACTTCGGAATCTAACTGTAATTATTAGTGTATAAATACCGATGTAAATTCATAGATGAAATAAGAAATAAGAAGAGAAAACTTACAGTAAATTCAGGGGTATTCATTTAGAAGAGAACCACATGTATGAACAAAGGGTATATATAGGGGTTTCACATAGATGTCTTGCTTACGAGGTAAAAGGGTTTAGGTTTTAGAGTTCTCATATTGAATTGTTCAATAATCTTCACATGAAAAAAGAAACCCTCATCTTCGTCTCATTCTTTTTCAGTTTTCAATCATGCGCGTGGAGTTGCTTATGTTCACCCAGGTCTTCTTCTATCGTTCTTTCGTCTCTTCGTCGTTTAATTATGCATTCGAGTATTCTTAGCATCATGTGGCTTACGTTGGGACGATGACGATGATGACGACAACGACGACGACGCTGCTCCACCGGTAGGAATGATAACATAAAGGACCTCCTGCTCGAATATGGCTCGAACATCATTAAGATCGTAACTTGCGTGCACTTGAAAGTTTTTCCCAAAACGAATCCACTTGTTTTCGCTGACCAGGCGCTTCCCGCTGATCTCGAGGTTGCCGTGATCGTCGAGCTGCACTCTGAGTTCTTCTCTTTTAAATCCTACAAACAAATTATTTTCTGTAATCAGAACAAATTATTCTGTTGGGTAAGAGGGAGAGAGAGAGGGAGAAGTTTACCTAAAAGATTCATATAGAAAATTTCTCTTCCGTTGTCACTGACGCAATCTAATGAGGGTTGGATATCATGGTAAGAGGACATGAACAATCTTCTGCAGGCGGCTCCCATGGTTTTTTCCTTTGAAGTTCTTTTGTGTAGAAACTAATATGGCTTTGCTGTTCTTGAGCTTCTTTCTGCTTGCAATAGCAGTTTTCTTTTTGTTCTTGTTTGAAATTATTCTTCTTTGATTAGTGGAAGTTTGGGTTTGAATTGTTTTTGCAGTAATGGGTGATCTTCTTCCATGGAGATGCTCAAGGTGCCTTTTCTCATCTACAGTGCTCTTCTTTCAAGGAAGGGATCATCCGCTCCAAATCATGTTTTTTTAAGGCCTGAGTCGAACCGAGACTCAACTATGTTAGCTCGACTCAAATTTTGAATCGATGGATTGGTTCAAGGATCAAACTCGACCATTTCACAATAAGACAGTCAAAACCCAACTCAGTCTGAGTCACCATATATGAATTTCGAGATGAAAAACCATCCTCCCAATTAGGGACTACTAATATATCTACTTTTTTAAGGAAAATATGTGTTGTTGTTAGGAAAGATTGTTCTAAGGGACAATAACTAGGGTTATCGTAATCGAAAATTGCTCGAACAGACAATACCTATGTGTTTTTAACTAGGTTAAACTAGGGTATCCAATTGTCGTCCATTTTAGAAAATCGTAATCGAAAAAACTTGTACATGTAAATAAACGATATGCATGGAACAAAATCTTAAAAAAATGGATTGAACGTACTTGCCTTTTGTTGGACAACTCTTATTACCATCTCACAGTTAGGTGCTTCTATGGAAACCCTTGGTAGGAAACTTGTACACATAAATGAAGAACATGTAATTGAACGAATAAAAAGTAATCAAAGAGTTGTAGAAGTACTTGTCATGGAATTATCTTCATAATGTATTCTAACTATTTAAATATGTCAATAATTTTATTTAATCTATTTGTATAAAATTTGTGCTTAGTTTTATTTGAATTAATTGAGATGCCTCAAATTGAATTAGGTATGGAGTTAGCGAGTGCTTAAGGGGATGGATATTTCAATTTATATTTGTCCCATTAACATGATAATTTACATCCTTACTAATTAGTCATTAAGCCATATTAAGATCGGTTAATAACTTTAATGAGGTAGTTTTATTTCAACTTAGTTATGCATATGACATATTTGTATACTTCCAACAACAACGAACCGTTTGTGACTTATCATAGGAAAATTATTTTTAACCAAATTTCCCATTTAAAGTTTCTAATCGGCAAAAAAAATTCTTTGATCAATATTAATTTTTTTATTTATGCCTTCTTAGTTTATTTGCCATATTATTTAATATTCAAGCAATAGAAAACTCATTTTTTCCCTTTTAACTTTTTCTAGGGTAAAACGAATTAAAACGAAAAAATTTCCTTCCATAAAAGTGAGACCAACACTAGCAATTTTTCTTTTTTTGCAATTCTATTTCTTACGTATGGTTTCTATTAACACGATTAGTGAACGACCCCATATATGAATTAGTATAAGAATTTATCCTCCTACAAAAATGATAAACCCTAAACCATCACACTATTACTCTTTTTTCAACATTTATCTTGAATTATACATGATTATCAATTTTAATGTTAATATTACTTTATTTCATTTTAATACAATGAATCCCAACTTAAATAATTAACACATTCCTAATGAATATAAGAATTTGACTTTTGTCAGCTAAAATTTCGTTAGTTAATTTGGTTGGTGCCTTTTTTACGTTACAACTTCGATAAGCAAAACCATAATTTATTGATGAAGGGCAAGAATTAAGTTGAGTTAAGTGGTGCACATATACTTGTGATATTTTCAATTAGAAAATGATGTTCATGTTCATGTTTTGGTACATTTCAAATATGAATTCCAACCCCAAAAGTGAAATAATAAACATGATTCAGCAGCCCCCGTGAATTAGTAAGCTTTTTATCAATTTTGATTTCTCTCCCATGTGGGGGCTTTATACTTATAAGCCACATACACTCCAATCCCCACTACCATCAAGAAAGAAACCACTTTCACCACCAACAGGTTCGGCTTCTTCGCCAATAGCCCTTGCACCAGTCCAGCCCTCCCCAGCTTACAGCTAGGCCCCGGAGCGCCTGCCTTCTGCCCCGCCGCTGGCGCACCCTTTTCTTCTTTGCCAGCCGTGACTTTCCTGGAGTCGGCCTTGGGAGATGGCTGCTTCCACTTTTCTTCGGTTTGCCGGCCATTAATAACGGCCTCTTCTTTTGTCTTCTTCTCCATTTCGTACTTTTGGGTCGGGTTCAGTGATGGTGGTGAGTGTTGGGGAGGAGGAATGATTTGGGTGATCGTTGTGGGGATGATCACGTAGAGAGTTCCTTTCTCGAATTTAGCTCGGACACTGTTGAGGTTGGAGTTTTCTGGGATTCGGAAATCTTTGCGGAAACGGGTCCATTTGTTATCGGTCACCAGGCGTTCGCCGCTGATCTTGAGATTGCCGATGTTGTCTAGCTGAACCCTGAGCTGCTCCTTCTTGAATCCTGCAAATCCAGACACGCTCGTGCTAAATCTCAAAAACCCATTGGACATCTGCTGCAAACTGACCATCTTCATGATCGTCTCAGGATTCCAAAAAAAAAAAAATCAAATGGAAAAAATAAAAATAAAAATACCAGGAAGATCGATGAGCAGCGTGTTTGATTCGGTCTCTCGGACCCAGCTGGCTTGGACCTGGAGATCTTCATACACGCGCCCGGAGTTTGATCGACCAGCGGCATCCATGGTAATCTTTCCTTTCTCTGGTGTCCGTTGCCCTTTTCTCTTCTGCCTCTGCTTCTGCTGAGCTCGAAAGTATTGATGGAGATCTGAAGCAGTTCCAGGGTTTATATATACTTCGCCAGAGACCCATTACAGAGGTTCTCTTTAAGGTTGCTGATGGAATGATTCTTGTTTGATTTCTTAAAGTTTGGGTTTGATTTGTTTCTTCCATTTTCGCTTCATGGATTACCCGCTTGCATGGGCAAGCCGCAGGTTCTTTATTTGATTTACACTCTTTTCCAAAGCTAAGGATTTTCTTTTTCTTTTCCAGTGTTGTCTGCCGCGTTCCTGTGGAAACTTTCCCAAAGCAGATATGGGACTTTTTAAGTGAGGTTTAACTCTTACCTCACCGTTACATATGAGACAGTGTGACACAAAATTTTAATAGATTTTAGGTATATTATATGTTTGTATATACATAAAAAGTTATATAAAATAAAAAAATCATTATTTACATAAAAGGTATGTATACAAAACACATTGAGAAGAGTATGGTGTTTCACATGCAAGGCAGCATCAACACGTGTTGCCACCTGTGGTTTGACACTTTGGTGTCTTTATGTGTCATTTTATGCAAAATTTCACGTATAATATATATATATATATAGGTTAGTAAGAAACCTCTATTGAAGAACGTCTTGTGCCTAAATAAATTTATCTATAATTTGTCATTATCATTTAATTTGGTAATCTTAATTATTAATGTGGTTTTATAGTGTACTAGCTAGATAGAAAAATAACAATCTGCTTAATTTTAAAACTTCCCAATAACTTTATTTGATTTTTTAAAACCCTAAACCCTAAATTAGGGTTCAGTCAACCTGAATCAACCGACCTGAGGGAAGGGTTTATTTCTAGAATTTATTCAGTAAAAAGTCTTAAACTTAAAGATTATACCTTTATATTAACATATTGGATTGGTTGTATTTTAATTTATCTTTGGGAGAAGTAAATCTAAGTGGCTTACAACACCCATATTTGTAATACGCCCTTCTACGGCTCTTTGCTCGTATTTTGTATTTATTTTTGTATTTTTAATTATTATTTACATTATATAAAATTAAGATAAAAAATAATAACATCCATTTTTTGAAATTTAGTATTTACTCAATCACAAGGTAATACATCCTACAAAATTAAAATAAGGAGCATAGTAAATTAACAATGTGAAAATTAATATAATCATATTATATTTTAAATGCTTTTTTCTTCTTTTATTATGTAGTGCTAATTATTGTTATATTAATGACACTTGTAAAAACAAATATGTTATAGAGGAAATGGAGGAAAAATTCACTTCGCTGTGAAGTTCACTTTCTTTAAGCTTTAAAAAGGTAAAAACCTGTTCGAAATGGTACAAAAAACACATATTATCGACAAAGCAGAGGTAGGAAGGAAAGTCAAGATTCCTAACCTCACCATCCACCTTCCCAAATCTAAGTTGTTCTAATTAAGTCACATATTAACTCAACATTATGGTGTAAAGGGGAATATATACAGATTAGGCATTTCGATTGGGTGGCCATGTTACGTCCTTTATGTATATAATAATCGTAAAAAATTATAGGCCGATTTTGAGAAAATACTGTAGATGTTTTAAGATTTTAAATTGCACAGGCATGACTATTTAAAAAATCCAAGATGCTCACTATTAAAAAAATGTCTTGTTTAAACCCTAAACCCTATTTTTCCATCTAAATTGTTTGATTTTTAGAAATTATATGCCAGAATGATAAGGTAATTCGAGGTTTAAGATTTAGACTGTGTTTGGAACATAGAAAGTGGAGCGAAAAGAAAAAAGGAAGAGAAAAATAAATAAATAAGATTTTTTTTTCTTTTTTGGACGTCTATGATATACAAAGTGGAAGAGATATATATTTTATTTTGTTTGGATACACGTAGAAAATAATAATAAAAAAATATTAATATTTTAAAAATTTGATAATTAAAAATTTATCTCAAGTTTCTATTTCTTTTAATTTTTCCAGTGATTTTCCCTCAACCAAACAACAGAAAATAACTTTTTATTCCCTTTTATTATTTTATTTTATGCAGGTTCCAAACATGCCCTTTAGGTTGTGTTTGGAACACAAAAAGAGGGAGAAAAAAGAAATGAAAACTATTTATTTTCTCTTATTTGGATGCACATGAAAAATGAAAGAGAAAACGGAAGATAAATATAGTTTCTCTTATTTGGATACACGTGAAAAATAAAAAATAACACGTTATAGAAGTTATACTTACCGATTTCTCCGCCTACCCTGAATTGGCTCGAACCCATATCCAATGCGTTAGAAAATTTTCTATATTGGAGTTCAACCGAGAAGGACGTCCAATCCAGATTTGATCGAGGCCTAATCGAACCGGTTCTGCTCGGATCTTCCCGGTATGGCCTCGACCGACCCGTAATATCCACCCAATCACTGTCCCCACCAGTGGGTCCAGTTGATGGGCCCACATATATTATTCTCTCGGCTTGGCTTCGCCGGAGACCCGAAGCGCGGGAAATAAATATTGGCGTCCATTTTCGCCCTTTCCCCCCTTCAATTTCAGAATTCGTGAGCAGAGTGCACTGACGACTAGGAAGTGGCAACTGTCATCAACGAATCCATGTTCTTATAATCTTGCTAATGGCGTCCTCCTCGAGTTTGTCATCTCTGATGCGAGATCTCAAGCTAGAAGAGCCTTTGCTTCCGCCGAGGCCGTGGGAATCGATTGCATCGGAAAGCGGAGCAGGTCGTTGGGGCTATTCCAGCTCCACGCGTACGGAGCCGGCGTATGATCCTTCGACTGTCTCGGTGAGTTAGAATAAGTATTCTCCTGCGTTTGTTGTTCAATTTTTTTAATTTTTTTCATTGTTTTGTTGATTTCCTTCAAATGCACATTGAATTACAGTAGAGATGATTTTTCATTTTCATTATTTAAGTTCCTTTGGTGATTCGTCTTTTATGATATGACATTTGCGCCAAGGTTCACTTTTATGCGAATCACGAGTGGTTTTACTCTCGCACTTTCTTACGTTTGAATGGTGTAAGTCTCATAATAATTCAGACCGATCGTTGCTTTATCTTCGTTGCAAAAATTCCCTGGCCGTAGGGCATGGTCTTGTGGTATTCCAATACGGGATTCATCTTTTATTATTAATTAATGACATTCCTCAATTATGTGTGGTCACCTCTGATATCTGATAATTTTAGGACGAGTAAGGTGCAGACTGCTGGTTCTTCTTTATTCTTTCTAATCTAAACTTCTAGGTCCCAGGCTAGTGCCTCTTTCCCGAGCGAGAAATGTAGCTATTACTTCATGCTAGGGTCTATCCTATTTATTAAACTTATTTTGTTTGTAAAAATCAACAGTAGATAGACTACATTCACGTATCGAGTCAGTCTGTTACTGAATGTACCAACTAGTTAATTTGGTCACTAACCGAGTATACTTGAAAACGTAGCCAAATTTTCTCGTTGGTGTTTTTTTCTCTGCTTCGGGGCTGCTAATTGAACTATAAAGTGTTGGAGTTCATGTTCTAGTTCAGTTTCTTTCATTCTTGATCTGTCTTCTTCTGCTAGATATCACTGAAATGTCAGCTTCTCCCTTTCATATGAAAATGTTATCAAATTCTTTTTTTGCAGGAGGCTGATTTGGTGAGGTTGGTAATCAATGCATTACAAGGTGTTAAATCTGCACTATATAGTATTGAAAAGCTTTCGGATGCATTTTGTTCCAATCCATCAGATAGAACTTTCCATCGAGTTCCGAATTTGTGGCATCGATCATCAAGTACATATGCCTTGGCAAGGATTCTTAAATCAGTGGGCAACTTGGGTTTGGTGCATCTCTTCCTTCGCAGTTTTGTAGACTTTTGTCTTGGCTTGAAAGTGGCTAAAGTTTGCAGAGGCAGAGAGGAAGAAACCAGTATCCATCCTCCATTTAGTCTTGTTAATCAAGCATTTGCTGTTGCAGTTAGCAAAATACTAGAAGAATATCTCTGTGCTCTAAATTCGTTGCAGTCATCTGTACAACTAAGGCGTTCAAGGAAGAGTGGACCAGAACAAGTCTCTAATGGAGGGGGTTGTCTCATGAATGTTGTGCATTCTGAAATCACTGTGCTAGAAGTCTATCTGCACACAAAGGAATTGCAAAATCAAATAGAAGCCTTGGGAAATATTTGCATGTTTACGAATTCTAATCTGGTGTCTCTTGGGGAAGATTTGCATGCTGAAATGGCTGGACACCTTAATAACTTTCCTAGAGGAGCAGACCTGTTAACATACTTATACATTCAGCTCCGAGTAAGCCCATTGAACTGTTCCATATGTGTGTTTGTATGCCAACTTATGTTATGTTTGAGGTCTCTCTCTCTCTCTCCAATTTTTTTTTTTTATTTCGTTATTGTTGTACTTATGTCCATCAGTTGATGTGGCATTTTCATTTTACTGTGTTGACATAAATCATTAAATATTATTTTTTAGTTAAAAAAAGTTTTATTTCAAACACATAAGAAGAACAGAAAATTTCTAAATAACCCGGTAAACTGAAGCTGTAAAAGCTGTTAATTTAGTGACTGTTGAGCTACTTCCAAATCTAGCCTAATTTGTTGCGTTGAATTGTTGAGCATGGAAGTTTGGACCCAGCATGAGCAATAATGTCCAAAAAACATTCAAGGAGTAATAATATACCTTGGAAACTGACAAATAGATTTCTTTTGAAATGAGGTAGATCACATAGTGTTTCTCTAATAATTTAGCAAGCTGAGGAGATTGGTAACAGAACAGAGCCAAATTTCTTATCAGTCGTGGATAAAAAATTAGTTAAACTATTTTCTAATTTTTCTCACAGTAGAAGAAGACCACCCTTTGTGCTTCTCTTCTTGTTTATGGATAAAAAATTCTTACATGAATCTGCGGTCTGAAATGGTGTTGGTTGTTTTCTCTCTTTAAAAAGTGCTAGCAGAATCTATTTTGTGGCAATGGTTCTTCCTGTTAAAAAAGTTTATGCTTATGATTGGTTTCTAAATCCATCTAATGATTTTTAAATTTTATTTTAGGATGCTGATCCGGTTCACCGTGCACTGCTGAAATTTCTTTTTGTTCGCTCATGTGAGCCATATTGTGGTTTCATCAAGTCATGGATATATAGAGCAAGCATTGATGATCCTTATAAGGAGTTTATCGTTGAATGTTTTGAGGAATCAGAATCCATCTTTCATGGTACTCCTGGTTACAGCACTAATTCATTAACATCAACAAAGGTAACATTATCCCTTTTCAACTTTTGATGATTAATTTCTATTTATAAGAAGCTCTAAATTATGTGCAGTCAGGGTAAAGTTCTTTTCTCAGCCATGTCCCTCATTGGGCAAGTCTGCAGTTTTACTCAAGGCTGTCAGAAATGGGTTGATTCCAAGTTGAAAATGTTGCTACGGGCCAAAATCTTGGCGATGCATTCATTTATTTTTTCACATCTCTGTGTGCATACCTGGACTTTAGAATTGACCCATGGCAGACCAGGTTCAGCCAGGAAAGAGAGCAGGCCAAAGTTGGCATTGGATAAAGCCTAAAAGAACTTTAGGGTTCAGTTTATTTCCACAAACCTGTTGGCTGTGACAGTACAGCAGCTGTTCTTATATAAAATTTGGTATTCTTCAACCTGGTAGTTACTAATCTCATTGTCCCTTCTTTTGTTGGCTGCTATGGACTTTTTAGACTCTTATCATTTGGAAACAACATTATTTTCATATTATTGGGTCTTTGACTGTTTTGATATGAAAGGTGCTTCCTAACCTTTCTTATGGCTTTCATCCAATTTAACAATCTGCCTGTTTGCAACAGGAAAGAGATGGAACTGCAGTCCCTTGCTTTCTGAAAGATGTTTGCCTTCCTCTGTTCCGAGCTGGTCAGCAACTTCAAGTGCTTGTGAAACTTCTGAATATGTGTAATTGTGTCATCACTGAAGACCAAAGTTATGGTGAAGGCTCCGATATGTCTTTTTCTCTGTCAAATATGGAAGAGTTTCTTCCTTATTGGAATGATTCCTCATGTGATCATGCATTATCTCTTCTTCCACTAACTTTTATCAAAAGAGACATGGATGCAATGGTGCTTAAGAGGGAAAGAATGTACAATTTAATGCAGGAAAAGCTAAGTAATCTTCTTCCTAGACTGAATATCAGATGTTGGCAGATGAATTCTAGTGTAAGACTCCTTTTGCATCTGATTACCTTTAGTTTTGTAACTATAAAATAATGTCATATAAAAGCTGTTTTAAATTCAGTGGGAGTTCTCTTTTTGGCATTCATGATATTAGAACTGAGCAATTTGTGTTAAATTTTTGTGAGAAAAATCTTGTCTGTTCATGTGGTGGTGACTTGCCTGGATGATGATGAAATAGAATATGAAAGATTTCAAAGTCTCTTGTGCACACAAAAAAGTATGTCCAGTTGAGTGCAAAGCATTCCACCTTTGGCTTTAGGGATAGCAATGAGTGGGGTTGGGGTCAGGTTTCCTTACCCTGCCTCAATGTCCCACCTGTCAACCTTATCCCCACCTAACGTTGTCCCATCTGAGCCCTTTCCCTCTCACACCAGTGGCAGGAGTGGGGGCAGTGGGTGCCCCTCCCGTTTTGGTCTCTTCTGAGTTGCAGAGAGGGGTAGAAATGGAGGGGGAAGACCCCCTTTCTTTCTGTCTCCTCTCGGTTTCAAAAAGGAGAGGGAAAGATGGGGGGAGAGCGCACTCACCGACCTCCCTTCTTGCTTCTCTGCACCGTCACAGAGAGATAAAAAAGGAGGGGTTTGCTTGGCTGACTGTCCCTTTCCAAAACTCAGCATGGTTTTCTAGCCAACTCTGTTCCTGCTTTAAGCAGCGTGGATTCCCCATTTAACTTACCCTGTTGCTGTCTCTACTTGGCCTTCTTTTCACCTTCTTTCACAATTCCTTTCTATTGATGGAAAGGAGAAATGGTTGCCTTACCTAGAGGGATTCCTTCCCCTCAAACACCTCCGCCCCTCCCTTTTCCTCACTCTTAAAATAGTTATTAGTGGAAACAATGGTGGTTTGGTTACTTGGATGCTTGCCTCATGCACTTTATCATAACCAGTTACTGCTTACCGGTCAGGGTTTCCCCATACTAGTTCTCAATATCATTATTGTCTTATCATTTGATGTTTTCTTCTGTTACTGGTAGTGTTTATTTTCTCTAAGTTTCCATTTGGGGTAACTTTCTTCCGTTTGTTGCAGGTAATTCCACTAACTAGCATACCTAGGCCATTGATAATGGATGGAGATTTGGATTTTCCTCCAGCTTACTTCCAGGGAGTCAAAAACTTGTAAGTTCTTGTATTTGGTTGTATTTTTTGGTGGTCATAAAGACCCTCTATAATTAATTTGTTTGTAGACCCTGACTAAAAAGTTGTAGCAGGGCTGCTGGTGTCAAGGCAAATGATACGTCAAGTGCATCAGATGGCTTCTCTTTTTTGTCTGAAGATCTAGAGTCTTCAGAATGTTCATCTATGGATAGTTTTGAAGAGAAAGGAAACCTTGCGGTACCCGCAGAGCTACATGATATTTTATCAGCAACAAAATCAGGAAATTTATGCAAATCTGGTTGGCCAGCAAAATTTTCTACTCAAAACTGTTCTGCTAGTGAGAGGCTGCTTAGTTCAGAATGTGCAACTGAAAGAACTTGTAAACAAAATTTTTTTGACGTGAGGAAAGATCCTTTTGGGAATTTACATGGCTTCAGAGTGTCAGAAGGTGTGGATCAGCCTGGTTATGGCCAGCCACTTGAAGGGCTTCTGAAAAACCCGCATTCTGCTGATGAAGAACTGCGCTTTAGTCAGGGGGAGTTCCAACTCCCTGGCATAAGTCAATATGGAGGAAGCACATTTATCTTCAAAAGTGAAGGGTCATATTTAACCGAAGTGACTGATTTCAAGAACTTTGATACAGAGCAGGGAAATAATCTACTCGAGACTGAAAATTTCTTTGGCCCCTCAAGAAATTTCCTACTTAAATACAAAACTTTAAGCGTGAACCCAATGCTGACAAAAGAAGCTAGGTCTGATATGTCATGTTACTTGAAGGAAAGAGATCTTATGGATTATAAAAATGCTTTCCTTCCATATTTTGATTTTACCTCACTGGAGGATCCCAGTAGGATCTATGGAATCTCTTCAAATTCCAGCCTTGGCTGTAGATTTCAAGCTGAACTTCCTGGAAATGGTTCTTCTTTCAACGCCATTGTTAAGGAAGCTCCAAAATATGTAGTTGAACAGCAAAAAAAGGAAGGTTATATTCCAGCTGATGGAATAGATAAATCTGTTCTGTCATCCACAGATTTAAAAGTTAAACATCTTGAAAAATCCTTTCAGCAAGAATTCTTTGAAACAGTTGCCTCTGGTGGATCTAAGTGGGAAAGCTTGCTGAATTATTCTGGTAGAAATAACTTGAACACTGGAAAGAACAGTCATAAGCCAGTGGATGAATTTGAGACACCACTTGATGTTATTGTTGATCGATGCATTGTGCAGGAGATTTTGCTCCAGTATCCTTTTGATTGTGATACTTTGTATGAAAGATTTTTTGTTACTTGTTCAACCATGAACTTGATGACTCACTGGGTTATGGATAAGTCATGAAACTAGGTAGTGAGATGATATCATCATTACCAAGTTAACTTGGTCAAATTAATAACTTAAAGTAGTTATATCAAGTAATTCTTGGGGCTCGCATTTATAGTGTGCAAGAATGTAGAATTTATATGTGGCTTAAGTCCTTGAACTTTAGTCAAAGTTGAGTGTGTTAGTGCATATCTATGTACCCTGCTTATACATTCTTTTACACGTGCCTGGCTTTGCTAAACAGTGTGGTGAAATACTTGATTTGAACTAGGGTATGATTTTGATGCAAATGGAGTAAGAGTCTTTGGAATTATGATTTGGACCCTATGCTACAGCATCTTATCTAGAATGTCGCTTACAATGTCATTTCTTGGATTCAAATGCTACAGTGCAACATGGTAACCTATAATTCTGTATATTATCTGCACAGGTGCATGTGAAGCAAACCACGTTTTCATTTTATGAATTAATAAATTTTGTCATTCAAAAAAAAAAAAAAAAGAAGAAAAGGAAGCAGATCAAATTTTAGAGTTGGTTGATTGAAGTCTCCTTTTGTATTTTCTATTAAGCTTAAGCTCATACATGGTGTCTCTTTTCCTGAACTATATAGATATAAGTACATTAGCAGCTTTACTATAAAAGTGCTTGAAGAAGGGTTTGACTTACGAGGACATCTGTTGGCCTTGAGGCGATACCATTTTATGGAGTTGGCTGACTGGGCAGATTCTTTCATTAGATCACTTTGGCATCACGTATGGCCATGCCCATCTCTGTAAAGATTATAGCTGCTGACAAATTGCTTCATCTTTCTTTTTGTGCTTGATTGTTGTACTAAAGGCATCTTTTGTGGTTTCCTGATTGTCGTGTTTGAGCAGAAGTTGCATATATGTGAGGGCAAGCAAAGAATATCAGAAATACAGGGATTCTTAGATTTGGCAGTGCAGAGGTCTTCATGTGAGAGTGACCAGCACAAGGGCAGATTATTTGTTTATACGAAAGGGGAAGACAAGATACCCTTTTCATCTGCTGCCAGTGGTACATCAAACAATCATTTTATTTCTTTTGCTTTTTCCTTTAATACAATCTTCTTACATTTTCTGATACTTATCTTTTACAATTGATAGGCATCCATGCATTTGATTTTATAGCTTTGGGTTACCGAGTGGACTGGCCCATTAGCATCATTTTGACCCCAGATGCCCTCAAAATTTATGCTGAGATATTCAGTTTTCTGACTAAAGTCAAGCTCGCAGTTTTCTCTTTAAATGATGTGTGGTGTTCATTTAAGGTATTTGGCATTGCTAGCTTCTTTTATTCCATTTTTTCGCTGAGTTATTCTATACTCCATATCATGTTTGTCTTCAGTGGTTTATAGATAACACAAGTTAGTTAATTTTTTTCCATGTTAATTTACAGAATCTGATGCATCAACAAAATATTCTAGAGGCTCAGGAAAGGAAATATTTCAACATCCTGATGAAAGTGAGGTACTTGAAATCCAAAAGTTCATTTTTCCTAATATTTTTTGTTGATGTGGTTTGTCCACGACTTTCAATCTTGTTCTTTTTGAATAATGTAGGCTCTACAATAGTACATACTTCTCTTGGTAACCTATTTTCTTCAGTCATATACTATAATCATAATCAGGCTTTGCCATATGTTTTAATCATAATCAGGCTTTGTCATATGTTTTAATCATAATCAGGCTTTGTACTGAGGTCTTTGATATGGCAAGCACCTATATGGTTAGAAGGCAGATATCTGGTTACATTTTATTCCTTTTCTTTTTGAAATGGTGCTTCATTAATACAAACAAAGATACAACAAAAAGGGAGAGGAAAGCCCTTTGCCCCCTAAGGAATAGAATCCCCAACTGAAATATAAGGTAAAAAACACCTGGTTTAGCTAAACTATCTGCAATGTAGTTGATTGTAAAATGTGACTCCATGAAACATCAATACCTGGCGCAAATGCACTATCTCATTTTAATAATGGTGTAGCTGCCCAACAGGAACGAGAAAACCATGAAATGACTGCAAAAGACTCTCCTTAAACCACAAGAGGGTTAGAAAATTTTTGGATGTAAAACTGTATGCCCTGAGAAAGAGCTCTGGTTTTAGCTTCAACTGCATTACACATGTCAATTGCACCCACCTAATAAAGTAAGTTTAACTACCCCATTGTGATCCCTAATTGCACAAAATTTGCAAAAAACTATTCATAACTACTTAGCCATCTCTGTGCTAAATCATCACAAGTAAGAATCTTCCCATGGGCCGTTATCCAGATAAAATGAATTACCTTTGGACGACTTTGTAATTTCCAGACACATGAAATTATATTAAAAACCAGGACTGTAGGAATTGTAGTCAATAAAAGTAATATTACATATTTTATCATACTTTTCTGGTGGAATGCTTCTTGTGCTGCATACCTGTGAGGCTGCATTTCATATCTCAATCAGATACCTTTTTTGGTTTTGTTTCTCTTTGTTTTGGTTGGTTGGAAGATTGCCGTTGAAAAAAAAAGACAAAAGAAAGCCAAAAGATGGCTTTGATTACCATCTTGTCACTTAGTAAGCTGACGTGGATATATATTTTGTAGAATTTCCTGTTATGCACATAGTCAACTGTATGACCATCAGAGTTTTTTTTTTAATTGTTTCCTGGAAATAGAGTCCATTGCTTGAAGAATAGGATTATTTTGAGAATTTCCAAGAAGTAGTATCCATATCTTGAACTTCATTTTGTATTTCTTTTGGAATTTTCGGATCTTATCAGAAGGTATTTCTATATTAAAATGATTCTTCAATCTCTCTCTTCCCACTTTTATTTTTATTTTTCAAGAAATTGCTTTGACATTGTTCTGCCGTGTTTTTCAGGCAACAAATAAATCACTTTGTATCTGCATTACATCAATATGTGCTGTCGCAATTGTCACATGTGTCTTGGTTCAGGTTTCTTCAATCCCTTACACACCAGGTTCAGTTCTTGTGCTTCTAGTCCTGAAATAGTCTGTGGCTTTTATTATATTATTCATATACATGCTTATAGAATCTAACTTAATTTCTTATGTAAGCCCTGGAATTTTAATATTTACATGCATCCCCTGGAGCATTACCGAAATTACTTTCACACCCCCTGTTTTGAAGTTCCTGAAAGGCATTCAGCTCAAATGCTTAAGTCTAGAGCAGAGAAGTCTAGCACTTGTTCTTAGATTTCACAACTGATGTACGATTATCCTCACCATTACATTGAAAAGTCAAAAATAGCCTTGCACGAGGCTATTGCCTTTCATATAAATGGGGATCTATAGAATTCCACTTTGCTGAGCTTTGCACAAATGAGGTGAAGTCCACCTAAATGAATCTACATTGAAGTTACAGACTCACTTTAAAAGTGTTGGATGGGGCAATAAGCCACATTGGAACTAGTGAGTTCATTAGGTCGTATCTTAGCAACGTTTGTACTTGGGGTATTTTGGCTTTTCAATGCAATGGTTAGGGTTAATTCATGGAAGTGGATAGAAGTACATAAATATTTAAATCCTAGGGATGTTTATGTATTTAGCCCTGTTTTATTCTATGTTGTTTGTATTTAAGCCAGTGTAACACTTCATTAGTTCAATGGCTAGTTGGAAAAGTTTTATGTGCATGTAATCTAATTTTTTATTTTTCCTATTTCTTTATTTTCTAGGTCAAAGATATGCTGGACCTGGAATTGGTGCATATGTCTTATCTTGTTGATTCTTTGCATATGTGAGTTTTTAAAGATGTGCATGATTTATTTGCCAAGGGCTGCAAAAGAGCTACTTTTTTTAAGCTTGCATTTCATCTAATTATGCATTTCATAAATTAGAAGGTTGTTTGCTATTTCTCCAATTTTTGCATGGGCCATAGAATAAAAATCTCCCATAGTCCTAAGTGTTAGAGTTTGTGGTCCTAGGTTAAATACTCTGCTTTCCGCACCTAACAGACTGGTATTTTGGGTTGTATTGGCTAGGTGTTTGACATGGTATCAGAGCCAAGCACCACGTTCCACGTTCGAATCCCGGAAGGGGCGACCTAGTTTTCAGACTAGTGTGGGCCGCTAGCGTGGGCCGACGTGGAGGTCGATCGGGAACGGTGGGTGTTAGAGTTTGTGGTCCTGGGTTAAATACTTTGCTTTCCGCACCTAACCGACCGGTCTTTTGGGTTGTACTGGCTAGGCGTTTGACACTAAGTGCCATATGATAAAAAATAATGGTTTGCTGGTAGCATTTTTATCCTTGTCGTAATGCTGTTGGGTCTTTATTCCATGTATAAGTTTCCTAAATGTCTCTTGAATGTCAGGCTAATTTTCAAAATAGTAGTATTCGATACCATATTTGATATGGACTTTTCTTTTTAAAAGTTGAACCCCATACCATGGTGAGACAAGAACCCAAGACCTCACACCTGAAACCTTCCCATCCAATCATCATCCCAAAGGCCTCTTGGATGTTATATTTTAAATGAAGCCTTCCTTTCATTGACGAGTGAGAAGGTTGCAGAAGACAAAAAGATGCTCTCCTCTCTCTGTCTCTCTCTTTTTAAAAAAAATTATATTTACCAATGAAGCTATTAAATAGATAATTATACATCTCCTTGAACATTCTGTTAAGGTTTAGAGGGCTATATCTAAAAATGGGTCATATTTGTATATAAGGCATCTAAGTGGCTGTATATGGAAATACAGTATCTGAAGAGTCTTTATTTACAAATTATCCCAAGGATCTTAGAAACTCATTTCTTTGAGTTCAAGTTTACATGGATTTATTTTTAAAATATGGAAGTTTCTGTCGGTCCACATATATGTATGAGGTTGCTTTACAATTTTTCTTTGTGGTAGTAACAGTGTTTCTTTTTATATTATTTGACACTACCTGCTAGATCTTTCTTGTCTCCTGAGACAAAATATGTGGCTAGCATCATTGAAGGCATATTCCAGTGTTCATTGGACTTCCAATCATGTTTTGCCAGAAGTGATTGGAAAGACATATCACTGGGGCAAGGTACATCGCCACTTTCTCTGATAAATTTTTCTCAGGTATGTTCCATCTCTTATTTATGTTATTTGCATTCAGCCAAAAAAGACCAAAGCTTTTGTTTCAGCATAGAACCAGTCCAAACATTTACCTTGCAAATGTTAATAAACTGATATCACTATGATTTCATAAAAAAAATTATATCACTATGTGCTTAATTTGTTGTATTTGCTCATTTTGGTTTATTATAGCTTTGTGTATGTTGACAGAAAAAGGAAAAAGAAATTACTAATTGAGAATATTGGTTATTATTATCATTTTAACAATGGAAAACTTGAAATTCTGTGACTATAGAAAATAGAGTTTTCTCTGTGGTAATAATCAAAATCTAGATACTAGATAAGTGATGTTTTACATGAAAGATCTAGTTTAGTGTTTCTTAGATGCTCACTTTTCCTAACTTTAGAAATGGGGAAACAATCCCCTTGCAGCCCATAAGTAGCAAAGAGAAGAGTGTGGGTCTAGGCACTGACGACTGAATGGCTAACACCTGGATCTCTTGCAGTAGTTTCTTGTTTTTAACTGTAGTTTCTGACTCCCTGAATGTTCTTTGAAATGTCAAGTCTGAAACCAAAGACAGGCTAGACATTGTCCTTTATTCATAAAATCAAATGACTGCCGAAATGACAAAGATTGTCAATCTAGAATAATATAGTGGTGTCTACTAGATCAATTATCCTGATCAACTCATACACTTCTGACAAATGGGATGAGACTAGCTATCTTTAACCACGGAGAGGCTAAAACCTTCATAAACTTCTGTCTTTCTACACTGTGACATGACATTGACTACAAGAAACTTCATATGTCTGCTGCAGGTTTTTATTATCAAAGCCTCCTTTGAGAAACACTTAAAAGACTTGTATCTCTGCTATATGAAGTCTCCAAAACATGCAGAATTTGGCCTTTCACGATTCTGGGAGTGTCTTAACTACAACGATTTCTATTCAGATGTTTTTGGTCAAGTTAACAGGCCAGGGACTTTCATAACTGTTCTTCCAGTGGACCTGAGGTAGAGA
Organism: Aristolochia californica; assembly: GCF_029961685.1. Lineage (NCBI taxonomy): Eukaryota > Viridiplantae > Streptophyta > Magnoliopsida > Piperales > Aristolochiaceae > Aristolochia > Aristolochia californica. Next base: position 623,322 of record NW_027181804.1, on the reverse strand, counting down.
ACTCTCTTGAAGAGCTCTATGAGAACTCAAGACATGCCAGAAAGCCACTTTCTAGTAGTGAACACTAAGGAGAATCAATTTCAGCTACTATACTCCATTCTGGTACTTATGCACAAGGAGCCTCTCTTATCCATTCATGATCCTCTATATTAAGACAATACCTGAAGTTATGCTCCTATTGGTGGTGCAAGATACTTATGGTGTACAAGAGTGAGATTCACTTGTTGGTGCTCAGTGTCAACGTTTGGCTTGAGAGATGGTTGGGACTTGGAGATGCTTGAGTTTTGTGGTTGTGGCAAGAGTGTGCTTGAACCCAATGAGCTAGCTCCCATACAGTTTCAGCAACAAAGGTCATACGCTCTTGTGTTTGTAGCCATTTTCTTTTCTTTGTGTACATATTGCTGTATACCACTTGTCAGATAGTAGCAAAATCAAATGTGAAGATTTTTGTGTGAATAAATATTGTCTTTCTCAAGTGTCAAGTTGAAAGATGTAGAACATTTGGGTCTACTTATCCTGGGTAATGGATGTTAATTTTAACTTTCTCAATTACTTTCTCTCCATTTCTGTTAGCTGTAAACTTAAAATTGTCCTGAAGAAATTTGAAATCATTTAAAGATTTTACTTTATCCATGTCTCTATAGCAGTTCTGTGACTTGAAAACCAAAGTTTATCATCTTTGTTGTCTTGTATATAAGCGTAAATTCACATAAGCAATATTATGGTATCTAAATTTACAATGAAAATTATCTGTTAGAACTTGCAGCTGCCAGAGCGACAAGAAAGTCTCTCTGATCTCTATTTTTAACGTTCTCGTGTATGGCTTCTTCTAGTTTTTTTTCATACTTCGCTTCAAATAAACTTTGAATCTCAGCCATATCTATGTCTGCCCTGCTGATAATTACTCGTGCCAAAGAGCTCCTGTCTTTAGCTGTTCCCGCGATGCTCTTGTACAACATCTGCATCCATAAAAGCTTGAAAGTGAATACCGTTTGAGTCTTGGAAACTTTCAAAAAAAGGGTTGATGATTGGACATTCGGCTGTTATTCGTATCAAGAGTATCTTACCTTGCTGAAGTACTTAACTGGATCACACGAGCATTTGACAACCATTCTCAAAGCATCCTCAAATTCTCTGCCAGATTTACTCTTTAGTGACTGCAGAAGTTTGAATTGTGGCTGATCAGAGAAATTTGAAAAGAAATCTACTCAAGGAAGATGAAGTCGAGAAAAGGTAACTGTGTTCACCTTCCCATACTCATGTCCATATATATGCTTATAAGTAGAGAATGTTAATTTGAGCTGCTGAATGCTCCTCTTGCTCATAATTTCTAGAACAACAGTCTCATCAATGGTTCCTATCCCCCCCTTTCCTGCTTCATAGAGTCTTTTTGCATCGCACTTTGCCACATGTTGGCTGACTTCTGTGTAATGTGACTTGTGTGATGTTGCAAGGGCAACAAGGATCTGTTATGCCAAGAAAAAGAACATTGTCTGAGACATATCCTATGCTCATTTTCATCATTACATAGGAATAATCTGAACTATTTATAAATAAAAGAAGTAATGATATATTTACGAGGAACACTCTTCATTACATCAGTAACTGGTTTCTGTTCTTTGTAAAATCGAAGTTTTGTGAGAAAAATGGGTATTGAGATTTGCAGTTTTGAAAGAAGAAATATATATTTTTAGTCCAATTCCAAATTATGGTTCAGAAATATAGCTGAATCTCTCATATTTGTTGTTAATGCATGCCTTCAGAGCTCATACTCACTTTAGTGACTGATGTGGTACTGAGGAAGCATTACAAGCGACAGGAGAGGGATGTAAAGGAGTAAAGAGAGAAGGAAAAAGTGGAATATCCAGTTGGTACCTGCATGCGTGAGTCCAAAAAAAGTACAGTTGTAGTGCAAGTAATTTCTGTTTCTGCCAATGAGGCCGTGATATGTGCTATCATTGTTTTTACGAATGCTAAAATCGTACTGATTTTGTAGAAGCTCAACTCACCTTCTGGTAGGAGTTGGCTGGCTCAGAACTAATGTCATGGTCCAGGTGCCTCTTGAACTTTGCTTGGTATGCTTGCTTGATCAGGAGAAGCTGACTTGATTTCCGTCCAATGTAGAGTTCTAGAAGTGTGTTGTAAGTTGTGTCGCTACTGTTTAGAGCTTCCCTTGCCATGACTGCGTCACGTTCGTGCGGTTCCAGCATCCATAGGGACAATAAACCTCCTATCTGAAGAAGAAAGAAAGCAGCATAGGAATGTTGACATTTGCCCCCAAAAAAAAAGGTATGTTTGATGAATAGCTTGGTAAAAACCCTACCTCACTCTTTGCATTTGCATCATAGGTCTGTTGTAGACGATCAGCTAGATCCAGACCATACATGGACCTGTATGTCTCCCTGATCTGTTGCCGCTCCATTCTAGTTGTGCTTGCAAGAGCTTGACCCAATTGATGCACCTGGCCCCATTTATCATGGATATCTTTGCAGGTTTTCTCACAACCTATGCTTCTTGAGCTTGCACTGGTGGCCATCTCCAAAGCTTGAACCTTCTATAATCTGTAATCCCCTTCTTTGCTTTCATCAAGATTTATATAGTCATCGTATCACACATGCCTTCATGACCAAGAAATGGACCTTTTGTTTGCCATTTGAGTGGATCCCACTCAGGAGGATGTGGTGGATGATGCATGTGCATGTAAAAAGTGGCATTGAAGCTGATAATCTGAACGTGGACTGAGCTTTTCAGGAGGTGAGTAATTTTTTTGAGGTTTCTTTATTTTTTGGCTTCGTGGATTCCTAGTAGACACTGAATGTGGCAGCGACTATAGTAAGGTTTTCCCTTTTAATTCAACTTTTTCTTCATCTATGCTTTCTTGGATCAGCTTGATTCTTTGCTTCTCACGGCCCTGACTATTTTTGAGTAATTGCGTCTCTCTCAGAGACTGAATGAATAATCCTAACAACTTTGCCTAGTCCAAGTCATCTGGGATTGATTCTTCTATGCTTAATGTGGACAGGTTCAGGAATTTCATCAAATACGAGTTTCACGCACATGATTCAATGGTATATTCGTCCCTTTTTCTCCTCTGTTGCTATGTTTCAATTTTGTTCTTGAATTCTATGTATTACCATGGTCATGAGACTCGCCGAGTCAACTTGTGAACACCTGACTTTTTGACTCGGAGAGGACCGAGTTTAACTCCATCTTTGCTTAGATTCTCTCCGACCCCTTCTGAATTTAGGTCGGCCTGTTGATTTTGGGTGAACTGACTCAGTTCTGGCTAAATTGGCCAAATCTGCATAGAATTCTTAAGGGTTTGATCGGTTCTAAATACTGGGTCGAGGGACCATTTGTGGACTCTCTTGGCGTGGAGTAATGTAGAATAGTATTAGAAAAAAGAAATGGTAATAAGCCTATTGGCAAGCGACACTCTTACAAGCAAATCAGGGGTGGGTAAATCGATTTTCTGATATATATATATATATTGGTTGCTCTACATTGGCCGATACACCTCTATCGGTTTGTATTTCGTAAGTTAAAATCCGATATGTATTAGGTGAGTCGTGATACAATTTGGCAATAAGCTCGCCCCTAAACTCTCCAATGGTAGAATTTTTGTGTTTTATGAGATAAAGCCAATTGGTTCATGATTCACCGATAGTTTCTGTTGCCATAAAAAAGTAAAATGATCGGAATTTTTTTATTAAAATAACTATCTATTAATTTTTTTTAGTTTGATCAGTTTTTTTGTGTTTGTGCCGTCATAAGAAATAACAGAGAAAATGGTTTATGATATTTGTGTCTACACTAAAAATCGATTAATTTTAATAAATAATGAAAAACTAGATAAATGTCTTTTAAATCGTTCAATCGGATATAGAGGTATCTAGATTCGAGTATTTACTATTGCTTTTGGCCTGTGAAAAGATCATTGCATGTGTTGTCACTTGACATTGTTCTGTTTCTTTTTATCTAGCATTTACTCTTGAAGACGCCAGGAATCTGACAAGCTAAAAGTACTTTCCTGGTAAGGGAAAACATCGGCCTTCTTTTGCTTTTTCTTTAACCTTTATATTCCTTCCTGTACAGACATCGGGTTTTATGTAATTCAGTATGAGATAGAGATAGGACATCAATTGTCCTAAGTCGCAACAAAATCTATCGACAGTTGCAGATATGGTAAGGTTACTCCAAACAATTTAGAGGACTAGAATTTCATAACGGAAGAGAGTCTCATTGTCATAAGTACTTTTTAGGGTTTATAATCACATAGAAAGAATGAACAGAATCCATTTATCAGTTCAGTCACTTCTAATTCTTTTTGGTTTGAATGACTTCATAAATTTTCAATTCTTTTTTTTTTACTATTTACCAATTTGATTTTTGCCGGAAGGATTGTGTCTAATCACACTAAATAATCTTGTTAATATTACACGGTTAGGCTAACAAGTATGGGGTTAATCCTCTTTAATCACTTAAAGGTGATGAATAAAACCTATATATACGAAGAAATTGATCTTATTTTCCCTATGTGATTTGAGGTGACTAGTTCAATGCTAGTAAATTTATACTAGCATATCTGACCTCAATTGTTATGGGATCAAATTGAATTTATAGTAATGGAATTAATATTAATTTCATGGGATAAAGTATATACTATGGGCTTTTCATCGTTATCAATTATGAATGAAAATTGAATTAGTTTAATCATCAATTTTTAACAAGATTATTTGGAATTTTTTATTTATTCGAGTACATGAATTATTGAACTTTGTCAAGAATCGTGAACATTATTAAGGAAATCTAATTGATTGGAGTTCAATATAAATGTGAAGAACATTACGAATTGATTCGATTGTCTATCGATTTTGCAGGTATTTTTAGTTGTCGTTTTTTCACCCTCTATGTTGCAATGGAATTCTTAATTCCATTGTATATGAAAGTGGTCTTGTGTTTTTTATATTGTTTTGCTTAAATGATCTTGGTGATGTTATTTGTAATTTTCCCTTAATAATTTCGTTCCCTAGTAAAGTAGAAAATACAAAGGTTTTGGTGAATTATTGAAGAGCAAATATAGAAGAATTTTATGACTCTTATAAAGGAAAAAAATTACAAAATTTTATAGGGGTCTCATGGGAAGAAGCCTCACATTTTAGAGGTTTTTTAGTTATTTTTTTTAGTTTTATTAGTTCTTTGTATTACTTGTGTACATTGTTTCTTATTATTTCTTATTATTTCTTATGGGCGTGACAAGAACATGAGTCATTTAAAATTTAACTCTGATTCTATGTGATTTCTCTATTGTAAATAGAGACTTATTGTACTCAATTTACATGTAATCAATGAATTGTTGTTTCTCTTAACATTCCAACACAATGATTTGCAATAAAAAAAAAGAGTTAAAAGAATAAAAAATTTAAGGTAAAGAATAACCAATAGTTAAATACTATTCAAGAACATAATTTAATTATTTTCTCATTGCTACATTCTTCGATTTGTTTTATAGAATAATATTTAAACATTCCTAAACATCTTGTGTATGTAGGGACCCCATGTATCTTTATAGAAAAACAAAATGGTGGAAAAATTAATTTCCTTTTAATTGGTTTTGTATTCCTTTTCAGTTTTTTTTTTGAAAGAGTGTGGCACCTGACAACAGAAAAATTAGCAATAGCATTTGTGTACTAAAAATAAAATTTTTTTATAAGTAATAAAAAATAAGGTTGAAGTAAAAACTTATGTGATCAAGAACTACTTTTACTTTTTCACATATCCCTGAAGCTCATTTGCTTGAATCCCTATACAGGAATTCAAAGATGCTAAGATATCATATTTTTAGAGAATTCGACTTTGACTATTATATATTAATTTATCCACCTCTATAGAGACAAATGCTCAACATTTTCATCAGATACCTTCAAATGGTTTGACCATAACCATTATTAAAGAAAATTTTGTCTGATCACAGCTGCAAACTTGCTTTAGATTAATTGAAAAGTATTATTGTGTCTTTTATTGCAATAGAGAATTTGAATCAACAAATTTTGGGACTACAACTCAACATTAAAATAATCATCTTCCAAAAAGTTTAGCACATGTGTATGATTGTTCAGGATTCAAAAGCATCTATAAAGAAAGAAAGTTACATTGATCAGAGGGTTTTTGTAGCTCAAGGAGGATAACAACTACAATAATATGATTTTGTTGATTCTTTTGGAGGGCTCAAGATTGTTATAAGGTTCATAGTCTTAAGTTTCACCCTTCTATAGATTACTTTTTGCATTTGAATTTTTAAAATCATTACTCATGCCCTTTTTTAGTTGTCACCTCCTTTCCCTCCTCTATAATGTGGGAAAGAGGGTCCTCTCATTTTCTTTAAAAAAATTAAATTGATAAAAATATTTTTAGAATAAATTTAACAAAAATGGATTGTCAAAAAAATTAGTATAAGGGTGCGTTTGTGTGAACCTAAAAGTGTCGAAACAATTATGCGAATTTTTTTTTGTTGACCAAAACTTTTTATGTTTTGAGCAACGTTAGGGACGGGAATTTTTTTGCTTGATTCCTTTTGATTCATCTTGTATTTAAGAAATATTAAAAATGATAGAAAAATGAGTTTCATATTGCCCAGTTTCATATTGCCAACGTTAGGGATGGGCTGATTTTATCCGGCTTGGCCCCACCTGTGCCTCGGCGAGCAAATCCCGCGTGGCACACTCGAATGTTGGCGTTCATAACGAGACTCGCAAAAGCGCCAGGTCACACTCGCCTGTCGCCCAAGTCAAGAATCAAATCCTTCACGCCCTTTTTCTATTTCAAAATACCCCTTTTTGTTTCATAATTACTGACGAGCCCATTCGTTTTACAGTGGCAACCCCTTTAGTGGCATTTTGAATAATTTTTCAAAAAAAGAAGATTGTTTTACGAAGGTTGTCTTCCGTTAGCCGTCACAATTTCCTCCCCGCCTCCATATATAAGAAAGAGCGCTTCGTGAATTCTTGGAGTCAAAAAGAGGGAAAGTTCTCCCTTGAACAGCTCAGATGGAGGTAGGATACTGAACCTTGAAGAACCCTTCGTTTTTTGTTCCCTTTCTGTTTCAATTTTTCTCCGCGGAAGGATGCTTCAGTCCATTTTATCTTATTGTCTTTTTTTTTTTCTTTTTTTTGTTGGTTCTTTTTGGGCTAAATTTGAACGGATTGTCTTGATTTTGTGTGTTTGTTTCCCTCAGACGAGAACGGTTGAAGTAGGGCATATTTCGGATCTCGCGACCGAGAGGGAGATTCAGGAATTCTTCTCTTTCTCCGGGGATATCGAACATATTGAGATCCAACGGTTGGTTGTGTTGTTTTTTTCGTGAAGAGGTTGTTTCTGTAAAAGTTGTCATTCTTGGTTTTTGACTTTGGGTTTTGTTGATCTTTGGGGACTTACAGTAGCTCGGGGGAAACGAGGACAGCTTTCGTTACGTTTAAGGATCCTAAAGCGCTCGAAATTGCGTTGCTTTTATCGGTAAGTCGTTTCTCAGTTTTCTGTGTTTTGTGAGGTGACACTTTCTGGAGTTGAGGAATTCCGGCATTTTGTGTTTAAAAATTAAAACTCCTTTATGAGAAACGTACTGAGTTAAATGGTTTATTTTACCTTAGTTTTTTAGGAAGAGAGGATTCTCTAAGTTGCATGTCACCGGTAACAGTTCGTGTCTTCTCCCTGAGTCTCATTAGCCTGGAACTAATTTCATTTTCTTGCCGCACCCAATTGAGAGCAGCAATGAGATCCCATTCTCATGATAATGTGATGACCGTGTCCTTTGAAATTCAAGCTAGGGTCAGAGTGTATAATGAACACCTTACTAACGAAGGAAGGAGTTCAGTATGGAAAAGCCGGGTAGGTTTAACTTCTTTCCTGATTCTTTTGTTGGATAACCGGCGATCAACATGCATACACTGCAAGCACGAGTTCAATTTTAAAAAAATGAAATGGTTGAGTGATGAGATTAGTGCATGCTGACATCTCTATCTTTATATCGAGGAACTACCTCTAAGTTAAAAGAGAATTGTTTCAGGATACTTATACTTTCTATGTCCCGTATTAACCATGACTATGAGACGTAGGGATCCAACAATTTTAGTATCTTGTGGTTTTCACCTATCAGAAGTCAGGTTCCTTTGCACTCTGTGTTTTTTCTTTTATTTGTGGAAGACAGCACTCAGTACTGGAACCTCTTCAATGATCCACACTAATATTTCCTTTCTGGGGCTGTCCCCTTTTCTACAGGGAGCAACCATAATAGATCAGATCGTGACTATAACTCCTGCTGAGAACTATGTACCAATCATTGAGGTCTGTTGGTTCAGTCCAGCAGTAAATACCACATTTAACCTATTGATTAAGTACTCTATTGATTGCTAATGCCTTCTGTTGCAATTCATGCAGGAAAGAAGAATAGTTGAGAATCCTATGTTTGTAACTCCTGTTGCATACAGTCCGCCTGATGTTGAGGTGTAACTAAACTTCAGTGTTGCCTTCCAGTATAATATTTGGACTCTTCCTGATTAAGCTTTGAAAGCCTGAAATAGCTTCTGTTTACACCTTTCTTCAATGTGACTTACTATTTTTGTACTTTATGTTTTTTTGGAAAAAAAACTTATTGTCCTCCTGTATTCTCAGCCTAAAAGTTCCTCTCCTAGGCGGGTTTATGTAATGAAAGCACAAGACGCTGTGACAAATATGCTAGCAAAAGGCTCTGCTTTGGGGCAAGATGCAGTAAACAAGGCAAAGGCATTTGATGAAAAACATCAGTTGACAGCTAATGCATCTGCTAAGGTCATCTCGTTTGATAGAAGAGTTGGACTTACTGAAAAATTAACTGTTGGGATCGCTGTTGTTAATGAGAAAGTGAAGTCCATGGATCAAAAACTGCATGTGTCAGATAAGACTATGGCGGTGTTAACCGTGGCAGAACAGAAGTTCAACGACACAGGCTCTTCTGTTAAGACAAATAGGTACGTGTTCAAAGAAAATCATTCTAGTCTGTTGGCTGTTCTTCTTATGGTAATCTACCATTATGCCTTTCACTTGAAACGTAACATTGTTTGGAAGGTCAATGGTTCTTGGTAGTTGTACATGGTGCAGCTTTATTTGAGTAGCCATCTTTTGGTAGACCTGGTTACTTATTGCATAGATTGGGTTTACTGGATATAATATTCTATTATGGCCAGCTGTCCTGTTCTCAAGATTCGTGACTTGCCTATCTATTTCAACCTTCAAGCTGGTTATAGTTTCTCTAACTTGGGGGTGGCTGTGGAACCCAAAACATGTTCATTCTTTTCTAATATTTCTTTAGTTTTTAGTTTTTGCTGACTATAAGGTTGATATCTAATATAAGTAGAATTTATGAAATGTTCATTTAGATTAGTTTTACCTAAAAAACAGCCTCTGTGTCTGTGCTTGATATTATGGGATATTTGAATTTTTTATGTGAAATTATTGTAAGTAGGTAAGTTTGTCATAGTCATACTTAATTAATTAAAGTAAGTATTTAATTAATCTAAAAGGTCTTTTCAATTCTTGAAATAGAGTAGAATTCAGTTGTGTAATATTGCTCTCTTATACCTGTGTGTAATATTGCTCTCTTATACCCGTGTATGTGAAGAAATTGAATCTTTTTTTAGCAGACAAAAACTTTATCTTAGTAAATGCATACCTATTTTTTTTTTTTTTTTAATGTTCTTTCTGGTTCATATGGCTGTTTACAGGTATGTGACTGCTGGAACAGCTTGGCTCAATGGTGCTTTCAGCAAGGTCTCAAAAGCTGGGCAAGCTGCAGGTGCAAAAACAAGAGAAAAGTTCCAGTTGGCGGTCTCTAACTTGACTGCAAAGGTATTAAAATGCCAGTTGTTTAAAATGATAAAATAGCATTTTCAGTTAATAATTTATTTTTCTTTTCTTTTAGTATATTAACTTGCCTTTGATACAACCTAGTTGTATTGAAAACCCCTACTGGCCCAAAACGAGGTTCTCAAATTTTGGAAAAAGTGAAAAAATAGGAACAAGAAATCCTAATAATGTCTTTCATGCAGATTCCATATTGTACCAAAGGTTATTGACCATAGAGAGTTTTCTTTTCAATTTTAGTAATCTCTGCTCTCTCCCTCCTCTTTTCTCTTAGTAATTTAATCTTCAACTATGGACTTTCCTTGTGCATTTCAGTGAAGTTCATTTATAGTCCAAAGTTCGTTCATCTCCATAGGCAGAAATATTCTTTTCTGCCTGCTACCCCAACTCTTGAGTTATGTGACTTTCACTTTGAAGTTTTTTCTCTGTTTCCTGTAAAAAAATGACACCCACAAAAAAAAAAAAAGTAAAACATATTCAAGGACTTAAAAAGTCTTTGTTGGTGAGTATACTTGATTATGCACTTACAGGATTGTTCTGTTGTTTGATGTTCCCTATTTTTCTTTTTCCAGGACATACCAACCGAGGTATACTGATCTGTGTTTGTTATACTCCATTCCCTGTCTTAAGCATCTGCTTGGATTTCCAGCACAAAGCCAGTTCTTCCATGTTGGAATGCTATCTGTGGATCATGCCAAAGCAGCCCACTTCAAGATATTGTGAACCTATGGTGTGGTTACTCGAGTTGCAAGGAATCTAAAGAGTTGGGTTGGAGTTGCTTCCTGAATCTTGATAGAGGAGTAATTCTTTGTCATGCTCATTGCATTGTGGGTTGCTATTATGCCATTATTTTGTATTCTCACCCCCTTTTTCCATTCTCTCTTTCTTGTCTTTCATCTGTGTGGAGTGAACATTCACAAGTATGGATGCCCTGTATTTTTGTAATGTAACATGGACTTCATCTCCTTCTGAAGACTTTATTAGATGGTAAGATGGTGTTACTGACTGCAAATTCAATGGATTCATTCTCAAAGTATATAGGCAACTGCTTATTATATCCAAAGATTCCTCTTGAATACATTCAAAACTTTGCATCCTTTCGGGTGGTTTATCTTCCATCTCCAACAGAGTGAGGTTTGGGTTACCTGTTTCTTTCAATATACGTGACCTCTACAGTTTGTTGAAAATGATTTTGGGTTGTTAATTTAAAGATCCATTTATGTTTTTTCTTACTATTTTTTTATTGATAAGAATTTTAGCTTTGACTAATAAAAATAATTAAAAAATACTTCTTGGGTTGATTTTTTAAAAATAATAAAAATTATGATTTATTTTAGAATTTTTTTTCGTGGGAAAAGAAGAGTTTTCTAGTTAACATAAACACAGTTTTACAAAAGCATCAGATATCCAATGTCAACTGTGATAATGAATAAGTAAAAGAAAATTTGAAGGGTCTTGTATGTGCTTGGATTCTCAGACACAGATGAGAGCTACAGCTGTTGCCTGAGTGTCTGAGGGGATCACAATATTCCTTTCGTATCCAATGCTTTGAGAACAAACAAAATTACCTCACTATCATCTTCATCATTCCAATCCCTCTTCATGCACAAAAAGCACAAGCAGCCATCTCTATAATATAAAGCTTTTGACTTATTTGTTCAATTCAGCACATGCACTTGGAAACAGAAACAGGAACAAGACAAAACAGGGTTTTTTTCTTTTTTCTTTCTCTTCTACTTTTTTAAAGATAGAAGAGAGATGGCTACTGCAGTTTAGTTTGATATTTGATTTGAGGCGTTTGAGACTTTAGAATTGACGTAGCTTCATCTCATGGCAACCAGTTTCGTCCCAACTGCCTTAACTGACCCACCACCAGCCATCTTCAAGAACCCCGCCCCCCCCCTCCTCGACGTAGGGGATTTTGCAAAGTGTAAGGGTGTTTTGGGAATTTTCAGTGTTGGCAAAAATGTAGAGTTAACGACACCAATGACTATGTTCAACGTGACAAATTTGACCCTCTTTTGGCATCGAACGACATCCGTATCCCGTGTGTCTCCGTCTCATTATTTTTCTTTTTTATTTCATTGGAAATTAAAAGGGCATTTGTGTCTTTTAATAATATTTCACAGTTTTTATTGGAATAAATTGGAAATTTTATTTTAACTGTGAAATAAAATAATGATGTGTATCTGCGATATGCACACCCATGTGTTCCAACTTCCAAGTGTACCCCTGGTGTCAAAATAGAGAAAAAGGAGTGGGGAGAGAGCTCCTTCTGAAAATGTTCCGTCTACGACATTGGTATATTCCTTGGTTCTCTGCTCCCCACAATAACTGTTATAAAACCAATTTTTTATTTCTTCCTTCGTTTCCATCGATTGCTCTCTCTTTCTCTACAAATCTGTGGTGAGTTTTCTCCTTGAAGTTGTTCGGTATTGTACTTTTCCCGTGATGAAATTTCTCTCTGTTGTACAGAAGGGTATGTGATTTTTTGTGTGATTTCCTGTTTTTGTTGAGTTGCTTTTGATTGGAACTGGTTGTAATTGGTTGATGTGGGACTGAAATTAGATCAGCTCATGTGTTCCATTTTGGGTAGTTGGTTTGTTCGTTCAAAATCAGCTTTTTTGTTTGAGATGTATGAGTCTTCAACCTTTTTTTTTTTTTTTGTTGCGTGATTGGGTTCGATGAAGCTTTTTTTATGGTTTTATTGTGTGGCATCACTCTTCTGGTTTCAAGGCGGTGTTGTGACTCCTTCCGGAACTCATGTACTCTTCGGATGAATTATGTGATTGCATATCATTTGCTGTGAGAAATGTGATGTAATTCTTGAACTCGGTCGGCTAGATGTTAGTAATTTAATTTCGTTTTTTTTTTGTTTTACAATGCTCGAGTGGCAATTTGATGAGTTGAGGGGAAAGGGTTAGGAATTAGAAGCGTTTGTAGCTTGCTGGTGGCGCTTTTTCTATAACGATACTATATTGAACTATACGGAACATTTAGGGGTGTCTCTCTGTTACTAGTGCCATTTTTTGAAGTGTATCAAAATGGCAGTGGTGCTCTTTCTATAACTATACTATATTGAAGTATACGGAACATTTAGTGATGTCTCTCTGTTACTAGTGCCATTTTTTGAAGTGTATCAAAATGGCAGTGGCGCTATTTCTGTTACAAGTTGCTCACTTGGATGTGTCAAAATGTTGGTATTAGTTATGTAAGCTTTGGATTTGTTTTGGGATCTGAATTTTGTTACGTCTATTAGGAAGAAACTACAGATACTGCCAGATTTTAATTTTGGTTGTATTTTGATCTCATGATTCTAACCAGTCCCAAAAACATAAGTGGTTCTCTGTGATCTAATTTCTCAAAATGTCTGTACAACGGTTTAAGTTGTCTGAACTTCATGCATCTGAAAGCTTTTCAGCATGATCATCCAAATCACTAGTATACAGTTCTTGCAGTGGTGATAGAAAAAGATCTTGCCAGCTGCATCACAGATATCTGAAAAGCTTCATGCAAGTTTAGTAGACTTGGGGATTGTTTAGGAATATTTGGTAGCTTTGAAGTTTCTTATCTAGTAGAATTTTCATCTTCAAAAACAGGTAAGTAACTGTAGAGAAGCATGCTTTCACTTTTGTTGTTCTGGATTCTTCTGTTTCCTGTGTCGTTAAGGTTTAGCTGTTTACAGGTACTGTTTTCCAACAGTATCCCTGTTAATAAAAATTGTTTCTTTGAATATTTTTATTGGACTGCTACATCTTTACTATTATCTCATTTAGTCATGTCACAATTTATGTTGTTTACCTTAAGTAGCAGACTTCATCGGATTCAAATAATATCAGTTCTATGTGTATTAGTTACTCTTTCAAATTGTATCAATGAAAATAAAGATGTACTGACAGAAAATATTGCAGGTGCTGCTTGTCCTTTAATAAATGGAAATCCTTGTTGAGTTCACTTGCCAACTCCTTTCATGAACTATATTGGAGACTGGGAGTGCCCACTACTGCTGATTTTTTTATGAAGATGATATTTTCAAAACAACACCGATGACGGGATGAATCGTACTTAGTACTTGTTAACTTTTAACAATGGCTTTTATCTGTTAAATTGATCTCATAATTGAGTTCCAATTATCAGTTGGTACAATGTTATAGTAGCAATTATGGAGGCAGCTAACTTTCAAGAGCTAGAGCAGCTATCTTATTTTTTGTTGAATGTGGCCAGCAGTTGATGGCCTTTAGATGATCTGACTCTTGAAATCTCATTGTAAAACTAATAGTTAAACATATGTCAATGGAGGGTTTGACATCTCCATCAGTCCCATTTAAGCAAACTCCAGGGCGTAAATCTTCATCAAATGGGGCCCAAAAGGATTTATGGGTGATTGCTCGGGAGGGTTCTTTATCTGAACTAGATTCTGCTCTGTTACAACTCAAAAAGAATGGAGGAAATATTAATACAAGGAACTTTTTTGGCCTCATGCCTCTTCACATCGCTACATGGAGAAATCATGTGCCAATTGTCAGACGACTGCTAGCTGCTGGTGCAGATCCTGATGCCAGGGTGTGTTAATTAAATGGACTCTGATAGACATCATTTATTTCTTTAGTCATAGACTTGTTATTTATTGTTCTCGTCACTGTTTTTGATGAATTAAGCAAAGTCTATTAATAGTTCTTCCGTGGTTTCTTTTTTCTTTCACAATTTTAAGGGTGACATGCTTTTAACCTTTTTTTTAATATAAAATGAATATTTTTTTTTCTTTTTAACATATTAAGGGCATGAACTGCCTTTTTAAAGCAATATAAGCATTCATCATTTTCAAAACAAAAATGGGCATGCACTGCAGCATATCTATTACTGATTCTGCACATTTTATAACTTCAGCATTTCCTAGAAATGCCTGTAAGTCATGACTCATTTGTATGTACATTGTAGACGTGTGCAGGTATATATGGAAAATATTACAATTTCTGAAGAATCTAGTCTTAATTAAGCAACCAGATCACTGCAAAACAGAATTTGTTCCAGGGAGGTTTATGAAAGACATTTTAAAGGTGTAAATTGGTGTTGGTTGTCTTTTGGAAATATGTGAGAGATCTTGTTCTCTCTTACTTCTACATCATCATTCATGATCAGACTGCAAATGGAACTTTGCAAACTGAAAAATAGTGCAGTGGATTCTTTGCTATCTTTTGGAGGTGCTGCCTGACCCAACTGCAACTGTTTGAACATTTACATGTTCGTCCTTTTCAATTTTGGTGTCACAAGGACACTGGAAAAAAAACTCAAGGCACAATCTAAAGTTTGTTGGTTCGTGTCCAACATACTGATCCTCTAAAGATATAAGGGGATGAAAAGGAACTTACCTTGGTATCACTTGTGCAAGTTTTCAGCCTTTTGGTGTACTTTGAACATTATATTTCTCATATTCAAAACAAAGAGGATGAGTAGCAGTAATCCTTGCGATCTGTAGATACTGGTTTCACTGTTTCTAGTGAAGCTTTCTTTGTTCTTGTTTACTCTGAAGAAAGAAAGGGGAAAAGTTATGTTGCTTCTCTTACAGGATGGAGAGTCAGGATGGACTAGCTTACACAGGGCCCTTCATTTTGGGCATCTTGCCGTGGCAAGTGTTCTACTTCAGTCTGGTGCTTCTCTCACTTTAGAGGATTCCAAATGTCGCACTCCCATTGATCTTCTTTCTGGCCCTGTATTACAAATTATTGCAGAAGGACCTGATTCAGGTATACGTGGTCATCCTGCTATTGCTAATTATCACCACATTTTTGTTTTGCATATGCATAGTTTGGCTGACATTTCTGTTGGTCAACTTTGCTTCTTTTTCCGATTAGTTGCCACGGAAGTGTTTAGTTGGGGAAGTGGCACAAACTACCAACTTGGAACTGGAAATGCTCACATACAAAAGCTGCCTGGCAAAGTGGATGCACTTCATGGGTCTTCAACTAAAATTGTTGCTGCTGCAAAGTTTCACAGTGTGGCTGTTGGGTCTAGAGGGGAACTGTACACCTGGGGTTTTGGACGAGGGGGTCGCCTTGGTCACCCTGATTTTGATATCCACAGGTACTATCCTTTTTTCTTGTTTGATTATTTAATACCCTTCTTGCCTGTTCACAAGCAGGACTTTTCTTTGCATGCTAACTTCTGGAGCCACTTGTAGTGTCACTTACTTCTGATTGTTTCCAGTGGCCAAGCTGCAGTTATTACGCCTCGCCAGGTAACTTTGGGTTTAGGATCTCGCAGAGTTAAGGCTATAGCAGCAGCAAAGCACCATACTGTCATTGCAACTGAAGGTGGAGAAGTCTTCACTTGGGGTTCAAATAGAGGTAATCATATGGTTTATCTTGTGTAAATTTTGCGTTTCTAAGTTATATAGTGTGTTTTCCTGATTCACTTGAACTAACAATATTTCTTTACACAATGATTTCCAGAAAGATCTTTACCAAGAACTGCTTAGACAAATATATATAGCTGAGTTCCTTGATAGAGTTTCTGGAAATTATTTGCAGAGGGTCAGCTTGGTTATACATCTGTGGATACACAACCAACCCCGAGACGAGTTGGTTCCTTTAGGACAAAAGTAATTGCTGTTGCTGCAGCAAACAAACACAGTGCTGCAATATCTGAATCTGGGGAAGTTTTTACATGGGGCTGCAATAAGGCTGGTCAGCTTGGTTATGGGACCTCGAATTCTGCTTCAAACTACATACCAAGGGTGGTTGAATATTTGAAAGGGAAGATTTTCACAAAAGTCTCAGCTGCAAAGTATCATACAATTGTTCTCGGAGCTGATGGGGAGGTACTCTTACCTGAAAGGGCATTAGTGCTATGTTGTTTACCTGTTGGTGCTGTAACTTAAGTACTTATTGGTGTAGTTTGATATCTTGATTTAAAGCCTACTTTATAGATGTGTCATTAAAACTGCAATACTGGTTTTAATAGGGAAATTGAATGATCGGATACTGTGGCTACTGCAAGTGTAAGAGTTTGCTTTGCCATGTTTTTAATCATTGTCCACATGTTAAGAACTGGAATGGCGAATTTAATTGGCTTGCATGTCTTCTGTTCACTGGCTGGTTGAAGGTGGTTCTTGAACTGGTTAAGTTTTGTCTATTTTTTGGGTGAATCCAGCATTTCTTTTTTAGTGAATTATGATTTTCTGTAGAAAGAATGGGACCAAAAATGGTAGCAGCTCTCTTATCAAAAGAATCTAGAGGGTATTAAAGAAACATTCTAGTGATCACATGCATATCACTGGAGTGTGTAAACCTTCTACTCTAGCCTGCAAGTGGTCTCACCTTCATGCTGGATAAAAAAATTATTTATCTTTTGCATTCATGAGGTTAACATCTTCTTCTTGGAGTCTATCGTGGTTGTCCATGCTCTAGTATTCCAAATTAGATTATTTGAGGAACCACTGATTTGGTCTTTCTTTGATTTCTTATTTGGGAGATAAGCATGCGAAGCATCACATGAAAAGAAAAAAGTAGAAAAAAAAATCCTAAGCCAGGCTCACTTGACTGGATTTGAACACTTTTGAGAGCATGATTGTGACACCAAACTTTGACCAATGTTGACATGGTAATTGCTTATTTGGGTCAGCCTATTGATGCAACTATGGTTGTACCATTTTGGGTTTACAAAATGTCCAACTCATTTTTTCAGGTATTTACTTGGGGTCATCGGCTTGTTACCCCCAGACGGGTAGTGATTACCAGAAATATAAAAAAGGGTGGTTCGACTCCACTCAAATTCCATCGTATGGAACGACTTCATGTGATCTCAATAGCAGCAGGAATGATCCACAGCACTGTTCTCACGGATGATGGTTCCTTGTTTTATTGGGTATCCTCTGATCCAGATCTAAAATGCCAGCAGGTATTTTTTTTTTTTTTTTGAAATCAATGATAAGGTTTTGTTGATTAAACTGCGCAGTAGTGATACAACATAAAATACTGTCAAATCTTGCAAAGGAGTCTTGACGAGAAAAGAAGAACATAGAAGAGAAAATAGTCAAAGTGAGAAAAGAGAGAAAGATGCGAGAGCTGCAGCACCTCCTTAAGGGTTAGAAATCGACCCCTAACTCTTTTTAATAAATCACTTAGGTGAAAAATATATGTTGTGACTAAAATGCCCCTCTAGGACTGCCTCTACTGAAAGCTAATTAAGCCAGCACAATAACAGAATGAAAACAGGTCCAATAACACTCTATCACTCACCGGGACCCATATACCCTAAAAGGGACACACATTTACATATGAAAAGACCAAAATACCCCTGAACTTCAACAAATACAATCAGCTTAAGATCATCCTGCTAGTGTTAGAGTACTTGTCAATTGTTCATAAAGATGCCTTTATTGGTAAATAGAACTTGCAAGTCACTTTACATGGTGATCCCACCACATCACTTTTCAGTGACTCATCACCCACCCACTGTTCATGAGAACACTGCTGTCAAAATGAGCAAAAGCAGAATTTAGTACAAGATTCAGATGTTTCTGGACCTGATGGTTTGCCATTGACTTCTTTGAATGCCTAAATATATTTTGTGATGTATTCTTCACCATGTTATTTTCAAATATCGATTCCCTCGTGCCTTTCTATTTTGAGTATCTAAATTAACTTGAGATTTGATATATAATTTCATTCATTCACTCTTTATTGGCATTTCTTCTCGCAACTAATATTTTGTCCCTTTGTCGGTTGTATTTTTCTTAGTTGTATTCTATGTGCGGGAGGAAACTGGTTAGTCTTTCTGCGGGTAAATACTGGACCACAGTTGTCTCATCAACAGGTGATGTTTTTATGTTGGATGGGAAAAAATATAAGGAGGAAACCCCTGTTCCATCTCGTTTACATGGTGTTAAGCGGGCGACATCGGTGTCGGTTGGAGAGACTCATCTCTTGATTGTTTCCACTCTCTACCATCCTACTTATCCATCAAAACAGGTTGAAAGCTCTCAAAAGTCAGGTTTTGAGGATGTGGATGGATTGGAAGAGTTGGATGGAGATTTTATGTTTGGTGATGATCACAAAATACATGCTGCTCACAAGGGTGATTTTACAGAGATTTCTGTCCCAAGCTTGAAAAGTCTTTGTGAGAAAGCTGCAGCAGATTTCCTGGTGGAGCCTAGAAATTCTATTCAGCTGCTTGAGATTGCAGATTCCCTTGATTCTGATGCTCTGAGAAGACACTGTCAGGTACTCTTGATTGCAATAAAATGCTTGAAGGCATGCTTTAGTTTTCTTTCAGCCAAAAGTTGCCTTATGTCAACTTTGAGGCAATTTTTGCCTGTAATTTTTTTGTTTTGAAAATGATATGAAGTTCTCTTCTTTTTGTTTCTAAGTTTTGGTTTTGGAGCTTTGACATGTTATATTTTGAATGTCTGATACTGTTTATTGTTCAAACTATCAGAGTGCTATTTAATATGACTTTTGTCTTAATTAAACTTCTGTCTGGCAAGCAAAGGTTCAAGGATCTGGGTTTTGAGAACAAAGAAATGCAAATATCATTTCCATTGTCCTTTATTTTCTTCTGAATGGCAATAAATATTATTAAAAAGAAGAAAAATTACATCCAGAAATTTTATTCAGGAATCAAATTCTGTATCTAATGGATTTCAATTCTGGCTATTTGCTTAAAATTTTGTTCATGGTATGTTCTATAAAGAAGAAGAATCTCATCCTTTCAGTGTATCTTTTATTTGTTGGGAGGCTAATGATTGAGTCATATGCAGGAAATCGCTGTGCGCAACCTTGACTATATATTTTCAGTTGCTGCCCCATCTGTTGCCAATGCTTCCCCAGAAATTCTGGCAAAGCTAGAAGAAACTTTAGATGCCAAATCCTCCGAGTCATGGAGTTATCGTCGATTCCCCACACCCACAGCAACTTTGCCTGCTATTATTGATAGTGATGAGGATGATACCACTGGCATGGTTGTTAGGATCCGTAACAATAGCAAGAAAAACTTCTTGAGTTATGGAGAACTGAAAACCGATGGCTTCATGCTATCTGGAAGTGCTTCTGATCAGGCTGCTGTAAAACAAGTGAGAGCACTTCGAAAAAAATTGCAGCAGATAGATATGCTCGTGGCTAGGCAGGCTGGTGGTCATACTCTTGATGATCAGCAGAAAGCAAAACTACAATCCAGGGAAATACTTGAACATACTCTTGCAGAGCTTGGCTGTCCTGTGGACAGTCAGGTCATGGAAGATGGAAAAGGGAACCACAAGAAAGTGGAGGTATCACGGAAACAGAGAAGGAAGAGCAAGCAGAGGGTACATCAAGTTGATGAGCTCTTCCAGTGTTCTGAACTTTGTACACCACCGAACTTAATAAAGGGATTTCCAGATATTGATGCCCGTTGTCTAGCTCAAAAGGTCTGCTTTGCAGTTTGTGTTGCTGTTAGATAATTATTTATTGATCTGTGCAAACTGAGCTAGATCAATAGCACTTAGCATGATCTCATGAATTTTTTGGATCCTTGTATTTTTTTTGAAAATGTTGATAACCTTATTTCATTACTTAGAAGAGTGCATCAGAAATACAAGTATAAGGGGCCCCAAAATACAAGGGAAGGGATGACCCATGCTGACAGGAAACTCCAGCTCCAGCTAATGAATCAGCCAGACTATTGGTTGATGGCACATGCTTCCAATCCACCCTCCAAGAAGATGAGAGAGCAGAAATTTTGTCAACATATCAAATCTCTAGGGGATCACATAAGCTGAATCCTTCCCTCAAAAAAAAATAAAAAAAATAAAAAAAAATGGACAATATAAGCTGAATCCCCTCCAAAGATAAAAGGGGCCAGACTAACTATGTGTCTTTTTCAGTTACCATTTGCAATGGCAATGTGTTGCATTTTGTTTTCCTTTTTTGTTGCAGATAGCTCCATTGAGTAATGGACATTGTTTTCTTCCATGGTTGCACTGAAATTGTAGAAATGTCATTTCTTAATATGTTGTGTCATCTAATTTTCACAGGAAAGTGAAGATGCCAAGGAAAGTGATAGCAATCAGACTTTTATTGAAGAATGCTCCGCAGAAAGTCCAATAGACATTCTTGTACAGCAGAACAATAGAAAGTTCCAACTGGCCCCAGTTAAGAAGAAGAACAAGAACAGGAAAGGTGGTTTATCCATGTTCTTGAGTGGTGCTCTTGATGATAGTCCTAAAGATGTTACCCCACCACCAACTCCGAAGATTGATGGCCCTGCGTGGGGTGGGGCAAAGGTTTCAAAAGGGCCGACTTCTCTTCTCGATATACAGAATGAGCAGTGCAAAACAAAGGATAGTAAGCCAAATATTACTAAGGGTCGGCCGGAGGAATTTGTTGAAAGCGAAAACTATGGTCAAATTAGATTAGGCTCCTTTCTTAAAGGCCCAGTATCAAGTCCAATAGCTGTGGTTCATGCCAAAGTTGCTTCAGTGTCAGAAGGAGAGAGGAACACTCCACCATGGGCTGCCTCGGGGACTTCACCTGTTTTGTCTTGTCCATCTTTGAGAGACATTCAAATGCAACAGGTACGCTAATTACATGTCATGTTACAATATTTGAATTTGATCTTATGTTTTTGTCAGTTATGGTTTCTGTATATTAGGACATAAATGGGTGAGGTCTTCCTTGGTGGCCCCGTTGGTGCCAATGCACATGCCACATGTACAGTTCAGGAGGAAGTTGATATGACTAAACCACTCAAATTCTTGGCCTGTATTTTGGGTTCTCTTAAAAACATACTTAATTTTTAGATAAACTCTTTTTCATAAAAACTTTTGAAAAAAAAGAACAGTTGTTGATACAATAACTTGAATTTGATCTGATCCTCTTAATTGTGTTTGACCATTGGCAAGTAGGAGGACACCTCTGTCATCTAATAACCTACTCTCATGCTGTTATGGTAAGGGGCCTTATATTTGCTTAAAGCAGTTCATGGCTTGGCCATTGCTTCCCATATGCTCACAGGTGTCTTATTTTGTTTGATTTTTTCTGATCTCAACTACCAATGGTCCAATACTCTTCTTTCACACTCAAGTATAAGGTCATCATGTCAAGTGGTAAGGTGTGACACAAGGTTCTGTGCTTTGTTTTCCATTTGCTCAGCAAGTGAATGGTTTTGGTCTGGTAAAAACTTTCTTTGATTGGTCAAGCTGTTGCACAATATACCTATGCATTTTTCCTGAAAAAAACATGAAAATAATAATGAGATTCTGTCTTCCAGTAATGTTGCACTAAATGCCACAATACAGGAAGATATGAATCATGCACTAAGCATGTAATATCAATTATGAATTAGATTAGATACAACTTATTTGGCTAGCACTTGCTCTTGTATTTGACTGCCTCTAAATATGTTCTGTCATTACAGCTCGTTTTGTTATTTATCTTTTTTGTGCAGGGAAAGCACCAGCATATCACTTCTCACAGCCCCAAGACTAGAACTACAGGTTTCACTGTTTCTGCTTCCCAGGGATCCCCCTCAGAACCTACTGGAGTGAACCGCTGGTTCAAGCCAGAGACTGATACACCAACATCCTCAATCCGCTCAATTCAGATCGAGGAGAGAGCAATGAAAGATCTCAAGCGTTTTTACAGTAATGTCAAGCTGGTTCAAACCCAGCCTTAGCTGTCCTGACCGTCATGTAGGAGAAGATGGCATTTTCTTTCACTTTTTTTTTTTTTTGTTGTTGTAAATTTAGCTGTACAGATATCTTTGTTTCTTTGTATATTTTTTAATACCTTACATTCTTCTTCATCTTCTAGTCCCTTTCTACATCAAAGTTTTCACTGAAATGAAATTTAGGATGTTAGGTCAGATTCCAACATCACATTTGCTGGACTTTTTACCATCTATCTGATATTCTGTTGCATACCCTGCTCTTCTTTCCATGGGATTTGGTAGCTAAACAGATTGGTTGTTGTACAAGAAAACCAACAATTGTTCTCCAAAATTGGGTCCTTGTAATTGTTATTCCATCAAGACAAGGAGGTAATTTGCACTCAAGACTAACTAGCTCTAGTTCTGATCAAGAGATATTCAAAGATAAACAGTTCAACACTGAATCCAAGGTGTGCTTGATCAGTGTCATTAAAATGAAAACAGGTCTAAACCCTATTTTATAATCTTAAAGATTGTCATGATGCTATTACCTATACATGTTGCTGGTCTCTGCAGGTCCTGCACTCATTCTGCAGCATGGTTCCCCGACTTGCTGATCCTCAGCCAACATTTTGAGATGGGTGGTTTGGTGATCGTCTGATTCAGCTTGACTTGAGTGGTTCAAGTTGGATGGTCTGATCCAATTGGACCCTATTTTGTACCCTCAGAGTGGCCTAGGGTTTTGAATATGGACCCAATATCAAGCATGGTTTCAGGCATCTATGGCTTTTAATATGGACCTAATATGCGGCATGGCTTCACAACTTGCCAGGTCGAGCTTGTGAGGGACTACATCAAGACGGATTCGTTTATGCGTGAGTCTACTTCTAAACTTGAAAAAATCGACTCAACTAAGGTGACCTGACATGGATTCATCTAACCATTCACCAATAACTAGGGGTGGTATGGAGCCGAACCAAACTCGAACCTGCATGTGTTCGAGTTTGACTTGATCTGGACACTTCAAATACGAGTTCGAGCGAGAACTTTAAACTGTATTTAAAACTATAAAATTTTAAAAAATAAAAAATAAATAAAAAGAATATTGTGATAAATTTAGTACTATTTTACAAGCTATGACAAAGAAGTTCAAGACTTTACAATGGAGTATACTAATGTATAATAACCAATTTAATATACTTAAAAGAGAGCAAACACCTTCATCAATAGTGTTTATTTCATTGACAAACAACAAAATTAGATGTTGAAGAACCTAAAAGGGTTGAACGATCTATCGTCTTTGAGGTTTGACATAAATAAGAGCAACTATCAATCAACAAAAGAGAGAATTGATGAGAGTAATTAGAGTAAAGGGTGTTTTTATAAAAAAATATATATGCTAATAAGTCTGTTCACAAACTAATAAACTGAACTTGAAAAATCTCGAATTTGGTTTGTTATACTGCCTTGCTCAAGCAGAATTTGAGTAAAAACTTAGGCGAGATTTTTTCTGAGTGCAGCTCGAACGGTTCTCAAGCCCGTTTGGCTTGATTCCACCCTCGAGTATTATTCCTATGTACGGGAAACTCAGTTCTCCTACCTCCTAGTAGAATTAAAATCGAAGTCAGAACCGGACCCAGTATCCTTCTGCCATGAATCAGGAAAAGATTTCTGACTGAAAAGTTCAGAATGTAAATGCAAAGAAAAGCTTCAGAGCGTGAAGTGGGTGACCATAAATGGGAAGAGCATCTTCCATCTTATTCCACCTTGCCTGTGCAAGAAAAATTCATTTTTGACTGAAACGTGAGGCAAGAGACTCCTGCTTCCAAGTACAGTACTCTTGTGCCTTCAGCTGTGGCTTCAAATCACTCAAAAGAATGATACTTAGCTCGTCTTCACATCAAATTTTTTTCTCTACTAACATTAGTACACAAAAGCTTTCGTGTATTGAACCGAGTAGAGAAACATATTTGAGCTACATTTTAGTGTTTCTATATGACACAAACTTCTTCTATCATTATTTTCTATTTTGAGTTCAAATAGTTGAACTCGGAAATTGGTACCTCTCATGAGTAAAACCATTATCCACATTGATATCAGGAATAGATTCTTTTAATATGTGGGTGAAGAGTAGAAGATGTAAGGGTTTAGAGTTTATGGTTTAGAGTCATATTCAAGGGATCAATCCATTCGAAAATAAGAAAGAGTGAAGCTTCTCATGTGTTTCTCTTGCAAACTTGTTTCTTGTTCCTTAGACCCATACATACATCATCATGCCTGCCTCTGCCACCTGTGTGATACATAAACACTGGCTGCACTGACTTGGACCCCACCCACCACTGTGCTTCTGACACGTATTCATTGCATCCGGGTGGGCCACATGAAAAAATCTCGTCTCCATGAAAAGAGAAAAGAAGACGTAGGATTTGTAATTTGTAGTAATCTGAGCACGGTGGTGGGAATGGCTTGGAAAAGATAGCAGAGGAGGTTGGGAGGAAGAAGAAAAAGAACAGAAAACAATGAAATGATTGGACAAAAAGGGGGAGAGATGGTGGGAGTCTGCGTAGACTGTTTGGTTATTATTGGGTCTTCGATTTTTTCTCGCCATGGAGAATCCTGTTGGGTCCGGACTTCCCCTCAGATTCGATAGAGAGAGAAAGAAAGCGTAAGTGGGAATCGTTTTGTATGTGATGTGAAAACGCCATGAAATGGAAAAGAACGATGTAGCAAACAAGGACAACCATTCTTGTAGGTGATGTGATTGCAGGATGTTACGAGTCATCAAAAGGGCAAAAGGAAGCAACAGAAGAGCCACTGTCTCTCTCTCTCTCTCTCTCTTCGTATACTTGTTTTCTGTCCAAGAAGATCATCTTCTGTTATTTCTGTAACTGGGTTTAGGTGAGCATTCTTCCTCTCCTGGATCATGAATCACAAATCTGTACACGGATTTTTTATCTCAAGGTTCTGCCAGATGGGTTTTTTGTTTACTAGTCGTAGATTAGAAATGTAGGAGAAATCTTTTTTCTTGTCTCCCAGTGTAAGTGTTCTTTTGGGCGACAGAACATCTTTCCCAGAGGGAATACTGAAAAAGGAAAATGGAACTGTAGTGCCTCTTCTCACCTTAGACAGGTTTTTGCATACCCGGCAGCTTAAATTGCTCTCTTATTGTCGTGACTTTTCTTATTCCGAAGAACACTGAAACTTGCTTCTTGATGAGTACTAGTTTCTTACAGTTAACACAGAAAATCAAAGAGACCTAACTGGGTTTTAATTGTTATAACTTTTTGAGTTTCCTGCTCAGGGTGGATTCCCTTTCTCTGTCATATTCTCGGACTCAAAACGGATTAGATTGTAAACAGACGATATCACCATACTTTCTCTTCCTTCCATTACAAAATCCCAATGTCTACAGAGTAAAAGTTTTTTCTTCCACCGTCTCTACTGTAAATTATCTGAGAAAACTGAGTTTATAACATTAAATAAGTGATCTATTTTTTCTTCTCTAGGAATCTTTTCCTCTAATGGGTTTCTTTCCCTCTCACCCTTTTCATTTGAGCTACGTGAAAATGAACTTCCTGCTTCCCCTAACTGCATTCCTCAAATGTGAGAAAATGTTAAGAACTGCTTTTATTTCTTCTTTTCTGTTCTCTTCCTTCTTTTTGCATCCCTTAGTTTGGACTGTGGAGTGTGCAGTGTGGACTTCTTTTGCTTCAGACTTTTTCCTGTTTCTGCTCTTTCCCACCTCAGACAAGTGGTTCTCTCTCTCTCACTTTCTTCTGCGCAGGACAAAAACATGTGAATGGCCAAGGTGGTTCTCTCTCATTTTCTGCTGTTCAAGACAAAGCATGTGCATGGAGGTAAGGTGACTAATTTTTTTTATACCTTTTGCAGTTGTGCCACTGTCCTTGATTTTTGCACCCACCCCAGCAGCTTTTACTTCTAGGGTCCCCCCCTTCCCTCTCCATTCTCCACTGCTCACAAAGTACATACTACACAGTGTCCCACACAACTCACTGTACAGATGAGGCAGGTCTTGTTTGCTGCTGATATCATGCCATATACCGGTTGGGTGCCTTTCCCCCGTTGGGATTTGTTCAAACCAAATTTATGGGAATTGCTGAAACAGCGAACGTGAATGGATCTCCTTCGTTGGACGATTTAGATTTACGAGTTTCAACATGTCTCTTGAAATTAGTTTGAAAGAACTTGAGCTTAATTTTTTTTCACATTTGAACAAAGACGACCTCTGTGTTGAGAATGAATTTATTGGAATAGAAAATGTTTGTGTTTATGAAATAGTACACATTGATTTGAGGTTGAATGGGTCCCAATCACCCCAAAAAAGCATTTCATTACTTTGTAACGGATCTCAACACCGTCAGTGTTAGAGTTTTATAACTTTGAGGCTTGGTTTGGCCTTATTAAATAACAGCCAAAGAGGCCCATGTCCCCTCCCATGCTTCTTCACTACTCAGTTATTTTCTTTGTTCTTTGCCTCACAGAAAGCCTGTAAAAGCTTGCCACACCCTCACCTACCAAAAGACCTCTTAGAAGAAGACAACTTCACTCCCATAACCCACCAGCTTTTTCAGATTATTTTATCTCCCTAATGACCTGTCTCTCATGTGCTTTTTCTAGATTATTATTGTTTCTCTACCTCGAAAGCTAACCTCAACAAACCCATTTAACATTTCAAGGTACTAAGACTTTCAGTGCTTCTTCTTCTTGCCTTCTGTGCCTTTCATTGTTGAATCATGAGAGAGAGAGAGAGGAGGCGAGAGCGGAGAAGGAAGGAGGAAGAGGAAAGTGTGCGTTTGGAATGAAGTTTGATCCAAGATCTGTTCAATCACTTTAATTTTTTGGCTTTTGCTGCTTGCATACACAGATCTCGGACCAGGCTTCATTCCTCACTCCAGACTTTCCATCTGCAGACAAAACAAAGGTAAGTTGTTAAATTATAGCAGACAAGTCGATTCATGCCAGTCACTCCAGTTTGTGAACTCCAAAATCGAGATTCAACTGCATATGCAATTTTTGTGTTACAGATTCTAAAGACAAAATTTGTTCAAACTACTCGAGAGCTCTGGAACCTCCTTTTATTTCTTTTTGATTGTAATCATGGGTGTGTTTTTTATCTCTTAGTGGCCACTGCTGAACAGTCTTGGGGTTTTAGGGTTTCAATCATGGCACAGAGTATCCAATGAGGGAGGTGTCTTACTGTTCGAATAATTGCAAGTCTTCTTTAGATTTCTTCAGAAAAACTTTCTTCTTCACTCTGCTCTGCCCATGAAACTCCAGCACTGGGAACAGTAACTCAAACCCAGGAACTTTTCCTCTTCGTTTGTAAGCTGTCTTGAACTCCTGCTCTCGTTGCTGTCTTACTTGGAACTCTTAGGGTTTGCTAGTTTAAGACATCATTTCCTTGCATCTAAGAAATTCCATGCCCTAAATGTAAATAAAATAAAATAATCTACAAATCATTCTTTACCTTCTGATTTCTCCATCCTGAGTCTGACTTACACAAGTCTCATGGTGACTGGTTCTGTTTGTCATTTCTTCATGCTTTTGAGTTATGGTTTAACAATTAAAAGGGCTTGTTCCATGAATTTCATAGAGGCCCAACATGGTACTGAGAGAGCCAAACCGTTCTGGTTCAGTTCAAAAACCGTTCTGATCAGATCGCTTTATAAATCTAGATTTTGCTCACACAGGAGATTTTCTCAGATGGGTATCATTTTTATGACATTAAAGGCTTGAACAAATGCAGTTTCCTACGTATTTTCAGTGCTGATGCAGTTAGTAAGTTGTGGGAAGTTGAAGCTTCCAGCAATGGCAGCGTTCTTCGTTAAGATAAAGGTTTCCGTTTTGTTGCCTTCGTTTTGTATCTGAAGATGAGCTCTACAAAGGAGACATAGCCTTTCTTAAGGTTTCTTATCTTATTGTTTCTGCATTTCTCTTGATCTGTCCTTCCATTCATGGCCAAAATCTTCTACATTTTTTAATGATGTTGATCTCACTCTCTCTCTTTCTACGTTTTCCAATGAGGTACGACAACTTCTATGCTCTATCTTTCCCTCTCTCTTTCTCTCCAGCTCTCTCTTCCTCCCTCTCTCTCTCTCCCTCTTTCTCTCTCTTGCTCTGGGTTCAAGTGACATCGCACGGCATGCATTCAGATATCAAAGTTGATAGAAAAAAAAACTGTGGAAGTTTGGAATATCTTATGTGATTTTTAGTGCTTCTTTCTGTATAACAAATCCTATTACCTGAATGAAGACCTGCTTTTTTTTTTCTTTTCTTGTTCTTGTTCTCGGAAATAATCACAGTTGACATAAAAAAAAAAAAAAAAAAGAAGGAACAAGGAACGAATTTATCTCTATTTCTTCAAAGTTTTGTCAATCAAATGCTTTTGCTTGTCACTTTCAATTTGTCCAATTGTCAAATTCTTTTGCCAATGCTAAAGCAAGATATGAATTGAAATGAAAAGACAACAAGAGACTTAGGTTTGAAGTTTGTACAACCTCTTTGAATTATTAAATAATCCTATCTATGTTTGAGGAAAGTAAAAAGAAAAAAGAAAATTTTAGTGAGAATGCTAAAAGTATCATAAACCCCTTTTTGGATCCTTTTTGTGTGGTTACATATGAAAGAGTAGAAAGTTATATAAGGCCATTAATTAAAAATATACCAACTTAATTTGAAGATTTTCCTTTGTAGAAAGTTACATGCTTGAAGAGAAGTCTATACACATCTCATTACAGGCATCTAGCAAAG
This sequence comes from Aristolochia californica, assembly GCF_029961685.1. Classification (NCBI taxonomy): domain Eukaryota; kingdom Viridiplantae; phylum Streptophyta; class Magnoliopsida; order Piperales; family Aristolochiaceae; genus Aristolochia; species Aristolochia californica. Next base: position 594,036 of record NW_027181804.1, on the reverse strand, counting down.
AAAATCGAGTTTCAAGATTTAAATAAAAAATATTTTTATAGGCACTTGGGATTTCTTGTAACACGTCCGTTGGTCGGGTATATTTGACACTAATCGAAAGAGATTTTTAAGTGGGGAGCCACTTCCCCACTTAAAAATCTCCCCTAATTGGTGTTACTAGAAAATACCATGTCTTTCGGTTTTATGGAAATACCATTTTTTCGTTATTTACATATTTATGGAACCATCATTTCTTGGTATTATCTTCAAATAAGACCTGTTCATGACATCAAACACATTTTTTTTCCAACAACTAAACTACATACAAAATGCAGCTTACATCTATCAAATTTTGAGAAACCTAAATACTAACTATATATATACTGTAACCCCCCGTCCTACACTACGTTCCCAATAGAAGAAGAGAAAAAGATGAAGCGGGTTTTATTCGTTTTAGATAGAATCTTTTGTTTCAAAGACTCTCACTTTTGTTTGCAACAATTTAAACATACGCCTCATAATACATCCCCAAAATATTCTCCCACTCCAAAACGATAACACCTATTCAATCAAAATAAGCAGTCAACACCACAATGCTTAAAACAAAACAAGAAAAAAACTAAATTTCAAGTCACTTGCCTCCACCAATCTAGGGTGTGAACAAAGAAAGGGTAGAAAAACTCTCGAGATTGTATTTTAGTTTCCTTAATCGACGAGTCTAAAGACAAGGGGTCAGCATGGAGAGAATCCTGTACTGGTCATGGAGAGAAAGAAAAGGAATCTCTCATGGAAAGCAAGCTTGTCTAGGGTTTACTGAATCCCAAAGGAAAAAAGGGAGAAAAAGGAAACCAATTAAAGCAGGTGAAAAGCAATCCCTAAAGGTTGCCTTCTTCCCCAAGATCATATTTTCATGTATAACTCCTTTATGATAATTGGGGGCAGTCCCTTGAGTAATCTCATGTGTGTGATTGGCCGCATCCAAGGAGCTTTGTTAAGTATATTCCATGTCTTAAATTCTGTTTTTTAAGATTATTTTCATGCGAAGGAATGGATGGTGCAATGGTCATCCGTGATCTATAAAATCATGCAGTCCACTCGAGAGTATGGAACTCATTGAGAAGAGCACCAAAACGAGTAGCTCGGGGGATATTTGAGTTTATTATCTTTTACATCTCTTTTCGTTTTTCTCAACCCGGAACTCCACTTCATTGCCTCGTTCAAAAGCTGTTATGACTCCATCTCCTTTCCATGAAACTGAAAGGCGGAGGATGTTATCGAGAGAAAGATCAAACTCGCCGGAGAAGACGACCCTTATCCGGTTTTGTTCAGAAACGGCCATTAAATGGCTATGAAGGTGCGTAAGCTGAGTGGAAGTAGCGGACGCGAGGAACCTGCTTCCTATGGACTGGCACGGGACGTCGAGCCCGTTCTTCGTGGTGTACTATAACGGCCAGCGGCGGAGGACGCAGACGGTCCGGTGTAGACCTCAACCCCGCATGGAACGAGAAGCTGGGATTCAGACGGAGGGGGAGAGCAGTGTCGGACATAACGTGCTGGAGGAGGACGTATTTCATGACCCGAGACTCGGACCCACCTGGAGGAACAATTTCCTCGGCCGGGGGAGGCTGGACTCGCAGCAGTTCGTGAGGAAAGTTGACATACTTCCCATTGGAGAAGAAGAGCTTTTTCAGTTGATAAAGGGAGAGATTGGCTTTAGGATGATATATTATGTTGATGAGGAGGTGCCACCGCCGCCGCCGGAGTCGACTCCTCCGCCAGCTACTGAAGTGGAGGATTCGAGGGGAAAAGCTGAAAGTGCTTCTCCTGCAACCAAAAATACAGGCTGCAGACCCGGCTGAATCGCCTGCTGAGGCTCGTGTTTCTGATGCTTGGAAACCAGACCAACCGGCGACTTCTGAACCCGTTGCTGAAGGAGGATATCAACAACCTCCGGCTATGCCGGAAAGTATGATCAGACTGAGAACCCACCGCCTTCGGAAGCAGAACTGCCAGCACCGGCTCGTCCACCTCCGCCAACAGCAGCGACGGAAGCAACACGGCCGCTCGCACCAGAGGATCCTCCGTTAACTTACCCACCACCTGAGGAGAAGACTCCGGCCGATCCACTAGCTCCGGATCCAGAGACAGAAGCAGCTTCCAAATGGGTCCCATAAGCGTATCCGACTTTCCAGTCTGTTGAAAGAGATGAAGATACGATGGATCAATTGATAAAATTGTTTCCCTCATTGAAATCTGATTACAAGATGATGTATTTATACAATACAGAGAGTACTTGGCTCGTTGACACCTTCGGGATTCTTCTGGAGGAGCTGCTGAGGTGGAGAGCTGAGTGTTGTTGTTGTTGCTGAGTTGGCCTGGTGCTGCTGAGGTGGAAGTCTTCGTATTGCTAATACCCTCCGGCGAGCCTAGCAGGCCTGGCAGGACTGTGAGGCTCGATCTGAGTGTACAAAATCTGGTGGTGGACAGGGGCTTGGTAAAGACATCTGCAAGCTGGTCTTTACTGGAAAGGAAGGAAACTTGAAGAGTCTTGTTATGGACACGATCACGAATAAAATGGTAATCAATGTCGACATGCTTGGTGCGAGAGTGCATCACAGGATTCACAGATAAGTAGGTGGCCCCCAGATTATCACAATAGAGAGTAGGTGGCTGAGATAAGTAGACTCCCAATTCAGACAATAAGGATTGGACCTAGTTCATACGTAGCATGAGCCAAAACCTTGTATTCAGCCTCCGTGCTGGACCGAGCGATAGTAGTCTGTTTTTTTGAACTCCAGCAGATGAGATTTGTGCCATAGAATAAGCAGTAGCCACTGGTAGATTTCCGGTCGTTGGGGCAACCTGCCCAGTCAGCATCGGAGAAGGCAGCCAAAACAGGGGACGGTGAAGGAGAGAGAGTCAGACCATAATCCAGAGTTTGTTTCAAATACCGTAAGATCCGTTTCACGGATTGCCAATGAGAAAGACAAGAAGCATGCATAAATTGACAAACCCGATTGACAGAGAAGGCTAAATCAGGCCGAGTGAAGAGAAGATATTGGAGGCTTCCCACCACACTCCTGTACAGAGAAGGATCTTCCATAGAAGTAGAATCGAAAGCAGAAAGTTTAGTGGAGGGAGACATAGGAGTACCAACAGGTTTACAATTAGCCATACTGGTCTTGTGTAGTAAATCAAGGATATATTTTCGTTGGGACAGGAAAATCCCATCCGCAGTTCTGTGACACTCAATCCCTAGGAAGTAATGAAGATTACCAAGATCTTTGACAGGAAAATCAGCACTGAGCAATTGAACAAGATGAGTAATGGCAGAGTTATCAAAGCCAGTGAGGAGAATGTCATCAACATAGACTAAAAGATACAAGACAATGGACTGATAGCGGTAGATAAATAAAGAAGTGTCAGATTTGGAGATGACAAAGCCAAATTCAAGGAGTTTACTGCTCAGACGAGCATACCATGCACGGGGGGCCTGTTTAAGGCCGTAGAGAGCGCGATTAAGCTTGTAGACATAAGTGGGAAATTGAGGATGAACAAAGCCACTTGGTTGAGACATAAACATTGTTTCATCCAATGTGCCATGAAGAAAAACATTTTGAATATCTAATTGATGAACCGACCAACTGTGAGAGAGGGCAATGGAAAGAACTAACCTGATGGTTGTTGGTTTGACAACTGGACTGAAAGTCTTGGAATAGTCCAAGCCCTCGAGCTGACTGTAGCCCTTGGCAACAAGTCGCGCTTTGCGTCTCTCAACCGAGCCATTTGACAGGTATTTGGTTTTGAAGATCCAGCGGCAGCCCACAACATGCTGAGAGGGGGAGGGAGGAACTAGGGTCCAGGTATTGTTGGAGAGAAGGGCTTCGAATTCGAGTTGCATCGCGCGACGCCATTCCGGGTATTTTGAAGCTTCAGTGACAGAGGAGGGTTCATCGGGAGGGACACGGGAGGTGAGGAGGGCGTGAGGAGGCGGCCAGGCAACGGTACCGTCGGTCCGAACTTTGGGAAAATGGAGGTGGGATTTGGATCGGGTGTGCATAGAGTGAGGGCGGGAAATAGGGGAAGAGGAGGCGACGGAAGACGCGGGAAGTACAGGCTCACCAGGGGGAGATGAGGGCAGTGGTAAGAGGGGAGAAGTGGGTCGAGCTGGTGAGGTATGAGGAGGAGGGGAAGGTGCAGTGAAATCAGGGGAGGAAGGAGTGATAGGATTGGGACTGGCAGTGAGAGAGGGTTGTAAAAGGAAAGAAGAGGAGGGCAGAGGAGTAAGTGATGAAGGAGAGGGGAGGGATGGGAGGGATTGAAAGGGAAAAACAGTTTCATCAAACAAAACATCTCGGGAGACGTACATACGAGAGGTAGGGAGATGATAGCATAAGTAGCCATGGTGATGAGGGCTGTAACCAAGAAAGACACAAGGAAGAGACCGATAGTCCATTTTGTACCGATTATAGGGACGAAGATTAGGCCAACAGAGACAGCCAAAAGTTTTCAAGAATTTATAATTGGGCTCACGGTTCCATAATTTTTCAAAGGGCGATTTGTGATCTAACACCACGGTGGGTAATCGATTAATTAGGTAGGCAGCAGTAATGAAGGCATCAAACCAATATTTCTAAGGAGCGGAGGAATGGGCAAGAAGGGCAAGACCGGTTTCGACAATGTGGCAATGTTTCCTCTCCACAAAACCATTTTGAGAGTGGGCATAAGGACAAGCCAAGCGATGTGAAATGCCAAGAGACTGTAAGACAGTATGAAGGAAACGAAATTCACCACCCCAATCAGATTGTAGGGCACGAATTTTGGTATGAAGTAAATTTTCAACTTGAGACTTGAAGGATAAAAATATATTGACGACATCGGATTTACATTGTAAAGGAAAAACCCACGTAAACCGATTGAAATCATCAACAAAAGAGAGGTAGTAGCGAAAACCACCCCTAGACACAGTGGGAGCAGGACCCTATACATCAGCAAATAAAAGTTGGAGAGGAGCAGTCGTCCAAGACGGAGAGGATGAATACGGTAGTTGATGAAGTTTAGCCTGACAGCAGGAAGAGCATAACCCGGGTTGTGGAGAACGCGTGACTGGAAGTGAGAGCTTGGAGATGTTGCGGTGGACTAATTGCATGGAGGGATGACCCAACGAGCGTGCCATTGAGAGGGAGAGACTCGGGACCCAGTATAAGCTTGATAAGAAGTGGCGGGAGGGAAGACATACAAGCCTTGACTAGTAGGTCTGCGCAGAAGAATTTTTTGGGTATGGCAATCCTTCACAAAGAAACAAGAGGAATGAAATTCAAAAAATACAGAATTATCTTCACAAAATTTTTTAACATAAATTAAATGCTTAGAAATAGACGGAGCAGGATAAAGTTGAGGGAGGAGAAGAGTGCCAGAATTGGATGGAAGAACAGAGCTGCCAACGTGATGAATAGGGAGAGATTTACCATCGCCAACGCGAACTTGATCATCGCCTTTATACTCTGTAGGATTGATGGATAAATTGGAAAAGTTATGAGTAAAATGATGAGTCGAGGCCGAGTCAGGATACCAGTTGTGATCAACAGGAGGAGTAGAAGCATGGGAGGGAGGAGTGTGAGAAAAATGGGCAGAAGTAACGTGGGCCGCCTGATATGAATGATTAAAGCGGTGGTAGCAGTGTAGGGCCAAATGACCTGGACGATGACAGATTTGACACGGGGGACGATGGGGGGAAAAGGGGGAAGACGGGGCATGATCGCCAGAGCGACCACGCCCACGGGTGCTGGAGCCCCCTCTGTCGCGAGAGCCGTGTCGGTCAAAACCCCTGCCTCTGGCGCTGGGGTTTGACGGGAGAGACACAGCGGCGTTCGCCGAAAATTCAGGGGAGGTCGGGAGGAGGGTTTGGTGATGGAGGAGGCGGGATTCGTGGCTAAGGAAATGGTTGTAGACCTGGGAAGGCAAAAGGGGATCCAAACAAGTCGTGAGGGAGGTTACAATGGAATCGAAATCGGTTCCGAGACCAGCCAGTAGGTAGGTGATGAAATCCGAGGAGGAGAACCTTGCCGACCGTCACGAGCGTGTCTCGAAGGAGTTTTGCTTTTTGATAATAGTCGGTGATGGAACCCGACCCTTTTTTCAGGGTTGTGAGTTGATATTGTAGGTGCAGCACGCGAGCCTGAGATTTGGAGGCGAAGAGATTTTCAAGGATGAGCCAGATGTCTCGGGAGGTGGAGGCTTCGACGACATGGGCGATGAGGGGCTCAGAGAGGGAAGAAATGAGGACGGACATGAGGGCTTGATCGTGTTGTTTCCAAATGGAATAGGAGGAAGGGTGGTCGGCGGGAGAATCAGTGAGAGATTTGGGGGCAACGATGGAACCATCAATGTAGCCGAAAGCGTTCTGACTGTGGAGGTAAGGCATGAGCTGAGCCTTCCACAGTAGGTAATTTTCGTGGTTGAGTTTGACAGTGAGGAAATGGGAGGGGGACGGGAGGGAGAATGTGGGGAGATTTGGGGATTCAGCCATGGGTGACGACGAACGTGAGTCCTTACTCGGCTCTGATACCATGTTGAAAGAGATGAAGATACGATGGATCAATTGATAAAATTGTTTCCCTCATTGAAATCTGATTACAAGATGATGTATTTATACTATACAGAAAGTACTCTAGACTCTTCTGGAGCACATTACATAGGATACAGTATTCTAGGCTTTTCTGGAATGCATGGCTCGTTGACACCTTCGGGATTCTTCTGGAGGAGCTGCTGAGGTGGAGAGCTGTGTTGTTGCTGTTGCTGAGTTGGCCTGGTGCTGCTGAGGTGGAAGTCTTCGTATTGCTAATACAGTCGACTCATTACCAACCTTCAACAGCGGAGAGAGAATCTTTAGGCGGCCACAACCAGAAACCTTTGAGCGAGATGTGCCTGAGAGAATGGTTGCCGCTGGGATTATCTACAGGTTGTCGTACAACCTTGTGGAGAAAATGCACTACCTCTTCGTCAGGTCGTGAAAGCGAGGTACCTTCCCTTCGCCTCCACGCCGTTCGTCAAGCTCACCATTTCCTTCGGCCGGCAAGTCCGTACATAAACCGCCCGCAAAATCGCCGCCTCCGTCTACGAATGAGACCAGATCATCGCTTTCGAAGGGACCGCGCTGGAGTCGACGTCCAGGATGGAAGTCTTAGGTGGGATCCAACTCGAAAGAAATCCGACGTGGATTCCGTCTTCCTCGGTGGCGTCTGCTTTGATGTTCCCAAGGTGTAAACGAGCGAAACAGCTAATGAGTAAATAATTGTATTTTTATTTAATAAGTAAAATTACCCAAATCTTTATTTGAGTAACGATTTTTATTTTATATTTATTTAAAAAAATAATAAAAATAAAAAGATAATGAGAAAATAGATAAAAATGCTGCACGGAGATTGATTAGGGACCCACCTCACAGCCCCTAAAGTCCATTGAGGAGACCTCAATCTTGTAACATGTATTAGGACCCACGCTGACGAACCGTTCGTCTGACTCGTGGAAAATCGACTCGGCCGGCACGCAGATCTGCCGTTCCAACGTCATCTTGTCGCCGAAACTAGGGTACTTGCGGGCCACCATTTTGGAAGCCCAGGACTTTTTCCCGATCACCTTAACGGCGTTGATGGGGCTATGAAAGTTGGATCTACGGCTCAGATATTCGGTAAGAGATGCATTGGGTCCACTAAACCTTGATAAGCTCCTTACTTGGATGAAGCCATTTGTAATTTTTTATTTTATTATTTTCGAAGCCTTCTACGTAAAATAGAAAAATAATAACAACAGAAAATTAAAAAGACTTTTTATCATTATTTAGAGAGTGTCATGCATGTAATTTATTATATTTATAATTATATAATATTTATTTTATTATTAAAAATGAATAAAAAATAAATAAAATCATTATCACTTGGGAATGCAATGTATAAAAGAGTAAATATAGAATTAGAATAATTCAATTTCGATGATAATAAAAAATTAGAAGCACATAATCTATATGTTGTTAGGTCAATACTTATATTTCTTTTGCTTAATTATTTATTATGAAAATTATAAAATCTTTCGAATTTATGTGATTTTCTTTTTTCTCTCTAATTCTAGCGATTTTATTATAAAAAAATATAATTTATCAATAAATTTATATATAAGTGATGATTATTCAGTGAGAAAAAACAAGTGATAAAAACCGAACAGGCCATCAAACCGGCAAAATCGGATACTATCTTTATATTTATCATATATTTTATATTTTATTAGCCTTTACCAAAATCTAGTAATACAAAGTCTATTGAATTACACCCGATTTAACAGGTTTGATTTTTAGGTAAATCCAGTTTTTAACTAAAAAAAAATCCATTTCTGATTTAATCCAGTCCAATCAGTTCTGGTTTTGACAATGTTGTTTCACATAAAAAATTCAGCTGCTTCTTATACAATTTCTTAGATCTTCATAATTGCGTGTTCCATCAAACACCTTTGAGGTGAGACTTTGCACCACGTCCTCGGCGGCGGCTGCGATGACGCGCAGTCATCGGTGAATATGATGGCTTCTTCTGAATTCTGTGTCGCGAAGAATTAAAGATGGGAAGAAAACAAAAGGGGATCAGAGAAAGAGCACATCACCATTATAGAAAAATTGTCGAGTTACGTCCTGGTTTTTTACCAAAACAGGGTAATCTGACGGAAACAGGGAGAAACAGGGTAATCTGTGAGTAAGCTATGGATATGATTTCCATTTGGCTGCCATCTCTTGGTTTCTCGTGGACAGAAAGCTGGAACTTTATTTTTTCGAGTTTCTTCCATAGAGAAGAGACGAAAAACTGGTCTTTGCTGAACCATGCACCACCTCGGCGGCAGCTGCGATGAAGCGCACTCATCAGTGGATATGATGGCTTCTTTTGAATTCTGTGTCGCGAAGAATTAAAGATGGGAAGAAAACAAAAGGGGATCAGAGAAAGAGCACATCACCATTATAGAAAAATTGTCGAGTTACGTCCTGGTTTTTCACCAAAACAGGGTAATCTGAGGGAAACAGGGAGAAACAGGGTAATCTGTGGGTAAGCTATGGATATGATTTCCATTTGGCTGCCATCTCTTGGTTTCTCGTGGACAGAAAGCTGGAACTTTATTTTTTCGAGTTTCTTCCATAGAGAAGAGACCAAAAACTGGTCTTTGCTGAACCATGTAACGGCCAACGAGCACATGTTTTCTTACCTGGACAATTTAATGTTGAACCCAGTAACAGCCAAGGAGAACTTGTTTCAGAGCCTGGACAATTTAACGTTCAGTTAATCGGGACATTGGTGACTTCGAGCAGCGCATTTGGGGAGTGCCCATTGCGAAATATCCGCTGATTCAGCTGCGATGAAACGGGTGCCAGCAGCGATCAGCTTCTTCTGAATTCTGAGTGGTCGAAGAATTAAAGAAAACGGAAAGAGGCAAAAGAGAGACAGCAAATTTTAAAGAAAAATTGTCAAATCACATCTGGGTCATTGAATTGGACGCAGGAAAGTCTATTATTTTGGTAAGCATGGACTGGGTATACATATCACGCCTCCGGGTGGTGTTCATTCCTCGGTTTCTCAAGAACAGCAAGGTGGGACTTTTGGTTTCGAATTTCTTCCATGGAGAAGAGAGAAAAACTGGTCTTTGCTGTTAATGGGGAACGATTCGAGCTCGAGGACTTCGATCCATCTACTACTTTGCTGGAGTTTCTAAGGACTGAAACCCGTTATAAAGGAGCCAAACTTGGATGTGGGGAAGGTATTGCAGCTTTTTTTCTTTTCATACGTGGTATTTTGATTGTTCGTTTGTGATATCTTTGTTTTATCTGTTTTGCTTAGTCAGTTGTTTGTGTGTGTAAATGAGGGTGATCGAAATGGTAGCCACTGGTTTCTTACTCTTTTTTCCTTCGGTACTTACTGAATATTGCTTTGTAGTTTGGTATGCGCAGTATCTTCCCCAGTTTGCTCAAATGCTATGTCCATCCTGTTGTATCTTCTGTTAGTACGATCACTAATTGACTACCCAGAGTCTTTAGCTTGTTCTATTTTACATGGTTCGTTGGTTTCTGTTCCATACACTGTCAAGTGGGTTATTTGGTGGTTTTTAAGTAACTAATTTTAAATTTTGCTTGGCTTTTATTGCTTGGATGGAAAACCAAATGGGCTCGAGGAGCTGGTGGTTTTTACAAAATGTTTCTTTTGAATCTCGATGATCCTGTCTTCACTGTTTTTATTAGTATTTTTTATTCAAGCTTGTTGATATTGTCCTTGTAATTCAGGTGGTTGTGGAGCTTGTGTTGTTCTTCTGTCGAAGTATGATCCTGTACTTGATCAAGTTGAAAATTTCAGTATAAGTTCCTGCCTCACTCTACTTATAAGCATCAATGGCTGTTCGATCACAACGGCTGAGGGACTTGGAAACAGTAAAGATGGGTTCCATTCAATTCATGAAAGATTTTCAGGCTTCCATGCCTCTCAATGCGGATTCTGCACTCCTGGAATGTGTATGTCTCTCTTTTCAAAACTTGTTAACTCTGACAAAACCCATCGGCCAGATCCACCTGCTGGATTTTCCAACATTAAAGCATTCGAAGCTGAGAGCGCAGTTTCAGGAAATCTCTGTCGGTGCACAGGTTATAGACCCATTCTTGATGCTTGTAAGAGTTTTGCCCATGATGTTGATATGGAGGATTTGGGTTTAAATTCTTTCTGGAGAAAGGATCAGATACCAGATGTATATAAATTACCACTATATAGTCCCAATGCTGTCTCCACATTCCCTGACTTTTTAAAGAACGAAATCGGATATTGTGATTCTAAGAATGCTGAATCAGGTACCTCTGTCAAATGGTTTAGTCCTACTAGTCTTAAAGAACTTTACAGCCTGCTTGAAACACAAAATGAAAATGGTTTTAAGGTGAAATTGTTTGTTGGTAACACAAGCTCTGGTGTATACCACGAACAAGATATTTATGATGTGTATATAGATCTCAGACAAATACCCGAGCTGCTTATGATTAGAAGAGATGGCTCTGGAGTTGAAGTTGGTGCTGGGATCACAATATCTAAGTTGATTAGAGTGTTGAAGGAAGGACAGGATACCATTTTCAAAAAAATTGCCGATCACATGAGTAAGGTTGCATCAGAATTTGTCCGAAATAGTGCAAGCTTAGGAGGGAATTTAATTTTGGCTCAAAGGGATAAATTTCCATCAGATATCGCCACTATTCTTCTGGCATCTGGTTCATCTGTAACTATCTATACAGGCGTGGAAAAAGTGAGTCATACACTAGAGGAATTCTTGAATGGGCCTTCCTTAGATTCCAAAGCTCTACTCTTAAGCATCTATATCCCCAGTTTAGAAGTTCTAGGAAATTCATCATCAGAAGGTGAGTCATTACTGTTTGAGACCTATAGAGCGGCTCCTCGACCACTAGGAAATGCATTGGCTTATCTTAATGCAGCATTTTTAGCTCAGATCTCTAGATGCGGTACATCAGGGGATCATATTTTACAGAACTTGAGATTGGTGTTTGGGGCTTATGGAACTAAACATGCAGCTAGAGCAAGAAAAGTTGAAGAATTTCTAATAGGGAAGCATGCCACTGCAGATGTTTTGCTTGAGGGAATTAGATTACTTAAAGCTACAGTCATTCCTGAAGAGGGTACACCTAGTCCTGGTTACAGGATGAGCTTAGCTGTTGGCTTTCTGTTTTCTTTTCTTTGCCCCTTCTTGAAGCAATCACAGATAAATACATCTAGTAGTCTTGCTGATAATGGAGGACCAAATGGAGGTCATAATGGCATTTTCAATGAACTGATGGATCAAACTTCCAATAATGGTTTTTTTGTGGAACCTGCTTCATTATTATCATCAAAGCAAGTGGTGGAAATCAGCACAGAGTATCTTCCAGTAGGTGAACCGACTAAGAAAGTGGGAGCTGAGATTCAGGCTTCTGGTATTTCTCTTACTTTCATTAAGAATATTTGGGAATACCATGGTTTTGATCTTTTCTGTACTATCTGTTTTCTATTTATGCTTATCTACCATTTCCAAATCTAGGTGAAGCTGTTTATGTGGATGACATTCCTTCTCCAAAAGGTTGTCTTCATGGAGCATTCATTTGCAGCACCCGACCTTTGGCCCGGGTAGTGGGTATTGAGTTCAAGCCTACTTCAGTGTCCAAAAATTTTGTTACTGTTATATCTTCTAAAGATATTCCAGAATTGGGGGCTAATATTGGCTCCAGAACTGCATATGGCAGTGAAGCTCTTTTTGCTGATGATCATACTCTACATGCTGGCCAGCCAATTGGTTTTGTGGTATCTCTCATTGACTCTCTCTTCTCCTCCCACATCTCTAATTGAGGCTTACTAAATGACTGGTTTAGATTGCAGAAACACAGAGATATGCCAATATGGCTGCTAGTCAAGCAATAGTAAATTATGACAAAGGGGACCTTGGGCCACCCATTCTCACAGTGGAAGACGCAGTTGAAAGGTCCAGCTTCTTTGAAACCCCATCTTTGAGCCTCAAACCTGTAGGTGATTTCTCAAAAGGAATGGAAGAAGCAAAACACAGGATTCTCTCAGAGGTACTTGAACTTATCTATTAGAAAAATGATTCCATTTTTTGAGATTGGATACAAGGATATAACCTATAATTTCTCTGCTCAAAAAGACAGAAATGAAAGAAGAACATTTCTCTATTTGATTCTCTAAACTTGATGTCCTGTCATTTGGAGAGTTCAGATCAAACTTGGGTCACAGTACTATTTCTACATGGAGACACAAACTGCTCTGGCTATACCAGATGAAGAAAATTGTATGGTTGTGTACAGTTCAACTCAGAGTCCTGAGATTACTCAAAGTGTAGTTGCGACATGCCTTGGCATTCCTTACAACAACGTGCGTGTAATTACAAGGAGGGTTGGGGGAGGTTTTGGTGGAAAAGCCACGAGAGCGATAACTGTGAGTCTCTGCTTATCTGCTCCTTTTCCTTTTTGTTAAAATAAATACAACACTTACCCATGGTTAGAGGAGAAAGCTGCAAATTTTGTCAATGCTATTGCGGACAGCCTCGCCAAGAAAAGCATCTCTGGTGCTGAACTACTTATTCGTTAGGCCTTATATTGTTGCATTTTTTGTTTCTTTGTGGGCCATGTATTATTGTTACATTGCTTCTCGGGGTTGAGGATGCCATGTTTACATTAATAAATGCTGTCTTGCTCATGCATCCTGCATTAACATCTTTGTTTTGTCAGATTTTATACTTAGTTATATATATGACTTGACAGGTTGCCACTGCATGTGCACTTGCTGCATACAAGCTTCAGAGACCAGTTAGGACATACCTTGACCGCCAGACTGATATGATTATGGCCGGAGGGCGGCACCCCATGAAAATAAACTATAATGTTGGATTTAGATCTGATGGAAAGATCACTGCCCTGCATGTTGATATTCTAATTAATGCAGGATCTTTTGTAGATTATAGCCCAGTAATGCCTTCAGCCATAATTGGTGCATTAAAAAAATACAATTGGGGCGCTCTTTCTTTTGATATTAAAATCTGCAAAACAAATCTTCCTAACAAGTCTGCCATGCGCGGTCCAGGGGACTTACAAGGATCTTATATTGCAGATTGCATTATTGAGCATGTGGCATCTAGCCTATCATTGGACACTGATTCCATTAGGAATAAGAACCTTCATACCTTTGAAAGCCTTCAGATGTTTTATGAAGGTAGTGCTGGAGAGGCAGCAGAGTATACTTTACCCATGGTTTTGGATAAGTTAGCTGTAACTTCAAGATTTCACCCGAGGATCTTAGCAACCAAACAGTTCAATTCTTGCAGCAAGTGGAAGAAAAGAGGAATTTCTTGTGTGCCCGTCGTGTACGAAGTTTCAATGCAAGCAACTCCAGGGAGAGTTAGTATTCTTAATGATGGGTCAATAGTAGTTGAAGTTGGTGGTATTGAACTCGGACAAGGGCTATGGACAAAAGTGAAGCAGATGACAGCTTTTGCTCTGGGGCAGCTATGGGAAGATAGAAATCAAGACCTTTTGGGGAGGGTGAGGGTTGTTCAGGCAGACACTTTGAGTTTGGTGCAAGGAGGTCTCACGGCTGGGAGTACCACATCAGAATCTACGTGTGAAGCGGTCAGGACTTCATGCAAGGTATTGGTTGATAGACTAATGCCTCTTAAGGAAAGGCTGCAAGAACAAATGAGTGTACTTTCTTGGGATGCATTAATTTGTCAGGTGATGGTGTTGTTATTTTATTTTACCATTATCATTATCATCATCTTTACTATTATGGTTTCTTTTATGTTTTGAACTTAACCTTACCTTATTTCTTCCTTGACTTATTTCTTCCCTTTCATATTTCATAGGCAACTCTACCTGATCAGGAAAATGCATCCTTGATGAATGTCATATGGAATAATCCTCGCCCACATCTTTTTTTTTTTTTGTTATTCTATAGAATGCTTTCTTGTATCTGTGCAGCAAAGGTTATTTGGTGTTTATCCTACATATGTGTACTCTTGTATGAATCATGATTCAAAGTTCATAGAGTGATCTGTTTTATACATTGGAGTCTGCATTTCCCTTACCTAGACAACTTCAACCTCTCCATTTTCAATAATAATGCCATGTTGTGTTTTTTGCTGCTGACAACAGATGTTATATTCAGATAAGGGCCACGACTCAAAAAAACAAATTCAGATGTTATATTCAACTTGTTGTATATATTGATAGTAATTCACTTCGTCACGAATGAACATGACATATTGAGATTGATTGTCATCTCCTTCGAGAGAAGATAATATCTGAAGAAAGAACAACTCCGTATGCCTCTTCTGCATTTCTTCACTTCTCTTCTTGTCCTCGGACTTGTTGTAGTTAATTTTGATGACAGCTTGATTGGAATATGAGTTTAGTTCATCAAATATGTATCCACTTAGCCATAGAGGAGGGGAACTTTCCTTCATCCAGCCGATTATTACTATGGCTAAGTCACCATCTATTAGAATGGGGCTGAGAATTTTCTGCTAATATAGCTTTA
Source organism: Aristolochia californica (assembly GCF_029961685.1). Lineage (NCBI taxonomy): Eukaryota > Viridiplantae > Streptophyta > Magnoliopsida > Piperales > Aristolochiaceae > Aristolochia > Aristolochia californica. Next base: position 578,959 of record NW_027181804.1, on the reverse strand, counting down.
AACCTTGGATTGATGCCCAACAGCTTCAACAGAATCATTAGTGCTAATAGAGCCAGAAAAGTTAGGAGAATAGTGCATACATAGTCTCTAATAACTCCCTCAAGGGAGGGTACTATGAAACAACTTCTCTATTACCAACCCTATGGAGCTGGCCGAGTAATTGAAAGTTCTTTTCTTGCTTTCCAAGCAAAGATTCTAAGGGGTTTCAGATATTGCTGCTCTCCAAAGAGCTTTGGCAAATTTATGTAAGGGCCAGATATTACACTGATTTATTAGCTGGGCGAAGGAGTTGGTACACAAACAGCTGAGTTACTGAAGTTACACTATAAGTGGTCAGCTATCTCTGATTCTTCCCCATATATTTATGATAACTTAGCCTCTTCTTGCTAGCTCATGGCTAGTATGAATTTTACCATGCACCGTTGTCCATATAAATTGCCGGACTCTTTTTGGTCCTACAAGCTTACTAGCTTCCAGGGCAGTGTTGGAAGGGGTATGAGCTGTGAAATGACTGTAATATGAAGCAACCAGAATGCTCCACAGGAGCAAGGCCGCCAGATTGGCAAGTCTTCCCCAGCACTTGATATGAAAGAGTTTTCAAGGAGAGACAGTTGGCAGATTACATAATCTTATATTATCTTGGTAACCTCCAGTGGTAACCAAGTTACATAATTTTGTCCAGTACTGGTATGGATGACAAATAAATTTAATTTTGTCTACTAAATAAGTATTGCTAGTCCACTATGTCTTTCTTTACAATTAATTTTCTTTGGAAAATTGTGAGAGCTTTTATTGATGAGAAGCTAGACAAATAACATCATACAAAAGGGAAGACCCCAAGTTACAATTGGAGTAAATTCCCCAGGGCAAGTTGACAACAGGAAACACCATCCTTTGCGAGCTTGTGTGATAAGGAGTTTACTTCTCTTACAACATTCATACAAACTCTCTGTTTTCCTATAGTTAGATCTGCTATTTCATCAAAGAGAGGACCATGTCTTCATGGGAGAGTGAGTTCCTTTGAGGTCCATTTGATGACATTAATTGTATACCCCTCGACTATGAGTGGGCATGAGAAATTCTGAGCAAACAATCTCAGCCCATTGTAAAGTGCCTGGAATTCAGCTTCAGTAGAATCACATTGCCCTGCTGGCACAGAGTACACCAGTAAGGAAGTGCCCTCATGATCTTTAACACATCCCCCTAAACCCGCTGGATTGGAATTCCCAGTGGAGGAGCCATCAAAGTTCAGTTTGACTTGTCCTGTGGATGGTTGCTGCCTGCAGACCAGTCTTGGAGGGTAGTCTCTCTGGCATTATAATTCCTCTAATGCTTTCATATTATGGAGCTGGGAATAGAGGGGATGCGTTGAAAAGCTGATGCCCATGAAAGTGCAGCATGGATTGATTTGCCAATGACCAAACCCACTAAGCATTTGGATAATGAGAATGTTCTGTCGCTATGTTCAAACCAAATGTTCCACACCACTGCTACCACTACTGTCCTCCACAGGATTATCCCAAATCTAGGAAGGGACCAAGCCAGACTGTGGAGCAGGAAACTTGACAACTCTTCAGGAAAAGCTAATACCATTCCAAACTTTCTTACAATGTCTCCTCATACTGTGTGACTGAAGGGACAGCGCATATGGAGGTGATTTAGAGTTTCCTCCTCCCCAAATAGCTTAAATAAGCTATGTAGGATTACTTTCCCTCACTTACTGAGTTCATGACATGTAAGAGCCTTTCCACATGCTGCTGTCCAGACAAAAAGTATAGGACCTTCTGAGGGCCCACAAGCTTCCAAGAGCAACTTGCTGCTTTATCTCTTTCTGTGGGCTGGCAAAGACTTATTTGACTGTAGTAAGAAGCTGGATTGAACACACCTGAGGTAGTTGAGCATCAGATTGCCTCATCCGAGCCTTGATTGCTGATGTATAATCTGTTCAGAATGGAGAGCTGCCGCTCAAGGTCTTCCATCTTATTTTCTTTGTTTGGGTGCCTTCTGAAATTAAAGTTCCAGGATATTTTATGCCCTTCTTCACAGTTAGATGCTTTTACTGTTATATCCAGCTCAATTACCAGTCTGTAGAGTAGAGGGAAGGCTTGCTTTAAAGGTTCATCTCTTGCCGATGTATCCTCCCAGAATTTCACATCTGATCCTTCCCTTACATGGAATCTAACTTTGTTTTGAAAGGGTTGTTTATCTTTCAACATAGCTTTTCTAACCCTTGAAGCTCTACTTCGGTTGGATTTCCCTGGCAAGCAGATATTTACATTGGCTTAATATTTGAGTGCTAGTGTTGTCCTCCTTAAGGCCATCTTTTCAGTCGCAAACCTTCACAACCATTTTGTAATTGAATTTATTGGTTTTAGGCACTAAGTGCCTTGCCCCATAGCGCTTTTTCCTCTATCAGACTTATCCCTACTTTACCCAAGAATATTTGAATATGTCACAAGTGCCCCACCAGAGGAATTTATGTTGAATAGCCTCCAATTTTGCTACCATACTTGTTGAGCAGGGCAGATGAAATAAGTAGTAATTAGGCAGACCAGCGAGTGTGGATTTGTTCAATTTAGCTCGTCCCTCAAGGGATAGGAGCTACCCCTTCCCAGCTGCAGATGATTTTCAAGTCTCTCTACAAAAGAGCTTTGAAGTTGCTTCAAGTACCTACCCGCGAAGAGAGGCAGTCCCACGTAAGTTGAGGGGAGGCTTAGGATGATAATCTAGAATCTTGGCCAGTGTGCTGGTTCTTTCTGCTTTTAGATGAATTCCAGAGATGCCCGATTTGCACTTTCTGGCCTATGTTCACCTCAAATATTGACAAAATGATCTTTATCTGCACTATTTGCTCTGCTTGGCCTTTGCAAGGTGTTATTGTGTCATTGGCAAATTGCTGTACAGGGAGTCTGAACTGTGAGTCATTGGGGCAAAAACCGTTGACCCAGTCTAGGTTCTGACCAACATCAAACTAGGCTAGTAAAGCTTCACCTATTACATTGAGCAGCAATGGAGACTGGGGATCACCCCGTCTCACCCCCTGGTGCTTCTCAGATAACCTTTAGCCCTCATTGATGATCACGATGTTGGCCTTATACAGCTTTGAATCCCCGTTCCCCCTCTGTTTAAAGCCCATTTTCTAGTCCATGGTCTAGGAATCTTCAATTTACCTTGTTAAAAGCCTTTTCCAAACTCTAGTTTCAATATCACTCATTGCTGATCAATCAGTTCATATAAGTTGTCACCAAGTGTAGAATTTGTTTCTTCTTAAGGAAAGTGGCCTGGTTTTCGCTGATGGCATAGGAAAGTGCACCTCCTAATCTTGTTCTGGCACTCTGGCCAGCAATTCTAAGGGCTGGAAACCAGGCTAATGGGCCTAAAACTGGATGGTGATGAAGCTCTTTCACTTTTGGGAACTAGCGCTATAACAGAAAATCCCGTGCTTCTTGCTATGATGTCGTGCTCATAGATTTTCTGGAACATGGGCTGGGTGCCCTTCCAATATGCTCGTTATTGAGCGATTGTGTTTTCAAGTTTCTCCTTTAAGAAGTCATGAGAGATGCTTTTAGTTGCCGAGAGGCCTGGATTTTTCAGTCCTTTTTTTTTTTTTTTGTCGTGTTTTAGATAACAGTTGCTCTTATGCTCATTGAATGCTTAAATAAAGCTACTGACTATTTTAAAACTTGTGGACGTCAAAGGTGGAGATTGATCTTCTTACAGGGGCTACCACAATTTTACGAACTGATATGACATATGACTGCGGGCAAAGCCTGAACCCTGCAGTTGACTTGGGACAGGTAAGGAAGATAAATTTAACTTACCCGCTATAGTGCTCTTCTTTTGCTGTATCTTGTGGATATCCTGCCTGATTACAATGTTAGTTATTTACTAGTGTACAACTGCATGGCAATCCATGTAATTCTCAGTTTTCAAGTCATTGTATGTACTTTGCTACTTTGATTGGTTTAAGTTACGACATCTATAGATGGGTCCTGACGTAGTTCACATGGTCATATTGAAGATATGAATGTGCATAGTTTGGTGTGGAACTTGGCATTCTGTGGCCAAGCGTGGCTTCAGTCATAGAGACAAGTGTGTTGTCCTTGTCACAGTTTAGGACCCTAAGGCATACATACAAGTTCACAAGAGTTGGGTTTCTTGCCGATAGGATCCATTTTTCTGTTAAGGAACTGAGCAATACAAACTTCCTCAGCTGATGCAATTGGATTCTGAAACATCCGATCCACTTCTATGAGCTTGTTTCCAATAAGTTTGAGAAGAAAGAGCCTGTTTCTATTGAAACACTGAATACAAATGATGATATAGGAATGAAAAGCAGTCTGATTGTACTATTTAAGATTCTCTCTAGTAGAGAGGTTAGGTTTCACTCAGGGATCTATCACTTGGCCTTTAGATCAGGCCTCAAAACTGTTTCTCCTGAATTCGTGCACCATTCATGGAGAGTCAAGTTGAGGCCTTGGTTTTGTTGATGCAGTCTGACACAGCTATCAATGTGACAATGACCCAATTCAGGCTTGATATGTGGGCCCCACTTGTTGTCCCAGCCCATGGATAATATTTTGTAGTTGCTCGTTTCATAACAGGCATGAACACATTAAATGTTTACAGGTTGAAGGTGCCTTTGTGCAAGGACTTGGTTTTTTCATGTTTGAAGAGTATTTGTCAAACGCAGAGGGATTAGTTGTTTCTAAAGGGACGTGGACCTACAAAATCCCAACAGTTGACACCATCCCCAGACAATTCAATGTTGAGTTACTTAACACCGGGCATCACCAGAAACGTGTCCTCTCATCCAAAGGTACCCACTTCCCTTCTACTACTACAATCTTCTTCGTCCATAATTTATCGTGGTTTGCAAGTCTCAGTAATGTGGTATGAAACTGGAACGCAAGCCTAAAGTACACAATCATGTGAGGTATTGGAAGTCTTAGTATACTGTTTGACAGCTTTGGAGAAGCTATAGAGTTTCATTTGCTCGTTTTTCTCTTGTTCAATTATGTTTCACTTGAAAAATCGGTGCTCTTTTCAATGTTCATGGTTTTGCTGCTTCAGAAATTTCTGGTTCATTGCCTATTTGTCTTCCTATTGTTTCTCGAGGTGATTGTTTTGCAGGGATAAAGCTATGTTGATTAATCATCACTCATCTCAATTTTGAAATCAATCAAAATTTAGCCACCCTCTTTATTCATGTTCTTTGTTTCTAAATGGCTGCTTTATTGATTGTTCTTGTTGTTATTACTGAATACAGTTTTGTCTAATGATCTTTTGTTTTTTTTTTTTAAATGATGAGAATTTCATTGACCCATTTCACTTGTATAATACAATGTGGGTTCTTCAGTGTGCTTGTGGAAATGCACCAGAGCTCCAACGAATATTATCATTGGAATCATAAAATTGTTTCAATTAAAAAACCTTATCATCAATAAAAAAATTGTGATCCAGCATATTCATTACCATTATAGACTTACAGTCAGTTATTCTTTTGATCTTGCCTCTACAGCTTCTGGAGAACCACCGTTACTTCTAGCAGTCTCAGTTCATTGTGCAACGAGAGAAGCCATTAGAGAGGCTCGGAAGGAGCTCTTTTCGTCGAATGATACAGATGGGACAGCTTCAAGATTTTATCTGGATGTCCCTGCTACCATGCCTGTCGTGAAAGAGCTCTGTGGACTGGATAATGTGGAGAGGTACTTAGCGAGCTTGCTCTCTCCTATATAAAACTCCTATATACAACCGAAAATAATGCAAGAATGCTTAATGATCATATATGCGATAATATGAAGAAAATTACAAAATTTTAGGTGTGTAAGGTTTTACCTTTGGAGTTGTTCCTCTGGCCTGATTTCCAATCACAAACTTGATTAAACCCTTGAACAAGAATTAAGGCCTTTGTTTTTTTTTTTTTTTTTACTGCCTTCAATTTTAGAGCTAGCCTCCATATGTGTTTGACAAGGGGATTTAACCATCCTTTCATGTGACAATGGTAAGACTTCGTAACACTTATGTGAAATTCACATAATAATTTTACAATAAGGATATAATATTTTTTATATGATCGCTTAAATTGAAATGGACCAAATCATTCACCCCTATTATGTCATTATTAAAAAAATTGTGGACACTTAGTATTCATACGTGTATTGGAAGACGTGTCATCGGCACAACAGAGGGGAAGGTGAGGGATCCCTCCCCCTTTCACCTTTGCATTTTCTTCAATGGGGGAGGGCAGGGAGCCCTACCCCCATTATTTGAGATGGGCAATGAAAAAGTAGTAAATGAAAAAGTTACTAAAAGATTATTCTCAACAAAAGGAAAGATAAATAATAGTGTTTTAGTAACAAAAAAGAAAAATATTATTCTACACTTAAAAACTCATTCAAGGTTATGGAAGATTTACCTGTTTTTAAACTCTAAAGCCCTGTTAGTAGATTTTTAAAGAAATATTGGAAAGGTATTTTTAGTAGAAATATGTTTTCTGGGGACCATTAGTGTCTTATATTTCTTGAAAATATTTTTCTAATTGAAAATTTTTACTAAGAAAATCTAAGAATTTCCCAGGTAAGATTTCCAGCTAAGATGCGTCGGAAAACCATTCGAAGTTTTTTGAATAAGTATTTGACAATTGATGCTATAATACTTTCAACACAAGGCAATTTTTCATGGCAATTTTGTATTTAACTTTTTATTTTACTGAAAATTTATCAAATAAGTATGGTCATGTATAAGATTGATTATTAATTTCAATTTATTTTCCTTAAAAAAAAAAGTCCATTAAAATTTTCTTTATTTTTTTAAAAAAATATATGTAATTTCCTAGTACACTAATAATATTTTATTTGAAATTTTCTTGAAAATAAGTGTCATAGGAAAATATTTCTAATTTTTCCTTGGATAAGAAATTCCGGCCAAGGGCACTAATGGGGCCTAAAACATCTAAAGAGTGGTAAAAATAACTAAAATCACCACAGTGAAAATTTCCTAAAAGTAAACATCTTAATTACAATAAAATTTTGAATTTCTATATAAAAAATTAGTAGTAGCATTGTAACTTTTTTTTCTTTCCTTTTCTTCTTTCTCGTTTTGTAAAAATCTCATCGCTTTAGATGACTTTTTCTTTCATAATCGATCGATGTTCTATATCATTCTCATTTCCCGCAATTAGAAATAATTGTATTTAAGGATTCTTTTTCTTTTTTTCTTCTTTTTCTATACGAACCAATTGTTTTTAATAACTTTCTTCTTCCACAATTGAAAATTTCTGTTTTCTCTATAAAAAATAGACTTTATTGATGGGGAAGAAACCTTCACCATCCATGTAGTCAACAAACAATAGGGAGGTTGGGCATCCCATCTTGTCTATTACCAAATACATGGAGGATAACAAGTAATCTAATCAATTGGGTGAGGTAGGTCAGTTCATTGATTGAATAGGTCTCCTCCCTTGTGAGATCTAACTAAACCCAGTTTAACTAGTTAGTCTAGACCAGATTGTACCTTATATAGTAATATGTTCATCATTATCAAATGTTGCTAACTAATACAACTTACAATTAAAAGGTAGTGGATAATGGAGATAATTCAAGGATATTTTATAGTTACTTAATGGAGAGAAAAATCTTAAAATATATGATTAATTGATTAATCACATGTTGTCACTTGACAATCGGGGCAAATTGTTCTTCCGTGTAGATGAGGGAAATTTAACTTCTTGAATTTGAAAGGTACATATGAATGAGACTCATTTACGTGAAATTGTGTGTCATAAAGAAGAACAAAGGCGGTTGAGGTGTACATTATGATTCCGCTTCATATCAAAATGATGTTATTGTTCAGAGGTCCAAACAGCAAATAAGGAGATAATATAACATATCAAATCATTTTTTTTGTTTACTATTTTTAATGGTGAAAAAAAAAAAAAAGACAGCAAGTCACCTGTCAAATTTTGAATTTTCTATTATAAAATTATTATTTTTTAAATTACTGATTTCAAAAATTAGGATTTTTATTATAAAATCACAACTTTTTAAAAACACAACTATCTAAATAATTTTTTTTATTATAAAATCACTTATTTTTTAAATCACTAATTTTCAAAATCAGTGACCTCGAAACCCAAATCTCTGACCTCTAACCTTGAAACTTAAACCCAAACCCAATCTCTGATCCCTGAATCGTCAAACCCAAACCAAAAAACCCGAATCGCCTAACCCAACTTAAATCCAACATGTCCTCACCTCGCTCTTGTAAACACGACATGTTTTAACTCTATTTTATATCTTTGTCTCATATGTGGTTCGGATGCGTGGAACCATGGTTTGTTGACTTGTTGGATTAATCGAAAGAATCTTTGGGTCAAACTTTGCCTGAAAAATCGTAAATAAATTTCCTGAAACGCATCCCACTTGAGTTTCATAGGTTCGTAATCTGGGTCCAAGTCGAAGAACCATGGTTACAGGTATAGAGTTAAGATTTTCTTTAAAAAATCAGTATATCTGCAACGGAAGCGGGTGAACGAAATTGAATCGATCCAAACATATTGGCAGAGCTGAACGGCTGAACACAGTAACGGCCAACGAGCACTTGTTTAAGAACCTGGACAATTTAATGTTGAACCCAGTAAAGCGCCAACGAGCACGTTTAAGAAAATGGAGGGGCCAATTGCGTCATATCGGCAGACGATGAAGCGTCTGTTAGCGTCAGCAGCGACCGGCTTCTTCTGAATTCTGACTCGCAGAAGGATTAAAGAAAACGGAAAGAGACAAAAGAAAAACGACACAATTTTCAAGAAAAATTGTCAATTCACATTCAGGTCATTGAATCAGAGGGACGAAAGCGTAATCTTTGGTAAGCATGGAGTGGGTATTCTTATCACCCCGCCTGGGGGTGTTCATTCCTCGGTTTGTCAGGAACAGAAAGCTGGGACTTTTGGTTTCGGAATTTCTTCCATGGAGAGGAGGGGAAAGCTGGTCTTTGCTGTTAATGGGGAACGATTCGAGCTCGAGGACTTCGACCCATCTACTACTTTGCTGGAGTTTCTGAGGACTGAAACCCGTTATAAAGGAGTCAAACTTGGATGTGGAGAAGGTATTGCAGCTTTTTTTTTCTTTTCATACGTGGTATTTTGATTGTTCGTTTGTGATCTCTTTGTTCTGTCTGTTTTGCTTAGTCAGGTGTTTGTGTGTAAATGAGGGTGATCGAAAGAGTAGCGATTGGTTTCTTACATTTTTATATCTTTGGTGAATGCTGAACTTTATTAAGCGGTTTTCTAGGCGCTGTGTTTTCCCCAGCCTGCTTAAGCGCTTTTTTTCCATCTTGTTTTATCATCACTAAGCATGACTCACGATTTGACTACCCAATCTTGAGTTTAGTGTGGTCTATTTTGCTTGGTATGTTTGTCGTGACTCTCGTGATCTCTGTGAGTTCTTGGTGGTAGCTGTTGGTTGGTTGGTTCAATTTTACTTTTTTTGAAAAAAATTGTTGGCTTTTGTTGCATGGAAGGACACTTGAAATGGACCGAGGAACTGCGAGTTTTTGCAAACTGTTCTTTTGAAACTTGAGTAATCGTTACTTATGAGTTGTAGATATTAATATTTATGTGGCAGGTGGTTGTGGAGCTTGTGTCGTTCTTCTATCAAAGTATGATCCTGTGCTTGATCAAGTTGAAGATTTCAACATAAGTTCCTGTATCACTCTACTTATAAGCATTAATGGCTGTTCAGTTACTACATCTGAGGGACTTGGAAACAGTAAAGATGGTTTCCATTCAATTCATGAAAGATTTTCAGGCTTTTTTGCCTCTCAATGCGGATTCTGCACTCCTGGAATGTGCATGTCTCTCTTTTCAAAACTTGTTGACTCTGACAAAACCCATCGGCCAGGTTCACCAGCTGGATTTTCCAAGCTTAAAGCAATCGAAGCTGAGAGCGCAGTTTCAGGAAATCTCTGTCGGTGCACGGGTTACAGACCCATTCTTGATGCTTGTAAGAGTTTTGCCCACGATGTTGATATGGAGGATTTGGGTTTAAATACTTTCTGGAGAAAGGATCAGATACCAGATGTAAATAAACTACCTCTATATAGCCCCAATGCTGTCTCCACATTCCCTGACTTTTTAAAGAACGAAATTGGATATTGTGATTCTAAGAATGCTGCATCGGGTACCTCTGTCAAATGGTTTAGTCCTACTAGTCTTAAAGAACTTTACAGCCTGCTTGAAACACAAAGTGAAAGTGGTTATAAGGTGAGATTGTTTGTTGGTAACACAAGCTCTGGTGTTTACCACGAACAAGATATTTATGATGTGTATATAGATCTCAGACAAATACCTGAGCTGCTTATGATTAGAAGAGATGGCTCTGGAGTTGAAGTTGGTGCTGGGGTCACAATCTCTAAGTTGATTAGAGTGTTGAAGGAAGGACAGGATACCATTTTCAAAAAAATTGCCGATCACATGAGTAAGGTTGCATCAGAATTTGTCCGAAATAGTGCAAGCTTAGGAGGGAATTTAATTTTGGCTCAAAGGGATAAATTTCCATCAGATATCGCCACTATTCTTCTTGCATCTGGTTCATCTATAACTATCTATACAGGTGTGGAAAAAGTGACTCATACACTAGAGGAATTCTTGAATGGGCCTTCCTTGGATTCCAAAGTTCTACTCTTAAGCATCTATATCCCCAGTCAAGAATTTTTAGGAAGTTCATTATCAGAGGGTGGGTCATTACTGTTTGAGACCTATAGAGCGGCTTCACGGCCACTAGGAAATGCATTGGCTTATCTTAATGCAGCTTTTTTAGCTCAGATTTCTACATGCGGTACATCAGGGGATCATATTTTGCAGAACTTGAGATTGGCTTTTGGGGCTTATGGAACTAAACATGCAATTAGAGCAAGGAAAGTTGAAGAGTTTCTTATTGGGAAGCATGCCACTGTGGATATTTTGCTTGAGGGAATTAAATTACTTAAAGCTACAGTCATTCCAGACGAGGGTACAACTAGTCCTGCCTACAGGATGAGCTTAGCTGTTGGGTTTCTGTTTTCTTTTCTTTTCCCCATCTTGAATCAATCACACATAAATAAATCTGTTACTCTTGCTGATAATAGCAGACCAAGTGAAGGCCATATTGGCATTACTGATGGATCAATAGATCAAGCTTCCAATAAAGATTATGTGATGGGACCTGCTTCATTAATATCATCAAAGCAGGCAGTGGAAGTCAGCACAGAGTATCTTCCAGTAGGCGAACTGACTAAGAAAGTAGCCGCTGAGATACAAGCTTCTGGTATTTCTGTTATAATTCTTCCTACTTGTTGAGAATATTTGGAAATACCATGATTTCAGCCTGTTTGTACTGTATATGTTCTAATATGTTTATGTATCATTTTCAAATGTAGGTGAAGCTGTGTATGTGGATGACATTCCTTCTCCAAAAGATTGCCTTCATGGAGCATTTATTTGCAGCAAACGACCTTTGGTCCGTGTAAAGGGTTTTGAGCTCAAGCCTGGTTCTGCATCCAAAAAAGTGGTTACTGTTATTACTTCTAAAGATATTCCAGAATCAGGGGCCAATATCGGCGCCAAAAGTATGTTTGGTGGCGAACCTCTTTTTGCTGATGATCATACTCTATATGCTGGCCAGCCAGTTGGTTTTCTGGTATCTCTCTTTGACTCTCTCCTCTTCTCACCTCCCTAATTGAGGCTTATCAAATGACTGGTTCAGATTGCAGAAACACAGAGATATGCCAATATGGCAGCCAGTCAAGCTATAGTGGATTATGACACTGGCGACCTTGGGCCACCAATTTTAACAGTGGAAGAGGCGGTTGAAAGGTCAAGCTTCTTTGAAACCCCATCTTTCTTATGCCCCAAACCTGTAGGTGATTTCTCAAATGGAATGGAAGAAGCAGAACACAGGATTCTCTCAGAGGTACTTAAACACAAGATTCTCTTAGCCAAATGCTTCCATTTTTTAGATTGGATACAAGCACATAAACTATAAATTCTCTCTTCTCAAAAAAGAATGAAAGGAAAAAAGCATACTTCTCTATTTGAGTATATAAACCTGATGTCCTGTCATTTGGAGAGTTCAGGTCAAACTCGGGTCGCAGTACTATTTCTACATGGAGACACAAACAGCTCTGGCAATACCAGATGAAGATAATTGCATGATTGTGTATAGTTCAAATCAGTCTCCCGAGAATGCTCAAGGTGTAATTGCCTCTTGCCTTGGCATTCCTTACCACAATGTTCGTGTCATTACAAGGAGGGTTGGAGGAGGTTTTGGTGGAAAAGCCATGAGAGCGGTACCGGTGAGTCTCTACTTATCTTTTTCTTTTTCTTTTCTTTTTAAATTAAGACAACTCTTACCCATGATTGGAGGAGAAAGCTGCACGTTTTTCCATTGGTTGTGAGGTACCATAGCATTTGTCTTGTGGGCCATGGATCGGTGCCACATTGCTTCTAGCGCCTGAGGACGCCATGTGTAAATCCATTAAATCTGTGGTGCTGATACATCCTTCATTTTGACACCCTTGTTTTGTCAGATTTTATACTTAATTTATTGATGACTTGACAGGTGGCAACCGCATGTGCACTTGCAGCATACAAGCTTCAGAGACCAGTGAGAGCATATCTTGACCGCCGAACTGATATGATTATGGCAGGAGGTCGGCACCCCATGAAAATAAACTATAATGTTGGATTTAGATCTGATGGAAAGATCACTGCTCTGCATGTTGGTATTCTAATTAATGCTGGGATATCTGAAGATATTAGCCCAATAATGCCTTCAAACTTAGTTGGTGCATTGAAAAAGTACAATTGGGGTGCTCTCTCTTTTGATATTAAAATCTGCAAAACAAATCATTCTAGCAAGTCTGCCATGCGCGGTCCTGGGGAGGTACAAGGATCTTATATTGCAGAGTGCATTATTGAGCATGTCGCATCTAATCTGTTACTGGACGCTGATTCTATAAGAAAGAAGAACCTTCATACCTTTGAAAGCCTTCAGATGTTTTATGAAGGTAGTGCTGGAGAGGCAGTAGAGTATACATTGCCGATGGTTTTGGATAAGTTGGCTGTAACTTCAAGTTTTCAACCGAGGATTTTAGCAACCAAACAGTTCAATTCTTGTAGCAAGTGGAAAAAAAGAGGAATTTCTTGTGTTCCCATTGTGCATGAAGTTTTAGTGAGACCGACTCCAGCGAAAGTTGGTATTCTTAATGATGGGTCAATAGTGGTTGAAGTTGGGGGTATTGAATTGGGTCAAGGGCTTTGGACAAAAGTGACTCAGATGACAGCTTTTGCTCTCGGTCAGCTATGGGAAGATGGTAGTCAAGACCTTTTGGGAAGGGTGAGGGTTGTTCAGGCAGACACTTTGAGTTTGGTGCAAGGAGGTTTCACTGCTGGGAGTACCACTTCAGAGTCTAGTTGTGAAGCAGCAAGGATTTCATGCAAGGTATTGGTTGATAGACTAATGCCTCTAAAGGAAAAGCTGCAGGAACAAATGAGTGAACTTTCTTGGGATTCATTAATCTCCCAGGTGATGGATTTTATTTTATTGTTACTTTAATCATCTTCACTATTATTACTACAATGTCTACTATTTCAAACTTAATACCGACTAATGTCTTCCCTTTCATATTTCACAGGCATTTTTAAAATCTGTGAACCTATCAGCAAGTACTTATTGGGTCCCTGACTATAGTTCCATGAAATATTTAAATTATGGTGCTGCTATTAGTGAGGTGAGTTCAAAGCTATTTTGTAGATGCAGATATTTTTGAAAAGATTGAATATTGAATGGACTAAAGGAGAAGGGAGAAAATAAGGAGACATGAAATGGGGAGAAGCAGCACTTCTGGCTGCGTTGAATTAGGGCTTAGAAAATGGAGACCCGCTTTTAGTAATCTCACTTAAAATGAAAAATATAATGAAAAGACAATTCTGCTCTTCATTAAAAACACACTCATAACTTCATAAATACAAGTCTTTCATAAAAAAAAAAAAAAAACTTCATAAATACAAGTCAGAATCAATGAAAATTGAAAACTAGAGTCCTAATATGAAGTCTAGATTGTTGTAACTTGATGAGACCCATATAAGTATGTGAAATGACCACAATACCCTATAACGGTATTTTATCACTACCCCTCAAACAAGGGAGTAAATATAAAATAGACCCAGGTTGTCACAAAACACCAAATCTTCACGCTTTCCAAGGGGGTTTTTGAACACATCACGAAGTAATTCGGAGGACTCCTCCTATGGAGTAACGACCTTCCCTTGCATAACCGCATGTCTAATGAAATGGCAATTGACTTCTATGTGTTCAGTCTTCTTGTGGAATATTGGATTACTGGCTATAAAGATAGTAGCCTAATTTTCACACTTCATAACTATTGGCTCTGGAATGTGAGACCCAAACTCAACAAGAACTAATTTCATCTTATAAAAAATGAAGATAGAAGAGAGAAAAGAGAGAAATTGAGAAGAGAGAGAGAGAGAGAGAGAGAGAGAGAGAGAACTCAAAAACTGAGTCTCGTTGGAGATCGTGCACGACTCCCTCTCTATTTAATGTGGGTTTAGTACATTTACAAAAATGCCCTCATACACTTAAACCACTTAAATCCTTATATCTCCCGTTCTACATAGCCAAGTTACATGAATTTCAGTCTATAGACATAATAAAACATGTAGAGTTAGGGAACATAGAGATCTGTAACATATGCCAAGATAAAATAATCAAATGCCCCTCAGTAGTTTTTTTTAACACTCCCTCTCAAGTAGAAGCATATATGTCCCAGCTTGTTGCAGAATATCATAAATTCATGTTTTCCCAAAGCCTTGGTGCACACATCTCCAAGCTGATTTTCACAACGAACATATGGGGTGACTACTTCATTCTTCATTATAGCATCCCAGATAAAATGACAATCCACCACTATGTGTTTTGTCCTCTCATGAAAACTTGGATTTTTGGCGATAAATATTACTAGTTGATTATCACAATACATAGTCATGGGCTCATCTAGCCAATTTTTGTGTGACAAATCTCACCCTCATCAATTTATAGACAGTATGAGCTATTGCTCTATACTCTACTTCAGTAGTGGACCGAGCTATGACATTCTGTTTTTTACTTTTCCACCTTATCAAGTTTCTACTAAGAAACACACAATATCCAGTAGTAGATTTTCTGTCCAATTTAGAACCAGCATAGTCGGCATAAAAAAAAGCTTCAATTTTCAGGTGATCAATTTTCTAGGTGATCCTTTCAAGTATTTCAAAATTCTATGTGTAGCTTCCAAATGAATTTTGCATGGGTATTCTATAAATTGACTCATACTACACTTACTGCAAAAGAAATATTTGGGCAAGTAATTGTAGCGTACATGAGTTTATCAATCAATCTCTAGTACACTACCTTATCACTGAGTTTTGCACTTTTGTCATCGTGAAGGTCGTGTCCAACTTCTATTAGAGTGTCAATTGGTTCAGCTCCCAATAGCCCATAATCTTGTAACATATTTGTTACATACTTCCTCTTTGTCAGTACAATGCCTTCCTTATTGTGTATAGAAGGAAGAACAACATCTGAAGAAGAAGACGCAAAGAAGGGAGTATCCTAAAAAAAGGTAACATTTGTAGATACAAACCTTTTTCTTGTGTATGAATAAAAACATTTGTATCCTTCCTGTGTGCAAGAATACCCCAAAAAGATACACCTAATTGTACGCGGTGACAATTTATCTCTGGATGGACCAAACACATGAGCAAAACATACATAACCAAAAACACATGATGACACAGAAAACAACAGAGCAGAAGGAAGTAAAACCTACATACGAATTTTACCCCCAATGACTGATGAAAGCATCTTGTTGATAAGAAATCAAGCAATAAGAACAACTCCACCCCAATATGACTTGGGTACATTCATATGAAACAACATTATGCGTGCCACTTCCAACAAATGATGATTTTTATGTTCTACCACTCCATTTTCCTGTGGAGTAAATACACAAGAAAGTTGATGTATAATTCCTTGACTTTGACAAAACACATCAAATTTCTAGTTCATGAACTCATGGCCATTATTAGTATGCAAAACATGAATAGAAGTGGCAAATTGATTTTTATATCATTGTAAAAACTTTGGAATACATAAAAAACTTTAGATTTCTCTTGAAGGAGATATACCCAAGTACATTTATTGAAATCATCAATAAATGAAAGGAAATACTTATAACCAAATAAACTAGTTATAGGACAAAGTCACCAATTATTGGAGTAAACAATCTCAAGCAACAAACTAGTCATGTGATAAGAGACTGCAAATGTATTTCAGTGATGCTTGCCCAACTGATACAATTCATACTAAATGAAAGATTGGAAGGAAATGCAGGAAAGAGCTGAATTAGTTTTGCCAGAAATGGATGACCGAATAGTAAGTGTCACTTTAGAGGTGAGACCATAGAGTGCTATGCATGTAATGTATTATCTAGCAAGTGTCTCTCCAAATAATATAATCCGAGCTAGATAATACATTACATGCATAGCACTCTACGGTCTCACCTCTAAAGTGACACTTACGATTCGGTCATCCATTTCTGGCAAAACTGATTCAGCTCTTTCCTGCATTTCCTTCCAATCTTTCATTTAGTATGAATCGTATCAGTTGGGCAAGCATCACTAAAATACATTTGCAGTAAACGGATGATAAATTTTAATCTCTTGTCGAACTCCCAGAAACTAACTGTAGTATTTGGTAACAGATTTGCTACCCCTCTTAAGACCAAAGAAGTCATTGTACAACTCATACACCTAAGATAAGTTGCTCTCATACAGTGATTCTAGGGACACCCACATGGCCTTCAAAGTCTCACAGTTCATGATTTGATTCCTCAATTTGGAATCAATTCTATTGATAATCCATGTCATAATCTGATTGTCTTCATCTTCCCAATCATCATTCATAGAGGTTGGAGGATCATCTCCAATATATGCTGACTTCCTCTTGGCTTTCAAGTACATTCTGATAGACTTAGCTCAATTCAGATAATTTGGTCCATAGAACTTTTTCGAAGTCAACAGTGTCTTTTCCATCAGAGTTACTAACTTCCTTTGATGAAGTATAAATCTCATCTGAGTCAGCCGTATCAAAAGAATAATATTGAAATCAACCCTCATTTCACTTCCCAAAACACTGTGTGTGGACCAAGTATGTGGGCCCCACTTCAAAAATTAGGGTTAGGAGGACAAGATGATGTGTACACCGCAAATTATCTCTCACAATACCAAATACTCCAATTTAGAAGAACTTAGTCCCAAACACAACCCAATTAGGGCTGACGTAAGCCTGTGGTAGGATGACACAAGCAAGGGGACAGTGTAGGGCTGTGCACAATCCTAGAAACAGGTTATGTTTAGCCTATCAAACCCTCACGGGGCAATAATATACATCAGAACTGCTCAATAGGCAATAGAACCATCAACATGAAGGTGATCATAGAGAAAGAATCAGAAAAATTAGATTTTTTACCAACCAGTCAGGCACAAAACTTGAGAATCCATCTTCTAGGAGTTTGTGCCCTTCAATGGAGTAATCTGATGACAAATAAGGGCTCCCAAATGCGATCTACTGCTTTGATACCATGTAAAAAAGTGAAAATTGATGAGAGAAAAGAGAGAAATTGAGAGGAGAGAGGGATGAGAGAACTCCAAGACTGTCTTGCACAACCGCCCCCTTCCCCCCCCCCCCCCCCCCCCCCCCCCCTCTCTATTTAATAATTGGGTTTAGTACATTTAAAAAAATGCCCCTTATGCACTTAAATTACTTAACTCTTTGTATCTCGTACTCTACATAGCCAAATTACATGAAATTCAGTCTATAGATATAATAAAGCATGTAGAGTTAGATAGCATAGAGATTTGTAACATATGTTGAGGTAAAAAGACCAAAATACCCCTCAATAGCTTTTTTAACACACCTACATAAGTTTGGTAACGATGTGGCCATCGCCCTATACTCTGCTTCAGTGCTAGATCTAACCACTACAACTTGTTTCTTACTCTTTCAACTTACTTAGCTACCACCAACAAAACAATAGTATCCAGTGTTGGACCTTCTACCCAGCATAGTCTGCATCATAATATCCCAACATATGAATCTTCTCATGATGGGTATATAAAAGACCTTTTTTTCCAAGGGCACCTTTTAAATACATTAGAATCCTTTGAGTAGTTTCAAAGTGTATTTTCCTTGGGTTTTCCATAAATTGACTCACCACTCTCACTACAACGATATATTCGGCCGAGTAATAGTGGCATAAATTAATTTACCAACTAGATGTTTATATTGTGTTTTGTCCTTGAGTATAGGACTCTGAGAATCACGAAGACTAACATTGACTTCCATTGGAGTATCCATCAATCATGCACCCAAGAGACCATACTCTTGCAGCATATCTAAAATGTACTTTCTTTGAGATAAAATAACACCTTGCTTACTTCGATCCACCTTAATACTAAGGAAATATTTCAATTTTTCTATATTCTTTGTTTGAAAATGTGTGACCAAATAATTTTTTTACTTGCTCAATTCCTTCAAGGTCACTCCCAGACAAAACAATGTCGTAATTGTCATAATGGCTCTTGTAAGAACCAAATTGCATCTCCACAATGCTGAATTTTTCAAAACCATTTGGGGTTTTGCTTAAGTCCATAGATAGTCTTCTTGAATTGGTCACACTTTCCCTCTCTCCCCCAAGCAACTTAGGAGGTTCCTCCTTTAAATCACCATATAGGAAGGCATTTTTAACATCCAATTGAAACAGTGACCACCTTTTGTTAATAGCTACAAAAATTAAAATATGGACCGAGGTGAGTCGAGCAACTGGAGAAAACGTTTCAAACACATCAACACCAAAGTTTTGGGTATACCCCTTTGCCACCAATCTTCCCTTGTAAAGGTCAATGGTTCCATTTGTTTTGTACTCAATTGTGTACACCCAAAGACATCCCACTACAATGGCCATGTTAAGTGAATCACAAAGACTCCCTGTCCCCCTACACACCAAAGCATCCATTTCTTCATCCATAGCTCCTTTTGACTTATGCGAAGCCATAGCATCTTGCATTGAATGTAGCATAGGAAACATAGATAATGACAAGACAAATGACTTGTGAGAGGATGACAAGAAATCAAGGGCACTTATTTCTATATGAGATGAGAAGTATATGATCTTTTACCTTTCCAAAGACTAAAGGGCAAATCCAAATCAGATGGGACTAGACTTTTAGGCAAAGAGGAAGATGGTTGGTCATGAGGAGCGGACTCGTGAGCTAGAACGTTAGAGACCTCTAGTGCTGGTAATAGACGACGAGAACGCCCGTTGTACACCGGATGTTGCAGAAAGGAACCTCCGTTTGGTGCATCCATAACGACAATAGGCATTGGGTTATCCAGAGAAGAATCGGATGTCGGCTATAAATCAGTAGAGGACTCAAAATAGGGAGTGCTGTAAAAAAAAGTAACATCAGCAAAAATATATGTTTAATAGGATCATAACACTTATATCCTTTCTTATGACGAGAATAACCTAGAAAAACACATTTAATAGAGAGAGGAAACAATTTACCCATAAAGTTATTAAACAAATTAACAAAACACTTAGATCCAAAGATGCGAAGAAGAACATAAAAAAGTTTATATTGTGGTTTTAAAACCTGCATAGAAACTTGTCCTTGCAAAACAGATAATGGCAGACGATTGATTAAAAATCATGATGTTAACACTGCATCCCCTCAAAAAGTTTTGGGAACATTCATGTAGAATAATAAGGTAAGAGTAACTTCAAGAAGAGGTTTGTTTTTCATTCAACAACCCCATTTTTGGGGGGAAAATATATGCAAGAAGTTTGATGAGTAATACCATATAAAGCACAAAATGAATTAAACTTGTGATTGAGAAACTCAATGCCAGTGTCCATATGAAAACTATGAACATTGGAGCCAAACTGATTTTTTATGCCATTGAAAAATTTCACAAATACATCAAAAACTTCAGATTTCTTCTACAGGAGATACATGCAAGTAACTCTGCTAAAATCATTTACAAAAGAAACAAAATACTTAAGGGGCTCAACATGGGCCCCATACATCAGAGTGGATTAATTTGAAGACTCGAGAGTTATGACTAGAATGACTAGGGAAACTAGCCCGACTATGTTTCCTAAGTTGACACTAATGGTTCCATTTATTCTATGTTTTACTCTTCATTGTGTTTGAAGTCATAGTTTTAAAACTAATAATAGCTTTTCTTATGCTCATTGATTGCTTCAATGAGGGCACTAACTGTTTAAAATTTTGTTGGGTGTCAAAGGTGGAGACTGATCTTCTTACAGGTGCTACCACGATTTTGCAAACTGATATCACATATGACTGTGGGCAAAGCCTGAACCCTGCAGTTGACGTGGGACAAGTAGGGAAGATCAAGTTAACTTATCCATTTTTAGTGTTCTTCTTTTGTTGCATCTTATGAATTTCCTGCCTGATTACAACTGTAATCATTTAAGTATCAGTGCATGGAAATGCATGTAGTTCTCAGTTTTCAAGTCATTGTATGTACTTAGCTACTTCTGTTAGTTTATTTTACAACATCTATAGATGGGTCCTCAGTATGCTTGCGTGTAGTTCACATGGCCATACTGAAGATGTGAATGTGCACTGTTTGGCATGGAACTTGGCTGTCTGTGGCCAAGCATGGCTTGAGTCATGGAGACATTGTGATATACTCTGGATTTGGGGGTCCTCGGTACACTTGGGGCTCCAAAGTTAGGCATATATACTAACACCCAAGATTAGGATATCTTGCCAGTAGGATTCGTTTTGCTGCTTAAGACCTTTGGCACAGAATTGGACTCCAGGGCAACTGATCCACTTTCATGAACTAGTTTAGTTAGTTTGAGAAGACTCAACCTGTTTCTGTTAAAAAACTGAATCGAAATTATAATATAAGAATGAAAAAGCATTCTGATTGTACCATTTAAGGTTTTGTTGAATAGAGAGGTTAGGTTTCCACTCAGGGATCTATCAATTGGCCTTAGATCAGACGTTGAAATTGATTCTCATAAATTCATGCACCATTTCTGGAGAGTCAAAATAAAGCCTCGGTTTTTGTTGATGCTGGGTCTGACACAGCCCATTAAAGACCTAGGCTAGCTATATGGGGTCTTACTTGTTAACCATGCCGATTGATAATCTTGGTCTCTTGTAGTTGCTCTTTTCTATATTGGGCCTGAATATATTAAATTCTTAAAGGTTGAAGGCGGCTTTGTGCAAGGACTCGGATTTTTCATGTTTGAAGAGTATTCGGCAAACTCAGAGGGATTTGTTCTTTCTGAAGGGACGTGGACATACAAAATCCCAACAGTAGACACCATTCCAAGACATTTCAATGTTGAGCTACTTAACAGTGGGCATCACCAGAAACGTGTTCTCTCATCCAAAGGTAGAGGCATCCCTTCCAGCACTCCAGCCTTCTTCCTCTATATCTTCTTCTGGTTTACTTGTTCTAACTGTGGCCCTTATGAAACTGGAACAAGCCTAAACTACACAATCATGTGAGATACTTAAAAAATCTTAGGAACTGTTTGATTGCGTTGGAAAAGCTGTAGAGTTCCTTTTGCTCCTTCTCTTGTTCAGTTGCACTGCACTTGGAAAAGTAGGTGGTGTTTTCGATGTCTGTGGTTTTTCTACTTCAGAATTCTCTATTATAAGATTCATTGCCTTAATAGTGTTCCTTGAGGTGGCCATGTTTCCAGTGCTTGTTACAATAATTGACTGCTTTATTAATTGTTGTTTCTTGTCGTAATTATTCGATATGGTTTTTTCTAATAACTATTGTAACAAACATGACTAGAGCTGTGGCTCCGTGGTCTTGTGGGGTTTTCTAGGTCTCATGTTCGAGCTTCACTAGGCCAATGGGGTTCTGGTATAAACCTGTTCTAATAAAATAACAAAGGAAAAACCATAGTCACAGGCAACAGAGCAAACCACAGATGACTTATTAAACTCACAATCATTGTGCCATTTCACTGGTATAATACAAAGTGGGTCTTCGTGTTCTTGTGAAAATACACTATAGCTCCAATGTATATACAATCATTAAATTTCTTTGATTAAAAAATCTTATCTTCGTTAAATAGTTGTGATCCTGCATATTCTTATTGTTATTAAGTTAAATTAAGTTATTCTTTTGGTCTTGCCTCTACAGCTTCTGGAGAACCACCATTACTACTAGCAGCCTCAGTTCATTGTGCAACTAGAGAAGCCATTAGAGAGGCCCGGAAGGAGCTCTTTTCCTTGAAGGACCCAGATGAGTCATCTTCAAGTTTTCATCTGGATGTCCCTGCTACCATGCCTGTGGTGAAAGAACTCTGTGGGCTGGATAATGTGGAAAGGTACTTAGAAAGCTTGCTCTCTCATGTATGAAACTTTTATTTTAAGCTCTCTGCATGTATCAACTGTACAAGGGCTCTAATAACTTGCTTGGCTTCAAAGCCTTCTAGCTCCCTACTTAAAATAATGGATTAATCTCTTGCCTTGTTCTAAGCTCGAAGCCTCCAAGCTGTATGTGGCTGCCTGAGATTAGCAGAGTGGCATGAGCTGAGACTGTAATATTTGACTTGTGCTGAGGATAAACAATTGCTTGAGCTGCATCTCTTATGAAACAGCAGCTCGCTTTGCATTAATTAGCAAGCCTTAATGACAACTCCCAGAAAATGAAAAAGAATCCGGCAAGGAATAGTTATCAACGTATGTCTGAAATATGATACAAATGCTAAGTGCTCTTAAATTTTAACTCAATTCTACATACCTTTAGGGGTCAGTTATGCTGCTGTCAAGAATAAAAAATGATGGATATTTATTCTTTTCATTCTCTTTCATGCTCTCTCATAACCTAAATATTGGAAAGAGACTTCTGGTTTAGAGGCAAAAAAAGATTTGTTCTTTGAAATGCTTTCTTTTCCTATTGGATTAATGCTTGGCACTCCTTTTTTCTGTTGGGAAGTCTTTTTTATTAAGCAAAAACAGCAACAATCAGTACTACTACATCTTTCATGATGCATGGAAGCATCATGTTGTATCAACTTGAGACTCCAGTGAGTTGACTCAGGTTTTGAGATGGACTAATCAGTTTGAAAGATCATACTTAGTCAAACAAACTCATGATTACAATCAGGTTAACATACTTACTTAGTTTTGACTCAAATGTGTTGACTCAGTGGGTCTTCATCTCAACTCAGCTAAAGTCATCTCGAAAATCGGTTTCTAAATAAAAAAAAATGGAGAGATCAGGTCAAGTTAGGTTCCACGTTTAACTCAACCACGTGTACGTATCAAATGTAATGAAGACATGGAACTAATACATCCATGTGGCCAACTCAAATAATTGACTTTGATAAAAGACCAAAATGGGATCCACTTAGAGACATGTGAACAGCAATGGAACAGGTCATGGCTGATCTCTTCAATGGAGTTCATGTCCTCTTCTTTTGATTTCTCAAGGTTGCTATCAATGGTCATATTTCAAACCTCTTTACTCCTCCCCACTACTACTAACTTGTCACCCTCAAAGAATCTAACCCAATATAAGACAAATACAAAGTTTCAAATATGATATCTTCTTATTTTATTTATTTTATTTAGAATCAATATAATATCGACTTCATGTGATAAAATACGAATAGCCCAAAATGTATAATATATCGATCAATACGTATCAAAATTTATATTAATCAATGCAAGGTGCATAAACTGATATAAACTCATTTAGGGAAACATATTGGCCAATATGCCTAACACTTGTTAGATTTGTCAATTGGTGTTATGACTCGGAATTGAAACTTGCCTTGGGTCCTTAAATTTTGAATTGACTCACCACCCGTCACGGGTCAACTCAGTCGGACTTACTTTAACTCAATGGATCAGGCGACTGGCACTCATATCCGAGTCAATCTGACAGCCCAACTGACCAACCACAAGTAGCGTGTTTCCCACGTGGCAGCACCGAAATTTAGATTCCACTCCCCGATAATTTACATAAGCCGACTCGTATCGTGTACTCCATTTTCAAACGATCGCACCAGAAGTCGCCTGTTTTATGTCATATTACCCAATCGCCATAAGTCCGTTACATGTGACGTATAATTTTTTTTAATATGTAACCTAGGGTTATGTCCAACGGTAACATTTTGACGGCTCTTTTGATTTATTTATTTGGTTAATTGATATTATACTAAATATTTAAATAAAATTTAATTCTAGATAATTTAGTAAGCACGTAGCAAGGAAAATTAAATAATAATAAAATTTAAATATTTTAAATAAAGTCTTAGGGTGAGTTGGAGAGAGGGTAAGGACCCCTTCCCTTCAATGTAGTAAATATAAAGGAAAGTCCCATTCCTTACCACTTTTAAGGGAGCCCTCCCCCCCCTAAGTCCGATTAAACAAGGTTCAACTAACTCTGTCTTATTAAAAAAATGTAAATTTTTAAATAATAAATCTAAAAATAAAAATTTAAAAATACTTAAAAAACTAAAAAACGCTAATTTGCACTTTCCGAGTGCAGACAAAATTATTATTATATTTTATTTTGTTTAAATGGAATTCGAACTATTTTTTTTGTCTTACGGAAAATATAATTAATGTGAATTTAAAATTATTTTATTAAAAATTTAACGCGTGGTGCAACAATATATTCAACTTGCGGCAGCTTTTGGCGACTTTTGATGAAAAATCTTTTGCAGCTTTTTCCAAAATGGATAAAAACAAAGTCATTATTAGTCCTTTCGTGCCATGTGCCTTATCTTCTTTGTTTATTTCTCCCATCATCATTTCCTATTTACTAAAAAATAAAAAAATATCTTTTTTATTATTTACGCTGGAAAATCTGCATTTCTTTTTTCCCACGAAGAAGTTTACTGCTTCATAGTTGATACTATAAATACGTAGAGTGGAGTGATTTTCTCGGATACAGCTAAGCGTCACAAGGAAGCTGAAGCTCTAGAGGGTTTCTCCCATCGCTCTGTGAGCTTCTCTTCTTTTTCTTCTTTTTTTCCGCATTTGATTACTGAATGCGCTGGCTTCTTGACTGTTTCTATGTTGTTTTAGCTCCTGAAGTTTGTGATTGATATCATTATAACGATATTCTAGCATTAAATGATTTGTACAGATCACTTTTCGTATCTTCTTTTTTATTATTTTCTGTTGATGATGATGTTGTTTGCCTCGTTGCTTCCCTGTTTTTAGTTCGTTCGGCTCTAATCTTGGTGGTTGGAGTATTTTTAGAGTGATTTTGCTGTTTCAGGTGTTGTATGACGATTTGTTGATATTGAAGACTGTAGATCTCATTATTTATTGCGGTTTGTTGATTTCTCACGTTTGGTAGCTTCCGAGGAAGTCACTATATGGAATCTTATTCTCTTTTTGTGACTTTTCTTGTGCGATGTGCAAGCATTTCGTGATTGTTTTAGCTTAGGGTGTTGGTTAGCGAAAGGTTTATAAGGTTTTGGCGTGTTAGATGGTAATGTATGTTGTTTTGGGTGCTAGCGAATTTGTTTTTGGCATTTTTTACTCGGAAGGTACAACAAGATGGTGTATGATCTTTTTAGGAACTTATAATTTCAGAGGTTTTAACTTGAGAATTATTATTTTCAGCTTATAGGATTTTTCGTCTTTGGGTATTCTAGTAGATTTCTAGCTTTTACCGTATATCAACGTTGAGGTGGAACTGGTGAATGAGTTATATTCTATTCCCTGTGTTATTTGAGTTTCGTGTCTTATTTAGTTCCGATTAAATTTGTACATTCATATTTTTATCATTTTATTTGTGTGCCTTGTTTCTGAAAGCTCTTTTTCTAGAAAAGTTCATCTTCCAGCTTACCTAGGTTTCTTCTATTATTTGGCATATTTTTTGAAATTTTTGTCTTGCTCTTCATCTCTTCACAAATTTTCTCATTCCCATATATAATTTTAGCTCTGGAAGGATTAGATATCCTACTTCTTTATTTCTCTTCAGCATATTGTGGAAATTATCTAGTTATCTTGCCCCTCTAAGTTCTTCAATGTATCATCGTCTTCAAAACTCTGAGATTTATTTCAACAACTGTGACTTGTGTAATTGCTGTTAGTTTCGTATCTCACACTGGAACTGACACTGAGTTTTGCCACTGCTGTTTTTGGTCTCTGCTTTTGAGGGTTAGCAGATATCATTCTTCTCTTTTGGTGTTCTTATTTTTTTGAGGTTCCTGAAGCATGAGTGAGAGTTCTGTTTTAGTTGTGGCATCTGGAGCTTAAAAGTATGATAAATTTATCTTGTCTTTTTTTCTGATTGTTCTTGTTTTCATACTTTAATTAATGTTATTATCGTATTTCCAAATCTATAAGCTGCAATTCAAGGAACAATCCCAGCATTAGATATTTCTTTGTTGTTCCTTGAAGCTTCCAGCGTGTTTTGCTACCATATTTGCAAACATTTTGTATTCTCCATTGCTTCCTTTGCTCTTTACAGTTCTTCGCCTGCCATGTCATTAATAGTTTTTACTGTCAAGTATCCCTTTGGCAAGTGATTGCATCCTTATTCATTTCAATAAATACTGAAAATTTGAATATTTCTACCGGATTCTATTTGAATGACAATAACATGGCAAATATAGCAGTGATCTGCATTCTGATTTCTATGGTTTCTCAGGTGGGTTCAGCTTAAGTTAGAGATGACAAACTTCAGAATCCCATTGTTGGGAGTTCTATTACTATGTTGCTGGGCTTCACTAGGAGAAGCAGATCATTTGAAGTACAAAGATCCCAAGCGGCCTATTAACATTAGAATTGCAGATCTCTTGAAGAGGATGACTCTGGCCGAAAAGATTGGTCAGATGACACAAATTGACCGATCAATTGCAACTCCTGAAATTATGAAGAAATACTTCATTGGTAATAGTCAAGGCCAATTTGACTTATTTCTTTCCTTAAACTGCAATATCTTTTCTAAAATTAAGTTGATGTAGGGAGTTTATTGAGTGGCGGAGGGAGTGTACCTGCTCCTAAAGCTTCTGCAAATGAGTGGATCAATATGGTGAATGGTTTCCAAAAGGGTTCTTTGTCTACCCGGTTGGGGATTCCCATGATTTATGGTATTGATGCCGTTCATGGCCATAACAATGTCTATAAAGCAACTATATTCCCCCATAATGTTGGACTTGGTGCTACTAGGTAATTATCTTTGTTCAATTTTTACAGTCGATAACGAAATAGCTGGCTAGTTCTGTCCTTTCTAATTGATGGTGGAGCTAGGAGTAAATTTCTCTTTGCTTACTATGTACTAGAGTAAACAACATAAACTATCCTAAAATTTTGTATATACCAGAGATCCTGAACTTGTAAAGAAGATCGGAGCTGCTACTGCTCTTGAAGTTCGTGCTACAGGGATTCAATATGTTTTTGCTCCATGTATTGCGGTAAAGAACTGAACTACTTCTAATTTACTGTAAACCCTTGGAACTTGACTGCATGTTACCTATCTATGGCTCTTTGTTTATTGTAATTCTATATTTCTTACATATTTCTCCTAAAGGTCTGTCGAGATCCAAGGTGGGGCCGCTGCTATGAGAGCTACAGCGAGGATCCCAAGGTGGTCCGGGAGATGACAGAGATTATCTCTGGCTTGCAGGGTGATGTTCCTTCTCCTTCCCGACTGGGTGCTCCTTATGTTGCTGGAAAGTAAGATGCTGCAATCCAAAATTTTCTACTGCATCTCTGAATTTTTTTAGAGAATTTCAATGTTTGTCATATTTTTTGTAGAATGGATTGCTGGAAATCCATTTAATAATTTTTTTAAGTTTTGGTATTCTTTGTCTACCTGGTTCATTTTCTTAGGTATTAGTCCTTATGGCATGATCACTTATTGTTCCCCTGCTCTTTTAGTTACCGTAATCTTGAGTCATGCGTGGATGGCTTAGACTATAGGCCTCTAGGCCTCTCGAAATGAAAGCGACATATGGGTCTTTCTAAGCTCTATTCTCTTTTTTAATCTTTAATTTGTCTTCATATTTGTAGCTGGTTGGTTATGCTCCAAAATCACTTTTGGTTCAGCTAAGCTTTATATTCTTGTTGGTCGAGTCATGAGTGGAGAGTTCATAAAGGCAAAGCATAATTCCATGTATTCTACCATTTCTTATTACCTATAAAACCCTCAAGGACTTGATGCAAATTGCATATTTATCTGTAGCCCTCCAGCTGTCCCAGTGGATACCCTGGTAGAGGCCAACATATTGCAAACTTTTGTCACTGTCCATCTGTGGCCCAACTGTTTTTACTTCCATCCATTGTGGTTTTGCAACATCTGTTTATTTTGCTACTATTTTTGGAAATGTCGTTGCCAATAAGCTGAATATTCAGCCTATTATCAGTTTCCTCCTCTCATCAATCATTTTTTGTGTATCCAGTAACAAAGTTGCTGCTTGTGCCAAGCATTATGTTGGTGATGGTGGGACGCACAATGGCATCAATGAGAACAATACCATCATTGACTTCCACGGGCTCATGAGCATTCATATGCCTCCCTACTACAATTCTGTCATCAAAGGTGTTTCTACTGTCATGGTCTCTTATTCTAGCTGGAATGGGGAGAAGATGCATGCCAACCGTGACCTTGTCACTGACATACTCAAGAACAAGCTCAGATTCAGGGTAAATTAACTTTTTTTTGGTCTTTTTTAAAAGGCATTATCAGTAGTACCTCATTTGCCTGGAACTAATTTATGTTTTGGTTTCTATTTATTTGCCTTTCAGGGTTTTGTCATCTCAGATTGGCAAGGTATTGATAGAATAACCTCCCCACCTGGTGTCAACTACTCATATTCTATCCAAGCCGGAGTAGGTGCTGGTATTGACATGGTTAGTGGCATGGACAATGGGAGACATCATGAATCTTAATACTGAACGAAAAAACTCACAGCGTCATGTCATGGTTCTCCTGCAGGTTATGATTCCATATAATTATACCGAATTCATTGATGATCTGACCGAGCAAGTTAAAAACAATGTCATCCCCATGAGCCGAATAGATGATGCAGTGAGAAGGATCTTGCGTGTCAAATTCACAATGGGTCTCTTTGAGAACCCCTTAGCTGATAATAGCTTCGTTGATCAGCTTGGTAGCAAAGAACACAGGGAATTAGCAAGAGAAGCTGTCAGAAAATCACTAGTTTTATTGAAAAATGGGAAATCAGCTGACAAGCCATTACTGCCCCTGCCAAAGAAAGCGGCCAAGATCCTTGTTGCTGGAAGTCATGCTGACAACCTTGGTTACCAGTGTGGAGGATGGACAATAGAATGGCAAGGACTCAGTGGAAATGACCTCACCAGTGGTAAATATATCTGAATCTTTTCTCCCTAACACAATTAACTGGCTGACGCATGTTGTGTCCCATTTCATTGTCACCAATTATTGCCTTGTAATCTGTTGTTACATAGTACATTTATTTCTACTTATTCATCTACACAGGCACGACGATCCTTGATGCTGTGAAGGACACTGTGGATCACACCACAAAAGTTACCTTCATGGAGAACCCTGACTCTGACTTTGTTAGGAACAATGACTTCTCCTATGCCATTGTGGTTGTTGGAGAGCATACTTATGCTGAAACTTTTGGAGACAGCTTGAATTTGACAATTCCCGACCCTGGCCCCAGCACAATCAAGAATGTTTGCGGAGCTGTCAAATGTGTTGTTGTCATCATCTCTGGCAGACCTGTTGTCATTGAACCTTATGTTTCCACAATGGACGCCATAGTTGCTGCTTGGCTCCCCGGAACCGAAGGTCAAGGTGTGGTAGATGTACTTTTTGGTGACTATGGATTCTCCGGCAAACTCTCCCGCACTTGGTTCAGATCTGTGGATCAGCTCCCCATGAATGTGGGCGACGCACATTACGACCCACTCTTCCCATACGGGTTCGGACTGACAACAAAACCCAATGCAGCTAGGTAGAGATCATGAATTACCGATCAACACTGCATTCAGTTATTTCCTTTTCAATCCTAATATTACCCTCTAATTTTATTTATGTTTGCCCGAAAATTTTTCGGGGACTAGCAATGGGGGGTATGATAGTTCTAGTTCAATGGAAAAGTCCTCTTTAAATGCAATAGTTCTAAGTTCAGCATTATTACTATTCATAGGTTATCCTCAGCTGGGTCTGGGAGCAAAGGAGGTATATATAGCTTGGCGTATCTTGCTTTAAGTTTGTCCATTTGGTTGCTTCTTTAGACTCTGTAGCTACAAAGAACTTTTTTGAGTTCTGGACGTTCACAGGAATGAGTTCAAATCTTTACTCACCTCTTCTTTTGGTGAAACAAAACCTGTTACATTTACTTGGAAATGGTTGGGAGATCTTTTAGTTGAGTTGCGGAGCCACAAATGAGAGCAAATCACTGGAGCTAAACTCTCTCCGATTTTCCTTTTCTGTCTGCCTTTCTGTCTCTCCCTCGCCCTTTCGTGTGCTGTCTCAAAAGGGACGCAGAGTTTTGGCATGAAATCTTGGATGAGAGAGGTTTAGAAACATGTCCACAGGATGTGTTGACGTATTTAACCCACTCTTGCTTTTCATTGACCCTGCTCCTATTTAGTCCTATTTAGACTAGCAACAGAGAAAAGTAGCTCGATTGAGAGCACAACTGTAATCTGAAAAAATCAGTTTAGTTTTCTTTTTTTCTTTTCTTTTTTAAAAGCCAGTTACATCGACTGGAACAAAAGCCAACAACTCCACATGTTGGATGATCGATCCGGTTCTTATAGCACTGATGCATGCAAACCTGAATCAAATATAAGCATACGATACCATCAACTTCATTTGAATCGGAAATCCACAATCTAAAAAATAAAAAATCATGGTAGACCTTCTCTGAACTAAGGGTATTGTAACATCTCTTCCTTCTCATTACGGGTAATTGTCTTACAACATTTTTATTCATAATTTCATACTATATTGAACTACTTACAGTACAGAGTTATTCCCGTGGCCGAAGGATAATATCCTTCATGATATTTGGAAAAGAAATTCCATGCTCATCAGTTAGATTGGCACTGTAGCACTGGTCATTGTTGCACTTCCCCCTTCAACAGCTTTAATCTGGTTTAATATGTCAGCCTTTTTTTCGTGCAGAGATGCTATCTTGGCCTCGATCTTCTCCAGTTTGCTTTTAAGCTTTCCGACCTCCTTGATTTTATCCTTCCCATCGGATTTCTTCTCCTCATTTTTGTCTTTCTAGTCTTTGTCCACCTCATCATCTTTTACGTCCTCGTGCTTATCTTTCTTCTTCTTCTTCTTTTTCTCCTTTTTGCCCTTTTCTTCATTTTCTTTTTCACCTTCTAATTCTTCTTCAACTTTATTTTTCTTCTTCCGCTTCTGGTCTTTTCCTTCCTTTTTCTCCTTGCCAATGTCTTCATCTTTCAACACCTCAAGCTTATCGTCCTCTTTCTTTTCCACATTTTCATTACTCTTTTCTGTTTCCTCTATGTGGTCTTCTGCTGCAAGTTTTATCTCCCTTGTGCTAATTTCACTCTCTTTTTTCTCTCCTGCCCTATGTTGTTCTTTGCTCCCAGCATCCTTTGATTCCTCTTCTTTGTGCTTCTTTTTCTCTTTCTTATCTTTCTTTTTGTCATTGTCTTCTTGAGTTTTAGTTTCTTCGTCCTTATTTTTCTTATCTTTCTGCGTCCTCTTTTCTTCCCCTTCTATTTTACGCTCCTTCACTTCGGATCCTTCATCTTTCTTTTTCTTCTTCTTTTCCTCCTTATCTTTCTCTTTCTCATCTTCAGTTTCAGCTTCATTGCCCTTCTTCTTGTTCTTGTCCTTCTCCTTCTGCTTCTTCTTTTCTTCCCCTTCTATTTCACTCTCCTTCACATTTGATTCATCACCTTTCTCCTTTTTCTTCTTCTCTTTCTTATCTTTCTCTTTCTCTTCTTCCGTCTCAGTTTCTTTGTCCTTCTTTTTCTTGTCTTTCTGCTTCTTCTTTTCTTCCTCTTTAATTTCACTCTCTTTCACATCCAATCCTCCACTTTTCTCCTTTTTCTTCTTCTCCTTTTTCTTCTTCTCTTTCTCTTTCTCGTCTTCAGTCTCAGTTTCTTTGTCTTTCTTTTCCTTATCTTTCTGCTTGCTTTTTTCTTCTCCTTTGGTTTCTTTCTCCCTCACATCGGTTCCACCATCCTTCTCCATTTTCTTCTTCGTCTTCTTCTTCTCATTGTCTTTCTTTTTATCCTCTCTCTCATTCCCACTCTCTCCTTCTCGATCTTTCGTCTTCTTCTTCTTCTCTTTCTCCTTCTTTTTCACTTCTTCCTCTTCAGAGTGTTGCTTGTCTTCATCATCCTTATCTTTTATCTTATGTTTTTCCACAGGTTTAGCCTTTACGTCAAACTCCACATCTTCCTCGCTTTTAACTTTGAAGTGAGTCTCTGTCTTTTCAGCCTTTTCATCTCCGTCAAGGATAGGTACCGATGAATCCATTTCTCAAGGTTTCGATGTAGTGCAAGTAGAAATTCTAATCACTCACGACTGTGCCTGACAGTAAGCACAGCAAAAATATTGATGTTAGTACCATTGATCCTCATAAATTCTAATCCTCAGGAATATCTCTCCCAAGTCTGCTTGCTTCCATTGGTAAAACTAGTACAACCACACGCAAACTCAGAGTAAGAGGTGCATATCTATCAATGAACCATAAGGAGTCACATTTCTGGTTGCTTTTATCGTTATTGTGCAATCATCAGTCCAAAAAAATTACCATAAAAAAAAAAACCCAAAAAAGAACCAGGCAGAAGTAACTTCTAAAATCAAATTCCTGTTCTAAAAAGAAAAGGCACATACACAGTTCCAAACAGGAAACTAATAGTTTCCAAAAGGATAACGAGATACTTTTTTGCCATTATTTGTGTTTCCAAAAGTAAAAGGATCAGAATACATCAAACAAACCAATACACATTTTTTTTCCTTTTAGCATCATATATGAGTTTGTCCATTTCCGCAGAATAAGACAATCAATCTTAAGACATTTACACCACTTAACAGACGAGGAACTTATCAGATCATCCTCAACATTGCATTTATAAGAGGGAAGAGAAATAAAGACCGGTGCTTGAAACCATCTCAGACACCAACAGTCAAATTAACCTCTTGCAATCCACCTCTCAATACCAGAGAAACCGTTGAACGAAATATAAAATTTCGCAACACGAAATAAATCTTGTAAACAATTCCAAAACAAGAAGCCAGTTCAAAATACAACTAACCAACAGACACATCATACACAGCAGAACCTCCGCCCAGTCACCATCAGATTAAATAATCATCAAGGAGACTATGTAGCTGACAAATTAAACAAAACATTAACAAAGCAGAAAACGTTTCAGGATAAATCGTAGAACAGGAACATCATCCAAAAGAGAACCTTCATGCAGTCGACATCGGCTTTAAAAAACATCAAGGAGGAGATATATCTACCGAATTAAAAAATACAAAAATCACAAAACTAGCTCGATACCAAACCTCGATCAAAATTTTCTCAAAGAAAAGCCTGAATCGGCAATGGTTCCTCGGTTCTTCCCTCCCCTTCTCGCACGTCTTCTCACGAAGCCCCAGTCCGCGTCGAATCTGGAAGTTGCTCCTGAGCTCGGCTGAGAAGGTTGGAAAACTCCTTTCTCCTTTATACTCTCCGGGTGTGACTTTGTCCACCCGTCAAGTGGGACCCATTGACGAGCTTTTTGCCATGCGTCAATACATCAATTAAGCAGTATATAGGAAGTCTCGACGTGGATCGCCATTAACAAGACAGGTGTCAAAACAGGTCGACGAGTTTTCGTTATAATTACCGTATGCCGCGTCTGGTACCGGTGGCGTTACGATCACGAGGGAATGTTTAAGAATTCGCAGCACATGCGGTTGGTGCCTGGTGTCGGTCGTTTCTCGTTACGTAAATTGATGATATTTTCATTTATGCCACAACCGCCAGTTACGAGTCCACTTATATTACTAAATTAATATATATATATATATATATATAATTATTTATAATGAATATAAATTTAATTAAATAATATTAAATTTTTTAAATTTTTTAATAACTGAAGGAAAAATGA
The DNA here is from genome assembly GCF_029961685.1 of Aristolochia californica. NCBI lineage: Eukaryota > Viridiplantae > Streptophyta > Magnoliopsida > Piperales > Aristolochiaceae > Aristolochia > Aristolochia californica. The sequence goes on along the minus strand of NW_027181804.1, from coordinate 544,740 downwards.
AGAATTAAATATATTTACTTATGCTTTTTTGGTCAATTTTCTACACCTTTGAACAATTAAACTAGAAATCAAAGTCTTTGTGTTGAACTTGGACGTGACCCCTTATAGAATGGGGTTGGTCAATTCTGGGTCAAATAACTGGGTGAAGTCTGGATCGGGTCACCTAAATTTGTCATCTTTACCTACAACTTACAAGAAGGTCTAAATATAAATTATCTACTAGATTAATGGTACTTTATTTATAAAAAAAAATAGGGGAGAAATTAAATATAACTAAAAATATAAAAAATATTTTTTTATTAAAATTATGATGGATATAAGTTCATCTATACACCCAATTTTTAATTAAACCATCAAATTTGATTTTAATAATTAGTTAATTTATTTTTATTGTTTATTTATTTTCTATTTCATGCATTGTTGGTCGATGTCTATTTTTGTCTCATGTATTCATGACTAGTGTTTACTTATTAATTTTAATAGTATACTGAAGATCATGGCATTATTTTAAATACATTAAAGTAAATTATGTTCCTATATAAATAGTGTAGTATTTTCAACAAGAAAATGGTGGATTCAGCTAAATATACTTAACAAATTAAGTAATAAATATTTATTTTAATTTATTATGTTACTCAATGGGTATATATAAGTATCAGGTGATACGTGTTAGGTTTTAGGTGCAACGGAGGAGACCCGATTTGTTAGGTGCAGAAAGCTATCGCCTACAATATTGGACGGAACCACTCCACCCCGCCCATTCTTGATCGCCTCTTACGGGATTCGAATGCGGGACGTGGATGCCCAGCTCTGATACCATGACACGGCTAGCCAATACAACCCAACAGACCGATCTGGTAGGTGCGAAAAACTACCGCTTACAAGAGTGGACGAAACCACTCTGACAGAAATAAGTCTAATTTATAGTACCTACTCCATGCCTTAAGAATGAAGGATGACTTTTTATTATTTAAAATTCGTATCTTAAAATGAAGAAAATAATGAATATGGATGTAACATTTATGTTGAAATAGTTTTTGCTTTGCCAAATGGGAACTTGGGGAGATGACTAGTTGACTGCTTAATTTTTTATTTTTTATTAGGAAGTAACAAAAAAAATATATCTAAACCCTTATAATTCATTATAATATTTCCCAAGAAAAAAAAATGAAAACTTTGAGTAATCTAAGTCCCCTATCTAGACTCCAACCCCTTTGCTTGGAAAAGTAATAATTCTAGTAATTTTAAACTCGCCCCTTCTATTCTCAATGAGTTCCCCAACTCACTTCGAGTCTGAGACGAGTTTATGCGAATCCCCAATCTGACTAAGTCCAACTAATAATTTCAGGCACCCAAATGGGTCCCCGGTTATAAGTAGTAACACCTTGATGGTCACTACCTAAACTTTGATGCATTTAATAATTCTAGTCATATCTCTCGTTATCCTCCCTTAACCTAATTTTTTGAACACTAAACACCACATAATGTCCAGCCTCACCTTGGAATATAATTAACGGCACAAAGGGCCAATCAGCTTCAGTGTTCGTGCAAGCCTTGGCACCATTGGAATGTGGGACCGATTTGCCAAATGATAATTATGGAGCACCAAACAGCAAAAAAGAATCGACGTTGCACATGCGCTTGTAACCGACTATCACGGCTGGAATAATTTTGCCGGCGGAGAATGAGGTGGCCGTGGGCCCCTTTGAATGGACGGAAGGATGTGATTCTGATTGTGGGTCTGATGGAACAGCGGATTGCGGCCAATAAATTTGTATCGAGCGATAGTCGCGCGGTTACTCTTTTGAGGGGTATATATGTAAATTCATAATTTTTTTTGGTTTTTCGCTGTTGCTGACTGCTGAACTTGGTTAGTGGCTACATCCCGCTACGAATTGGCGGACCCAACGGCGGAGTCAGTGGGGGTTAATATATTACAAAGAATAAATGGTTACACCAATAACCAAACCTTAATGATTTAACTAAAATTGGTTCAGTGGGATAAGACGGATTCATAGATCCGTCTAATTAATGTTTAACCCGGATCCGGATACTAGTAAACGGTTAGAACCTAAAGTGACAGCAATTATGAACTTGCTATTTTATTCTCGTTGGCGGCGTAAGAAAGGACAAGGCTCGTGATTTTAGCCACTTCACTGTTTGGATTCGTCATTCAGCGTTTGAATTTACAGATAACAACATTTCAATTTTTGAATTACTTCGACGAAAAGCGAGAACAGCTTCACCTTCCTTCTCCCTGTAAAGGTCAATCGCCTTTTTTTTCTTTAAAACCCTAGGCCAGGTTTCATCCGAGGCCTGATAGAAATCTTCTACGGTTTTTATCAGCTTTCTCTTCATCTATTTATTGTTTCCGGTATTCTGCCTGTAGTCTCCCATTTGCAAGCTGGTGGTATCGTCTGATCAGTTGTTCGAAGATGAATGACCTGCTGACGGTAATTATTTTCTCTCTGAAACATTGATATCCGTCTTCTGTGTTTTAGTTTTGCTCTTTTGAACTCGATCCTGATCGTTTGCTTTGTAATTTAACTTGATCCGTTTTGTTTGCTGGAAAGCTGTTTCCGTGGAGCTTAGATGTACTGAAACTTACTGTTTTTAAAGCGTCGTTGGTTCTAGAAGTATTTTAGAGTAAAATGTGGGGTAGATGATCCGATCTTTATGTTTAAAGCATTGGCGTGCGGACAGAAAGTTTCTCATCCCGTATCTCTTTCGTTCGTTTGCTTAGAACAGCTCGAGATTTTGCGCTTTGGTGGATTCTCAGGGCTTCAGTGAATTGTACATGACTGATCTGAGGGATAGACGTGTCGCTAATTTTGTTTTGAAATATTGATTTGGAAATTATCCAGACATGGTTGAGTACGGAAGATTTTGAAAATCTGTTTTCTTTCCGTAAGTGAGCTGAATGTTTTTGTATGTTCAGTTCTTCTTGTTGTATGAACTAATACAATTGGTGAAACAATGGAACTTCTATCACCGTTGAATTGTGGATGCATAGCCTATATTTTTTCTCAATGTTTTCCTACAGATATAAGATGAAATTTTCTTTCATTGGTCAGAATAATTTTCCTTTACTAGTATGACTCTTAATATATCTATTTCTCCAAAAAGTATAATGTTTGTTAGTTATGATGCTTGCATAGCGTATCAGGTGCATGTCAGGAATTGTTGTTAGTGTGGCATGTGCGATGTGCACCTGCTAGGCTAGCAATTGATGATTTATGTGCCAACTGAATATTTTCTTTCAATGAAATACCAAAGTGTGTACAATTTAATAGCTTATGCTGTAGTTCTCTTTCAAGATAGCTGGACAGGCTCACTATTTCAGTCTGAATTCTTCAGAAGAGCCTTGTTCATTCCTTACTGTTAATCTAAGACAAGCCATTCTTTTAATTTTTAGTGTTTTTCTGTATAATTTTTTTTTCGTATAGGATTCTTTTGAGATCCCTCGTGGTCAACCTTCAAGAGATGGAGATGTTGAAATGGGAAGACAAGCTCCAGCAAATCCTCCAGACCTTGGTTTGGACAATTTTTTTAAACAGGTAGATATCATGGTAGCTTACTGGAGCAATCACTCAGAATATTGTAAATATGTTTTCAGGGAAATGACAAACATAAGTTGGCATTCTGCGCTCAATCTGTGTTGCCTGTTGGATGAGTGTTGTTTTTCTGTTTCTATGTAGGTTCAAGACATAGAGAAGTTGATCGATAAGCTCACAAAGCTACTGAAAAAGCTTCAGGTATGTTTCCCAACGGCCCCCCGCCTCTTTTCTCATAATTTATGTGATGTTATCAGACTATCTCCCACATCTTCTTTCTGTGAACTGGTGGAATTTTATTACATTGTACAACAAAGAGAAGAGAACAGCAAAAAATTGCCCAACTAGTACATCTTGACAATAGTTCGCATTTGTATAGGAGAAGAGAATCCCCATCTATTACTTCTTGATAAATGATTCCTTCTTTGGGTAAGCTATTTTAATAATTTTAATTATTGTAATTTGTGACATTATTTGATTAGAAGGGTAGCAGGCTCTCTTGAATGGGCTATTTATCTTTAGAGATCGCTCGAGTGGCAAACTATTGATTGAAGGTGATTTCATAGTGGTGATAAAATGGTTCTTTTCCGGTTCTAACCCACTTTGGCGGTGTTAGAATTCTTTTTATGAGATTTTAGATATTTTCACTCTCCTAGATCCCACTTGGAATCATGTTCCTAGATCAACTAATTCTTTGGCAAAACAAAGGGTCTCCTTCCAATCTCTTGTTGTAAGGGGAGCACCCTTGCCTAGCCCTTTGCAGTTTTGTTCTTTAACTTCTTGCATTGAATAGCATTCACCTTTCTCAAAAAAAAGGTTAGTGTTTGAGTTTTTTGCATTTTTAGCCAGACATTGGAGTTATACATAAGGTTCATGTTAGTCTGAAACTAATTGCTACACTTTATCTATGGCAATACTTCAATCTGATGTAAATGTCTCTTGTTGAGGTGATGTTTCTTGCTTAGGAATTAAAAAGTTCAGAGGGCCTCCATTTTAATTGGGAGCATATTCTGACTCAGAACATTAAATATTTGGATAAAAAATTGTAGATATTGAATTTAATAATGCACTGACATGTAACCCCACTCTCACTTCACCATCTGTTAACATTTGTTAAAACATTTAGTATGTAAACTCATAAACACACCTAGGGTTGATCAATAACACTCATTGACACAATCGACTCTATTTCTTTACTCATTTTTTCTGCTGGTGCTGTGTATTATTGAATATATATATATATATATATATATATATATATATATATTTTAGAGCAATGAGAAGATAGAATTTGTTAAGAGCAGAAGTTTAATTGGGTCAAGTCTTTTGTATATATGCATATGTATCAGTATAGACAGTCTAGATAGCCTCTGTTCCTCAGTTGCAAAAGTCTCCCCCTTCCATTCCACTAAGTTGGGCTTTCTTTTTTGTGGACACGCTACAAAGACAGGTGATCAGGGCTTTGAAAAATGACTAGATTTTTGGAAGGGAAAGTTGCTCTCTCTCATGGGTAGGTTCAGGATTCATCTTGCATTCAGCTTCCTTCCTGGAGTTCTTATCTCAGTGCTACACTACGAACCTTTCATTGACCAGATTCTCTGGCAAGTTGACATAGCTTCCTTTCCATGGTTGCTCTGGAGAACATAACTAAGGGCCATTCACAAGTACCATGGATGATCATTGAGGGTATATTGGACACCCTACTGATTGGAGTCAGCACCTACGAGGGACTTCAGTCCAATCTCTTGGTAGCATTGGAAGGTGGTCTATACCTTCAGTGCTTATCCCTTGCCTAGACTCTCATCTTGAATCCCTCCGCCTGTGGGGTGGTCTAAGTTTAACATTGAGTTCATAAGGTATTCTGGGATTGGTGGTATCATTAGTGGCCATGCGGGTTTTGTCCTTCTCTCCAGCTTGAATCCTCTGGATATTCTGATAAGAGTTCTTCTACATGGAATCAAGTCATTCTCTCACAAAATTAACTCACTAATGACTCTCGAAGGGGACTCGAGCACCAATTGTATCTCAGATAACTTGGCCAGAGATGGTGTCTTCCATCAATCCCCGGTTGTTGGAGACGCCTTTCTTATCACTATTTCAGGACTTATTGCCCTCCCAATTATACATGTTCATTCTTTCTCAGTAATTATGCCATTTTTTAATGAAAAATAAACAATAAAAATGACCCACAGCCTAGTATGAATATGTGATTTGGGTCGCTCCACTCTAAATTTAACCTTTTGATTTGGACAATGTTCTAATCCGTAATGTTCATGGGATGCCTCCTTCACAGTTCATCCAGGCAATCAGTTTTGCCTCCTTTATCCTCCCAAAGGAAACAGAATAAAGAAAAAAAAATTGCTATGAACTCTTGTGTCATCGTATTTTTTTTTGTGACCATGCAGGATGCCCATGAAGAGTCAAAGGCAGTTACCAAGGCTGCTTTGATGAAAGGTGACTATCTTCTTCTTTCAGAGAATAAAAGAATGTAATTCCAAGGCGTTCAAAGTCATATTTTTCTCTTCAATGGTTTCACTTAAACTTGTGTAAATTGAAGTCCTTCTATTTGTAACGAATTTATTGTTAATTTTCTTTTGATTTGTGATTATTGATTTAGTAGTTATACTTGCTTGCAGCAATCAAGCAGCGTATGGAGAAAGATGTAGATGAAGTTGGAAAAATTGCACTTCTTGCAAAGTCAAAAATTGAGGAGCTCGACAGAGATGTAAAATAATTTTTTAATGCATTTTTTAGCCCCTGATGTCTATCTTATGCTAAAATCCTTTTATGTGATTTTGATGTTAATGTATTCAGAACCTATCAAATAGGCAGAAGCCCGGATGTGGGAAAGGAACCGGTGTTGACCGATCAAGGACTTCTACCACTATGTATGTTTATGTCAAACTCTTAAAACATTCTATTTGTTCTTTCTTTTTTTTCTCTGTTCTTCTTTTTTCCCTCACAACCAACTTGTCATTATATCAAAGCTGGGTCAATGAAGTTTGATTAAAGAGTCTGGTCGAAGATGTATGATATGAAAATTCTCTATCTTGGTGTCCCTATATGTAGGGGCCTCCCATTTGATTACTTATTTTATTTCGTTTTGTAAAAGGAAGTTCACACGTTTTATGTTATCTGCTCTATTTATGTTCTTAGGTTGTAATCAGTTGTTTTGCTTCAGCAAGAAGACTGCATCGGTGTTTGTTTTATTTCTATGATGAGATTTATAGTTTTGTGATGGTGTTACAGTTTCATGGACTCACGTAGTTCAAGTGCTAATCATATAGTGGGTTTTCTTAGCTAGGATTGTTGTGTGTCTTTCCAACATCTTGATGTTGGAGAGACATTTCTACTAGATTGAGGTTGATTTTTTTTTATTTTTTTTTTGTTTGGCTTGTAGCTGTTGATGGCCTAACTTGTGTTATTAGTATATCATTTCTCTTCTCACTATTTTCAAATATATATATATATATATGCTAGCCAAAATGACTAGCCAACTTAATAAGCCTATTTCCCAATTAATAAACTCAAGATTTTTGTACTCACTAATCCATGTGGGACGATTCCTTAACATCCTCTATTTTTCTTCTTTTCTTATTTAGTTTTTAACTGCTCTTTTGGCATCTATGAAACTATTTATGATGCAAACAAACACACCTGGCCCACTTTTTGTTCAATGCATAATCTGTATCTTGAATCTTCTCTCCCTGGGAGTGCTTGATTAATAAATTTTATTTCTCACTTCTCTCAAACCAATTCTTGACTTTATACCCATTTTTAACCTTTGCAGTGCATTAAAAAAGAAGTTTAAAGACAAGATGTCAGAGTTCCAGGTAATCTAGTTGTATACAGGGAATTCTGCTACTGAAACCATATTCTTCTGTTCATCTGTCCCAGTTTTTGTAACCTGGCTTATTTTGCAGATTCTTAGAGAAACTATTCATAGAGAGTATCGTGAGGTTATTGAGAGAAGGGTTTTTACAGGTTCTTACAATTCTTAGTCTTTATCTAAGATCATAGCAGCTGCAGTTGCTGTTTCATTGTGTGATATTTAATTTCTGATGTTGTTTCAATGTTAACTATTGGGCATCTTTTTGGTGATTCTTTCTGCTGCAGTAACTGGTAAAAAAGTGGATGAAGAGGTAAGGTTCCCTCTTTTCAAGTTTTCCTATGCATAATTATTCGATAATTTTTCATTACAGGCATGCCATAAACCTCTTCTTTTATTTATTTATTTATTTTTTTGGGTCAGACTATTGATCAGTTGGTGGAGACTGGTGATGGTGAGCAGATATTCCAGAAGGCAATTCAGGAACAAGGCCGAGGCCAGGTTTGTCTGTTTTTTCAAGATGGACATTGTTAACTCTGACTCCTATGGACAGTTGAATTGTGTAGTGGCATCTCTTCAAGTTTTCTGTACTTGAGTTTGAGGTTAGCTTTGTAGGAGCTTCCAAAAATTTTGTGATTCGCCAACTTGATAACTCTTCAGCCAACTAAAATTTTAGGCTACGTATATGAATTATTATTTGATGGACTGGCACATAGATAAAAACCAAGTGGAGGCTCCATTAGGAGCCTGCTTGCAATTTTGAGGGAAAATAGCACAGCCACTACATATAGCTCAGGTTTTCTTATTTGGAGTTATTTTGTTGTTTCACTGTTGTATTGGATCCATTTGACAATCTGCAGCAGCAAATCAAATGCCATATGAATTCATGTGATCCCAACTAATGGTGGTCTGCCAGAATTTTGTTTTGTTTTCTTCTTTACTGCTTAGTTTTGAAGAAACATTTCAGGCTAAGAAAAATCTGATAACTATCAATTGCAGATAATGGACACAATGGCAGAAATACAGGAGCGTCATGATGCAGTAAGAGACATTGAGAAGAAACTTCTTGACTTGCAACAGGTACATGCTTGCTTCTGGGCCAAATGTTCAAGACTAGGTCAAGTTAATATCTCAAAATTAGTTGTGAATTCATATATATACCAAGTCTAGTCAATGTCTGGAGAATAGATTTAGTATTTATATACTTGCCAAGTCATTGTAATCCATAGAACAATTGTGTTGGATATCAGCAGTTTGATAGTTCCGGTTAATCTTTGAACTTGTGTTGGATATCAGCAGTTAGATAGTGTTGGTTAATCTTTGAACCAGAGAAAACTTGGTAATATGGGAAAATCTAAGAACAGAGTTAGTGCATATTTTCGGCTCGCAAACTCTCAGTAGTTTTTCTTTGTGGCTTAATTTTCACTCTCTGCTTGTTTAATTTCTCTTGCCCTTGAAAACTTGAACATTTCATTTTTCTGTATAGATTTTCCTGGACATGGCTGTCTTGGTTGAAGCCCAAGGTGATATGCTGGACAACATTGAATCCCAGGTACAAGCCATATATTCCTTTCTGGCTAATACAAGCTCTGTAGATTATCATTCCTATAAAATAGCTATTCATTGGAAATAAAAATAAAGCTCTCATTGTTTTCGAATTGAAAAAGGTTTATGGTTAGTATGCAATAATATATGGGATCTCTGTTTTCTCAAGGGATTTTTATCTGAGTTTTACGTTCTTTTGCATGTACCTCCAGGTTTCAAGTGCAGTTGACCATGTGCAATCCGGCACAACCATTCTCCAAAAGGCAAAAAGTTTACAAAAGAGTAGCCGGAAATGGATGTGCATAGCTATTATCATCCTTCTCATAATTGTCGTCATCATTGTTGTAGCAGTGATCAAGCCGTGGAGCAAGAATAGTGCTTAGTGGTAAACCAAATAACCTGTAACATAATATTATCTCTCTGTCAGTTTTTTTTTTTCTTTTTTTCGAAACCCCGACCTTTGTTTTAAAGCCCCCAGGAGCTTTCTGCTTTCTGCTTTCTTCTTTCTTCGTCGCCTGCTTGTTATTTCATTTATTTTTTCCCCTCGTAGTGGTTATTGCTTCCCATTTCAGATTAATATTGCGAGACAGGAACTTCCAATTCTTTGAACTGTTTTCTGCTGGTGAAAACTTGATCGAACTGTGTTTAGTGTATATCACCTTCTACTTTCCACTGATGCATCGGCATCTCTTAGAGCTAGTTCAGTGAGACATGTAAAAACGTGACTTGTGGTAAATGAACCCGACAAGTAAATCAGCTGAGAGTGGATTTTCAGAAACGAATGGGGCAAACAATTAATATTGTCAAAATTGGACTAAATTGGAGTTGGATTCTTTGGTTTTTATTTAGGTAAAAATCTGATTTATCTTAAAATCAGATGATCCAGTTCGTTGGTCCAATCTGATTATAACTCAAATCGGGTGAATCGTGACTTGAAATTTTTTTTATTGGAGGGAGGATCACTGTGCTCTAAACCTAAGGCTAAATCCAGTCTAACCTAGTTAGATAAAAACCAGTCATCCTACCAGTTTAATGGCTGGCCTCAGTAAAATACCACCTTTCAGGCCACCTTTAGCAATTAATAAAGGGGCTTTCTTCTATTCCTGTTTTCCATTTATGTGGTATCAAGGATTTGTAGGGTGGACACTCGCTGGTCAATACTGGATCAAATTCTAAGTCTGGTATTTCATAAGATTTTCTATTTTAAATTCTTTTTATATTTATTTTAATATAAAATTTTGAAATTATTAATGTTAACCATATGGACTTGTAGGGATTGTAGGGACTGGGATATCACACAAAAAAAGTTTGATTTTTAACTAAATAAAATTATATTTTTTTATATTTTAATGATTTACTTATTAATACAAAAAAAAAAACTTCTGGTTGTGAGAATTTGCAGAGGATTAATTCAATGGCATTTCATTGAAACTAAACAGTACTAGCATTCTTATCTAGAACCTTTGCCTTACACAACCAGAAAATTGAATCAAAGAAAAAATCTAAACATAACCACTAAAAATCAAACTTTCATTTATGCATCTCTCTATCTAATCTATACCACGATCCATCTGTTCTTCTCTGATCAATTCCTCTAAGCTGCATGAGGCTCGGTTGTCAGCCCAGCGCCGAAGGGGAAGAGAGGATCATAGTGCTCATCTCCCACATTCATGGGAAGCTGATCTACGGACTTGAACCAAGTTCGTGGGAGTTTACCCGTGAAGCCATAATCGCCAAAAAGGACATCAGCCACGCCCTGCCCTTCAGACCCTGGAAGCCATGCTGCAACAAGGGCGTCCATGGTGGGGAGATAAGGCTCGAGAACAATGGGTCGGCCGGAGATGATCACGACGACACATTTGATGGACGCGCAAACGTTATTGATCGTCTCCGGACCTGGCTCCACCATTGTCAGGTTCATGCTGTCTCCGTTTGTTTCTGCATATGGCTGCTCGCCGACGACGACTATGGCGTAATCGAAGTCGTTATTCTGCACGAAGTCTTGGTCGGGGCTGTCTTTGTAGATGACTTCTGCGCTAGGATCTACTGTGTGTCTGATAGCTTCCAAGATCGTCGTTCCTATTGATAAGAAGTGATTGAAATGAAAGTTAAAAGATTCGAGTTTTTGAAGGAATGATTTGAATGCAGAAACCGTTTAATGAAATGCGCACCTTCGGTGAGGTTGTTTCCTTCGAGACCTTGCCATGTGATGGTCCAACCACCGCATTGGGAACCCAGGTCGTGGGCATGGCTTCCAGCTACGAGAATGCTCTTTGCCTTCTTGGGAAGGGGAAGCAATGGCTGACCAGAGTCTTTTCCGTTTTTCAGAAGCACAAGTGATTTTCTGACTGCTTCTCTAGCCAGCTCTCTGTGTTCCTGTACAGTTTCAATCCCAACGTCAGTTGAAATACTTATAAAAGTGCGTTAAGCAGAGAAGATGAGATGGTAAAGAGAGATGGCCAAACCTGGTTTCCAATTTGATCGACCAAGCTGTTGTCAGAGTAAGGATTCTCAAAGAGACCCATCATGAATTTGATTCGCAAAATCCTGGTTACTGCATTGTCGATTCTGCTCATGGGGACGACTCCGCTGCTCACAAGATTGGTTAGATCATCAATGAATCCAGTGAAGTTATACCCCACCATTACCTGCACAGGAATTAAAGAAGGTATTTCTATCATGATCTAGATTATTCTTTCGTCTTCCTTATGCAGTAAAGAGTACTAAGTTTCTCATTTGCCACTAACCATGTCGATTCCAGCTTGAATTGCAGCAGCAACGGAGGACGAGTAGTTGGTGTGAGGTGGGTACGTGATTCTATCAACTCCTTGCCAGTCGGAGATGACAAACCCCTGCAAGTAAAAACGAAGAAGAGATTCTGTGAGGTGGGTATGTGATTCTATAAATCCATGCTGGACTTTTTTGTTTTACCCTGAAGCGGAGCTTGTTCTTGAGAATTTCAGTGATGAGGAAGCGATTGTCGTGCATCTTCTCTCCATTCCAACTAGAATAAGAAACCATGATAGTAGAGACACCCTTGATCACAGCATCATAGTAAGCAGGCATGTGAATGCTCATCAGTGAATGGAAGTCGATTATGGTGTTGTTCTCATTGATCCCTTTCTGGGTGCCGCCATCACCAAGAAAGTGCTTCGCACAGGCAGCAACCTTCTTTCTGAAACGGAAAGAGAGAGACAATAATGGCGTCAGTATGAACAGGGTGATGGAGAAGGGTGGGAGGAGTTTGAAAAAGGTCTTACTGTCCAGCAACATAAGGAGCACCCAGTCGTCCTCCTTGAAGGATTTCTCCCTGTAAACCAGAGATGATCTCTGTCATCTCCTGGACAATCTTTGGATCCTCGCTGTAACTCTCGTAGCAACGGCCCCATCTGGGGTCTCTGCAAACCTGTCCAGACGAAAGAAACATTAGTTACTGTAAGTAAGAAATCCGCCATGGACTATCTAAAAAACTCTTCTGTATCAGTACTTACTGCAATACATGGAGCAAAAACGTACTGAATCCCAGTTCCCCTGACTTCCAAAGCAGTTGCTTCTCCAATCTTCTTCACAAGCTGAGGATCCCTGGTAAAGACACCATTAGAGCACAGGTTTCAGTAATTCTGTTTACATAATTTTTTATATAACATGCATTGAGGGAAAAAAAAAAAGGTAAATCTACCTGGTTGCTCCCAGTCCAACATTATGTGGGAATATGGTGGCTTTATAGACATTGTTGTGGCCATGAACAGCATCGATTCCATAAATCATTGGAATCCCAAGACGGCTAGAGAGTGATCCGTTCTGGAAGCCGTTCACCATATCAATCCACTGCTGGGGAGTGGCGTTTGGAGCAGGAACACTACCTCCACCACTCAATACACTTCCTGCAATGAATTCAGATGAACCAGTAAAATTCAGAATTCAAGAAGATGGATTACTCTGTTTCTGCGATAGTAAGTAGGCAAATGGATTTCTTACCAATGAAGTACTTGCTCATGATTTCTGGGGAGAGCACGGATCGATCGGCTTGTGTCATCTGACCGATCTTTTCAGCCAGAGTCATTCTTCCGAGAATATCTTTAACTCTGGTATTTAATGGCAGGTTGGCGTCTTTATACTTCATATGACCTTGTTCATCATCTCCGAAAGCTCTCGACAAGCAGAACAAGACTGTTATCCAGAAAAGGAGACTGGAATTCTCCATTTTTTATTTGTGAACCTTTCTCTCTTCAAAGAAAAGAAAATCGGAAGTAGAAATCAGAACTCTGTTTACTGTGATAGCAAGAGACGGTAGCTGTACTTATGGGACTCGGTTTTAGTTTGTTACAGAAAAAATATTTTGTTTAAAGATCGTGAGTGGTAGGAGGGAAAAATTACAGGAAACGGTCTTCAAATTTCAGGAGAGAAATGGGGGGAAGGTAACAACCTATTGAAAAGGTATCACCCAAAATTTAAATATTTGGAAAAAGCTATCCGTTCTGAGCTGTTCATTCCTCGAGATTCAAGGACCTGAAATGCTTCCCATCCAAGAGATAAGTCCCAATCTTCAAACGAACCGCCCACACATCCTTGGGCTTCCTTGCCACAATCCTAAAAAAATCTCCATTTCCAACCAGTAAACAGATGCTCATTTCTCTTTTATTTTTTTGTTCAATCTATTACCCTCCATGAACCTTCTGCTAAACTTCAGTTCACTCCAGCTAAAACCAGAGAATCTACCTATCGATATATACGGTAGAAGAAAGAGAAAGAAAGAGAAGAATACCTGCCTACGTCCCCTGCTTTGACTTCTCCAGAATTGACTCTCAAAGAAGGCATGGAATCGGCAGCTTTAATGTCCCCGGAGCTTCTACGATAGTCACCGGAGAACCAATCCGAAGGCTCGATTTCTCTCCGCCGGACGATGGAGTAGCTTCGCACTTGACGAGGGCGAAACGAGCTCTCTGAAACGGAGGGATTAATGACGAGATGTTTGGTTGTTTGTTATTTAAAGGGATTTGGAGCCTGGGGGATGACGAGACCATGGAAGAAGAGAGAGAAGAAGCCATGGACGAAATGAAGCAGACTGGACTGTAGCTTATGTGAAGTCTGTGACCCCCTTCCACTAGAAGATGATGACGGACAGTCTCTTTACTGCATGGACAATGGTATTTTGGTAAATGCAAGAAATAGAAGCAGATCCATGGAGACGCACAAAAACCTATTTACTAAAGATTTTTTAACTAGTTTAATCGGTTTTCTTTATAAGGAAACAGTAATTAGAGTCTGATCACAGAAAAGAAAAGAGAGAAAAAGTAATTTTACAGAGAATCATTGAGATAAAATAAAATACGAGAGAAATTAATTAATAAATTTTCTCTTACAAAATGATGAATTAGGGAGAAAAGAAAAAAAATGAAATAAAAATATTTGAGAGAAAATCTTAATCATCAAAATTTTAAATTTTATTAATTTTATTTCTTTTTTTATTTTCCAAATGTATCCAAACAAGAAAAAATATATTTTTCTTCCATTTTCTCCTTCATTTTCCATGGGATGCAGAAAGGTACAAGGGCTCTTCTTCAGTCAACACCACTAAAAACGTTTTTTGTTTGACCAAAATTTTCTAACATTTGTTCTGTTCTTAGGAATGGAAATATTTTTTTTTTGCTTTTCAAAAATGTTAAAAAAAATTGAGTTTCTATTACTCTAATAAGAAACTATAGTAAAAACAAATCAAGAGGCATTATAATCAATTTTGATCACTTACTTCTCATTAAACCTTATTTTTATTATTTATAAAAAAAATTATATTTAGTGTTAACACAATCACCATAACTAATTTTTCTGTTATTTTCTATGGAGGGACAAATGTAAGAAAATCGATCAAATACAAACACAAAGATAAAAAGATTAAAAAAATAAGAGTGATCTGATTATATGTTTTGATTTTTTAACAGATCAATCAAAGGTTGTTATTTTACCCAATTACTTAGGGGTGTTAGTCCAACATGAAGTGAGATGAATTATTCCCGTATTTTTATCATTAGATTAAGGGGTTAATGTACAATAAATTACATTTTAAGTAAATCATGTCAATTCATTCACTCAGGTAATTTGGATTCCAAACCCCCATCACCCCCACCCCCCCTTATCTCTTCTCCCTCCTCCCCCTCCGTAGGCCTTCCTCCCTCTTGACCTCCGTCGGGTAATTTGGATTCCAACCTGTTTTGTGAATCAAACGAAGTATGTGGGACGCATGTGTTGCTCCTTCCTCTCCTTCTCGACCTCTGTCACTGAGCACGGCATGCCAAGCCTCTACGCAGGGCCTCTCGGCCTCCCGACTTCTCTTCTGTCTTGACCTCCCTCTCGGCATACCATCGAAGCACCTTAGTCTGCCGCCGCTGAGGAAGATGATGCGCGCCGAGGAAGACAATGGTTTAATTTTTTCTTAATTTAAGGAAAAACTAAGCCGTCGTAATAAGAATAATAATTTATATTTTTTATTTAATATTTTTTTATAATTACTATATTAAATTAGTGATTTAATAGTCATAATTAAAATATTTTTAAAATAAATATTTGATAAATTCTGTGGGTTTAACTATCCCATTGCTATAATTAATTAAACCAATGGTTTTAAATTTTGGGACAATATATTATTAATTAGTAATACATAAAAATATATATTATGTTATTGGTAAATATATATATATATATATATATATATTATTTTATTATTATTGTATTAAATTAGTGGTTTTTAATGTTAAAACATATATTATGTTATTAAAAAATAATTTATTTATTTATTATATTCACTTATGTTTTTTTAATAATTTATTCTAGTCACACATAATTATTGTATTAATTTATAATAAACTATAATAATTAATTAATATAATATAGTTATTCATTAATTAGGAAATTAATATATTCTAATACTATACGTTAAATCACTTATAAGTATAATAATCATATTTATTTTGGTTAATTATCTGTTTAGGTATATGTTATATTTAAATATATTATAAAAGGTAATCATTCTCTTGTTTAAATCATACTTTTCATTTGGGGACACTAACACTGGAATCTATTTTCCAGTGCATTGGAACTCGTCTACACTAACACCCAAGGATGAGTTGAAATCAAATCAATTCATTTAAGATGAATTGAATTATTCACTTCATTTCAAGTTCATTGTCGACTAACCCACCCCGTAGTCTTTACCACTTTACCTTTGCCTAAAACTTGCAATTATATGTTCAAGAAATAACAAAAAATAATTAAATATTTTCTAAAATCTATAAAGCAACATTAATATAAATTATATTAATTATAAACCCATAAGTCAAAACCATAAAATATTAAATAACATATAATTAACTAATATTTGGTCATATGAGTTCAAGAACAAAAACACTTAATTACATTACATTTATTTTAAAAAAAAAAAAAAAACCTTATGAGGATCTTGCATAGTCTTAATAGTTCTTTTCTTCTAGGATAAACTCTCTTGTTGATACATGGAGTAACTGATAATTCACAAGAACATTTTGTAGTCTTAGTAAGACGAAGAGGATCAACGCTTTACCCAAAAACCTAGACGAAGTACAAAATGGAAAATAAATGATTATAGGATTGTTACGCAAAAAAAAATTCCTTTACAATTGAGGTGAGGAACCTCCTTTCTATATCCAATTATAATGGGAACTTATAAACCAGCCATATTTTTATTCGCCAAGGTATTTTAGGATTTAGGGTTTAAGGTTCAAGGTTTAGGGTTTATGGTTATTGAACATCCAATGTTTTTTTCTTATTTAAAAGTAATATTATATAACATTTTTGAAATCCTCTTGCATACAAAATTATTAAGCAAAATAATTAACTTACTATTAATTTATGAACAAAAGAGGGGATATTAAGTAAATAAAAAGAAATTTCTTTTTTTAATTTTACACATCAAAAATTTAAATATTGGAAAAAGCTATCCGTTCTGAGCTGTTCATTCCTCGAGATTCAAGGACCTGAAATGCTTCCCATCCAAGAGATAAGTCCCAATCTTCAAACGAACCGCCCACACATCCTTGGGCTTCCTTGCCATTATCCTACAAAAATCTCCATTTCCAACCAGTAAACAGATGCTCATTTCTTTGCTTTTTATTTTTTTTGTCCAAATCTATTACCCTCCATGAACCTTCTGCTAAACTTCAGTTTACTCCAGCTAAAACCAGAGAATCTACCTATCGATATATACGGTAAGAAGAAAGAGAAAGAAAGAGAAGAATACCTGCCTACGTCCCCTGCCTTGACTTCTCCAGAATTGACTCTCAGAGAAGGCATGGAATCGGCAGTCTTTAATGTCCCCGGAGCTTCTACGATAATCACCGGAGAACCAATCCGAAGGCTCGATTTCTCTCCGCCGGACGACGGAGTAGCTTCGCACTTGACGAGGGCGAAACGAGCTCTCTGAAACGGAGGGATTAATGACGAGATGTTCGGTCGTTTGTTTTTGAAAGGGATTTGGAGCCTGGGGGATGACGAGACCATGGAAGAAGAGAGAGAAGAAGCCATGGACGAAATGAAGCAGACTGGACTGTAGCTTATGTGAAGTCTGTGACTCCCTTCCACTAGAAGATGATCATGGACAGTCTCTTACTGCATGGACAAGGGTATCTTGGTAAATATACACACATAAACCTGTTTACTTTGGACTATATATTCAATTTACGACAAAAAAAATTAATATAGGTAAATATACCTCAATTGACAGTTAAATACCCAGCTTTTATTTAGCACCCAATTTATAATAATATCATTTATTTAATTATATATACAATAATATGATTATCTTTATTTTTTATTAAATTTTCATAAAAATAAGAAGAAAAAAGTCAATTGGAATTTGATCATGAATGCTAGGATAAAAGATAAATGCAGGATAAGAAGTAATTAAAATTAAAATTATTTTATTTACATTTATTATTAAATTAAAGATAGGTTATACCAATGTCCAAATTTCCGCCATTAACAGGGAAGGGTGGAGCAAGTCCTATTAACCAGTATTTGATCTTACTTTTATGATATAATAGTTAAAAAAAGAAAAGAACTGTGAATAATTCAAATCGCCTGTGAATTGATGACTGTAAATACAACCCTATCAGTTTATGCACTCTCACGGAACTCATTTTCATTTTTCTGAGTTCACAGAGACAGCAAAATCATGAGGGAAGCCAAAAAAAAAAAACTTTACAACATTACATGATTTGAGGGGTTATAATATGCCGTAGGGGAAACACTGTAACCTACTCCACGTTTGTTGATCTATGGTAGCCATTCTGTCATTTCTTTGTATAAGAGAGATATGGGTCTTGAGCAAGGGTTAGAACATCAGGTCTCTCCGCTTGGTCATAGGTCAAGCAGCGGCGAATTAGATCCTGCAATTTAAGAGAAAAGAGAAGAGCAGTGTTACTGCAACAAGTTGATATTGTTTTTCTTTTTCTCCCAAAAATGTGCATGGAATTGCCATCTCTGTTTAAGAAGCAAAATAATCAAATGGATGGAGACGGTATAGCAGATTTTCTGAAACCAGCAGTAACTAAAAATCATGGTGCAGGGAGTGAAGCAGGGATCAGACAACTTCTCAATTGCCATTCTCTAATAATCAAAATAAATAAAATAATATCAGAACATTTCTAGTCCCGGCAACGCCTAGGACGGAAAAGCCAGCCACACCAGGAGTACAGTGAATGGAATGTTTCGATTTCAACTCGGGTATAATGCAGAGCATTAAGAATCGATTTCCTCCCATCGAAAAAAAAAACAAAAAAGAGAGAAGTAAGGCACTTTGACAAATTTAAGCTTTAACAAAGAGGCTAAACAATCCGCATGAAACTATCATTTTGTTTAGAAAAAAGAAAAATGCATACAACAGCATTGTTAAGCAGGGTTAGCTGTATGTCAGTAAACGTGAAATTTGGAAGTAAACCTGTGCAGTGTATCAGCAGATACAGGCCAACATCTGCCTTACACCAACCAAACCATACTGGATTAATAAGGTAGCCAATTCCAGCAAACTGAACCATGATTTTAGGACACAGTCAGAAAAACTCACTCTTGCCTCGTTGGAAACTGCAGGTTTTGGAGGGAACTCCACCTTTCGAGCTTTAATGATGGTGTCCTCACGAAGTATGCGTTCCTGGGTCTGGTCATGCCCAAAAGGGCGTTTACCAAAAAGCATTTGATAAAGCAGAACACCAGCTGACCAAACATCAACCTGGCTCACAATACATAAGCATCAAGCACCCCTTTTTTTTTTTTTTTTTGAGTGTTCATCAAGAACCACCTTTTAAGTAGAAAAAAAAAAACAGAGAAAGGAGAACTTTAAAGACTTAATACCCAATTCCAGCATTTAACATCAACGAATGCCCAAGCTAGTTGAATTTCGCATGCAATGTTGTACTTTAAAGACTTAATATCCAATTCAAGGATTTAACATCACTAAAGCCCCAATCTAGTGTAATTTATTATGTCATGCTAAAACAACATTTCGAGTGTTGTTTCAAGTTTTAAGCGTATAAGAAATTGATGAACCACTTCTCATTGATAATTATTCTCTCCCATTAATTGTTGGGGGGGAAGTCTTGTCATCATCTCTTAGGCCAAACAGTGGCTGATCCCTGTGGAGATTTTAGAGGCATTTTTTTTTTCCAAATTGCCAATCTGGTTATCTTGATTCAGGTATCTCAGAGCATGTTTGCTGGTAAGCAAAATTTGTTGGCCGATTTCCTTGCCAAGGCAGGAGCTTGGCACCAACATCTTGAAGTTAATGGGAATTCCATATTGTAATCTTTTTTTTCTTATTTGCTTTCTTTTGTTACTTCTTCATTTTTCGCTTAATTTGCCATTCGAAAAAAATCTCAAGATAATGAGATTTTTAAAACTACTTACTTTGGATGATATCCAAGGTGTCCTGTTTAATTCAAAGCATTCTGGTGGCAAATACCTGAAGAACATGAAGGGAATGATTGTGAGGACACGTGCAAAATAAGAATGATAAAGTTATCAGGACACACAATTCTCTCTTTTCAAAAAGAGAATGATGAGGAAACGCACTTTAAAAACAGGAAAGTTGTAAAGTTCAACTGGAAACGAAGTTAATGAAACAAAGAACAAAAACACTAGAAGACAACATCAGAGAAAATAAAGACCTTTAAAGTCAAAAACAAAAAAAAGTAACCACGACCAAAAGAAGACACTCACCAATAAGTTCCAGCTCCCTGTGACGTTAGTTCCAGGCCTTGGGATCCAACATCATCTTCGACAATCTTGCTGAGACCAAAATCAGTCACTTTCGCAACACCAACCTCATCAAAGAGCACATTTCCAGGTTTCAAATCATAGTGAATAATCTTCTGAGGTCTCTTATTCAGGTATACAAGACCCTGAAATATTTGGACTATTATAATTCTGGCTTCTCTCTCAAGCAAAAAAGGTGTTGATTTAAGAACAGCATCCAGATCTTTTCCTATTGAACAAAGTAAGGGAGAAGTCATGAACAAAGTCCAACTTCATAAAATCATCGCAAGAATGGTAGCTAGTTGTTTTGTCATGAAAGTGATCTACTGCACGCACTAAACTTGTAAAACACAAACAGCAAAATAAATTGAAAAGGGAAGCTCTGTATTGTTCATGTTTGTACAAGCACATCATCAAAACTGAGCCTTTCCAAAACAGATACTCCAGGGAAGTTTGAATCTTTTGGTGTTCTCCTAAACAATTAATATAATACCTTCAGTACACAAAAAGGTGATACCCAGTTAAGTCACAGAACAATATTTGAGACTCTAGAACAGAAAATCCCTCATATATTTACAGCACTCAGAAAATGGTACAAATAATTCCAAAAAATAATGCACATGTAAGCCTTTGGTAGAACACATGATCAGAACATGCTGACTACTTTCAGAGAGTTTTTTTTTTCTCTCAACCACTGTAGACAATATTAAACAAGTGAGTGAAATGGTCCTAGAGTACCCATTCTAAGTAACTCAGAGCATAAGAAGCCAACTAGTGAAGGGATACGCATAGGAGATAGAAAATGTAGGTGTATGGCACTTTTTGCAAGGTACTTTTAGATATAAGTAAAGGTAACAATAAATTAAAATAATAGTTATTAAGACTGCTCCAAGAAGAGAGGGAAATGTCACAGAAACAATCAGCATGATGGTCATGGATGCTAATTTGTATCCTCCTTGCCTTCAGGCCTCAATAAAAATTGCCTTTGTCAATAGAAAAGAAAAAAAAAAGGAAAATCATAATGATACCACTGCAGTACTCTAACACAGTGCAGAAAGTGTTCTGATCAATCTCAAAGGTGTCCCATAGCCGCACAATGTGATGATGCACCAAACTCTTATGGATGTTGTACTCCCGAATTGCATGGCGTGTATAACTCTGCTTCTTCTCTTCACTCCATTGAGCATTTAAGCCATGAAGCTTACATGCCACATATCTATTCTCTACCAAGTCATAAGCCTGCTTGAAAATGCTTGTCAGATTAATTGCAAATGCATATAGAAGCAAAATATTTGTTTCAATGCAAACAACAAGGCAATGAATAGAATGTAATCCACTTGTTGAACCACTAGTTTTGGCCCCATTGTTCTTTTAGGCTTGAAGATCAAGATGGGAAACCACATCATGCACATAAACATTCAGGGACAATGAGAACAAATAAATTAGTCAAATATGATTTCGTTGACTAATCAGGGGTGAGTAGTCAAATACAATCAATCAGTTTTTCCTTATCAAATTCAAAATTCCAATAGCCTTTCCAAAAGAACATAGTAACCAATACAATTCCACCAGGGGCCTCCCTCAACAGAGCCAAGGGCAAGCCGATTAAAGCCTGCCCTGCCAACCCCTGATGCAGTACATTACAATGTAGAAGATCTAGCTGAGGAATATCAAGGACAAGAGATCACCCCCAAAGCCATTAATATTTACGGAAGAAGGAAGAAAAAGTTGAAGTAAAAAGACTTGAAGTCCTATTATAGAACAAGTTCCAAGAATAGAAAATCCTAAATTAGAGAGTTTCTCTAAATTGCACTTTCCGATTTCAAGCTTGCTCAAATTACAAGTAACTGGCAGCTTTTTTTTTATATTATGGAAATTGTTTCTATTACCTCTTGTACTTGGTCCCATGTTTTTAGATACGCCAATTCGGCTGCTGATTTATGTGCCAAATTGGGTCCCTCCCTACAATCTCTAGTTGTTAGGGGAGGCCTCCCTTGATGTACTCTTTTGCTTTCCTTCGTAATAAAATCATCATCATTTCAAAAAAAAAAAAATACACAAGTAACTGGCTATTCCTTGAATCCTTGCTAAAATCTACATCACCCACACTCTAGAGAAAGCATCAACTTGTTATTCCTTGAATCTAAACGACTGTGTTGCATTACCTTCCTCCCCTCCTACTAAAGGCTGTAACACTAAAGGTAATCTTCATGGTTGTGCCTAGGGCAGCCCTGGCCATGCTTGATTTGGTGGAATATTGAGCAACTATGAAGGGAACTCAATTCCCACCAGTGTTGGCTCATTGGAGGGTCTTGGATTCCCTTGCTGTTGAGACCCATGGCCTGCTCCAATGCATTACACTAGCAAAAGAATTGCCAACTTCCCTTTCAAGATAAAAGGAGCCTCCAAATTCGTTATTAACTGGTGCAAAATGAGAGCCAACCCGCCTTGGAGGTTTTTAGTTCAAATGGATGAAGTTTATTATCTGACTCAAGCTCTGAACATCACATGGTCTCAGACCTCAGGTTCACGAATGGTCCTGCTGAGACTCATGAATGATGGAAAGTCCTCACAAGTTTTGATTATATGGTGCTTCTAATCTGTGAAGGCTTTGCCTCTTGCTGTCCTGTAAGTTTTCTCTATTTACTGCTATCAAGCTATGCAACGCTCCTCTTGTGGCGAGCAGCCTCTGTGTTCCCTCACTTGAATAAAATTCTAGCCACTATTTCCCAAAAAAAAAAAAAAAATGGCTACATTATTCTTTCTGCCCAAAGAAAGCCATTGTTTTAATCAAAATGTGCTCAAGAATAGAATCAATGCATTCACCATTTTTTCATAATTTTCACTGTAAAATTAGAAAGAAATAGGATAGAATTGGGACAGGCAATCATCACCAGCCACCCCAGAGCATGTAAGAACTTGAAAACATTCAGAAATTACACTTTGACAGATTGGAGTATAAAACAAAGGCTAACCTTGTACACCTCACTAAATCCTCCCTTCCCAAGAAGATTTAATAGCGCATATCGGTGATTCAGGACCTGAAAGTTGTTGAACCTTGATCCATCCTCGTCACGTATACGCTTCATTTCACGTATTAACCTTCCCTTCTCCAGCTCATATCGGTCCCTTTCTCGGAATGCCATTTCTTCCTCCTAAAGTGATCCAGAAGTGATAATATGTCACTTCAAAACATCAGTTTCTAGCTCTAAAACAGACAAATCAACAAAATGTAAAACACTTTTTTTTACTGCAAGAAATTTCCAGAAAACATATGACGAATTAGAAGAGGAGCTATCCCCAACAAGAAATTGTTGACATGATCAATCATAAGACTGAAGCTTACACGTTTAATGCTCGCTAACCGTGCTTTGTATATCTCATACTGAATTAAGCAATCTTCCTCTGATATTACTGTTTCGGAGTCAACCCCATCACTCTTGTCTGCAAGTTAAATAAACAACTGGTGAGAATCATTACATTGTAGACTCTTGTCAATTTAAAAAAAAAAAATTAACGGTTATAGTTTTGAAAGTGTATAAAGGAGAGAGCATAGGAAAGCGCTGTTGGATTCTGTAACAATAAGTTGATTAGGATAGGAAAGAGCTATTTTCTGTTAGATTTTTTAATGGCTGCAGACAAATTGTCTTTTCGTCAGTACTTGCTGCCAAAATTACTTGGCAATTAGAAAATTTCAAAATCAGGCTATGAAGGAATTCGGGAAAGCTATCTTTGCAGTGCGAAGAAGACTAGGAAGATGGCGCTATCTGAGGGAGAATTTGACCATCCATGTAATTCAGTTTTGGGCCTGTGGTACAGTTTACAAATAACATTGAGGCCACCTTCCACTCCTGTGATGAAAAGATTTTTTCTAGATAACAGGGTGTGATCTCTAGAAGAGAAGTCACCCAATAGTTATGGAAAATGCTTTTCGGATGCCTCCTAACCAGTGCCTTAAGACAAATTCTAATGGCTCCACTTTGCATGAGGAGAATGTAGCTTCAGACACAGGCTTTTAATTAGAGATAGACATGGACTCCTTTTGACTTGTGAGACAGTTCTTTTACAAACACTCTCAGATAATCTTGCAGAAGCACAGGCATAAAGATGTTGGCTATATGCTTGGATTTTTAATGCTCAGCAGGTCACTTTAAATGGAGATTATCAGCTCATAGAATTTTAACTGTCAACAAAGAATGGACTCACCACTTTGTCGTTTCTTCAGTGACTTCCGATGCCTCTCGATACCCTCTCTTGTTTCCAACAAATATTTCTATGAACAAAACAAGGTTTAAAGTCATACCTCATCCTAAAGAATTTCATAAACAAGGGTAAAGGAAAACCACATGATATATTAGAAGTTCACTAGGAAAGTGAAAGGATATTGTAGATTAGACCTAATTCATTCTGGAGCCATTTGAGTTACTTGGAAGCTTCCTCCTAGGCAATATAAACTAATTTTCTAGTTCTTTGCTCCGCATTCATGGCAACAAGCTTAATGGCTAGGTAAGAAATTATGCAACTTAACGATAAAGTGTAGAGTGACTAAACAGCAACAATCATGAAAATAGAAAGTAAAACCAACATACAAGATGAGCATTAAGATCTTTTAGAGCTTGCCCATCCTCCCATGTCTCATTTAGCATTGTTCCAACTCTGCAATTCAAATGAGAGAAAATTGAACAAATAAGAAATATAATTAAATAGACAACATCTGCCATAAAAGAACCAAACAAACACCACAAAGAAATCAGCAGTTAATTGCAGAAAGAATGCAGCCAAATTCTAAAACCAACAGCAAATCTGAAGAAGGAATAATTGCACTTCAATTGGAATAATAGAACTTGAGCAAACAGATAATTGGATGAGATAAATCAGACTGATAATCAATTCCACAAACAGTAACTATTTGTGATGACTATAAAAATAGATAAAGATCGTCTGATTAGTCAAGGGGAAATCCAGATCCCACAGGGGGGGGAGTCCTACATGACAATGCAGGTACGATCCTTCATGTTTACTCTGTTCCATTTGGGCTTAGTGAGCTTCATGCACTTCTTCATGGCCTTCAGGCACTTTATCAGAATTTCTCTTGTCCATTAATGGTGAAAGGTGATTCAGTGATCATAATCAGATAGTTCTCTTTGGATTTCACACCCCTGTGGGTATCCCATTATGATGAGATCCGTGATACATGTAGCTCTTTAGATGTTATGTGGTCTCATGTTGTTCACAGTCCCAATCGTATAGCGTATTCATAGGACTGGAGTTACTGTTCGTCAACTAGTTGAGAGTAACTCATTTCCGATTGACGTAACCCGATATTTTGGATAGACATTCTTGTTTTCTGTCCCTTTTGTAATTTCTGTATATTCCTTTTTTAATGAAGTTCCACTTTCTATTATTTAAAAAAACAACTCACGTATAGTTGGGTAACAAAGGATCATAAAGCAAACTCAAGTTGCAACTGCTAGTAAATGTTTGTGTATGTGTGAGCAAGATGGATTGGCAGCATTTACACCCTTTTTTTTTGGTAAATAGGAGCATTTATAGTGACAAAATATAACTTACAATTTGACAATATATTCTCAAACTTTAACATCACATCCACCAGCAAATGACAGATTAAGATTTTTTAAAAGTTGAGTTTTAAATTTTTTAATTTTGTTAATATTGAACAGTTGTCAAAACATTTTTTTTTTCAAGGAGCCTATCAAACGCTATATCACTAGACAATGCCATAATCATATGGTTTAGTCTGAACAACACGATAATGATTTAGAATTGATGGAGATGTTACATTAAATAATATAAAAACTTTGATGAAGTATTAACGTTTATTTTATAAACATTAAAAATAACAGAAGACAACAATCTACTTAAAAAAAGGGAGGACACCGATAACAACAAAGGATAGAGATGGATAAATAAGATCACTACCTGACTACCCCAACATTCCCTAGCCTCAAGGAATCCTGACGAACCTTTAACCTTGCCTCTTGCCTCTCCGACTTAGAGACAGAAATAAGTAAATCAGATAATACCTTAAGCCGCTGCAAAGCAAACCAATCATTACAAAAAATAAAATCTCAGTATCTATAAATTTTTTACAACTCCAATGAACTAAGTTTACATTTATAAAGCCAAGAAGATTTTAAGAACAAGACAGAATTAACCTTAGGCTTCATCTGCTGCTCATATTCCTTGATGTCTCTCAATTCCTATCAAATGAAGAGGGGTGAGAACAAAGATAAACAGTACATTTCTAAGACACTACTTTTGGGAAACCATCTTACCAATTGGAAGATGAATGCACAACCACTACCTTTTCTAACTCACGGCAGAGCTGTTGATGCTCAGAATCTTCTTTACGTGCTTTACTCAGCTCATCTTCTAAAGATGCTACTCTTCCACGCAATGATGATATCTCCTCCTGGTAAATAATAGTTGCCTCAACTCTTGTTCTTTCTTATACTTTCTTATTTTGCATGTAAAATCAGGAATACCTTATTGTTTTTCTTTTCTTTTTTTCAGCATTTTGCAACTACTGTCAAGTATTCAATGACTACATAACTGAGAAAGCTGAAAAGACAGAGTTGAATGGAGACCACTTTAAGAGGGTCTGTACGGATAGAGAAAACTGTTACATCAACGACATACAAATTCCCACGTTAAAGGGAAAGAATAACATTCACTTGTGAAAAAACTGAGTTTAGCACTTTTTAGTGTCTTTGTACCTATTTTTTGCACATTTACAGATTTCTCACAAACAAAAAACTGCTACAAAGAAGTTTAAGTGACTTTCTTCCTATCCAACTTCAAAGAAAGGGTTTCGAGAAGTGAAAACACTCTTTACTGCCCTTAGGATTATCTTTTTATGTTTCTATTAGTTTTTATTTTCCTTATAGAAAGGATTGGACAACTCAGCATAGTAGTAGTTACCAGTAAAGAAGCTCTCTCATCCTTTCCAAAGTTCTCCTTGTGCCAGTTCTCCTGAAACAAAAAAAACAGTTATCACAAATCATAGGTCAAAGGCAGTACATTCTACTTTAGACAGCCAAGCCATTCTGCTGCAAGCATGGCAGATTTGCTTTCTTGATTATGATTGATCATTTTCGTTGCATAAAGAGCTCTTTGAAAGGCTGTGAATATAAGATTTTGTGTGGTATATATCATTTTTGCTACTGCCACTTTTGGCAATTGAAGACACTTCCACTTCAAATAAATAAACCGATGGTGAACAGATATCTCAAGGATTAATAATGATGTATCCTTCTGCAAATGTTTAGTACACACATGCTAGCATTTTTCTTGACCATGGATAAATATCAAGCATATTTCTTTCAACAACAACAACAAAAAAAAACTAGCATACACGGCTATGATATCTTCTCATAGAATGAAGTGACACCATTGTGATAATGAACCATGAAGCTGTAAATTGAAGTTTTGTCCAGAAAACAGATACACAAGAGTTATATTTTCAAGAGGTGGGTTGGGAACCTAAAAAGGTATTATATCAAGAAAGAGAATAGGGGGAAGGTACAGGAATGTTGGCTCAGAGCATTAAAAAAACAGAAGTCAAGTTTGGTTTAGATTTTGCACTCCCATTAGCAATATTCAGGGAAGAGGAAGACTTATCCTATGAAAAAACAAAAAAAATGAATAACAAATAATGAATGACAATCATCATTAATCATCTCAAGATGGTAAATGCTATAAATCAAAAGTGAGACTAACTGTGGAATACATAGTAGATACCACTTTTGAATTGCAAATTGCTTTGCATTAAATAACAAAGAATACAAAAGAAAGCCCCTTACAAATATTAAGTAGACTTCCAAATTTTTCTAGCATTTAGGAATTTCTTATTTTGTGGGAGGGGGGAAGAGATCTTCAATAACTTCAGTAAAATTACACATAAGCACTTGGTGTTTCTGTGATACTTGTTAAGTTGGGTCCAAGGTCCATCCCAAAATGACTAGCCAACTTTGGAAACCTCTTTCTTAACTTATAAACTCAAGATCTTTGTACTCACTAATCCATGTGGGACTATTCCTTAACACTCCCCCTCACGTGTAGACCCTCTTTTGTGGCTCTACAAGCGGATAATTTAGGAGTAGGCAGTTTTAGATGTAGGCCTTCTTTTGTGGCTCTACAAGCGGATAATTTAGGAGTAGGTAGTTTTAGATGTAGGCCTTCTTTTGTGGCTCTACAAGTGGATATTTTTGGTGTAGGCCCTCTTTTGTAGTTCTAAAAGTAGATAGTTTTTAGGTGCAGGCCCACATATGAGTACTTGCT
Source organism: Aristolochia californica (assembly GCF_029961685.1). NCBI lineage: Eukaryota > Viridiplantae > Streptophyta > Magnoliopsida > Piperales > Aristolochiaceae > Aristolochia > Aristolochia californica. The sequence continues at coordinate 516,234 of NW_027181804.1, read as the reverse complement.
CTGATACCATGTTAAGTTGGGTCCAAGGCTCTTGCAGTATAGCTTTTTCATATGTTAAGTTGGGTCCAAGGCCCATCCCAAAATGACTAGCCAACTTAGGAAACCTCTTTCCCAACTTATAAACTCAAGATCTTTGTACTCACTAATCCATGTGGGACTATTCCTTAACAATACTTAAAGAGTCAGTAACTCTACAGTGTTCCTTTGTAGACTTACATAGGTTGTTAGCCATTTTAAGACGGATGTGCCCAGTGGCCCATCTTGAACAGTTTTCAACTGTGACAATTGTAAATCCAAGAGATCTCAAGCCATAACAGATACACCTACCCCTCTAGCACATCTAAGCAAAATAGAAGAGACAAACATACTAAGTAGATTTGGCACAGACCGAGCTTTGACCTAGCTCTAATACTATGATAATTTGGACTAGGCCCATCCCAAAATGATTAGCCACCTCAACAAGCCTATCACCCAATTCATAAACACAAAAAAATCCAAAGCCATAAAAAGGAGGGAGTTATTCGAATAAAAAGAAATGTAAACCTGACTCAACACTAATCCTCTTGCGAGAGTCAGGATCCACTAGGGCTGACAATGGTGGCAACATCTTATGATAAAGTTTAGTCATGATCACAAAAGCTTCATACGACATCCAGCAATTCCCAATATATCCCAAGAAGACTTGTCCATCGTCAGGCTCTTTTTTCAATGAATAATAAAGCTACTAGTTTGTTTAGCACTTACCACTATTCTTTTACTTTTTGACAAACCTAATGTTAGTGAAATTGACCATTTTATATAATCCAAGTCAGTAACACAAGGATCTAATAGTTCGATTGAGGCCAACCAGCATAACTGATATTACTGATGATTCCAACAGATAAGATGAACACGTTGCATGTTGGAGCATTTACTTGATTCACTTTTTAGATATAAGAGAAGAGAGAAAATGGAGAAAAAAACACAAAAAACAAACAGCAAAACAACTGAAAACATTGTAGCATACAAAAGCTAATTCCATGTCATTATATTGGTAGGACCATCCAAAGGTTTACGAAAAGGATCTTGCTAATAACATCAATCATGTCTCAAATTTTAAGCTATAGCCTCACTTTCTCCAGATCATCATACAAGCCCTATTTCCAAGACAAATTATTCAAAACAAAAATATAAAATAACTAAGGACCAAATGAACTCACTTGACTATGTACACAGTGGTTCATAACCGGTTGTGCCTCTGAAACAATCTAAAACAAAATTAACAGCATGAGAAGTCGGAGCTGGAACTACAAAAGATACCACAGAAATGAAGATTGAAATCTAAAGCTTTGCCAATTTATGAAGTATAAATAGTTATGTACCTTATCCTGTGAATTTTCCATCTGAGAAGTAGAAGATGAAAATGTAGAAGAACCTAGACTACGTGACTGATCATTAGCTCTTGAACCACGCCCCCTTCCTGTTGCAGTACGACCCCGGCCACGTCCTTGTCTTTTCCTGTTCACATCATCCAAACCACTTCTCACACTTGCAGATTCTGTGGGCTTTGCCTTTCTATCCACTAATTCCTGGTTCCATTTACTCACTATCAGTGCACTATTTTGAGAAATCAACAGCTGATATGGCATTAACTATAGCTGTATTTGACACTATTAGAAATTATTTAATAAAAAATTATGCACAACTTCCTAGATCACGACTGTCCTAATTCGTGAAATGGCCAAATGCTATTTGCACTCCACCACCATCATGATTTTGCATATTCACAAGAACCCTCATTGCACTTGGGTAAGAATAGTTTTTTGCTCCTCTACGGCATTGTTTTTCTTTTTTTTAAATATTGGTTGACTTTGTTGCTTGAAAAAAAGTATAAAAGGGATACTAACCTCAAGATACAGACAGAAAGGAGTTTCCAACCACAAGGGAGTGGCAAGAAACTCCTCCACAGCTTTAAATCCAACCTCTTTTTCAAAATATATAAACTAGCTACTCATCACCCCACCAAAACATTTGTACAGCATACACAAGTAAATAAAATGCTAAATGAAATCTATGTACCTCTGATTGTTGAGCAGCTGTTCCATGGTCATCATCCTCAAGCCTTGGGCGTTTCTGAACGTTCGGTCGTATCAAAAATTCCTCCCCAGTCTATAGCCAAGAATTACCACCATAAGTTAGAGAAAGAGAGAAAGAGAGAGCTTACACTTCGATAACTAGGACTCCCTCCTAGACACATAAAAAATGTCCAAACTCAGAATGTTTTTTAAATATGATATTTCGTTACAAGAGAGAGAAAAACAAAAAATTACAAACAAAATTACATCAAGACCACATTAGAACAAGGCTAAATGCATACCGAAAGAAGGATCAGAGTATAAATGGAGCTCAATACAAAACATAAAAATATTCATTCGATATCACTTTTTAGTTAGGTTTGTATCTCTCTCTCTCAGTAATATATTTCACACTTTTCCTCAAAAAAAAAAAAAAAAATACAAAACATAAACAAAAAAAGAAAACTGCAAAGCTCCCATCAAGATAATTCAAGAGGGAAACAGATTCCCCACTACAAGATGGTCTCAGAAACCCCTACATGCATGCCAATGGATCAACCATTCTATTTGCACCAGACAGAATATGACGCCACTGAGTCTACAAAGGTCTACAGAAATCCCTATTCTCAACATATAAAGCAAGAAAAAAAGTCATTAAGGAATCTTCCCTACAGAAAACCATGAAATAACCATCATAGAGTCACCTTCCACTACAAGGGGGAACAAAAAAAGATTAAGCAAAATTTCTCATCCCCTGAAGGAGGACAGAGTTCAGCCTCCCAAGAATCACAATGCCTAAAAGGCAGAGAAAACATGGATAAATTGCCCCAAATGATTTCCCCACCTCCAGCAGGTCTAAGATTACAGCCATTTGAACTACCATTGGTATTTAATTTAAACCAACCCTTAAGAGGAGGTTGCCATGATATTACCATAGCACAACTAAGGTAAAAAAAGGCAGCAAAATCTTTTCAATGTACCTTCATAAAATTAAGCTAGATAAATACAGAAGAGAGGACTACTTACTGATCCAATTGTGCGTATAGTGAACTACATGCTCCAAAATCCCACCAACTGTACAGGGACCAAATGCAAAAGTCCTATTTTCCTCTCTTTCCACAATATCTAGATGATGGCAGCAAAAGATGTCTGCCACAAAAGGTTCCCTTGTTCTGACAAATGTTTTTTCAAGATCTAGACCATCAGATACGGGAAAGATATGGAAGCAAAAATGGTAGACAAATTTTGCAGCACAACACCAATTCCCAAACTCAACTTGCTAGCAGGATGGAAGTAAGCCCAATTATAACAATAACTTTTGGTTATTATTAATAATATCAAATACCTCAAATAACTCTCTAACACTCTCCATTTTGGCATAGTCAGTTAACTTCCCATTAACCAAACAAACAGGAATGTTTTGTTGTAAGTGTTTCCCTATTGTCGAACAAGAAGTTAGAAAGAAAAATATACATCATACTTTCCAGAATCAGCCTATGGCAGGTCGAGAAACAGGAAAATATGATCTGATAATATTTCCAATTTTCCTTGCAGGACTTTGTAAAGAGAAGACTAAAACGCTACAAAATTTTCCTCTAGGGAAGTAAATTTAAAACTAAAAATTGACTAGAGTACGGAGGCAGAACCTCATGTGCATTCAAGGTCATTGGGAATCATCACAAGTTCGGTCAATCAGAAAACTTTTGAAGAGACTCGAACCCAGAAACACAACCTACCAAGCATTAAACAGCTAAAATTCAATCTTTTAGGACAAAGACACATGAACTACCTTAGAGTGGACTGCTGAGTAATCGGGAAAGCTAGTCGATTAACAATGTAGAATGTAACACCAAAACTGAACAGTAATATAATGGTTCAGCTTAAAATCAAAAGAAAAAAAAAGGAAGGTACACAGCAAAACAGAATGTTTTGGAAAGTAATGGAGCAGGAAAGGAAGCTCACATTGTCATCTGAATCGCTCGAGCTTGAAGGCTGAGGCAAATCCTCGGGAGCGCCGGATTTGGCAGAGGGCGCGGCAGAGGACTGCCAGGCAGGTGCAGAAGAGGAACCTTTCCCCGCCATCCGCGCTTCTAGCTTTGCCAGCTTTGACGGCAGAGACGGGTCGGAACCATTCGAATTAGAAGTAAAATGCAAGAACATTTCTTCGGACATCTTGAATTCCACAAAATCAGCTCATGAGCAACCCCAAAACCCTGGCCAAGATCAGACATACCCTCGTCAGAGAAAATTCATTCACCGTTCCTCGATTCCCAGAGCCAAATTCATTCGGAAATCAAACCTTAACACCTCGACATCGCAGATTGGCAAAGCAAAATATAGTTACGGGTCCGGAAACCGTCAACCCAAAACCTAAAACCAAGAACGGCAGTGTTTGCAGAGACGAGGACGAGGCAAAATGCGCCGCTAGCTAAAATGCGCCGCAGCCATGGCGGCGAGCGCCAGAGGACGTCGTAATGTGATGTGAATGAAGAGAAGCAGTTTAAAAAAATGCGCCACTGCTTTAATTAATCTTCCATTGATTAAAAAACTAAGCAGGAAGCGAGTAAAAGTAGTTACTGTGACGGTGAATTTTTCTGAAGAAAACGAAGATGGTGCTGAATACAGAAACGAATATGGGCTTTCTCTATTTATCTATTTGGGAACAAATTACGAAGTAGAAAAAGGTTCCTTCGATGGGTTTCAATTTGGAGTCTCAATTGTAAAGTGTAAACCCTGAATTCTGAAAGTAGAGGACAAGCGGATGAAACGATGGAAACGGGGTACTGAAGTACCGGGCAGTGATGTCATACGGATGGAAGTTAATCCACTTAAGGTGACAACCACATGGGAAAGAGCGAAAATGGAGAGAAAGAGGAAAAGTCTGAGATTTTAGTGAGGGAGAAGATAAATTTTTCTGGCCAAAGAGCCTGTGGGCTGTACCAGATGGAGACGAAGAGGGGACGAGTCGAAAAAATTGCCCTCGACGTTGCATTTACGTGCTTTCCCGGTGTTTTTTTTTTAAATTTAATCTCACGAACTTCAACCTTGAAATATGATATGTTCTAGAGATTAAACTGGTTCTCCGACTCGGGATCTTCATTTTCTGAGCCGTTTCGCCCGGACCCGATTCAACCCAGCAAAGTCGTATCCACCTGACCACCTGTGTGGTCCTAAATCCGAGTCAACTAAACAGCAATTGTAAGCTAACTCGGTGAGTTAGAAAAACCCCCATGACTAAACTCGGTGATTTAAACTAATAAGTAATACCTACCTATCTTAAAAATAACTACTTCTTTTTTAATATGTTTATGAAAATATTATTTGGCCCAAGACAGATTAAGCATTTGAACCGGATTTAATCGGACCACCTATCTTCTAGGTCTTATAATATAGCAATCAAGGAATTAGAGAAAACCCGATTGATTAACCAGATTTTGACAAAAACCTAATTGACCCAGCCGAGTTAGCTAGAGTATTCTCTAGTTTGACCAACAAGGCCATTTACATTTGGTCACATGGGAGCCCTCTTCTCCACCATTACACAAAAGCTCTCCATGATCTAGAAGAAGGCGAATGATTCGCCTTGCCCCTCCTTTTAACTGCCCCAATAATGGTCTCTAATAAGGAGGCCAACTGCCTTATGAACCGCACCATTTGGACCATCACACCTAGTTTAAAGCTAGCATGTTGATTGAGGGATGGAGCTCTGCCTCTTACAAAGATAATGTATGTTCAAATGTCTCACAATATGGACTAGTCTAGTTCACTTCTCCTAATACATGTGCGTGTTACATACATTTTAGCTGCATTTTAGACTTAGGGGGGGGGTTAGTCCACTAATCAAATATTGGCTCGTGCGCGCTTATACCATTTTACCCCCCATTGCCAATTTATTTATTTATTTATATTAAGACAAAAAAAAATTAAATCATATTAATAACGTCATCTCAACCCGAAACGGCCCCAAACACCTGGTCGATTCCGCTGCCCAAATATCGACTTATCCGGTGATAGGCCCAATGTGCCGTAGGCCGAACGAAAGTTGATGGCGACATCGTAGCTGAAATATGATTTCTTCTATCTGAAAAAAGGGTAATTTGGCGATTTCCTACCACTTGGGAAGGTCCCGGAAGTGTCAGACCGTCAACCGGCAGAGACTTGGTATTTGAGGGATTGGGGCGGGAAAATTCCTGTGCAAGGCCAAAAGAAAGACTGAAAAAACGATGAGATCTAACATTGTTTCCGAGGTAACGAGAATCGAAAATCTCAGCATCCTGCATTTCTTTATGCTAGATCATTTCTTCTTCTTCATCTCTGATCTGAAATGCACGGTTGCTTGTTTCTGTGTTTTCTTGATTACCCTTTCTTGACTGGAGCAAGGCCCTAATTAAGTTTGTTGTTGAACGCGTACCCTGACCTGACGACCTCTTAATCGCGTGTATTCGTAGTTGAATTGTTAATTCATGTGAAATTTTTTGTTGTCAACTGTTGGTGTCTATGTTAGTGGAGCTAAGTCCACTTATGTTATTGTGTCGTGTTTTTTTTGAATTCCTGGAGTCTTGATTGAGTTTGTTATTGCTTTAAAACTCGAACTCGGAGGCTTCGTTTGAATTGTTAAGCTACTAGAGTGGGGAATGGTGTCGGACGGCCATCGGGGCTTAGCTGATTATTCTGCTCAAACGGTACTGCTGTGAAGCTATAGCTAACATGAATAAACTTTCTTGTCTTTCACGTTCCTGTACAATTTGGACTTATGTCTAATGATGTTAGCAGAGCAGATTGAGGAAGCTTTGATGTGGTCAATTTAAATTGCACTCACGGGGGAAGGGCTACAATTGAGTATAAGTGTGTGAAGATTTATTACTGCTTAGCCCTTCATTTGGTATATTACAAGCAATGCATTCTAAAAATAACATAGGTTACAAACTAAATTCTCTAGTCTTTATTTAAAAGAAGCTTGTCTTCAAAATGCAAATTTGGAAAAAAAAGTTTGTTTTCTGGAAAAAATTTATATGACAGCATAAGGAAGTTCAACGATGAGAAGTGCAAATTTAGTAAGTATATCTTTTATACTTGATGCACTTGCAAGCATGTGTATATCTTTTATTATTGGAGTAGAAGAGCAAATACAATTTATTTCCAGTGTACTTTTACATTTGTATTTCATGTCCATCAAAAGAATTTTCCGTTCACACAGTAAGCAAAGCAATTATCACAAATCAGGTAACCCAAAATTCATAAAGTTTGTACTGTTTTATAGCTTGTTGTGTTCGTAAAATGATGGTTTTTAATTGGATCAAGACAGTCCAATCACATCAAAATGAAAACAAAAGTGGGATGGCCAACATCTGGTTGTATCCAAAGGAAGTGATGCTTTGCTTGGAAGAAAGCATAACCTGAACTGAAGCAAATGGATATATGAATCTTGTTCTCTCTTTTTCTAGCTCGTATTGACAAAGTGAGTTTCTATTTTTTATCTTGTCTGGTGTTAGTTGAACAAAACTAATATTTTGTTTAACGAAAATGAGTGCCATTAAAAAACGAACAAAGAAGTTAATAATTGTGCTTTATCGATAAGCTATATGCAGACCTGCATGATTGGAAATGAAATTTGTTTCTGTTGCTTTAAACTTTTTTTCCAATTTTTCTTAGTGCACCTTGATAAAATGGGCAATTATTAATGAGAAACAAAATGGGACTGGTCGATCAACGCGCCAGCTTATCTTGAATACTTATGCTTTCCTGCATGATGGGCAGTGAATTTTTTTTCTATTGTGCTAACTATTTTTGGCAATGTATGACACGCGACAGTTCTCATAATTATACAATTTTTTTAGCAAGAGAATCAATCATACGTCTTGAGACTAGGTCCTAGTTATTTAAGAAAGACCATAATGTCCATTAATAATTAGCCTTGAATTCCGGTCAAGATTTGATGTTTAGAATGAGATTTGCTCTCGAGCTTGATAGTCTTGATCATTAATTATAGCAAATATTTCTTATCATAATCAATAAACTCGCAAGTTCATCATTTCATAAATTATAATATCATGCACTCAATATGCCAGATATAACTTCATATAGCAATTTGACATGCAATATAGAGTAATTAGTTTGAAAACAGAGAGAAGTTAACCTAGTCCCAAAATACAATTCATTTCCTATGAAGGGTGGACAAATATAAATACCTGACATATTTTGCGGTTTGATATGCTCCTAAATTATTTCTGCACCATTTGAACAAAAAGTTGATGCTTCCCAAACAAATTTTGATGGCTTCTTAAACCCTTTCATTGAGTGAAGAGTAAAAATGACTTGAAAAGAAATAAAAAGAGTTTCAGAGAATAAACTGTGTATTTTTGTCAGTTGCAATCAAATGGTTCCCAACATCTTCATTCTGACATATGTTTGAAAACACTAAGAAGTACTTCTAGAGAACATTTGTACCATGGATATGGGGGAACTTGTTGTATCACCATACTGGTTATCAGTTTATTTGAATATATTGCTTTTCTTTGTTTTCTTTTAGGGGTGTCCACGGACACATATGTGAAATCAAGCTAGCAAGTCACGGTATCCAACTTTTTCTTTTTGGATATGTGCCAGAAAGGGGTTTTGTTGAAAATCTTCCCTGTATCTGTTGAATCTTAAACTCTTGAATGGCTGTAATTCAAGTTGTACAAGCCCTAGATGGTGGCAGATTGTCAGCTATGCAGTACCAATCGTTTTGGAGCAGGGGCAGATTTAATGAGAGACGAAAGTAGCAAGAATTGCTTGCTTGCCCAACCAAAATTTTTAGTTTATATTCCTTTTTTAAAAAAAAAATATGAGAACCCTGATATTGGGTTAAAAAGAAATTATAATTGTTGTCCATTTATTTTTCTTTTGAAACTATGAAGCATGAACTCCAGTTTTTACAGAAAATAAGCACATATGTTGTTTAGGTGGTGTCTAACTTTTGGACATTCGTGATAAGTAAGACCTTAATTACTAGGTAATAGTATTTAAGGTCTTACTTATATGATAGACAGTGAATACTTCCACGTGTACGATTGCTTATATGTTGCACTGGCTTATCTATTAGGGACACAGTAAACAATAATTTCCTATGCTATACCTTTGGGTTATCTTCGAGTGTATTGGAGCTCATGTCTTTTTTGTGCTAAATACTCTTATTATTTATGAATTAAATGCTCTTTTATTACTTGGTATTTGATGTGCTTTTCTGTGGTTTCCAGGCAGGATTGCCTACTAGGATAAGTCAATGGTGGGGAGGTGTTCCATTCATTACATCCTCTGTGGTTATTCTATGTGGGCTTGTTTACTTGGTTTGTTTGTTATTTGGATATGACTCCTTCATTGAGATATGCTTCTTGCCCTCTGCCGTGATTTCTCAATTCCAAGGCAAGTTTAATTCATCTTCCATGGATTGATTTTTCTGCCTCATTCTCTCTCTTTTTTTTTTTTTTTGTAAATATTTTAAAAACCTAAGATCCTTGCTTTTAAGTCTTTTACCAAATCTTTTAACTCTGTCAAGTTCTTAAACACCCTTACATTTAATAAGATATATTTTTTTTTCATTTCTCTTTAGCATTAATAAGATGATTTATTTGCAAGCCTTCTTTCTGCGTTAGGATCCCATGGTCTTGAACGTGAAGTCTTTATGAGATCATAGTATTTGCTTTGCCAAGTGTGGCTTTTCTATTTCTAATAGTGATTGTTTGTTAGAAACATGAGATACTTGTTTTTGGCACTCCACTGAGAGCCTGCTTAAAATGTAGTGCCTTGGAATAGGCAGTGAACAAGACATTGGCTCCTATCTGCTAAAAGGCTTGTAGTTACTGCTCATAGAAAGGTGAACTCATCATTTGGTCACTAGACAAATGACAATAAGGAAAGTTTCCATTTATTGCAGTATGCACGTGCATGTGATAGTTTCTTGATAGCCATTTATCTGGTTACTACCATTGACTTATATAACATCTATTGTTGTTCAGCTGTGATAATCCAAGACATTATGTCCTCAATATTTTAGGTTTTCTACCTTAAAGATGTGGCAACTATGCTTCAAATTGGCTAATTGAGCTTCAGTCATCCTTGATTTTCAAACTTTCATGAGTATGAATATCCCTTGCATTCGTTTCATGCTCTAATTCTTTCTTCTTTCTCCAGTCTACAGGATTTATACATCAGTTATCTTTCATGGTTCACTGTTACATGTTCTGTTCAATATGCTTGCATTTGTACCTTTGGGCTCTGAATTGGAGAGAATCATGGGATCTCTTCGCTTGCTGCATCTGACAGCACTGTTAGCTACTACCAATGCCATTTTTCATCTTCTTATTGCCTTAATCGTGGCCCACAATCCTTTAAAATCCTATCCTGTGTTCATCAATGAGTGTGGCATTGGTTTCTCGGGGATTGTGTTCTCTATGATCGTAATTGAGACAAATCTGAGTGGTGTCCAGTCTAGAAGGTTAGTTAAGTATTTAAAATGTAAACATTCTATTACTAGGTAATTTTTGGCTCTATCTAGGTGGGTTTTGGCAAATTGCAGCAAATTGAGATTAGAATATATTTATTGGTTATTTTGATTGTCAGTCATGGTACATTCAACCTTCTACTGATTTATTTTTTGCCTTTGGCAGTGTTTTTGGGCTCTTCAATGTACCAGCAAAATGGTATTGTTAAACTGATGTTTATAAGATGGAGAAACTATTTTTCCACTTTCTGCCATTCTATTAAGCTCTGTTGTATCTTGGTCTAAACATCTTTTACATTTAGGTACGCATGGATCCTGTTGATAGTCTTCCAGATTTTGATGACCAATGTTTCACTCCTTGGCCACTTATGTGGCATATTGTCAGGGTTTGCATGTCTGTTCTTTCCTTTCCTTCACCTCACTGATTCTCTCTCTCCCTCTCTCTCTCTCTCTCTCTCTCTCTCACACACACACACATACACACAAAAAATTAGTCTAGCCATCTCTCTTTCCGTGTGTAGGGATTTCATTACTAAATGTCTAACACTTTGCAATCTCAACTTCAGACACATATGGATTATTCAACTTTTTATTAGCCAGTCCATCTTTCTACTCTTCCATTGAGAGCTCCTCATTCCTTGTAAGTCTCTTGGTGATCTACCTCCAGCTATTGTACTAACTTCATTTGACCAAACATAGCTGGTTTCTAGAACACAATATTTAGAGATAAGTTCTTGCAACTTGATGCATTTATGAGAGTTTAGGTAAAATTTAGTCCATCTTTTGATTTCTAACTGGAGAGTTCCAATTTGGCAGTCAGCTTGTGTGCGGCGGCCTCGTTATATCATGTGCACTGGAGGGTCACCATCTGGTTACTTGCCTACGCATTCAAGTACAAACACTGCATCCAGGTAACTCTGCCCTCTTAATTTCTTTTTTTTTTTTAAATGCCTTCTTAATTTCAATTATCTTAAACATCTGTAATCAGCTAATTTGTTTTTTTCTTCGTTGCAATTAGTGGTTTAGTTTCTGGAGGTATATGGCAAAACATCTCATCATGGATGCCACAAAGGGAGACAACTGATCAGGTACTGAGTTATAATTTGTTATTGTGTTGATATTCTCATGGCTTGGATTTAAATTGGTAGATAGAATGTAGATCAAATATCTCTTGGGCATAAATGTGCCGAAGCTGCCAAAAAGGCATGATATATATGGTTTTTATATTGGTCTTATAAAGCATTACAGTGTTTCTTATGTGCATGAGTTCATGCCACCAACTCGTTTTGAACTTGTTTTTCAGTTCATGGGCTATGTGATTCGTTGGTAAGGTACTGTAAAGGGGTAGTTGCAGATTTGGATAGGATTATGAGAAGTAGACTAATATGTTGAGTCGTTGGTCTAAGGTAATTAGTGGGTGCTTCTATAATTTATTGTGAAGTAGAAGTGTGTGTGTGTGTGTGTGTGTGTGTGTGTGTGTGTGTATTTATATTCTACTTGTAGGGACTAGTATGTAATTTTATGAGTTTGATAAAAAAGGGTGGGATCCCTAGAGGGGAAAATTTAGGAATTCAATTGAAAATCGTCCTTGACATGGAGGAGGCTGACTTCCCTTAATGAAATAGAGTAGGAAGTTAATTTCCCTCTAAGTAGGGGTAGCAACGAGCTGAGCTGAGCTCGAACCATGGTACACTCACGCTCAGCCTTGATTAATATCACCATGTTCGAGCTTGGGCTCAAGCAGGAATTCAAGCTTATACACGAAATCAATTTCCGCTTGAACAAAATACCTCGAACTAGAGCCACGCTTGAGTTCCTCTCAATCATGGAAACAATAGAAGGAATTGGAAGAGGGGATTGCCCCCCTATCTCTATACCAGGGTAGCTCCCAAATTCAAGAAATGTGAGGAGGAAGAATACCTCGAACTAGAGCCACGCTTGAGTTCCTCTCAATCATGGAAACAATAAAAGGAATTGGAAGAGGGGATTGCCCCCCTATCTCTATACCAGGGGTAGCTCCCAAATTCAAGAAATGTGAAGAGGAAGAATTACAGAAAGAGGTAAAAGGGAAGAATAAGATAAAGAAAGAAAGAAGTTAAAAAGGACAGAGGATGAGGCATATTGTGGCAATCTCTCCTTGGTGCAACTTACAACCTCAAGCCCACATTCATTCTAAAAACCCTAATACTTCTCTCATGCCTACAATCGATTCTACATTCAAATCATCAGAGCTTGTCACATTCATTTGATCTCAACTTTGGGAGATAGGGATGACGAAGGTTGCTGAGATCTCTCCAAGTTGAGATGCAGGAAAAAGGAAACCAAAAGTTAGGGAAAAATCAGAAATTGCAAAAAAATTAGAAAAGCATTAAATTAGTTAAAGAAAAGAATAAAAAATAGAGAGAACATAGTTTTATTATGGCAAACATTTAATGTGAATCAAAGAGAACCACAACGGGAATATTTGAAACTTGAAACTCTTCAACACATATAACCCCTCTAACTGATAACTCACCTTATCGAGCCAGGTTTGTGATCTCCAAGCCAAGCTCGGTCATATTTGAGCTTGGCTCATTCCAATTGACAAGTCACTTAAAAAGTTTTGTTAAGTTGGGTCCGAGCCCCATCCCAAAATGACTAGCCAACTTCGGAAACCTCTTTCCCAACTAATAAACTCAAGATCTTTGTACTCACTAATCCATGTGATTGTACTCACTAATCCATGTGAGATTTTTCCTTAACACTCCCCTTCACGTGTAGGCCTTTTTTGTGGCTCTACAAGTGGATAATTTTAGGTGGCCCTCTTTTGTGGCTCTACAAGTGGATAATTTTAGGTGCAGACCCTCTTTTATGGCTCTAGAAGTGAATAGTTTAGGTGTAGGCCCTCTTTTGTGGCTCTACAAGTGGATAGTTTAGGTGTAGGCCCTCTTTTGTGGCTTTACAAGTGGATACTTTAGGTGTAGGCCCACATATGTGGCTCTCCAAGTGGATAGTTTAGGTGTAGGCCCACATATGAGTACCTGCTTTGACACCATGTGAAGTTGGGTTCAAGGCCCATTCCAAAATGACTAGCCAACTTAGGAAACCTCTTTCCCAACTAATAAACTCAAGATCTTTGTTCTCATTAATCCATGTCAGACTTTTCCTTAACAAGTTTGAACTCAACTCAAATTTTGGTTCAAATACGAGCCGAGAGGAGCCAATACAAGCCGAACTTGAACCAATTGTGAGTTAGCTTGACTCATTGCTTCCCTTACCTCTTAAGTGAGTCATCTTGTGCATCCATATGATCTATTTGTCAGAGTGGTTCCGTCCACTCTTGTAGGCGGTAGCTTTCTGTACCTAACAGATCGGTCTTTTGGGTGTATTGGCTAGCCGATGTCATGGTATTAGAGCTAGATTCGTCCAAAGATTGACAAAACATTTCCGTCCGAAGGTTTTCCACCCGAAGTATCTTATTCGACGACTTGCGTTGTCCGACGACTATGTGTTTTGCAGCAATTTTGGGGGTTGTCGAAAAAACTTTCCGCACTTAAACGACTAGTCTTTTAGGTTGTATTGGCCAACCTCTTGACATGGTATCAGAGCTGGGCAAACCACGTCCCGCATTCGAATCCCGTGAGAGGCGGTCAAGAATGGGCGGGGTGGGTGTCAGAGTGGTTCCGTTCACTCTTGTAGGCGGTAGCTTTCCGCACCTAACAAATCGGTCTTTTGGGTGTATTGGCTAGCCGATGTCACTATTATCTTCAAAACTTTTTATTTTTCCATTTATTTTGTCATAAATTTCATCCAATATAATCAAGTTCCCTCTTATTCCACTCAAAATGTTCCAAAACCACCTAGATATCAATCAGTGTCATAGCATGCATGTGTGGAAAAGTAAGAACAAGTAGAATCAATAAAGGTTGGTTTAGGAGCTACATCTCCTTGGCTTCCTTCTCCTTTTGATTAATGGTTGTGCTTGTGCGTTTTTCAAGAACACGAAGGCTTTTTCAAGCAGATCCTTTATCTCTCATTCATCTCAATGAAGGAACTGATTCACTTTTTCTTACTAATTTTTTTTAGGTTCAATCTACTGATGATACAATTTGTTTTTGGTGTTGGGGGGGCAGAACAACTTACTAGTTCTAGAACACTTCATCCCGTCTATTAACAATGCTTAATTGGCTAAAGTCCTCCATTTAGGATATGACATCCATCATAGGCTGCAGATCAGGCTTCCTCCCATCCTCTTATTTACCATTCATCCTTCTCCTGCCACTGGCTACCCTTTCCTGAATTCCACAGTAGGCATGTCATCTGTATGGAAACCTATTCTTGAGAGTTTTGACAAATGCTGGAGAGGGCTAGTAGGATTAAAATCGTCTGTCCTATGTTACTGAGAGGTTAGGGTGTGCTAATCTATTGTTAGACCTCTGGTGGGCCTGGCTCCAGTCTGATTGTTATAGGACCTGCAATATAAATCAAATTCTTAAGACTCAAATCCTTTTATTCATGGGTCTTTCTTAAAAATCTGAATATTGTGCTTTGATCTCATCATTGCTTATTTTGCGTACAAATAGCCTCTAGTGTATGAAGATTTCATTCACCTTAATATTAGGATAATCTCACTTTTGTTTTTGTTTTTTTTTTAATATAATTTTACCAAATTCAAAAAAAAATACAGGATAGTCAGAGGTTTCCTGGGCAGGGAAGGACTCTTGGTTCTGGTCGAACTCAAGCAGCTTCAGATTCTGATTCAAGCCTACAGGCTAGACTTCTAGATGATCATCTAGCTGATGGAAGGTACTATAGCTCTCTTAGTAGGTATTTTTTTAATAATATTTTTAAATCCACAACCCTCCAAGATAGCACACTTAGTGAGACTTGAACCAAATAATGCACAGAAACCTCAAAGCTAGCTCTCCTGAAAGATGTTTGAGCTGGCCATTTTAAACCTGTTTGAGAAAACGCCTGTTCAGATTCTAAGAAAAAAATGTCTGTTCAGTCTTCAAACAGTCCTTGAAACTGGATGGGTTTCTGAAACATCAGTAGGGTTTTTGATTCAGAGTTTTAAAATGGTATGATCAGTTTATGAATTTTATAACTGATAATGCATTGCATTATTATTTCTTTTCTTAAATAATCATGTTCTCTTCTTGTGTTCTCTGTCATTACAGGCAGTCAACTGCAGAAAATGTAGGAGCAGCAGTGGTTGCAGCAGTACCCACACCTATTCAGGTTTACATTCTTTTTCTTTTTAATGGGAATCAGGTTTACCTTTTGGACAAAGAGTACATGAATTATGCTTCTCTATTGGTTTCATTTGATCCTCAAAAGCTATTCTTTTCTTGTTTAAATTTTTGTGCAGAGTTCTGGTAGCTTCGATGAAGAGGTCAAGAAACTCGTTGCAATTGGTTTTGAAAAGGTACTCTACAGCTTGTTTTTTCTAGGTAGTTTTCATCATTTCTTTCCTTGGAAGCCTTTTAACAAAGATTCTTCCACTGTCACCTCTGTTCACATGTCTGGCCTAAGGATTCATGATACTTCAACTAATGTCATTGGAAATAGAAAGTAGTTGAAAAGCAAAGGTTCTAGTGGATAAGAAATCATACAGAAAAACTTTTGTATGGAACAAATGGTAGAGTGGCTGGTAACCTGGCTGTAAGATTCAACGGTAACAGAATTAAGCAAAAAATCAAACTCTGTATGATGAACAGTGGGAACTTTTAAAGCAGCTTATGGCAGCTAAGGATGAGAGGCAAAAAATATGATTAGCATGGTTTAGAAAGTCTGTTCTTCCTGTTGGGTGTGAGTATTACTGTTTTGTATTATTAGTCACTATCTTGCCTAATGCAGACTCAGGTAGAAGTTGCTCTCGCCGCTGCTGATGGTGATCCAAATCTTGCAGTTGAAATCCTGATGAGCCAGAGGGTATGAAGCCTGGTAACTTTTGTTTCTGATCAATTTGACAGTGAATCTGTTAATTTTGTGCTAAAAATCTTCTTGTCCTCTGCCTGATACAAGCAGGAGTAGACCACAAATCAGAACCTTGACAAAAGCATTGTGCTAGTCAGTCTGGTTCCCGAGAGCTATATACCCTTAATCAAGCTATGGTCAGTGCCAAAAGCCTGGGTTACATACATTTGAAATTCATTCATAGAATTAAAATCTGTCAGCCAAGCAGAGGAGAAAAAGAAGAAATGTTCATGTACAAACTAGTACACTTTACTCGCACAAACTGTTTCATACACCTCCATTCAAGCTCATGAAACTGATAACCGTAAGTGAATCTCCACTCCAAGTGCTCCTAAATACTTTCAAAAAACTTCCGTTCCAAGTACATGTTGTCGATAAGACCAAGATACGAGTCGATGGTATGTGATATCTGTTTGTCAATTTCAGCTGGAACTTAATGTGCGTAATAGGCTGTCTTTCCTTACTGCCGCCAGCCATTATAATGACATTGATTGGCTTAACCAATGAAAATCTACAAACGTTTGTCGAAAGGATGTGAGACTCGCCTCAGCAACCATATTTGAAGTCGTACTAAATTTTTTTTTAAAAAGTTGTAATTCCCATCCATCAGCAGCGGCGTTAAGGCCTGAAATTCGGGTTTCACTCTCGTATCGAGTTTGAGCTTTCACATGATATGCTGCTGCTTCCATATTGCAAGCGCTGACTCATTCAAGCTCCTATTTTTAATTGGTGCTGATGTTACTGAAAAACTGTTAATCAGGTACTTGCAGAATGTGAACTACTCGACAAAAACTGGTTAACATTCGTATGGCATTCTTGCAAACTTGCTTTAGAAGCATTTACCTGAGAAACGAATGAATACTATATTAACTTGTGTCCATTGTACAGAAGCAATTCCAAAGAAATTGCACTAGGAAGTCAAAATATTTATTTTGACTGGTGGGTTGCGCTTCACTCGTCTCATAGACCTGTTGAAACACCAACTACCCAAAGTCAATCATTTACTCTCGAGATGCAAGATGACAGAGAAATTAAACAGGGTAGAGAACAGGGAAAATGGAAACAAGATCACTTGAAAGTGAGGCTCAGAGATGACCAAAGAAAGTATGGTGCTTAATGGATTCCCGAAGGTCGCAAGTAGAGATGAAATCATTTGAAGTTATTCTCTGGCTGGCTTAAATTTTAAAAAATAGGGCTTCCTGCTTTTCCGTTTGAAGCAATCTCTCAAGAAATATTTTTCAAGCTCCCACATGTATAACAACCAGATCTATGCATTGACACATGCATAATGAGAATGTTAACACAGGCAATGCTGGTAATCTACTCTGCGTGGTGTGAGAAGGAAAATTCAGGGTCTGCTTTTGTTTCTTTAAAGCATTGATAAGAGAGAATAATTCAACAAAAGGGTGTGATTCACTACAGGAAGTTCCAGTTAAATGGGGGGTCATGTGCCACCTCTCATCTCAACCTTTTTGAGTTGAATTACAGAATTATGATCAACTTTATGGATATCCAATGGAATTTCGGAAGCTGCTCGCTACATTGGCCCTGTTAAACCCCAATTTATTGCTTCTTCTCCACCAATAATGCCTACTCCAACTCTTGCCTCTCATTGCACCTTCAATAAGCTCGCGCTAACACAAAAGTGGATACACTAGATTTATAGATCACCCTGACATGAACTTATCACTCTCTTCCCTCATTTAAACTATTTTCTCTAGGGTCTACACCCACCTAAGACATGGGAATACAATACAGAAATGAAAAACAATATATAAAAAGTTTATTATAATGTATTACACACTCACAGAGAGAGAGAGAGAGAGAGAGAGAGAGAGAGAGAGAGAGAGAGAGAGAGGAGGAAAAATAAACATGATGGAGGATTATGCCTTCAGCTCCATGGCCGTAAGGGGAATTCATATTATGAAGGCTGAGGTTCAAGTCATGCCAGTTATAAGGGTTCAAAGTCAACAAAAAGTAGACAATTGACTGCTGAGAATGATATGCAAAAATGCAGTAGAATGCACATAATACCAGCCTTACCTGAAGATATTTACAAATATAAATTTCCTACAAATAATCCCAAAGGACTCCAGAAGCAAGGATAGTGCTTATAGTAGTATTTAAGAGGTATTAGAGGTGCAGAATTTACTTGAAAACCATCAATAGAGGAAGGAAACACATGTAAGTTTATTTATCCTTCAACTGGGTGGCACTATAGTTTTTTTTGTTTGTTTTTTTTTTAATACTGAAGGGGCTATAGTGAGTACCACAGAAGCGTTTGTTTAAATATTTCTGATGAGAAATGCTTTGGAATTTAAGGAAGAGGAGAATTTGGGGTAACAATACAGTAAATTTAATAACAATTAGTACTCTCTTTTTTTGAAAGGCAAATGTAGGAATTCAAAGCAGTATTTTTCTTTTACCTGCTTTGACATATCTGAGACTTCTGAAGCGTGGGTGAAGAGTCAGGCTTCTGGCATTAAAACATGGCATTCCATAAATAATTAAAGCAAACATCATCTGTATCACTCATAGCCTCTCCCATGTATACTGGTGGCATTGCTACCAAATCTTGAAGCTGTAAAACAATGAGGTGATGGCTTTGTCCAGCCTTGTGAACCAGAACTTCCTGACGGAATTTTCTGCCACTTATAAGAAGATAACGATCTTGAACGCCAGTCATGAGTCACCGAAGTGGGAGTGTTCTGGGCCCATTTGGCTGGGTTTGGAGAGCGCCGACTATTTCCTTGAGTGGCCGAAGAGGGAGTCTTCTGGGCCCATCTGGCTGGGGGTGGAGAGTGCCAACTATTACCTTGACTTGCCGAAGTGGGAGTCTTCTGGGCCCATCTGGCAGGGGTTGGAGAGTGCCAACTGTTTCCTTTCTTCTTTCTTTGATAAGGTGAATCAACTGGATCATCAGGAATCCAACCACCCCTTGGCTTGGGTTTCCTGGGACTCATGCTGCTGGGGAGATCATCTATATCATCAGGAATCCAGTCACCCCTTTGCCTACGTTTTTTGGGACTCCTACTGTAAGGTAGATCTCCTGGATCATCATTGACCCACCCACCCCTCGACTTAGGCTTCTTCCCTGCACTCATGCTCTTTCTTTCTTCATGTTGCTTCATTTTCTTTTTGTGGGCTTTGCCCATCTCAGGAGGCACAGATTTTGAACCTGTTTCTACTTCCTTTCTGAACTTCTTAGCCGGAGTAGACGTTTCTCCTAACGTCCAAACAGACTGCCAAGAACACATTAGTAGAACGCTATTCATTCAGTGCTGCAGTTTCCCAAGTTGGAAAGTTGGTAAACAAACACAAATGGTGCATGAAATTTGTTGAAGAAAGTACCTTGGCAGATTTTGTGCAACCCCTTGCAAAGTGTCCTTCTTCTCCACATTTGAAGCAGGTGAAAGCAGCAGTCCCACTGGTTTCTCCCCGCAGCTTTGCACATCCCTAGGTAAATTATTTTTTCAGCGAATGAGGATTGATTAACTTCACTAGCTGAGAAGGAGACCTCATATCAGCCACTTGAACAGGCAAACACGTAATAATGACTTACTGATCCAGAATGGCCTGACTGACCACAGTTGTAACAAGAAACTTCCACACAATCAGTATCGACTATATCAGCACAACAGAGATGGCCATAGTTTCTGCAAATGTAACACTTAATGTCCTGCCCAAGTGAAAAGGATCAAAATTTGAAGCCAAAATATGTTAGTCCTCAGGTGTTGTTATACGCTGATTCTGCCTACCTTTAGATCCTCAGGTGCATAATCATTTTTACATGTTAACATATCATGTCCTGAATCTCCACAAAGAAGACAGATTTTTGAATTCTGGAACCCTCCTTGTCCTTTCTCAGGACAGTTTTTAGCAAAATGGCCTCTTCTTTTGCAGATAAAACAATCCTGTCCCTGGAAGATACCAAGCATATGTTATAACAGCCTACCGACTATAAAACTATGTGAGCCGACAAAGAATTTCTTGCTACTACAATTCTGTATGAATTCATGTAATGATAACAATTATGCAAACCTGTGTGCAGTGCTTAGCAGTGTGCCCATGATTCCCACAAACAAAGCAAGGCTTCTTCCGCCTCTCCGATGTACAGTTTGCTGCAGTGTGCCCTTCCTTGCCACAATTAAAGCACGTATCTAGATGGCTCTCAGGAGGATCAAAGTATCTTGGGCCACGCTGAAGAAAATAAAAAAAAATAAAGTATAAAACTGAACAAAAGGAGTCTCTTCCAGAGACTTCCATTTAACACCTTTAATCTATAAGGTCAAACATTCCTCAAAGTCATGTTTTTTCCTTTACATAACAGAATAAAGAAACACAAACAGGTTTATCAGTGGCGAAACGTACAAGGAGCTTCCTGAGGACAGAATTGTCCAGTATCCCAGCTCCTTCTGCATCCGTGATATCAACTACAGGAGAGCCTGCTTCTGCCTTTACACTATTATTTGTCATATTCACCCCTGAGCCCACAACTTCTACTGAGAATGAAGATTCTTCTGCCTTCCCACAATTTGACAGTTCTCCAGCGAATTCACCATTTACAACTTCTGATCTTGCTAAAGGCTCTATGCGTTTTACAACACTATTAACCACTTTGGCAGTTTCTGATCCAACAGCTTCCACTGTTGGTGAAGGCTCTCCCAACTTCACAGCATTTACCTGCATCCAGCGAGTGGAGATCTTGTTATTAGAATTTGAACAATGTTCACTTTCCAATTTGTCTAAGAGGGAGATCTTTCGGGCTTAGGATAAAAAGCATATAATGTATAAAAAAAAGTCTAAGGCTCTATTGCAAACTTGACATATTCTCCCTTTGCTTCCATTGTGATGTATTTCAGCTCTTAGGAATAGTGAGAAGGATCGTCAATGTCCACATAGCAGCGCCAAACAACGCTGAACAAAGCCATTCAGCAAGATAAAACTGAAAAAAGCATGCATCACAGTAACGAAATAAAAGATAAGTAAACGAACTTACTTGGTTTTCTTTGTCTTCAACTTTTTTCTTTTTCTTCTTCGATTTCCTTTTCTTTCTCGGCACCGAGGCCGACACCATAGCTGGAGCACATCTCCTATCCTCAACGACTTCAACCTCATCCGACGAAGACGAAGACAGATTAACCAAAACACCCGATGTTTGGCTCTTTCTCCTCTCGAGTTCGACCAGATCCTCGTCCCTCTTCCTCTTCGCCTCGCGCTCTCTCGCCCTATTCACGAGCTCGAGACTGAGATCCCCGTTCGCCTCGCCTTCGTCGCTGCTGCTCAGCAAAATCACAGATTTTTGTCGTGCTTCGCCGTCCTGATCGAACTTGGCCACAGATTTTCCCTTCCTCACCATCCCCACAGCATGAAAAGAAGAGAAGACGATCGGAAAAACAATTTGCGGAAGAAAATCAAACAGGAAGGGGTAAAAAAAAATCAAAACCTCCTAAAGAAGTAGAGCCACATCATCAGTTGACAGACACAATCAAACCAGGAACCCTAAACGGCCGTTTCGTAGCACGTACCGCAGATATGAAATTATAGTTTAGACCCCCTCGTAATCCTATTATTCCAATTAAGCCCCTTTCTGAGCTTCTCTTAGGCGTTTTTACCCAGTAAGGGCCTGGGGCTGGAATGGATAAGTCGCCACACATGGCCCATTTATAGCCCATGATGAATCGCATCAGACTAGGCTTAGAATTGGATCAAATCTGGGTACAACAATTTTAAAAGCCCACTACTAATGGCCATGGGTGTATGATTCTCGGACATATCAACCCACAAAACAGGTCAGATTGGCTTTTTATTGTATTTTGTTAATATAAATTAGTTTTATACTGATGCACCATTGAACCCTAAACCCTAACATTAAACCCTAAATCCTAAACCGTAAACACGTATTTTGTTTCGACAAATCCCAAGTTCACACTAATTTGTCCATATTAAGATCCAAATCAGGGCGTAGTAGACTACACACTAATATACTGTTTATATTATTTAAAAGGGAATTTTACCAAAATACCGGTTTTAAACAATTTATTTATGAAAATAACGAAGACCACAAATTATTTACAAAACTACCGAACTTTGACCGGTCCACTGTATATGTGGACAGTCAAAGGTGACACGTAAGCTTTGACTGCTTACGTGTCGCTCCATCATCAGAGCGATGCTGTAGATGAACACATAGACTGCCACGTCATTATTATTGACACGTCATTTGCCACGTCATTACATGATAAAATTTTGAATAAATTTAAAAAAATTAAAAAATCACATACACTTTTTATTACCTTATATCTAAAATAAAAAATTATTTAAAAAATAATAAACAATTAAAAAATTAACTCTTACTTATTTAACACCATTTAATATCAATTAAAATATTTATTAATTAAAAAAATTATCGTTATACTTTTTATTTCTTCATATTTTACAAAATAAAATAAAATAAGTAAATTAATTAGATTTAAAATATTTATAAATTAAAAAATACAAAAAAAATATTTTAGAGTTAAAAATACAATTTATTTGTATATTTTTATCACCTTATTTACGAAATAATAATATTTACAAATTTTAAATATTTATAAATTTAAAAAATCTTACTCTTAAGTCTTACCCATATATTATCGATTTAAAATATTTAAAATTTTTAAAAAAATACAAAAAAACTATTTTAGAGTTTAAAAATATAATTTATTTGTATATTTTTATCACCTTATTTATAAAATAATATTTAGAAATTTTAAATATTTATAAATAAAAATAATCTAACTCTTACCCATTTACTATGGATTTAAAATATTTATAAATAATTTTTTTTATTTTTAAGTCTTGCCCGTATATTATCTATTTAAAATATTTATAAATAGAAAAAAATTTACTCTTAAATCTTACCCATATATTATCCATTTAAAATATTTATAAATTAAAAAAAATATACAAAAAAATTGTTTTAGATTTTAAAAATATAATTTATTTGTATACTTTTATCACCTTATTTACAAAATAATAAATTATTAAAAAATATATTATTTAATTAAAAATCTTACAAAACTTTACAATAATTTTAATTTGGCAAAAATTTTATTAACATAAAATCAGAAATTAAACAGTAAATCACATAAAAATCAATACAGTAATTAAACACCTAAATTCAAATTAATATTATAATTAAATACAATAATTCTATCCAATTAACAAAAACCCTAAAAAATCACCCCAAGGTTTTGAGAGAATGGCCGGGACGAACAAAGGGGAAGGGAAAGAGCGTCGGCGGCGAGAGGAAAGGGGAAGGGAAAGAACGTCGGCGGCGAGAGGATGAACAGAGGGGAACGGAGAAAAAGAACGAATGATAAGGCTGAGACGAAGAGAGAGTGGTTGAGCGGAGGGCGTCGAGGGCGAGGCCGAGCGGCGGCAATAGGGGCGAGGTCGAGGCCGAGGCAGAGCAGAGGCCGCAGGCGAGCGGCCGAGGCCGAGCGGCGGCAACAGGGGAGGCGAGCGGCAACAGGGGAGGTGAGCGGCAGCAGGGGAGGCGGCAGAAGGCGAGCGACGAGAGGAGAGCAGCCGAGACGAGAGGCGAGGAGAAAATCGTGGAGGAGAAAATCGCTTGCGGCCGCTGCTCTGCCTCGGCCTCGTCCCCGCTACCGCCGCTCGCCTGCGGCTGCTGCTCTGCCTCGGCCTCGACCTCGCCCCTGTTGCCGCCGCTCGGCCTCGCCCTCGACGCCCTCCGCTCAACCCTCTGTTCATCCTCTCGCCGCCGATGTTCTTTCCCTTCCCCTTTTTGTTAATTGAATAGAATTATTTTATTTAATTATAATATTAATTTAAATTTAGGTGTTTAATTACTGTATTGATTTTTATGTGATTTACTGTTTAATTTCTGATTTTATGTTAATAAAATTTTTGCCAAATTAAAATTATTGTAAAGTTTTGTAAGATTTTTAATTAAATAATATATTTTTTAATAATT
The DNA here is from genome assembly GCF_029961685.1 of Aristolochia californica. Taxonomy (NCBI): domain Eukaryota; kingdom Viridiplantae; phylum Streptophyta; class Magnoliopsida; order Piperales; family Aristolochiaceae; genus Aristolochia; species Aristolochia californica. The sequence continues at coordinate 491,762 of NW_027181804.1, read as the reverse complement.
TATTATTTTGTAAATAAGGTGATAAAAAGTATACAAATAAATTATATTTTTAAAATCTAAAACAATTTTTTTTGTATATTTTTTTTAATTTATAAATATTTTAAATGGATAATATATGGGTAAGATTTAAGAGTAAATTTTTTTCTATTTATAAATATTTTAAATAGATAATATATGGGTAAGACTTAAAAATAAAAAAAATATTTATAAATATTTTAAATCCATAGTAAATGGGTAAGAGTTAGATTATTTTTATTTATAAATATTTAAAATTTCTAAATATTATTTTATAAATAAGGTGATAAAAATATACAAATAAATTATATTTTTAAACTCTAAAATAGTTTTTTTGTATTTTTTTAAAAATTTTAAATATTTTAAATCGATAATATATGGGTAAGACTTAAGAGTAAGATTTTTTAAATTTATAAATATTTAAAATTTGTAAATATTATTATTTCGTAAATAAGGTGATAAAATATACAAATAAAGTATTTTTAAACTCTAAAATATTTTTTTTGTATTTTTTTAATTTATAAATATTTTAAATCTAATTAATTTACTTATTTTATTTTATTTTGTAAAATATGAAGAAATAAAAAGTATAACGATAATTTTTTTAATTAATAAATATTTTAATTGATATTAAATGGTGTTAAATAAGTAAGAGTTAATTTTTTAATTGTTTATTAATTTTTTTAAATAATATTTTATTTTAGATATAAGGTAATAAAAAGTGTATGTGATTTTTTAATTTTTTTTAAATTTATTCAAAATTTTATCATGACATGGCGAATGACGTGTCAATAATAATGACGTGGCAGTCTATGTGTTCATCTACTGATGATGGAGCGACACGTAAACAGTCAAAGCTTACGTGTCACCTTTGACTGTCCACATATACGGTGGACCGGTCAAAGTTCGGTAGTTTTGTAAATAATTTGTGGTCTTCGTTATTTTCATAAATAAGTTGTTTAAAACCGGTATTTTGGTAAAATTCCCTATTTAAAACTTTTCTTCTAATAAAGCAAGGGCTGGAGTAGCTCAGTTGGTTAGAGCGTGTGGCTGTTAACCACAAGGTCGAAGGTTCAAGCCCTTCCTCTAGCGCTTGCCTCTTGTATTTTTTAACAAATTTACTTGGCTTGGAAGTGCTCCCTACTTGCTCTAGCTAGAGCTCCATTCAATAACTCATATTTGATACTGAAACGATTGCTTTTTATTCATCTACAGACCCATAGAGTACATATATATCTGTCCCATGCACATCATCTTCCTCTCTTTTTTTTCTTTTTTTTTCTGTGATCGGTTTTGGTACTCTGTGTGGAGATCCCCTTCATCCCTATTCACATGCTGTAATCCCTCATTAAGCCTTTGTCTTGCTTCATCTGCAACAGTATCTTCACTTGGTTGGCTTCACGATCAGGACACGGCAATGGAGATGGTTCACGCTGCCCAGAAATGCCCTGCAGCCATTAACACACATGGAATGATATTCAGTATGAAGCACAGGGAGCACTTCCGAAGACCAAGTTGAAACTACTCCTCATTCAATCATCAAGCTTTTTGTTAATATATGGAAGACCGACTTTGATCGACCGAACGATGATAGAAACTGAAAGAAGCAATATTTAACTCCCGAAGATGATGATCACCTCTTGATTTTGGCCACGGCTGCCCACTACAACAAGGTCTGGATGGATCTTCTCCGCAACATCACAAATCGTTTCCTTCGGCTCTCCATCCACAACCATGGCTTCAACCGTCGCCTGCGGATTAATTAACCCAGTAGTACAGTTTTGCGTTCAAACTTCGTCGTATCGAAATCCAGGTGAAGATTTAGCTTATGGGAAGAGAAAAACAGAGGACAGAACGTAGAACTCACCGACATACCTCTGCAGACTTCCATGGCACGGGCGATGATTCTGGCGGAGTTTTCTTCAAGCGCTTTCGTACCCGCTTGCATCACATCAGACGAGGGAGCGGTGAGTACTGTAGGACAAAAATCTCGTAGAGGTTCGAGCTTTAAAGATGTACATGAAAATCAACGAAGACGATAGAAGGAGAGGAAGAGATGTACGAGCGTCAGTGTGGTAAAGATGGTGGCGGAGCGGTTTCTGGTCGTGGAGGATGACAAGGGTCTTCCCCCCGTCGCCGGAGACGTCTTGAGATGGTCGACAGTCCATTTGAGGGCGTGGAGACTTGCGTCGCTGTCGACGATCGCCTTCATCTGCTTCTTTGAGGAGGAAACAGCAACCTCGACAACAAACTCTACAGAGGGGATTGCGACCGTCGGAAGATCGGTCGGGTCTATTTTCGTGAGAAAGACGACGACTCGGACGCTCAACTGTGAACGGAGAAATACCCTTATATTTAGGACTGTGCCTGCATGTCCTTCGTGAGTGTGATGGCTAAGTAAATTAGTAATGGAGACGAAGAGGTAAAATATTGGCTATTTGTTCAATGTGAAGGGTAATTCGGTCAACTAAAAAGCAGGTTGGCTACTCTGCTCTCGTGAGCTGCCATGCAGAAGCTTAGAGGAAAGACACGTAAAGGCCATGCAGGGGATTAGCGTAATCACCCTAAATAATGTAATTATCACTCTTACAAGATAATGTAATTTAATATAAATTGTATAATAAGGGGGAGCCGTTAGTGCATTTTCCAATTGAAAGTGAACGAACTAGTGCTAGTGAAAGTGAAAGTGAAAGTGAAAGTGAATTATTTTTTTGTATTAGTTTGCTCAATGAAAAGTAAAATAAAATACTTAATTGTGTTAGTGTGCAAAATATAATTTTCCAATTATATTTAACAAAGAAAACTAAATAATTTCAAATTTTAAAATAAATAATTAATTTAATTAATTATAAAACATAATACACCTAAACAAACATATTTATGTTTATAATGTCTATAAATTATAACTTTTAGAATATCTTAATTATCACTCTTAAATTAGTAAAATATTATAATATTAAAAGTCATTAATATAATAAATAATTTAATTAGGTATTTGTTTTTAAAAAATAATTTTAATTTTAGTCTAAATTAATACAATAATTACAAGTTAAAATAAAATTATTAATTTATTTAATTATAAAATAAATAATACTTAAACAAAAATGTGTATTTTTATAATGTCTTTATCAAATTGTTACGTTTACTATATATTAATTATCACTCTTAAATTAGTAATTTAATATAATATTAAAAATCATGAATATAATAAATAAGTAGATAAATAAGATATTTTATTAATAAATTAAGATATATTTTAGTGTAGTATAAATTAATAAATAATTACAATAAATTAAAATTATTCATGCTGGGGTTCAGTTTTGAGAAAGTGGGCAACGAGAGGAGAGGGAAGCAATAGAGCGAACCTGAACAACGACAAGAGGTCAAGCGAGAGGGAGGGGAACAGTGGTGAGGTCAAGAGAAAAGGCAGGGCTAAACAACGGTGAGTTTAAGGACGAACCCTCCGAGGCCAAGAGTTAGGGCAAGGTGGAGTAGCGGTGGATGAAGAACAACACCCAAGCAAGAGAGAAGCAACACGACGAGAGGGCAAGAGGAAGGCTTCGAAGCTCACCAATCGACTGCAAAATGAGTGTTGAAAGAGAAGCATAGAGAAGAGCATCAAGAATGGGAAACAAAACACAGAACGTTGAGAGAAAGGGATGTAGAGAGCATCAAGAGACTGAACCCTCGGATTTCACTTTCACTCATTTTACATGAGAGCGAGTAAAAATGAATTACATAAGTCATTCACTTTCATTTTCACTTTCTTTTGGACTAACGATTTTGGATAAGTGATAGTACATTCAAATTCACTTTTACTTCTCTTCAGCGCATAACAAGGATATTTGATAATTGATATGGTAAATCTAAATAATTAATATTAAATTTTCTAGCAAGGATATTGGATAATTTATATTATATATCTAAATAATTAACATTAGACTTTTTAACTGGAACAAAGAGTGAAAAAATGGATAATAATTATTATGTTTTAATTAAAAATGAGATATATCAATTAATGAATTCACTGATCTGGATCCTTACGTGTCCATGGTGAAGATTCCCAGCTTACAACAATCAACTTCGGTGGAATCACTTTAAAACTCGGGCCGGCTGGACTCAGAAGTTGAATCAAGTCGCCCTTAAATGAGTTCGTGACTCGTGAAGACTCCAAACGAACATAATTGAGTTCACTCTTGACTCGAGCTAAAAAAAGGAGTGGAAGAGACTCGAGGGTGAATCAAAACCCCCCCTTCTCTCGGACCGGTCTCCTCTTGAACCTATAAAATTCTCTTTTACATTCGTAATAATTCATCCAACTCCACGTTCATCGTCTACCTTAATCTCAGTGCTTTCAGCTCAAGAACACAAGTCTGCGAGAGAAAGAACAGGTCAGAATAGAGAGAGAGAGAGAGGGATGGTCCCTCACGCTTCTCCCGCTTGACCAGAAAAAAATGCGCTCAGTTCTCTTCCAGAAATCCGCCATTATCTTCTGTTATTCCTATGACTGGCACAACGTTGTCTTGTTCATTCAACCGAGTACAATTATTTGTTCAAGTACAATTATCAGAAGTTACCTCATACTGATACGTGATATGCCTCAGATTGATATGTCTCCTGCAGAGGATTCAACTGTACTCTCTTAATTCTAAGCTTCTAGTTTTCGAAATTTTTAACGTAACATACCGACCGACAATACGGATCGGATAGTGAGAATCCGAGCCGCCGACTCACTGGGTTAGTGAAAACTCTCTGTTCAGACTATCGATTTCGATCTGTACTGATCAAACTCGTTTCTGTATAGTATCCAAAGCTTATTTCATATATATCATCACGGAGCAAGACATCTTTATCATCGGTTTCTGTATATGTATCCTTAGATCTTGATTGCTTTCTCTGTGATGGCTTCATTTCGGCGGCTTCACGATGAGCACAGGGCAATGTACATGGTGTGCACAGTAATCACTCACGCTGCCCAGAAACGCCCTGCAGTTCATGCATGTATAAAATAAATCCATCAAAGAACTGAAGGGAACTGAAGCTTCTCCCGATTCTCAAATCAAATATGAAACAAACCCAGTTTCAGTTTCCAAACTCGTTAATTAATTTTCCCTGAACAGTTCTCTTGTCGATCGAAGTGAAACAAAACTAGATCCGATATTCATGCTTAAACAGCTGGGTTTGTTTCGGTTTTGAGTTTATTGGTGATTCAGTAATTTGTTCCACAGGAGTAAAAAAACATTGAAAATCAGATATTGAATTGGGGAGACTAGGAATTGAAAGATCACCTCTTGATTTTGCCGAGACCACGGCTGCCGACGACGACAACGTCGGGCTGGATCTTGTCTGCGACTTCGCAAATCATCTCCTTTGGATCTCCGTGCACTATCAGAGACTCCAGTTTAACCTGCACACACTAATTTCAAGTAAATTGATTCAGTAAAACAAATAACGCCTACAGATCACTGAGAACTCGGAAGCCATGAGTGAATAATTAAAAGGGTAAGTAATGACTCACAGGCCTGCTTTTGTAAATAAGCTCTATTGCTCGAGCAATAACTCTCGCGGAATTCTCCTCCAATGCCTTCTTCATTGTGTCCACCATCGCAGTGGTCGCGTAGACGACTGGTTTCAGAAAAAGGAATTAAAAACTTTGGATTACAGAAATGCTCGATTAAAGCTTCTCACTGTACATTTTGCATTGAAGAGAAAACGGATGGAAGTGTAAAGATCGAGAGAGATGAGGAATAATACCAGGACCCGATGGATAAATAAAGTGTTGGAAGAGCTGCTGGACATGGAGGAGGACGAGGGTTCCAGACTGATTAGGAGATGGGGATTCGCCAGTGTTGAAGAGGTTGTCAAGGACCCATTGGAGAGCGTACAGACTTCCCTCGCTGTCATCGATCGCTACCAGAGCCTTCATTGTGCTTCTCTTCACCGCCGTCTCTACCCTGCCGGAAGTCGGCGGCGGTGAGGCCGGAGCGGTAGAGGTCGGGTCCAGGGTCGTCTCCATGGTCTGAAACTCCAGGAGTCGGAATTTTTATATAGCATTATTGGACGATATTGCCCACTTAGTGGGGCCCACTAACAGACTTTCCAGCGACATTTCACGGCTTGATCTTTTACATAAACAAATCTTAGCCGTTGATAAGTGAGCAAGAAAAACACCAAAGAGGTTTTGTGGTCACTTCACTAGTCCCATAAAGCGACATATCCACAATGTGCATGCATGGCGGCCTTTAAGCGTCAGAGTGACACGTGTAACGCAAGCTGGAATGACGGTTACACGAGTTGGAGGCCCCGCGTGGCGGTGCACGAGTGACGACAGAAGATACTTACGCGTTATGATGTACGGGTTTGCGATTTGTCCGATGTGAAACTAACGTGAGTCGATTCGTTTTTTAAATGGTTAGTTCGGCGAGTCTTGACTTGTAACGAGGGTTTTCCCACCCTGCCGGTTAGTCGGGACTTTCACAGGCTGGGTAGGGTCGGGTCATAGGTGTTGGACGAAATTGGACTGACCCAATCCGGATTTTAAAGATAGGTCCAATCCCAGTCCAACAACCTTATTGCGAATAAATATAAACTAAATTTAGTAGGTAACTTATAAGATATTTAATCAAAATGAATTATTTAAATAGTTATTTAAAACTTGTCTATAATTTATAGAACGTTTGCCAGTGAATTTCAATATACATAAATAACAACATTTGTTAGAAAATTTACCTATTTAAAACCTTAATTAGAAAAATTATAATTAGTATCATGTAAATAGTTTTCGATCATTAGTTTGTGTGCCCAATAAAAAATAAACCTTTAAAAATATTATATGACCGATCAAGTTTGCCTGAAGGCATTTGAACTGATACAAGCCACTTGGTTCTCGATCATTAGTTTGTGCACCTAATAAAAATTAAACCTTTAAAAATATTATTTGCTCGATCAAATTTGTCTAAAAGCATAAAAAATAGACTCTTGCACACTATCATATATTACAATAATATTATTATTATTATTATTATTATTATTATGATTATTATTATGTAGTTTAAAATATTAATGAATGAATTCACTAGTACTTTTAGAGTACAAGAGTGTTAAACCATATTTAGATAAACATTCAAATAATAATAATAAAATGATTTAACAGTCAGTACTTTAAAAGTACTAATAAAACTATTTATTAACATTTTCAACCACAAAATAACTAAACGTGGTCCATGTGATTGTATTCGAGAATTATGACAATTAATAATTAATATTGATTATTATTCACGATACAAAATAATAATATTTTATTTATCGATTTATTGCAATGAAGAGTAATATAAATTTAAAATATCGAAAGCAAATATCTTATTGTTCTCAATCATTGTTGTACTGATGGAACGACTGATTTATTAAAAATCAAGGATAACAAACAACGAATGGTCGTTACAATAGAACTCAATATCACATTCATTAATTTAATAAATAACATAATATTCAAATCGGGTATGAAATTAATTATCAAATCAGGATCAACCCATTGTGATTTAGTTGAATACTTTCAAATTTTGGATTTAGGCAACTCTCTCGTAAACTAAAAAGACGAGAAAAAACTTAATATTTTGAGTGTTTTTTTATCGTGAGTTCCAAAAGACTAACTACTACAAATCCTTAAGTTGGTTGATCGCATATTTTAATTTAAAAATTTGCTTAAAGTCATTTAAACAACTTAATATAATAAAAATCTTTGATACATATTAATATAGTATTAATGTATTAGAATGCCTAAAATTTAATTTAATACATCTAAATATATTTAATGTTTCGGGTTATGCGTATACGCGTAAATTTCTAGGTTACACCCACACCATTGGCCACATAGACACCCTTAGACTAAGCTTGTCAAGAAAGGGTAAAGGTTAATTTCGAACCCTTAGAAAAGATAATATGAGAATTTGATCATTATTATTTAAAAAAATAGTTAATAAAAATAAGATAATGATCAAATCCTCTTTTTTTAGAAATAATAATAATTTAATTATCATTTTACTTTTTTGTCCATGGGTTCTATTGCAAAATATCTCGTATATTTCGGATGACAATATGTAACATTAGGTAACATCACGTTTATGTAAGTCGTTTTATTCCTATACTCGGAGCTCTATTCGCATTCGGATCTTTGTCGGAATTTTGGTCCGAATTCCATGTAGATCGTGGGCTCCATTGGATCCTGAAAAGAGTCGAAAAGAAAGATGGATCAATCATTTATATGCTTTACTTCCTTCGTTAATTTTACAGTATCAAATCACAGAAGGAAGAAATTTCTAGAACTTCAGAAATCATCTTGAACAAAATTACAATAAGGGTATATGGGTCCCATTTTGTGGACTATTAGTTCGTAAAGCTACCGCCCAGTTGATGGGCCCTAATCGCCTTCTCGGCGATCCTCGTACCAACGGTTGGGATCTCCGGGGAAAGAATGCAAAGGGTCTACTTCAGAAATGGCGACCTGTTACTACTAGGAAAAGTCTTCTGCCAGTGGTTTTGAAACGCAAACTTGCAGACTCTCGCAGCAGCTGCTTTGCCTTTTTGATCTATACTGTAGTTACAGAAATGCCCCTAATCGAATTAAAACCCCGGGCTCTTTTCCGGAACCATTTTCCTTCCTTTTTTTTTTTTTTTTTTGTTCCCGGTGGGGTGTCTTATTGCGACGCCTGAAGGAAGCCCTTCTGCCTCTGCGCCTCTCCAATTGGTGCCACTTCTCGCTCCGATTTTGTCGATCGTTAGGCGCTTTTTCGTTCTACATCCATGACTATGATGACTCCCCCTCCCTTGGACGTATGGACGACCGACCTTTCTCGGACCGTTTCTGCTATTTTTTTGTTTAATCTTTCTGGGTGGAAACCTAGAAATCTATGTGCGCTTGTCTGTTGTACTCGTTTTATTGAGTTCTGGTGGAATTTTCTGATTCATTTCGGTTACTAGGGTTTCCCTCGCGATTCGGAGCTACCTGAATCGGGCTGCAATTTTGCAATCCGGTTGCTGGTGGGGTGTCGGTTCTAGGGTTTCGATTTCGTAGCGCCGTGGAGTTGTTTTTGCGAGATCTGAGGTCTGACTCGCGTTTCATTTTGCAGCAGGAGGACGACGAGATGCTGGTGCCGCATTCAGATTTCACTGACGGACCGCAGCCGATGGAAGGTAGAGCTCGTCTTTTCGTGGTTTCGTTGTTTCGTGGATTAATTGTGTCTGGAGTGTAAATTGGACTCACAGGGAATCACAGATTTAGTTCTGGATGAAATGGAGTTTTTTGGTGGATCAGAATTAGTCCTTCCAAGTGTTTTTGGAGTTATTCTTCGATGTTTGGATTCTTAACTGTTTTTATTTTCTGTACTTTGGTTCGGCAGTGACACAACCAGAACCTGCCAGTACGGTGGAGAATCAGCCAGTCGACGATCCTCCGTCATCGAGATTCACTTGGACGATTGAAAATTTTTCTAGGTTGAACACCAAAAAGCACTACTCGGACGTCTTCTTTGTCGGTGGTTATAAATGGTATGATGATCTTCTATTCCTTCTCGCGTTTGGACTCTGCTGGAGCTTTCAGTGTTAGATTTTCTGAAACTCGGAACCTCCGTTTGCTTTGGGTAGGCGAGTTCTGATTTTTCCCAAGGGAAATAATGTGGACCACCTATCTATGTACTTGGATGTCGCGGACTCGGCTCAGTTGCCTTATGGCTGGAGTAGATATGCACAGTTCAGCTTGGCGGTGATCAATCAAGTTCACCCTAAGTATACTATAAGAAAAGGTATTTTCTCAATCGTCTGTGTGGTTTTCCTGCGTGCTCCTTGTGTTCTGTAGTGCTTCACTGAAGCTATCATTTGAGGAAGAATTTTACTCGTCTCCTTGAGAGGTGTTGATTTCTGGAAACATGCTCGTTTACTGTTTGTTAACTATTTTTATATCTCTGATTTTTTCTCTTGGGTTTGAATGGACATTCTCATAATTTGATTGGTAATCATGAGTGATGTGCATAATGTAGACACACAGCACCAATTCAATGCGCGGGAAAGTGATTGGGGTTTCACTTCATTTATGCCTCTCAGCGAGCTTTATGACCCGTCTAGAGGATACCTTGTGAATGATACTTGTGTAGTTGAAGCTGAGGTTGCAGTGCGTAGGGTTGTGGATTACTGGACATACGATTCAAAAAAGGAAACAGGTTATGTTGGTTTGAAGAACCAAGGTGCAACCTGTTACATGAACTCTCTTCTTCAAACTTTGTACCATATCCCATATTTTCGTAAGGTTTGGATATGGTCCTTTTGATGTTTTATGTTTTTCATAATTGCCTTTTTGGTGTATTCGGTTGGGTTGACGTCACGATCATTATAAATTGAAAAGTGGACTCTCTGTCGGTTCGTGTCTTCCAGGCTGTGTACCATATGCCCACAACAGAGAATGATATGCCATCTGGGAGCATTCCGTTGGCTCTCCAGAGCTTGTTTTATAAGCTTCAGTATAGTGATAACAGCGTTGCGACAAAAGAGCTGACAAAATCATTTGGATGGGACACATATGATTCTTTCATGCAGCATGATGTTCAGGAGCTCAATCGGGTCCTTTGTGAAAAGCTTGAAGATAAAATGAAGGTTTTTGTTCTATCTGAAAGAGTTTAGCGGCACATGTCTGCTTTGAATCTTTAAGTGTTTATAACTTTTTGATATACTTTTGTTTTTGGTCTTAGGGGACTGTTGTGGAGGGAACAATTCAGCAGTTGTTTGAAGGTCATCATATGAACTACATTGAGTGCATCAATGTGGACTACAAATCTACCAGAAAGGAGTCTTTTTATGGTATTTTTCTTCTCAGGAAAAAAAATTAATTTGCAAAAGATTCTTGGCAATGTCACTCATTTTGACTATTTACTTTTTAATTCGACAGATCTTCAACTGGATGTGAAAGGTTGTCGTGATGTCTACGCGTCCTTTGACAAGTATGTTGAAGTTGAGCGTCTCGAAGGTGACAACAAGTATCATGCAGAACAGCACGGTTTGCAGGTCTGTCACCTCAGACATATGTTACTGAAAATTCATCTATGGCATTACTATTTAAATACTTAGCTTGTGGGCCTTCTATTTGTAGATCATGTCCGGTTGTGATACATTAATATTCTGGTTGGCTCATATGAGTCTGTCATGCCTCCTTGAATAGTTTCACAATTTGGCATGCCAGTTGTTGGTTGCTAGATTTGATATGGGTTAAATGACTATGAGATCTGGCTGCGAATGAAGCTGGTGACTATTTTAATTAAAATTTCTGAAATCCAGTAAGCTGATGGTTGCTCTTTTCATATGTATTTTAACTTTACTTTCTATTGTTGGATGGATTTTTGCTAGGCTAGTGGAACCTGCAAGCTAGTTTATCATCTGGGAGTTAATTAAGGCAGGTAGCATGTAATTATGACCTGGATAGGGAGCTTGTGCTCTTCATGGTCATAACATTTCTTTGTGTTCTTGTTAGCTTTCATCTTATGTTCTAATAACTATTTGAGAGCTAAATTTTGTGTTGTTTGCATGTCTTTGATAATTTTATTTCATATGAGACCAGTTATTAAAACATCTTTTCATTAGCAACAGATTTCAACAGGGTTTAATTATGGGCTCTATGACTGATTTCAGGATGCTAAAAAAGGTGTCCTGTTCATTGATTTCCCCCCTGTTTTGCAACTTCAACTTAAACGCTTCGAGTATGATTTCATGAGGGACACAATGGTGAAGGTTGGTATCAGAGGCCATCATTTAAAGAAAACTATGAGCTCTTTGTTATATTTGAGCTCTTTTAAAATGTTATTGTTGTTTGAGCACAGTCTGCTGGTCATTCTTCCCAACCTAGTTTTTTATCTGTTTTAATGTGAATGACCCATTTAGTCAACTGAATTTTGTCCATCTCTATCTATTTTCTCTTTTGGTTGAAGAATCTGCCAGTTTCTCCCCTTTTAACTTCCTGATAAAATTGATACATTAAAGTTCCTACAGAATTATTCTTTCCATCCATAGGAGCATATTATTCAAACCTTTTGAAGTGTATTTCTCTATTTTTCTTTTTAAAAATACTCTTTGTTAGAGAGGAGGAAAATTTATATTGCTTTTGAACATGAATTTTGTTTATTACTCTGGATTATTTACTTGTATATTTTCTTTCCTTGTGCAGATAAATGATCGATATGAGTTCCCATTGCAACTTGATCTTGACAGAGACAATCGGAAATATTTGTCTCCAGAAGCAGACACGAGAGTCCGCAATCTTTATACACTTCACAGGTATTATTCTTTTCGGGAATGAGTTTGGTAACAATTTTGAGAGCAAACAATGCCTTGTTTGATGCCTTAGCAAATATAAATGTTTTTACTTTCCTAAAAGCACCAGTGCTACTAGGGGAGCAATGGGACATAGGGATTGCTGAAGGGGGCCAGGTGCAGGCATGAGATTGTGATTGGACTGACTGCCTCTTTCGTAGATTTAATGCATAGATATTTGATCTTGTCAAAAGCTTATTTTGGTTGTGGTATTGATTCTAAAGAACACTGGTCTCTAAGAAATTTCTTTTAATTCAGCTTCCCTGTACTTTAAATTTATGGAAAATGTAACTATTTGACTGTGAATCTTTGAGGATTTATTGTGCTCATTGTTTCTAGACTCAATAACTGTCCAGGATTAGATCTATATCAGTATCTGTTAGGGCTGTAGAATGTGTTGAATGCTTGAACTATAGCCTATACTTGTCTGCTAAATGCATAGAAAGCTTTGACTGCTATGGGATGCTTTAAATGAAACTGATACCTGCATGAATGCTGAATGCATATAGATCTGCTTGCTGTTGTCGATGTTGCTTCTGATAAGAATGCATTGAGTATGTCAATTATGTTCATTGAAAGTGCAACATTCCTGCTTTCTGTAAGAAGCATTGGTTTTTTAGTCTAGAAAAATTTCTCCAAAGGCTCCGACTTGACAAATACTTTGTCAGAAATTAATGCAAACTCTTGCTCATGTTATTGTTATGTTCAACTTATCAACTAGTTTCTTTCCTCCCCTAGTATGACTGGAAATGACTGTCTTTTGTGCACGAGCTTTTAGGATTATTACTAAAGTAATGTTTTTTTCTGAGTGATTGGCAATATTTTCATTTTTTTTAATTTCTATTGCATGGTGAGGTTGTTAATTTATTGTGATCAGGAGCTTCCTTTAATTACATTTGTTTTTGTTTGTTTGCAGTGTTCTTGTTCACAGTGGTGGAGTGCATGGTGGACATTACTATGCTTTTATCAGGCCAACTCTCTCCGATCAGTGGTATGTTATATATTGTATTGAAATGGCCTCACACATTAAGAGCATGTTTCCACTATTAAACTTTTCATTTTTCATTTTGGTTAGTTATCTTTCGAGAATTTTTGGGCTTCCATTGGCTTGCTTTGATTATCTTACAACTGCTATCTTTTATATGACTTGACGAGTCCAGTATTAAAGTTATCTTTTCTTACAGGTTTAAGTTTGATGATGAAAGGGTAACTAAAGAAGATATGAAAAGAGCATTGGAGGAACAGTATGGCGGCGAAGAAGAGGTTAACAATATGCTCTCTCTCCAGCTCCCTCCTGTTGACATCCCTTAACTAAGAAATAAAAGACAGCTTATGATTCTTTTTTACTACATTCTTTTCTTCTTTTGAATGTTGTGTTTATTTTCTTTTTGTTTTGCTCAATAGTTGCCGCAGACCAATCCTGGATTCAATAATACCCCTTTTAAGTTTACAAAATATTCAAATGCATACATGCTTGTGTACATACGAGAAAGCGATAAGGAGAAGATAATTTGTAATGTGGATGAGAAGGATATTGCGGAACATCTTAGAGTAAGTTGATTCTTAGCCTTCAAAAGTGTGGTTTTTTGAAATTTGTATTTGTTATTTCATGAGACTTGTCGTTTCTGAAGACTTAGAGCTGAGCACGTTCCATATACAATTCCAGATAAGGTTGAGGAAAGAACAGGAAGAAAAGGAACACAAGAAGAAGGAGAAGGCAGAGGCACATCTTTATACCATTATAAAGGTCTGGTACTATTATCTTTTTCTTGCTTTCAGTAGTTGTGTACTGAGATTTCCAGTGAGGTTCCTTTAGTTGATGCATGACATTTGTCCAGGTTGCTCGAGATGAGGACCTTGCGGAGCAGATTGGAAAAGATATTTATTTTGATCTCGTTGACCATGACAAAGTTCGCAGTTTCCGAATTCAGAAGCAGATGCCTTTTAATCTCTTTAAGGTATCATTTTCTTGGTTCTAGTTCATTTGCCCTTATTTATTTCGTGCTAATATCTATTTTTACTTTCTTATTGACAAATTGCTCTGAGTCAAAGAAAGCGTAAGATATGTGTGGTTGTGCAGTATTTCAGCTTGTGTTATCTTGCTAATTTTTTGTTTTCCAAGTGGAGAACTTCTGCTTTAAAAGAAAGAGTTGCTTCGGAACTTTCTGGATTTTGGAATACATTTTTCTGTGTATCCTCACTGTGTCATACTCTTTTGCCTTTGTTTTTCATTGATTTTTTATGGTTATTTGCTGTTTCACTCCTTATTATCGTCATCATATCTCACATTTGTAATCTTTTGTTGCTTAGTAGGATGATCAAAGAGAATCTGTTCTTCCTCATAAGGAGTCTTTCATTTTTTGTTAGATTTCTTGTTACAATTTCCTTCCTGTATCTCTATATCTGTCATGCATTTCACATTAATTAATTTCAGTACCTTTCTGTTTTTGTGATGGTGGATTGTAGATGTGCTCAGCTAGTTCTGGACTGTGAAGTTGCAGCTGCTCATTGCAATATGGCTATCTTCAGTTTTCAGTTTCTGGTTGTTTGTTTCAATCTTTTTTCTAATTGAATTGTTAACAGGAGGAGGTGGCTAAAGAATTTAGTGTGCCTGTGCAATATCAACGCTTTTGGCTGTGGGCCAAGCGTCAAAATCATACATATCGGCCCAACAGGCCATTGACTCATCAGGAAGAAGCTCAGTCGGTATGTATTTTAAGTAGTTGCATTACTGGGTTTATTATTAAAAATGCAATTAGAGCTGGCTGGAGAAGATGCTTCTTTAAGTTTATAATAATTTTTTATTTCATTCATAGGTTGGTCAATTGAGGGAAGTATCAAACAAAGCTCATAATGCAGAACTGAAGTTGTTTCTTGAGGTGGAACTAGGACTGGTAAATGGATTTCTTCGGATACTTTTGAAAGTGTGTTAATTTTTGTTTGATGGACGGTGGCTGCTATCTTGTGAAAGTAAATATGTGGTGGAGCTTCCTTATTTCAGTAGTGAGCGGGTGCACTAATTTTTCTAGAATCGAAACTCTGTATCCATTATTATTCTCAAGTTACTTCAGCTTCCTTTCCATCTCATGAAGTTGAATAATTGCCCTGGCATCTCCTTGCAGCCAGGGTTTTTTTTTGGGTCTCTTCCCACTAGCTGCGTCCTTGTACTCCTTTTTTCTTACACCCTAATGCTAATGGTGCTGTAATGTTGTCAGAACAGAATAATCTTTGGGGTTATTTTGAATTTTTTTTTACTCAAAGGGTTCTAATTTGCTCTTCCTTTTCCCCTTTGTTGGGAATAAAAAAAGAGAATATGCAATAGAATATTCAGCTATCTTCACATAAACTAATACTACGGTATTGGTTTGACTGCAGGATACACACCCTCTTCCTCCACCTGACAAGACGAAAGAAGATATTTTACTGTTTTTTAAGCTTTATGATCCTGAGAAGGAAGAGCTCAGGTATTGATTGTGTTAATGCCTTCAAAATGGCTGCTGTGGTTGGGATTACGTATTGAAATCATGCTGTCTTTTCCTCTGGTGATCTCAGATATGTTGGAAGGCTTTTTGTCAAGGGTGGAGGGAAGCCTTCAGAGATTCTAACAAAGTTGAATGAGATGGCTGGTTTTCCTTCAAATGAAGAGATTGAACTTTATGAGGCATGCTTTCTGTCATTTTTCTGAACTTGGATACATTTTATTATATTTAATTCATTGTTCGAGTGGAAGCATGAAAAATAGCAAAGTAGGAGATGGATTTACTGCTGTCTTACCTTCTGTTGTATAACTATGTATGGTAGCAGCCTCTGTTGCTTTTATCTGTCTGTAGTAGTGGTTTTGTTTCATTCTTTTTTTCTGATTTGATTTTAACAGGAAATAAAGTTTGAACCAAGTGTCATGTGTGAGCACATTGACAAGAAGCTTACATTCAGATCAAGCCAAGTGAGTATCTAATACATGACCCGGGTTTCCTTTTCGGGGCTTATGGCCTTCTTAGTTCTTGCATTTCCAATTCTGGCTGCTAGGATGCCACATTTCCAAATATAACTTTGTACTTGACATGTAGTGGACAAATATGGTCTGACCTGCAGCATTTCTGTGAATTACACTTAAGATGACTATTTGTCCGTGATTTGCACTTTCTCTTTGTGAACATCAGAAAATCATATATGTGGGAGAATGAACCTTATTTTCTCCCTATGTTTTTTTCATTGGGCAGAAAAGAGTTTTCACATCTATAATCCTTCTCTCTTGGTGCCAGCGGTGCCTTCACTGAGGAGGGGAGGAGCTCTCATCCTCTACTTCCATGCCTCTACATGGGAAATGGGAGAGGCAGGCAACCTTCCCCATCATATCTGTTTCTATTGAATGGAAACAGGAAAATTAGGGGAGAGAGGGTGTCTCCTCTGTTATTGGCTTGATTGACAAAGGGGAAGGCGTCACATCTGTTTCTTAAGAATTATCTATCGGTTGAATAAAATAATAAGAATGACTTGTGTACCTTCATATTAACAAAGTTAGTAGAGTTCCATTCAATTATATTGAAAAAGCCATAGTTGGAATGCAACATCTAAGTTGCTGTAATTGGAAATATGGGATCTAAGAGCAATGCTTGGAACTTATTCCCATACTTGTGTGTGTATCTCGATCAAAGTCTCATGTGGTTTATTGATGCGCAGCTTGAAGATGGCGATATCATTTGTTTCCAAAAATCACCTGCAAGTGAAAGTGATAAGCAGTATCGCTATCCGGATGTGCCTCAATTTTTGGAATATGTGCATAATCGACAGGTATTCTTTTCATATTGCTTTTTTGTCTCTGCAAAAGATTTTGAGACTGTTTAATTCTAAACTATCGTGGATGATAGTTTTGTTGCATTTGATGTTCCATGTTATCCATTTTCACAAAAAGGTTTCATGTTATCACAGATCAACTGTGTCTAAATGCAGAAACCAATAGTTTAAGTTCTTAATGTTTGTGTTTGCATGAGGTTGAAACTGCAAAGTCCTTTTTGTATGCTGTTAGGCTTAGGATCAGCACAGAATTCTTTCTCAATGTTTGGCTTTTGGTGGCTGTTGGCTTGCATCCTGATATTTGAAGCTTTATAACGAGGTTATTACATTGAAAATCAACTTTTCATGCCCCCAGTTGTTGTGAAGTGTGAACTCTGCTGTGACCATAATATCTGCCACTAGGTTGCATATTCTGAAAACTAATACTTGGGGGGTGGTTCGTTTCTGGCATGTTGATTAGAAGCATCCATACATTATCACCCAACCCTACTTGAGCCAAAAATCTCATAGTAGAAACTCGTCCCTGTATGGCTGTTGATGAAAAAGGCTCAATCCACTGAAACAGCATTGTTTAACTTGATTAAATTTAGTATAGTTGTCAATTAGCATATGGTTTGTTACTATTGTCAGATACGGGAGAGAAAAGAAAAGAAAATGACAATGAAACTACTTGCGCAGTAGTTGGCATCAAATTAAGAAAAAATAAATAAAATTGAGGTAGAAAATATATTTTCACTTATAAGGCTTAGTCTCCAAAAAAAATGGGGATTAACTCTCTATTTCTTTTCTTTCCATTTTATCTCTAACCAGATGGGGCCTAAAGGTTGTAGTTATATTATTCTTCTTCTAATGCTTTAGTGAAAATACTTCTAGTATCTTCCTGTCATTTTTTTACCATCAACATAAAAAGATAACTCATAAAAGAAAATAACTTCTATGCCGTTTTGAGGTAAGAAGTTGTCATCTACTACAGCCTTTACTATCATTGAAGTGCACAGCTTTGCTTTTATCTCGACTAGAAACTCTCTCGTTTTGTACTCATGATTAAGTTCTATGATTGATGTTCATTGTAGGTTGTCCATTTCCGATCTTTGGAAAAACCCAAGGAAGATGATTTCTGTCTAGAGCTGTATGTATTTCAAAAAATTTGGTTCACATATTCTTTTCTCGCTTAGATTTTCCTTTAGATGGTCAAATATTATGTTGTCAGTTGAGTCTTCCCTGATTGTTATCTTTGTACTTCTGTATTTACATTACAGGTCAAAGCTTTTTACCTATGATGATGTTGTTGAGAGAGTTGCCCGTCAACTTGGTCTGGATGATCCTACTAAGATTAGACTCACATCTCACAATTGTTACTCCCAGCAACCTAAGCCTCAACCTATTAAATATCGTGGTGTAGAGCATCTGTCAGACATGCTGGTCCACTACAACCAGGTTTTGCATTGTTTTCCTTATTTGTTTTTCTAATGTATCTGCAACATGTTTAGACATTCTAACAAGGACTAGCTTGTGAAACAGACTTCAGATATCTTATATTATGAAGTACTGGACATCCCTCTGCCAGAATTGCAAGGCTTGAAAACTCTCAAAGTTGCTTTCCATCATGCCACAAAGGATGAAGTCAGTCCACTGATTGTGTTTATTATCTTTGGTGTTTTAGCTTTTGTGTTTGTTTTGGGTTGTCTCTAGATCTTTTCCGTTATTTGTTGCAGGTAGTAATTCACAGCATCAGATTGCCCAAGCAGAGCACTGTTGGGGATGTGATTAATGACTTGAAAACCAAGGTAATTTGGGTGATACTCTGATGCGGTCTTTACATTGTTAATGGGACTTCAAGAGGGGTTTCTAGTGTGTGGTCTCGGTTTCAAGTGTCACAGGGGTAAGGGGTTTTGGATGAGCCCAAAAGAAAAATCCTATTTCTTATGTATGGATGACTCTTCCAAGTTTTTGAGAATGTAATGGTAGCTGTATTTTCCTGTGCTGGTGGCATTCATGTCTTGACTAGTCGTCGCAATAGCTCTTTCATTTGCAAATCCTTTTATTAATTGCCATAAAAATTTATAATAATTACTTCTTCTTCTTTTATGTTTTTGCTTTGTACTTGCCTCTTACTTCTTAGAATTAGATCAAGAGTGAACCCCTATCATCTATTCATGTGTTCGTTGAAACAATACAAGGACTAATTTGAGTATGAGAAATTAGTGAACCTTTCTTCCTTTCCACCCATAACGGGAGGGAAATCCCTTTACCCTTTTTATTACTTTTACTTTTATTTCATTATATTAGATCAGGATGGAGTAAACATGATTGACATGAGGCCTCGAGCCTGGGCCTAATAAGTGTCTTGTGGACTCTTTATGCATCAATAACTGGAAGTAAGAGAATTTTTTGTTTGTTTTTTAGTCCCCTTGATCTGAAGTTCGTCTGCATTTTGTAACAGGTTGAATTGTCTCATCCTAATGCGGAGCTTCGATTGCTTGAGGTCTTCTATCATAAAATCTACAAGGTTTTCCTTTATTCTCTTCACAGGTTCTTGTAGGATTTTGTTTGTAGAAATTATTATCTTATCTTTATGAGTAGGGAGCTTTTTGAGCAATATGTCTATTAGCTAATAACTTATGGGTGTTTTTCTCTTCTAAATGCAATTTTGAAGCATGTGACATTGTTATGACATTGCCATTTTATCAGAAGTGATATGTTAATTAATGCCTATCAATTTGAACCTCAAACAAAATGGGAAAAAGGGAAAAATAAGAAGTAGAAATGTGCCCTTAATTTTTCACCAAATCATAAAATATCAATTGTGTAGTCGAATCAGGACAAAACCGGATTTACTCAGCCAGTCTAGGACCGATTCTCAAGTTTGATGTTTTGCGTTTCATTTTTACAGATCTTCCCCCCCAATGAGAAGATTGAAAACATCAATGATCAGTATTGGACACTTCGTGCAGAGGAGGTAAGATTTCCTCTTGTATCCATCTTATGAGCTGATTAGTGTCTAAAGTGGCTCTGAGGCTCTGCTAATTGCTGTAGATTCCAGAAGAAGAGAAAAACCTTGGTCCTCATGATCGTCTGATTCATGTGTACCACTTTACCAAAGATGCATCTCAAAATCAGATGGTAATAGGATATTCATTGTTTTAAACTAACTATTGACACCATGTTTGTGCTAAGTTGACTAGAATCCACTTTTGGTTTCAACAGCAGGTTCAGAATTTCGGTGAACCTTTCTTCTTGATCATCCGTGAGGGAGAAACTCTAGCTGAAGTGAAGGTGCGAATTCAGAAGAAATTGCAAGTTCCAGATGAGGAGTTTGCTAAGGTATATGATGGAAATCTCAATCATATTGTTATCATGTGAAATAGGTCTCTTATGTAGAGATACTGGGCTGTTTATGTGGACAGTAATGGTTGCATTATTTTGTCTGTTCCTATTTTGTTAGAAATGAACCATTTCTAGAACTAGTTTCGTCTTTTAAAGTGAGTGTATATTGTGTGTGCAAGTTTCCTAATCTTTTGGACGGTCTCTCTTAACCTTCTGCACAGTGGAAGTTTGCATTTCTATCACTAGGTCGCCCAGAATACCTGCAAGACTCTGATATAGTCTCTAGTCGTTTCCAGGTAAGCCTTGTTAGTTTTTTTATTGCAAGTCAGTATTCATATCTAAATTATAATGCAGTGATGGGAGTCATTTTACTCTTGTACGTTGCTTGCATACAGAGAAGGGATGTTTATGGGGCTTGGGAGCAGTACCTTGGTTTGGAGCATTCTGACAGTGCTCCGAAACGAGCCTATCCACCCAATCAGGTAGGTGGTGATTTCTGTAGTAATTTGTACTGTAGAGTGAAATAGTTGTGTCAAGTACTCTCTTTCTCATTGCCCAGTGCACCCATGGCCTATCTGATTGTGCTTGATCTCATCTGAGCAATCTAAAGCCTAAATTTTCCATGTTTGTTAATTTTGCACCACTTATAACTGTTGTAAGGGCTGAGTTCCAAGGTCAAAGATCCAACCTAAATATGGGCTTTTTCCCAAGACCTAGGTACAGGCTGCTCGCTTTGTAATTCTAGAAGAGAATCATTATATCCCTGCATTCTTCTTTTGCAGAACCGTCATACATTTGAGAAGCCTGTGAAAATCTACAACTAGCAACTGGCAAAGAACTTATGCGTCAGCGTTTGACTGAACCCTACTATTGCCTTTAATTTGCCTTCCTGTTCCAGTGGTGTGATATGTGAAGAATGGAGAACAAATGGAAGGCAAATACAGGGCATTGCTGAGAGAGATTTGTAGGGTTTGGTAATTGATATTGTTGCTAGTCTTCTTTTCTAGTAGTTGGGTGGGGAGAGAACATTTATCCGAGTGTGCTTGTGTCGTTTTTTTTTCTTTTCTTTTCTTATTATGTCAACCCCCGTCTCGAGCTTTCTATTCTGTTCTTTTCAACAAGAGCTGCCCCTTTTGGTGAGAAGTGTCTCACCTGCTTCTACTTCAACTCCAATGTAATTTAGTACATAAGAAGATTTTGAACTAGGGGATGTATACAGGGTATAGATGGTCTCTTTTTGACTTTTTTTTCTTTTTGGTTTTTCAGTCACACTTTTTGTTTATTCTAACTTCATGCTCAGGGGATGGGGGTTGTATAATGGTTGGCCATCACTAGCTGTTAAAGTTGTTTAGGAAATGAATTATGTATTACTTTCTTTTTAGCACCGCAGCTTCTAAGATTGCCGTCACAATGTCTTTACTATATGTCATTTACAGTCGTTCATTTTGGTATCTTTAAGCCTTTGAAATGGCACCAATTGCGTTATCAACTTCTGGATAAGGTTCTTAAAAACTCAACCGAGGAGCTGTCGCAGCTTGAACATGTTCGAGGGCCTCAAACATCTTGCTCGTCTCTACAGCTGATATGGAAGAATGAATCTGAGACTGGAGCTTAGCTGGGTAAAAAGGAACTGCGTAATCTCTTTCACCAAGTTCTTGTAGGGGTAACTCCAGATTCATGATCTGGTTCTATTATCTCATATAAACTGATAACTTATTAAATTGCAAAGAATATAGAAATATGTAGAAGTCTGTCATCGCCGGGTTGCAATTGGCAACCTGGTACAGTCAGTACCCAACATGGCACAATTTGCTCGTATCAATCAATTCGACTGCGAAGATCAATCTCCAAATCTGATCGGGAGTGTGAAATGTGAACTACATGGTTATTGTTTTCACTACTTGATGTAGTAAAAAGGCAGCATAAGGAATGCTAGCAACCAAAGACTGGATTGCTTAGATGGGCCATGTTTTTCAGGACTGACTGTTTATAACTTTATAAGCAATTGATCCATCAACACTCTCCACAAGAAGCCGGTTAAGTCTTAACAGCAGTAGCACACAAGACTTTCCCTTGGGACCTGCAGTGAAGCATCAACATCATTCAACTGCTCGGTGATAATAATATATTAAAAAAATAAGTATGGAAAACTGTTGCACACATAAGATATAATCTAGCACTATACTTCTTAACTGGATTGACAGCAGAATTAGTCCACCCAGCTAAATTTCATGCTAGAAGACTGGAGCTGACTGGAAAATTCCTACACTAACAGTTGGGCAACGAACAGCCTATAGACAGTCTTTTACAAATTTTTACTGATTCTATATCCACTACTATTGAATTTGCGATTGTTACTGTTAACATTGCCATATTTCCCATAAGAACATACTCTTAGCGTGACCCAATCCATGTAGCAGCTAGTTTTGCTCCGACAAGCATTATTTTCATTTTCAAATCCATTCAGCTCAAAGTGGCGTTGAGAGATTGGGCTAAAAGAAAGAGTTCTGAAGGATCATACCCAGTTTCATTGATGCAATCTCGCCTTGGTTGAGTAAGCATTCATCCTTCTGTTTACCTAGGTTATGCACAGCAATATTTACCTTTTCTACAACCTCCATCAAATCCTGCATGAGTGTGTCAGGATTACAGGTCAAAGACAAAAGAGAAACACAATGTCATTGGCTTACCAAATTTAAGACTTGTTGGAATACTTAGGTTGATCTTCTAATACTTTTCTACATTTACCTCAATAGGAGGAAGTCAACCATTAGTTTACATAAGAATATAGGGTAGGGCATTAGTTCTGACTGCCAGAGTTCATATGTCAGGTCGAGTTTCACTTACATCAGAGCTGGCCATTTAAGGCTTCAATTTGACTTTTTCCTTTTTAAGTTTTATCTTAAAACTTGTTTCCTAAGATCAGAGTGGGAGCTCAGTAATTCAATGCTGTTGAAAACTTACAATGTGAAAACTAATTCAATTACGGTACTTAGTTGGGAGATGTGAAGCAATTGTTGAAGTTGAATATGTAGAAATTAGTCATTGTTTATGCAACTCTTGCAAGATATCATAAATGGGATGGTGATGCTCTGCATTTTCAGAGAAGTAATGCAGTTAAGGTACCTCATGTAATGTTAGAATACAAAGAGAACATAATTGAGAATTAGAAAGAGAAAAGAAACTGGCAAGGTTCATGTTCAGAGCTTCATTCATCTGATTGAATTTGAAAAGTACCAGAAGTCCCATACCTCCCATGAAGCTAGAATCCTCAAGTGGAATGGGAGTTTGTCATACTCATCCTTGGATATCTCTATAATACCATTACCAATGCCTTGATCTAATTCAGTGCCATCTGTAAGCATATTTCCTTATGAGTACTGATAATTGCATGCAAATGTTTTTTAGAAAATATCTTCATTTCCTTGAGCTATTCTGTTAATAGAGTAATTGGGGGCTTTACCAATAGATTCCCTTGGGAACTGCTCTTCAGTATCTGCCATTGACAACACCATGACAGGAGCATTGATTGGAAATTCCTTCTGAAATTGTTTAGCCTCACAGCTGAATAGTAAGCATAGACGATAATAATGAGAGACCTATATCTAATTTGCGTGAAAGATGAAAAAGTGGATAAAAGCATAAACAGATTGACTTGAAGTCATAAAGCTAGAATTACAAACCTTACAGGCTTCTGAAAATAAATTCTGGGACTGGTAAGTTCACCATTATCTACATATAATGAAAACAACTAGTTATTTATGACATTTTGATGTGGCAGATGTGAATCTATTGTTTGCAACTGAAATATGCAAATATCGAGTTAAATAGTTGCTAAACAAGTTGTGAAAAATGAGAAGAAATAAGATCAACTGGAATTGGATACCAGTGTCATAACTTGTAGACAGGCTTAAGTCTACATGCTTTTCCATTAATGACTTTCTTTTTTTCAAGTATAAATGTGGTTCTTGATAAGTGTAAATTAAACAGGCAACGTAATGCAGCATGCTGAAGCTCACTGTCTGCAATTTGGAAACTAGTCAAGTGAAAGAAAAAATTAGAGGAATAGTTTGACAGACCTTCAGAGGCTAAAGTTGCAAGACAGGCTTCTGAAAGGCCAAGTTTCTGCAAATTCATGGTATCCTCGAGTCTGAAGAATGTTAAGTTCACAAAAGAAGCAACAAGAGATCCATGAAGCACCAAGGTGCATGACAATGCAATAATTCTATTTATGTCAGGAAGATTACTGCTTCCTCGACTACATTTAACCTGTTTGTCACTAAAGGAATTGTAGCAGAATGAAGCCAAAAAAAACTAAATCAGAACCAACAAATAGAACCTACTAGAGCTGTCATGATCATCTTGATAGCATGCCTATGGATTGAACACAATTGACAGAAAATTTCCAGTTTATAGAGTTGGTGAACACCAAGCACTATTCCCTCCTTTTTGGCATGTCTATGTGGCGTGTGAAACTGAAAACGTACTATTTCAAGTGATGTAAACCACGAGGGATTTGTTTCTAAACCGTAACATAAGTTTTTGGAACAGAAATTGTTGTAGAAAAGACCCGTTGGAATTTTGACTAGAACAGGAGCATAAAAGAATAAAATGTAGTTGTTAAGTAAGAAGTTTCGTTCGAGATTTCCTCTAAAAGAAACCAATTAAGAAAATATATCTAGTCATCCAGCTAGAGAGCATATAAAGGCGGAACACAAGAAATATCTGTCCTTTGGCAGCCTAATACAAGCCAAGCAAGGATGAAGAACCAATAGCATACTTTGAAAAGTATTTTAATGAAAACCAGGGATTAAGATACAGCAATTCGTCGTCCAGTCTTCTTTTCACAGAACTCAGCCCGGAAGCATAAGAGAAGTGGTCCATGCCACTGTCAGGACCTAGAAACTTTGAGTTTGCAGCAGTAGGAGTCTCTAAATTCATCACATCGCCGTCATTCTCCGTCTCAAACTCCGTGAAATCTAAGAGACACATGTCAATCATGCAATCCCATAAATAAATCTAGAACACATAAGCGAATGTAGCTGAAACGTTTCTTCACCAGGTTCATAACCGAATGTCCTGAGATGATTTTCGAGTTCCACAACGTCACTCAGGTTCTTCTTATACAGCTCATTACAGTGACCTAGAAGCTCTTCAAACGAGATGGTTCCAAAAGCCATCGACTCCAGAAAGTTGAGATCTGTACTTGCCGCCGAGATACGGCGATCGAGGCATTGTGTGAAAGTAGAAGACGCTGAATCTGTCAACATCTAAGAGAATGCTATTAAAAAAGGAATATGAATTTTTTGCTCGGGCAAAAACCTAATAGAGTAATACCAATTTCCTGACAAATGGAGAGCGATACTGGAACAGTTACCGAGAGGAATAGGTTGGCGAAGAACAGCTTCTTTTAGGACATTGCAGCTCGAAAGGAGCTGTTTGCAGAAGGAGTGAAGGTTCTTGCAGAAGGTGGAGACGGTATCATCCATGCCAAAATTCGAATTGCTGAGCCGCGAACTTGAATTCCTAATTCGGGTTACAGCTCTTTTTATTTAAAAGCCAGGGAAGGAAAAGGCGGGAAAATGGAAAATAAAATTACGGAACTACCCCTATATCTTATAAAGAAGAGGGTGCCTGCCTTCTGTGACCGTCTACGTCTCTTTTCCAGTTAAAAAAGAAAAAAGTCATTAAATAAAAAAATCCTACACTGCTTCTCTGCTTTCCTTCAGTTCCTTCTGCTCGATTGAAAGATCATTCTCAGCTTTTACGACAATTTCAACGTTATAGATTTTGGGGACGGATTCAGAAGTACCATTCAAGGTACTGGCTCTCAGATTTTTTTCCTGTATTTTATGTGATTTTTGTCAATTTCTTCTATTCCAATCTCTAATTCGGAAAATCACAAGTTTCTTTTTCTAATTTTATTAAAAAATGTATTTTAAAATTTTCTAATTGAAGGTTTAGATCTTTAATAATCTTGCTTCTTCTATGTTCTTCAATTCAGTAGCGACAAAAATGGAAGAGATCAAGGAGAAATAGCCGGATGAAGGTGTTCCTCAGACTTCGTATGGACCATAAATAGCTTCTCCAAGTTATTGGAATCGAAAATGGAAAAACTAGTCTCCGATGTCTTCTTTGCTGGCGGTTACAAGTGGTCTGACTGATCTTATCCCAAATCCTAGCTCTGTTTCTGAAAGGATGTTTGGCTCTTGATTTTGCGCAACCCTCTAATCCATGGCTTGTACTCTTCCCGAAGGGAAAGAATGCGGATTACATTTCTGTTTACTTAGGGGGGGTTAGTGCACATGACTCAGGACATGATCTTCATGTGTATTACGCAGTTCATGTCCTGATGTCGTTAGGGGGCGCCGAAATTCATGTCATGTACATGAATATACATGAATCACGAGTTCATGTCTCAAGAGTAACGGGCGGAAAGTGCTTTCCGCCCGATTTTGAGAATCATCTACATAACTCTCGCGCGGGTTCTCTCTCGGCGAGCGGGGCTGTCTCTCGGGGGGCTCTCTGCCGCACATCCTCTCTGTCGTTTCATTTCCACAACCCTCTCTCGGTGTTGCCGCAACCCTCTCTCGTTCGGGAGCCCTCTCTCGGTGTTGCCGCAACCCTCTTTCGTTCCGCAACCGTCTCTCGTTCCCGCAGCCCTCTCTCGGTGTTACCGCAGCCCTCTCTCGTTCCGTCGCCGGCCGTCGCCGTTGCCTACTAGCCCGTCCCCGTCGCCATCGTCGTTGCCCGCCGTCGTCGCTGGCCGTCGCCATCGTCGTTGCCCTTTGGCTCGCAGCTGAGGAAGACGACGATGGTTTAATTATTTTTATTTATAAAATAATTATTTTTATTTATAATTAATTATTTTTATTTATTTAATATATTTATTTTACCGTTACTATATTAAAATAGTGATTTAATAGTCATAATTAAAATATTGTTAAAATAAATATTTGATAAATTATTTTTGGCATAATTATCCGATTGCTATAGTTAATTAAACCAATAGTTTTAAATTTTGTGATAATATATTAATAATTAATAATACATAAAATATGTTATGTACAAATATATAGTGTGTTAAAGTTATGATTAAATCATTTTTTTCTCTTAAATTATTCATTTTTAGGTTAAAGTATATCATATGTTATTAATAAATTAATAACTCAACGTATTACTTTCGTTTTTGTTATTTATAATGTTATTTATTTATTATTTGTAATTAATCATGTAGTTATTTCATTGGCTCATGTAATTACCATATTAATGTACAATAAAATATCTAATTCAATTAATAAATATATTAATATATTTAATTATACATTAAATAATTTATTCGTGTAGTAATAATGGTTGTTTTACCTAATTTGGGGTTTAAGGATTATGTTGTAATTAAGTGCACTGTAAAGGTTTAGAAATTCTCTTATTTTTTATGTTTTTCTCATGTTGGGGCACTAACACTGGAAACTGTTTTCCAGTGCACATGAAGTCGTCAACACTAACACAAATTCTTACCTGATCTTCATGTACATGACATGACATGATCTTCATGTTGGACATGACTTGATCTTCAAGAATCCACTTTGGGGCACTAACCCCCTCTTATGCTTTGACGAAACAGACATGGCTGAATTATCAGAGGACAGGAGGCGGAGTAGAGAGGCTAAAGTTCAGTCTGGCTATGATAAACCAAATACATCCGAGATATATCTTAAGAAAAGGTATTTTTTTCTGAGCATTGTGAAGGAACAACCCACACCCCTCTTAAGGTATAATTCCAAATAAACTAGGTATAATTGAACTCAAAACTTGGGCAAGAGAGAGAGAACGGGTTTTCTAGGGAGTGATTGGGTTGGGTTCGGGTCGGATTTAACTATTCGAGTTTTTTGGTTTCGGATTTTAGGGTTAGAGATCCTGTTTGGGTTTTGGTAAACTCGACCCGACTCGTGTTTTGGAAGCATTTCATATTTTGGGGGATCAGTCGGGATCGGCAAATTTTCTCCTCATCTGCAAGACTGTACATTCTCCTAGTCGTCCTTTAAGAGATCGAAGGTACCGGATGAGAATTCTCCCTTTTTGTTTGGTTGCTATTCGGAGTCGCAAATTCCTGCAATCAGCATAGCAGGCTTTATCCCTTTCTTGTTCTTTTTTCCGACATTTCTCAAATGCAGCCGAAGTGTTTTTTTTTTTTTTTTGTGCTGTTTTCTTTGGTTCGGAGATTTCTCCTCTACTCAAGTTCGCTCTTTTATGCGTGCCGTTGGTCGTAGTGAAACTGAATCATTCTTCCTCGCTTCCGAATGAAATGAATTTTTAAAGCTGAAGATAATTATTATACTTCGTTTATTAACACGAGAGCTTTTTATTGGACTTTGTTGCATGTTTTTCTAGTTTAGTAATGAGTGTAATAAAATCCTGAATTTTCTATTGAATTTAGGGTTACGTTATGGTCAATGTGGAAAACTGTAAAGCTTGAAACTTTCGATTTTCATTCAATTAGCATACTACTGCATGCCCTTGGTGGTCAACTGTTTCTCTTCGAAATAATTCATGTTTACTTAGACAAAGACTGGAACCAAGTCTTCAAGTAGGATGTAATCTTTTGTGTATAACAATTACTTGTTATTTGATTCGTTTTTATGTACTATTTCGCTGTGTAATGTTTGCATAAACTTTGTCGAGGAAAATGAGCCGAATTTTACTAATGCTAGACATTTTTTATTTCAGAATTTCAGAGTGTTGAATTTGAGCAGTGTTGTTGGAACATAAAAAAAAAAAAAAAAAAAAAAAACCCAATCTCAAAAAAGCAGTGTTGGACCATCAGAGAGGAGACTGTATGACATATATAGAACGCTGGCAGCTGCAGATGAATATATCATGTGAAATAATTTGTTAAGGTTTCTTGAAGACTGAACCTCATTATTTTTTTGGAGTACTTGGAGGTCTTTGTGTTCAAAGTTTGTTTCTTAAAGGCATTAAGCATGGTGTACTGGTACCTTTGAAATTGGTTTCTCCCAGTATGAGTGAACTCAGAGACAAGGGAAAGAAGGCTTCTTGCTTTAGGAGTCCTTGGGTGAAATTGACAAAGATAGGTAGTGATTTATTCTAGATGATTAAAAAATTTTCTGTTTGGGCAATTACTTAGTTTTGGTTACTGATTGTATAAGTTTTTAAATCTATGGTGAGGTAGAGATGTTCCTGAATTATGAAAGAAAAGTTTCAAATTCTTTACAATAGATCAACGGGTTGAAGGATGTAAAGAGTTAAATTTGAATTTACATTTGAGAAAATCTACCTTTGCTTTCTCTATCTTTTTTTGAAATTTCCTTTGCTTTCTCTATCAACAAAGGTAAAGGTTATCTGGAAAAATTTCCTCAGCTTTGAACCAAAATGTTAACCCCATATTGGGAGTTCCAGAGAAGGACACTGGAAACATGTGGACTAACAATTCTGCGAAATATCTCTTCACCCAATGCAAATGGGCTCACTTGTTTTGGCCCCTTTGTATCTAATATCTCAAAGAGATGGAGAAAACCAGTTGTTACTGCTCAAACTCGTCTAGAAGATAGAACTAGGGATCTAAGGCTTGATAAACTGATGAGAAATTATAAGAGGTTAAATATTGTTCTTAAATTGCATGAACTAATGTCAAATTGGAGGGGCCATTATGTATCTGTTCAACTCATGTCAAAGTGGAAGAATACTGTTGGAATGAATATAGGTATTGGTGTTTTTCTTCGAAAGTATCCCCATATTTTTAAGATATATACACATCCACTGAAAAGAAACCTTTGCTGCAATTTGACCAAGAAGATGGTTGACTTGATGAAGGAGGAGGCTAAAGTGATTGAAGAAACTGAAGTATTAGCTGTTCAACGTGTGAAGAAGCTCCTTATGATTTCAACAAGTGGTACTCTTCACATCCACTCATTATGGCTAGTAAGACGAGAATTGGGTCTACCTGATGATTTTAGACACTCGGTCCTTCCCAAGTACTCAGAAGATTTCAGGATAGTAAACTCCGAGATAGTAGCTTTGGTTTCCAGAGATGAAAGTTTAGCAGTTGAAGAGGTTGAAAAGTGGAGAGAAAAAGAGTACAGGGAAAAATGGTTGAGTGAGTATGAAACAAAATTTGCTTTCCCAATCAATTTCCCGACGGGATTTAAAATCGAGAAAGGATTTCGTGAAAAACTGAAAAACTGGCAAAGACTTCGCTACTTCAAGCCGTATGAGAGATTGGAGTCTGTCCGACCCCATAGTTGTGGTGGGGTTGAGCGATTTGAAAAACATGTTGTGGGTGTTATTCACGAGTTCTTAAGTTTAACTGTGGAAAAGATGGTTGAGGTTGAACGGTTGTCTCATTTCCGGAAGGATTTTTCTATTGAGACTAATATGAGAGAGCTGCTTCTAAAACACCCAGGTATTTTCTACATATCAACCAAGGGATGTACCCAGACAGTTTTTCTTAGAGAAGCATTTCATAAAGGTTGCTTGATTGAGCCTAATCAAGTATGTGCTGTTCGAAGGAAAATGCTAGATCTCATAGTGTTGGGATGTCGAAGCAGCAGGAATTTACTTGATATTGCTGGGATGAAAGAGAGCTCCAGTGATAGTGAAAGTGTTGGCTTGCATGATGGAGATTGGTTAATTCCCATTTCAGAAAGCTTCGACAGCCAAAATGTGGAGATTGAGAATGAAAGCAGTGGCACATCCAATGAAGAGGCTGGTAGGAGTAGCAATAATGGAAGGTTATGAACTCCTGCTGAGGTTGATGATATGTAAAGTCACCTCCCAGCTGGTTTGGACTATTGAGTTATAATGTCACAAGGGTTGTTCATTCATCATCTCAAGGCTATTCAGTTGCCATTCATTTTGAAGGAATCCTGTGTGCTTATGATGCAACACCAGCAAGGAGCTCTTTGCAAACTATAATGTACAAAATGTTTCATATTATTGAATAGTTAGAAACAACCCCATGGTTTTTTTAGGGAGAGTAAACTTAGTCATTATTTACAAATGTGAAGATGCATGTGTTGTTGTTCATTTTCTGGACCATACGAGTTTAAATCCCTTGTAGAATTAAAAGAACCAAAACTTGTTCAGAGGTTGCTTCTCATCCCGTCTGACCACACTGTTATGATTGGTGGCTCTGCCTTGGTCAGCAGCTGATTGCATCCCTAAATATTTTTCTTCTCTTTTATGTTCTACACCATTTTAAATTATCTAATATCCATCAGTAGCTGATTTATTCATTTATTTTGACTCTGATTATAAAGTTGATCATCTTAGAAATAGGTTATGTGAAATAAAGTGATGTGATTTGGAATGAGAGAATGAGGAATTTCGGGTATAGTCAATGTTGAGCTGAATACTGTTTCAAAAGTATGATGAACAGCTATCCAAGAGTATGCTTTGGACAACTGTAATTTGAAAAAGGAGTTTCATATAGATTTGTTTCTTAAATACAGGTTTTGTGACATATCCTATTGTATATAACCAATCAAAGTGAATGGGTTTTCTGGAAGCTTGAAATTTGTGGATTGGTATTTTATTTGAACTTGTACACTGATAGTTTCTCACCAGAAGATTTCTATATTGAATATGTTTATTCTTTTAATTGAATCTAATTTTACTGTTATTTTACTTCTTTTATGAGATTTAATTAGAAAAATATAAATATGAAGTATTTTTTGTATAAAATTTGATGCTCTCTGTCGTCTACTTCTTGTTGTTGTTGTTCTTCTTCTTCTTCTATTATTTTATGCTTCCCAATACAGGCTTGTGCTTACTGTCAATCTCAAAAACGGAGTTGAGGTGACTCTATATTGGTTTATAGACGATTCAGTGTGCATTGCAAACTGTAATTCCCTTTTTCTTTTTTTTGGGTTTTAATGTGCATATTTTTGGAAATATAACGAAGCAGGGTCTGCGTGCTACAAGGAAATGCCTGGGGCTGCAAAGAGACCTAATTCTGTAATTTTTATATTTCTGCTGTCATTTGAACACTGTAGAAGCTGAGATTTGTACAATCTGGGTTATGGTTATGATTTAGACATGTTAACACTGTTTCTGTATTTGTCACAAGGTCAATATGTTGACCACTGTTTTTTTTTTTCTTTTCCAATGTTTTTCGTAATGGGTAATTTGAGTCCAGTCACATTTTTTTTTTTTGGCACTGTTCTTACCAATAAGATGATGCATATCTGCTTTGACGAGGGCATTGGAGTTTCTAGCCAAAAGAGGAGCGGACTTTTCCAATGGAACTAATGGCATCTCTCTGTCCCTCTCTCTCTTCATTGATTGAAAGAACTCGAGAAAACGTTAGATATGGAAGGTCATCGATAATCAGTTATAACGATTCGATCTTAAAAACCCTTCTTTTATCAATCCGCAGAGATTCGAAGACCTGTGTAGTCTGGTTTTGGAAGAGCTGTTTAGTCTGTTTAACTGTTTTTCAATTGACAAATTGACAAACAGATGCGTTTCATTCAAGAGTAAAGCTATCAACCAAACTCAGTTTCACCAACCAGGTAAAAGGGGATGATTTTTTATTTTTTTCTTTCCCCTGTAATTCACAATTTACATCAACATTGGCATTAGCCTGCTATCACAATTTTCCTGAATCTTGAAAACTGGAACAATAAGCATAAACAAAGAAATTTGCAACAAACCAACAAATCTCTTGTTCACAAGCAAAACCATTTTGGAATTACACTGGAGATGCCTCCAACACCCACCCACTTTGCCAATTTGTCATTCATCAAGCCGTTTACCGTTTGAACAAGATGTACCTTTGGGGCTAACAACAAAGCCAATATGTTGTACTCAAATCAAAACGAGAGTTTACATGGTTCAAGAAAAAAACTGAGAAGAAAACTACTGAAGGATCATGTTATCAATTAAGTGAACTTTACTAATCCACACCTCAAAAAATATGCTGCCCTTCTTTCTTCCACAGGAATGTTAGACCACACTTTTCACTGTTCAACAAAAAGGAAACAACAATTCTCACACTATCATTAAGCATCAGCAACGGGGTCTTAATCTGGTGACCAAGATGGAACTTATACATAGTGGCAGAGATCCCCTTCCTCATGGTGTTGAAGCAACTTGTCTCAGTTTGGTCTGAAGGACGACACCGGCTTCATCTGCCATGTTTTTCTTCTTTGAGGCAACCTGCATTTTACATTATTAAGTGTTTGGCTTTGCAAAAAAAAAAGTGAGCAGCTTAAATATGAAAAGATGATCGAGCTCAAATGAAATAATTAGCTCCAAGTGTCCCATAAAGGTCTTCCATCTTGAACGAACTGAGGAAATAAGGCCAAGCCTCCAGCCTGCGAATTCGTAAAACATACCTCTGGGGGGGTGAGGTGATGACCTATTATAATAAATAAATTCTAACAGAGGATTTTAAAATTTCAAATTAGAAGTTGGAGGTCACAAGAACATCTCTTCCTGAGAAAGGAGAGGGGGATGTCAGGGTCAGTAGCACATTCTCTTCAACCCAAGGGTTTGCAGATCAACCTTCAGTGACATGTATGAAAAGCCTCAGGGTCAAACCAGGAAACTTTTCCGGCCTTAACCGAAGTCCGAGTTGCATCACTGTTAGGTCTCTACCCCAAGTTTTGATGCTCCAAAAAAGTACTATCAGTTCTACTTCCATCCACTACATTTATACTGACCATGAACGTTACTAAGCAAGTTCACCAATCCAAACATATATGCCAAGGCGATTTCCAGCTGAACAAACAACTGAATTATATAAGCTATGAGAACTCACTCTTGTTTCCTTCCTCCAATAAATAAGATAAACTTGAAATGGTCTACAGAGTGCATTCGTTAACTTGCAAAACCTAACATTTTCCAGTTAAAGTCCAGAACAAATACATGAAGAATTTTCAACATAATCTATTCCTTTAGGTTGCTAGGTAAAAAACTAATCCAAAGTGAAAATATTTTTAACTGATGCCAGCAGCTGTATCTTTTAATAAAGTTATCAATCAGTAAGCAAACAGCTCAAGATAATTAAATCATCACAAAAATGCCAATGCATAGCAAGAAGTTTGACAAACATATTTAGTTAACAGAATAAATAACAAGAAAAAAGGTCAGCAGCGTCTAGAAATGAAGACAAAATGGTCCACAAAGTGAAATCAAATTCTTGGTTCATAAATTGTAAATGTGCTGTATATAGGATATACCAAAACACAGAATATCTACAAGGTGGATTTTGTAGAGATTCAGAAAACAACCGACGAACACATCAGTGTTTTCATATGAATGGAGAAAGAAGGATATTTATGAGTCTTTAGTGCTGAACTATGTTCCATCGGGCTACTCAAAAACAGGTAATGTCTGGAGCTCAAGAATCTTTGCAAGGTTAGCACATGACAATGGAGGCAAACCTTGAAATTCTACTGCTTGTCATACAGCAAAGAACAGTAATAACTGAAGGAAGACACACAATTTAGACTTTGGGATGGGACACTCTTCTACAAACGTACCTCCATAAGTTCATCGTAGTTCGACTTGAGCAAGTTGATTTTCCGATCACAGTAGTCTTTGCCTCCCTCCATTGTTTTCTGGAAGAGGACAAAAGGAACTTTAAATCTGTTATGCAGTGGTGATGAACCAATGAAATGTGTCGTGACATTCGAGAGGAAACAGGGAAACTTTCTTTGCTCAAAATGTAATAAAAGCTAAAAGGAGTAAAACGTTAAATTTAGGAACGAAAACTGTATGTAGCACTCAACACAAGCAGCGAAATTCAGGAAAAAGATGGGACGGACCTCGATGAAGTATCCAGTACCGACATCAACGAGGACTTTACTAGCATCATCAAGCGTTCCGGGAACGTAGAGAGACGCCGTAAGAGGTACCAACATTTCCTTGCCTGTAAAAACAGAATTCGAAGAAATCAAATGAATAGCATCACATTAAAGGAATAGAGGGAATCAGGTCAAACCTTCTGGCCGGAGAGAGAGGTCTTGCAAAGCGTTTGAAGCGATCTCTAACCGGGTGGCGGCGGTTCTGATCTTGTTCAAGCTGTCTTGGAGCAAGTTGACCTCCAGGTCCGCTTGCTCTTTGAGAGATTTGAGCTGATCGAGGCTCAGCTTCTCCATTTCAGAAACCCTAAGGACCTCTTTAGCCTTGGACGCCATGGACGCGACGATTTTCTCTCTACTTCACTCCACGGACTCGCAGAGACAATTGCCAACTTCAGCGCCAAGACCCTTAAGTAATTTTTACATAATTAAATATATTTCTTATAAATAAAACAACAGCTACAGCCCCTATAGCTCAGTGGTAGAGCGTCAGTCTTGTAAACTGAAGGTCTGTAGTTCGATCCTGCATGGGGGCAAATCAATTTTACACATTTGATCCGAGCATTTTTTGGTCGGTTTCATCAGTACTGTTACAATGACACGATTGTTTTATATTATTAAAAATTACTATTGAGAAAAAAATAAAACCTTCTTATGGGATTTTTGGTTGAGTAGGAAAGATAATGGATCAGATTAGAGCTGTATAAACTTGAATTTGTTATTAAATGGATGATCTAAAGTGGTCTCATATGTTAATTTAGTAAAATAATGATCCAGTCACTCTTCAGGCTTCAATCCAGTCCTCATGGACTTTCCCACTGCAAGAGAAACAGAAACAGAAACAGCAATAAAAAAAAAAGATCAAATAATACAATATTAGCCATGTTGATTAAATAATATGTCATTATTTTGAAAAAACAAAAAAGGAACAATCCTGGGTTTCTTTAAACCCTACTTGAAAGTTGCTGCCTCGTTGGAATTCAATGAAACAGCTAATCTTTGTGAATGGATCACATACAGGTGGTTCTCCATTTTTATGTTTGGGCAAACCCCAACTCCAAACCTTGCTCACCGTCATGACTCAGTTGTTTTACTTCAAACTAGGCCTGCTTTTCCTCCTCAGGAGGCTACCATACAAGCTGGATTCATATCAATTATCATGTAGCAGATGAACCATTTGCAGTGTTTAAGCCAAGTCTGAAATAGAAGGCAGACACCAGAGAATAGGTATACAAGGTAGTGTTCTGGGAAATTTCTAATGTTAAAGATGGAATGAACAGTATTAATAATATTGAAAATGAGCACATGTCTCTCAAACACTTGAACAGATGATAAAACAGTGATTCCATTTCTTCTGTGATCAAGGAAGCTTTTACTAGTAACTACAGCCAGCATTTGGGCAGTTACATTTTATTTCAAAAACAGCAGCATTCTCCTGAAA
The DNA here is from genome assembly GCF_029961685.1 of Aristolochia californica. Taxonomy (NCBI): domain Eukaryota; kingdom Viridiplantae; phylum Streptophyta; class Magnoliopsida; order Piperales; family Aristolochiaceae; genus Aristolochia; species Aristolochia californica. The sequence continues at coordinate 455,012 of NW_027181804.1, read as the reverse complement.
TCTTGTTAGAACCACCACTGCATCATCAATTTACCATGGAAGTATACAGAATATGGAGACCATAACATCTAAAGTTATTGAATCACATTGTATACACAAAAGCCAGCAATAAATATGACAACTATAGCCACTAAAAAAGAAAAAAAATCAGAAAGAAATCAGTCACTCTTGTGTTTCAAGAGGGAAGAAAAGAACAGGAAATATAATCTAATAAAGGTTGCCCATGTCGAAGTTCTTACAAAATTACTTGCAATAGAGCATAGCACACCAAATAAGACAACACTTGAAGGGAAAAGAGAACGAAGAAATGAACAAGAAGATTTTTGTTGAAAGCATTTAATAAGTTTAATGAACACTCCCACTCTAGTACAGGACCTCCACTCAAGACCCCCCTACTTCATTTGGAGTTTTTGCAACAATAGAAAGAGCATGCAATCCAGACTGAAGCTCTTCTGACAGAAGATCATACACCATGCGATGTCGTTTTACAAGGCTATGCCCTTGGAATTTTGAAGAAACAATTTTAACATTGAAGTGAGTCTCGTTGGCATCACCCTTGACACCAGCATGACCAGCATGCTGGTAAGAAACATCTTCAATTTCAAGCACACTTGCTTCAAATGCAGACTGGAGCTTTTGGTTGATTCTGCTGCCTCTGGAGAGCAAAATATTGACTCCTCTTGAACCCATCACACGAAAGCTGACCTGCTTAAACCACTATTACAAGATTAAAAAAAACTGGGGGTCTAAATGTTGAAACATAAATCAATATCATATCCAGACGAGCCATGTTAAATGCACATTCACCTGTCCCCTGAAATTTCTATAGATTGCTTACTCTAAGTCATATGTCAAAGAAACCCAGCAGTTTATTCTTTTACTCTTTTTAAATTAAGAGTGAGCTCAAATCTTGAGGTTAATAGGAGCAGAGTAAGGATACTACTTTGTTTTCCTTATTCTATTAGAATAGTACCATGGATTCCTCCAGAATTTTTCTATGGATCATGCAAACTGAATCTGGAACAACCATAATCATCCGAGTTATCCATCTGCAAAGCATAAGAAACTCTTAGCTAATGCTACTCTACGTTTCCAGTCTGCGAAAAACAGTTAATTTCCTGCGCTTAGTCTAAATCCAGCATTCCAACAGGAAGTTATACAGATAGTGCGTTTAATGACAAACTTTTATTCCACAAAACAGGAATATACAGCAGACGCAAAATAAGACTACCTCAGCTACTTCCAAAATCCCAAATTTCACACACAAAAAACAAAACAAAACAACGATCAGACAAAAAACGCAAATGAAGACTATGTTTCTCAAATCTTTTATATATCCGCAGAAAATCCCAAAAAGTGCTCGAACAGAAGGAACAGGAAGAAAATGCAAACTCTATAAATAAATAAAAAAATCTACTCCAGTGGTCTCTCCATCCCGACTCCCATGGAAATCATCCATTAAAGGGAAACGGATTACTTCGGAAGTTTTGGTTCTTGTCACGAATATCAAACAGTCGGATTTGTTGACAAAGAGGACACAAGAAATCACTGCTTTTCTGGTTGATATAGAGCATATAAAGGAATGAACACTATCATCTGCCGACTGATAATTCTCGTTAACCAGGAAAAGAAAACAATACGTAGGGGAGGAACTTACTCGTGTAAGAAGACGACGAACGAGAGAGCGAAAGAGAATCAGAAGGAAAGGGCTTCGCGCGATACTAAACTTTCCGGTATAAAAGAAGGGGATATTAAATTACTTTGAAAGATGTATATGTAGAGTTAAGAACTGAAATTATTGGAAAACCGACGGATTAATTTTATCAAATCAATTAAAAACCAATATTTCACTAAGGGCCTGTGCACAGTACAAGTGAAAGTGACCCTATGCCTAATCGAATTAGGTATCAGGTAATGCACCAATTGAGTGAGTTTTCTAATTTACTTGATTTTTTTTATGTTCTTGTTAAAATGGGAGAATTCTGACCATATTTTCTATTCCCGGGGTTGACGCATATCGAGAAAATCACAGTTAAAATTGAAGATAAATTCAACCATTGTAACTGGATTGTATAAAATCACGATTATAGATTATAAAACTCTTATATAAATTACTTTTTTAATTCAATAGAAATCAATAAAAAAATATATATTTCCCTGATTTACATGGTATCAGAGCACTATCTTTGTCAATCTTGCTACCTCGTTCGGCCAAGAGGTTGAGCGATTTTAGTTTTTTCTTCTCTAGGAAATTTTGCTGAGTTATTCTTCGTTGATTCGTCGCCTGAACTCTTCCTCGCCATATACTACACTCATTGCTTACTATTTTCCATCGTCGATCGTGTGTCGTTCGCCATCAAACAAACTCCCATATTTTTTTTTTTAATTTCACTTTGCTTGGAAGTGAGCCAACCTAGGCGTTGCAATTGAGCCAGTTTTTCTGCCAAGTCAACTCTGGTTTTCTACTTTTCGTCACCGCTAAAGGTAAATTATTCTTTGCCCTTCCTTTATCATGTTGACTTAAAGATTTTGCCTCGATCCTTTTCAGGATCTGTCTATTATGATTCATATACCAATCCAGCCGCAAATCACACCTAACTAACAATTAGGTTTTCCCTTTTTAAAAATAAAATATTTAGTATTTATCTCAAAGACTAAGTATGTAGTTGTGTTTTATGATGCTCTTAAAGTTAGACACATGCAGTATAACCATTTTGAAGGCTAGATTATGGGCCCTCCAATTAGTTGGCCCCATTCTCCTGAATTTATATCAACAAGTTATGTGGGTCTCAGGCCCATGTATGGAATTAGTGATATTATAAGGGTATATTTGTCAAATAAGTAATTTCTATCTGCCTCGTTACTAGAAGGCAGGGCACTTCTGAAAATGCTGTAGCTCTGTTTTAGTAACCGCCTGATGCGATACATCCAAGAAGGGAATGCCATGGAGGTGGGAGACAGAGACGTCGCTTCACGCAAGCATACGGCTTTTGTTTCCTATGCCGCCTGACTGCCGTCGTCGGTGTGGCTTGCCGCTGGACTGCTGACACCACCCTGCGCCGCTTACTTCGAATGGTGTCTTTGTTTGCTCCCCTTTCTCTGCGGTAGGTCTGTCGTCTCAGGCACCAAATGGTGGAGCTTCGTATGCTTTTCTTTGTACTTTTCCATTTGCGTTCTGCAAAATGAAATTTTAGAAATTTCAGGTCAGTCATAGTTTGAAAGTCGAAACTCCAACTGAGCACTGTTTCTGTTATTAGATTGCTTATCTGATTTTAAAATTGTCACAAATGCTAATAAATTCATGTATTTTCCACTATAACAGTCGTTGTCCTTATTCTAAACATATTTTTCTTCATTTTATTTTTGTAAAGCAAATATCTTTGGTGGGAAAAAATAATATTTTTATATTTTTTTCCTATTTGATGCCTCATCACCTCACATGGGATGGGCGAAAAAAAACTCCAGACTTTTTATCTTCTGAGTCAAGCTTCTTAGTAAACTAAAGAAGTTCATTTTGTCTTTTGGTGGAAAAAAATTGAAGTAATATTTTAGCACTCATATTTGAATTACATTATTAAATCACTATTATACATTTATTCTAATGCTTTAGTTTATACTCATATGATGTAATTCTGACTATTAATTGTTTACTAGAAGTTATTTAAATTCACTGCCTCTCACTGGTATGCATCAAAGGCTTACCCTTGTTTATTCGCGAAATGGCATTCTGACAGTCTGTAGTCTAACTGTAGAGGGTACTTTGTCTATGATTCTGTCATAAAAGATTGAGTAATTTTAAAGAAAAAGATAAAAAGATAAGTAGCAAGCCGAAGCCCTCAGTTTTCTGGTATTCTACAAATGTTTTGATTTTTGTCTAATTAGGTTCACTAAGCATAGCTTAATTTGTTAAAATATTGATGTAGGTACTTATTTATACATCCTTCACATTCACTGTGTTTTGGGGAGGTAGTTGATTGGGAGCTCGCACCATAGAGATCTCCATCTTGGTTGATGGTCACATTTTCCCTTTTTTTTTTTTTTTTTTACTTAAACATTTTCCATGCTTCTCAAAATAGGTTTTGGCTCAACATCAATATTTTCCTAAAGGATCACCTTTACACCAATTATCTTTCCCCAATCAACTGAAGATACACTCTTCCATTTATTTCCTTTTAGAAGTGGAAGAGAAAAAACTAAGTAGGAGTCATACTTATTTTCAAACTCACACAAGAAATTCTATTTGCAGATTATTGTGGCATAATTTCCCATTGTCAAATTTGGTTCGAGCTTGTTTGAGAGCCATACGATTACAAACCTGACAATATGAGATATGAAATCCTATTTCTGATACAAAACTTAGTTATTTTCACGACTCCACTCATTGAACCATTCACCTGAAGATAAATGTTTTTCAGCTGGGTGTTTGTAGCTGCTGGGTTGGTCTTCTAGTTTTTTTTATATACTTTAACTTAATCATATTGCAAACCAGTTATTTCTCTAGCATTCTTTGCATTGATTTTTCAAAAGAATAATTTGTTTGGTTACTGACATGCTCTTTCAATTTATGTAGGTCATTTTTGTAAAATATTTCTCCAAGTACACACTTCATTCTCTGTAAATGGCATGGTTTGCTTGTTTTAGAGCATCACGTGTACTTGCTGCGAGGTGAGTCATATATCAATTCCTTAAGCAATTTATACCGTCTTTGGCATTTTTTTTTTGCGATACCGTATTTGGCATATCAAGTGGGATAAGTAGGAATAAAGGATTCTATGGCTAGACACCTGCTAATATTGTTCAGCGTATTAAAAATGTTTTATAAAGTCGCAATTGAGTGTTGTCATCAGCCTGCTCATGGTTATTTTTTCCAGGTCTTACCAATTAAAAGATCAGCATGAGACCTCAATTCTGTCCTGCACGATCACTAGGAAGAATTTATTCTCTATTTGTGCCAACTATATCAAGCAAATACTCCATGAAGCATATTATCCTGGACTTGTGCAATATGAACTTTAGCTCGAGTTCTTCATGTGCTGTGACAGGTAACTATCTGAAAGTTATTTTGCTTCAATTTTCTAATTATTCATATCACCTTTTCAAAACTTGGGTGGTTTGAATTTGCACTTTTAAACTCATTGCTCTTTACCGAAAGGTTGAGAAAGCTTCACACCTGCTGAAAACCGTATAAATCAATTCATCAGAACCATGAGATCAATGTAGGAAAAATGAAAGAAATTCATTGGTCAGAGCTTACATCGTTTAAAACATTTATCGAACAGGGAATTTTCTCAAGAGCAGGCCATATTCTATCTATTCTACTTGTGCAGAAGTGATAAATAGTTACAGAAACATGAATATTGATCAAGGCATCAGCTCTGCTAAAAAAGATGCCTTGTGCAGCCATTCTTTGGCAAAGAATTTAGCATGCCTTCCAGATGAGCCTCCAGATCTTGTCAAGAAAAGCTGCAATGTGCGAATGGAGTTAAAAAGATTAATAGCATTCCGCATCAAGAAGAAAGTAAAAGGGCAGTATGCAAATGGGAAGTTTCATGATCTTCTGACAGAAGTTGTTGCAAATCCAAATACCCTACGACATGCATATGACTCTATCAGACTCAACTCAAATGTGGACTTAGCGTCACCATCTGATGATCTTTCCTTTGCAGCTATGGCAGAACAGCTTCTAAGTGGAACTTTTAACATCAAAGCAAATACACTGTCTCTCTCAACAAGGACAAGAAGGAAAGAAGTTTTGGTTCTTCCAAACTTAAAGCTGAAAATTGTTCAGGAAGCAATTAGAATAGCTCTTGAGGTTGTTTATAGGCCTCATTTCTCTAAGATTTCTCATGGGTGCAGGAGTGGAAGGGGGCATAATTCTGCTCTACTTTACATATGTAAAGAGGTGAAAAATGCTAACTGGTGGTTTACATTGCCAATGAACCAAAAGATTGACACAAGTATTCTCACAAACCTTATATCATTAATGGCAGAAAATATTGAAGACAACAACTTATTTTTGATTCTTCATCAGATGCTTGAGGCTAAAGTGCTAAACTTAGAATTTGGGGGCTTCCCAAAGGGCCAAGGTCTTCCTCAAGAAGGGATATTATCACCTATTTTGATGAATATTTATCTTGATCACTTTGACAAGGAACTGTACAAAATATGCATGAGGAACGAAAGTCTTACTCCTGATACAGGTAACTGTAGAGGAGGTAATAAGGATATCAGCTGTAGAGAAGGTAATAAACTGCCAAAGCTCAGAAGCTGGTTTAGGAGACAAATAAAAGATGAAAATGAGAAAGCAGAGGAAAACTCAAGTTTGAGGATATGGTCTTGTCGCTATATGGATGAAATTTTTATTGCAATTTCAGGATCAAAAGATGTTGCTCTCAGCTTGAAGACTGATTTCAGAAACTACTTAGAGAATAGCTTGTTTCTAAACGTAGATGACGGTGCAGAAGTGTATGCAGTGGATAGTCCTAATGGTATCCAATTTCTTGGCATGGTTCTTCAAGCTTGTGGAGAGGAAACAATGGCGATGAAAGCTGTACACAAGTTGAAGGATAAAGTTCATTTATTTGCTTTACAGAAGCAAGAGCTTTGGGATGCAGGAACAGTTAGAATTGGAAAGAAATGGTTAGCTTATGGATTGAAGAAGATTAAAGAATCCGAGATTCAGCATTTGGCTGACAAGAACTCAATTTTGAATCAGATTTCTCATCTCCGTAAAGATGGCATGAAAACAGATCACTGGTTTAAATTTTTACTAAAAACATGGATGCAAGCTGTGAATGCCAAAGTTGCAAACCGTGAGGAGGAAATTTTATCCAAGTATATCACAGAACCAGCTCTCCCACAAGATCTCCGTGACTCTTTCTACAATTTTCAGAAGCGAGCCCAGGAATATGTTTCATCAGAGACAGATTCGACTCTGGCACTTCTATCTAGTTATAAAGGTAGTGCAAGCTCTGGTCTTGAAACACCAAGCACTAAGACCAAGGTTTTTGTGCCTCTTCATTATATAAAAAAGAGCCTCTTGCGTTATGGACTGATCAATAGTAAAGGGTTTCCTCGGCAGGTTTCTGCGCTTGTCCTTTTAGACAATATTCAGATTATAAATTGGTTTTCAGGGCTCTCCCGCCGATGGCTTAAGTGGTATAGTGAGTGCAATAACTTTGGAGATATTAAGCTTATTATTGTGGAGTATGTGCGAATATCTTGCATTCGAACCCTTGCATCCAAGCATCAGATGGATGAAGGTCTAATTGAAAAGAAGTTCGATATGGAGCTTGCTCAAATACCTTCAACTGAAGAAATAGAGCCTGATATGGTAACTCTGAAATCAGATCTTCAGCTTTTCAATGAAGATGAGGCGCTGATGTATGGAACTTGTAATAGTGGTTTATGTATGCTTTCTCTATCCAGGTTGAGAGACCCATCAAGGCCTTGTGAGTGTTCTGTTATTGGGTGCAAGACCCTCTCATTAGAAATTTATTCTGTCCATGTAAACGAGAAGCAAAGATTTCCTGGTTGGAAAACAGGGTTTTCAACTTCAATCCATCCTAGCATGAACCAAAGGCGAATATGCTTGTGTAAGAAACATGTTGAGGATCTATTTATGGGTTATATATCACTGCAAGCTATTGATTTTGAATCTTTGAAGAGATAACACGTTGCTGCAGTTTTTGGTGAGAATGGATGATCGTAGCTTTACCTGGTCCTGAATCTTTCTTTACATGTGTGGCAAAAAAATAGAAATAAATAAATCTCTTAGGTGATAAGCTCCAAAAAACTGGTTCAAAATCCCTTTTGACTCTGGATGCAGAACTGTTTTTCAGTTTTGTTAGTTATAGGTAACAACTTATACTACTCAAAGTTCAGCATCCGGCCGGGACTGTATTTTTTGTTGCAACAACGATGAGCTTTTGCTGTGTGGAACCAATTTGATGTAGTCAATAAAGGAAGGAGAAAACCCTTGTAACTAAAAAATAATTGGCTGTAAACTGCTGCAAGGAACCCAAAAAGTCAATGTATCCCTTTCTGCTCTTGTCCAATTTTTTTCTTCTGCATTGAAAGTGAGAGAGCATGAAAAAAAAGGCAATAGTAACAACTGAAAGGAAACTGTGATTGATGTTAATGTTTGATAACTTAGTTTTCTTGATGTTGTGATTCAGAGATTTCCATAGTCTATTACATAATTACATTTTTTTGACTAGTAACTATATGTCGAATTCATTGTTTACCTGATTTGCATGAGATCAATGACATTCTTCAGGGAAGTCATTTTGCCTTGATGAGATAAACTTCAAAGTGAATATTGCCTTGGTCTTTTTCTCTAAGATTCTTAACATGGACAGTGTGAACTTGCTGTAATTTTATTAGACTTCTAACCTAGGTGAGATATTCTGCTTGCTTTTAACAATTTCAGAGAATTTTCTATCTCGAAAGATTTCTTCACGTTGATATATAAACTCATAACTCATCCTTGATCTTGTTGCTTCTTTCTCATTCACAATCTTTCTTGGAACTGTCACCTTAATAAAGCACCTTTCAGAAAAACTTGAAAATGAAGCTTCTCAAGGAAGTGTGGGCGAGCTTTTGCAGGGAGCAACAGGGTTTAATTGATGAGATAAAAAATCCTTCATTGTCTTTTAAATGGTGCCACATGTTCTTGTTAACTGATAATTGTTTAAACTTGAAGGTGTTCATGACTCTGATGCCATACCAGGGGCTTGTTTGTCTTTGAACGTTTGATCCCCACAGCTAGATGAAGAATTCTAGAGCCACTCTTCAACTTCCTACATTATTTGCCATTTAAAAAATCCCAGATTATTTCCTGCTTAAAAATAACATAACCACCACCACTACCACCACCACCACCACCACCACCACCACCATCTGTTTATGGTGCTTGATACACCTATTTACCTGTACGAGTGAGTCAGTAATACTCAAGTTTCAGCATAATAACAGCTTTGGTAAGGTACATAATTAGATTTCGATAGAAACCATACAAAGGAACAAAGTATCGACTCCATAAGGTTGTTTGTCTGCTTAAGTTTAAGGAAAAAGAGGAAAAAAGGTCGTTTGCCTAATCCACCCTCGTTGGCAGAGACAGATATCTGGTGCAGATCATCCATGAAATCAATGAGGCAAGAAGTGAATGTTTTGATCTTTTCCTTTCAATTCTCTGATGAAAACAGCACCGAGAATGATTGAATGCGGTGATATGAGTGCCAATCACAAAACTGCTAAATCAAGTAATTCTAGCCATAGGCAACTCAGAGGCGCCTTGAGTACCCAGACCCTCCACACTTCTTACAAAATATTAGGCCTGCAGGAAGAGAAGCAATAATATGAGGATTAAAGAAATGAGCGAACAAACTAAATAGTTTTACTGAAATACAATCTGGAAGGAAAGCTTTCCACGAATTTCATGGAGGGATGGCAGCATCTGCAAGTGATTGTGATGACCATGTTTCTTATGTTTTTCTCTTGTTTTTTAAGCCAAAGAGTGGATGCCATGGTGCTTTTTTCCAGGGGATCAGAAAGTTCTGGGGGAAGAAGCTCGTTCAACATGAATTAAAGTGAGTCAAGTCAGAGGACACCTTGCATGTTCGCTCAAAGCTACATTTTTCTGAAATAATGTACACAAAAATTGCAAAGAAGACATCATGTTATTATCAAGAACATAGATTTTAAACATCTCTCTATCAGAAAAAAATATGGCTTAGTCTTCATTAAGCTCATGGCAAAAGCAACCAACAAAGGCACGAAAAAGACTCCTTAAGACCGAGATTTTGTAGGTTAACCACTTAATGTACTAAAAATCAGCAATACAATTAGCTGGATGAGATTATGATCTGCTGGAAAACCTTCTGACTTCCTCTAGGGTCTGTTTGGAATCCCTAGAAAAAAGAAAAAAAAAATGAAAATTTGACCATTATTATTCCCAAAAATAATTAGTGAAAAATGAGATAATGATCAAATTCTCCTTTTCACTAACTATTTTTGGAAATAATAATAGTCAAATTCTCATTTTCTTTTCTTTTATTTTCTTTTTCATGGGTTCCAAACAGACCCTTAGTCATTTTGAGATAGATTTAGGTCCAAGTTTAGTCTAGTATCAAAGTACATGTAAAAGGGCCTCCACCTAAGAAAATATTTGGATAAGAATCACCCAGAAGCCGACATGTAACTGAAAGTGTTAGAAAGTGCTACACAGGTTTAAAGACAAAAAAGAATATGTGATTCTCTTGGGAACAGTTTTAGAAAAGATTCATTTTGCATCTGACCATACCCAACCATCCAGTTTTTAGTTGAAGAATGGAAAAAACTAGATGCGAGCATTAGCCAACTCACTGGTCCTATTTCCAGCATGTGAACATACCTGCACCTTTGCATACCCGACAATCGACCAAGCCTGTTTCCTTCTGCATTTTACCATCATTGCAAAAAACACATTTTGTGCCTCCTGTGGTATTAAATGGAAGAGAGAAAGTTCACATTAGTACTTATGCTACTGAATGCATACTAAATGACAGCCGAAAGGGTTTCTCTTAATTATGGTCGAGTCTGATACATTAATGGTTTCTCTTCATCCTGCTCTATCGTAGTTAAAGCTAGCAGAATAGCCTGAACATTCAAAAACAGTATAATCAGACAGTTCATTCTTCACTTTCTCCTACTCTTTTGCTTGAACTACTATGTAGGAATGACCAAGAATAAAATCGATGAACTTTAACATGTTTCATGGTATCAGAATAGAACCCTGCCATGTAGGAGAAAGATTTTTGTGGATTTGACATGCTAGCTGAGAAAGAACAGATACGCTCCATTTTGCCTGATAGAACTGGACTTTTCTAAGTGAAGTCCAGATACCAGAACCTCTTAAAATAACTGAATTCTGAATCTCGTTGCTAAATTTCATCAAATACATGGCAGTCCCAAATGAAATTCAATGAAAGGCAGGAGTGAGAAGTACCATTTCCCGCGCACCTCTCGCATGGAACAGGATCACCCTGTCAAGTGCCAACAAAGTCACATAAAGCAAAGAAATTAATCAAGCTAGTTTCCGCAAACCACCACTTGTTCAATAGCAACACTGGCCTGCATACGGTTCCCAAGCCGAGAAGAGAAGTCATCTCACCTTGAGACCCAAAAAGAGGGAGAGAGCAATGGCAGCCAAGACGCTGATGGTGACGAGAAAAGTCTGAGTATCCGGAGGTCTTTCAAAGCCAGTAAAGAGGAAAATTGAGTTGAGAAACAGCTTTGGTTGCAACGGCTTTGTTTTACAACCGGAGAGCTTGATTATCTCCCGTTTTGAGAGATGCTGTCGACGGAGAGAGTGCGTGTAGATTGAGCTGAAAAGAAAGGGAACCAAAGATGAAGAGCTAACAGACGAAGACGCCCAGAAAGAAGAGCAATGGCGGCAAGAAGCTGAGATTGTCGCCATTGTCGGAACAGAGGAGGAGCTTTGTGGCTCCACGCTCGTCTCCTTTTTCCTTTTTTTTTTTTTTTCCTCGTTTCGTTCTTTTTCCGTTTTTCCTGGACAGAGATGGATTGATCGATCAGCGGAATGACGAATTTCCTCCTATAAATTGTCGTATTGCCTATTAAGGCCTTTATCTTTCTTACGGTTCTTCACACGTGTAGATCCAATCTCACCACGATTGCTGACGGTGCAACACGTTTCGTGGGTTAACTTGGTTTGGTTCATGACAGCAGACAAACCAACTTTCGCCCTGCACCGTTCGGTTCGGTTCGGTTCGGGAATACACATAAATAAAAAATAAATAAAAACATTGAAAGCAAAGGCTGCTAAAATGAATAAAAAAGGAACTTCTAGATATTACAGCAGATTCTCGATTAAATGGATAAAATGAAGGTTTGTATCCTAACTCTCCCCCTGAAATTATATTTATAATATTATAATTATACCCTTGAAACTTACCCCCTATGTGGGCCTTCATTGGTTTGTGGGCTTGAGCCCATGGTCCACCTCTCTTAGATGTGTGGGTTTTCCTTGGTCGAGTAAGCTTAAACTCATCTTCCAATACTCCCTTTCAAACTAGGAGTAAGAGAACATCATAAATGCCCAACTTGTTGCAAGGATCTTCCCGTGTCAAATGGTAATCCATCATATATTCCAATAAACTACATGATTAAGTATGGAGTTATCCTCACTTCCAAGCCCCCTGGATTTGACCTGCCACTATCATGACTTTTTTTTTTTTTTTTTTTTGGCTTAGGTCATGGATTAATTGAAATAAAAGAGATGAGCACTCAGCAAAAGACCAAGAGATATCCAAAATCCACCTATGAGCACAAGTGATAGAATTTGGTTGTACTTGAGCTTTAGAGAATCTGAAAGTGTCAACACCAACTATTTGCATCATTGAAACCATTAGAATTTAAATATAATGCACTCAATTCAATCAGCCATGGTGACTGTAGTAGTACACACGTTTTGACCATTTCTTTTAGTAAATGGTTTCTCTTATACTTAGGGTAGAGTAGACAATTGTAATTGCCCAACAATTACAATGAAAAAAGGAAATTTATGTTTTACGGATCTAGTCTAGCAGACGAACTGATATCTGTTATTCTGGAAATTGATCGTCATGACTGGAGGTAAGTATTTCCGTTTACATTTTATGAATTTCATTGTATTTAGAAATTCTATTGAAACCAATTGTGCTAAAACCTCGAGGCTATAGTGAAGGCACAACATGAATATAAGAGGGATGGGCCCGGTCGATATTAAATTCTCAACACTCCCGCGCACGTTGCCATTTGTGGCTTGTGGAAACAAGTGGGAGAGAGACTTGAACTCGGGACCAACCTTGCTCTGATACCATATTGAAACCAGTTACGCTAAAACCTCGAGGCAATAGTGAAGGCACAACACGAATTTAAGAGGGATCGGCCCAGTCGATATTAAATTCTCAACAAATTCATTATGATTTATCACGTAAAAGTTTTACATGTTGTGCTCTGATATTAGTCCTGAAGTTTATTCCATTAACTGAGTTGTGTACCTTTAGATACCAGATTACTTCTTCAGTTCTCTGGTAAAAACAACTACAAAAATTCACCACGAACACGACTCACCGGATGAAATCACTTTGTCTTAGATCACTATATAGTCCCTCTTCAAATCCACAGAGTTTCATCCGGATCAGTCAAGAGGAGCTAAACAAGATGCTCTACCATGGATTTTGAAAATCCTTCGTAGAAAATGATGATGAATTGACGTGTTTTGGTTATATTGCGCGTCCATCTCTGACTCTCTCTCTACCTCAATTTCAGATTCCTGTTTAGTCTCCGTCTTCGAAGCTACTGGAGGCCCCGACATTGACGAGCATAGCGTGGAGTAATGCTTGCGCTTCCCGATCTTTTAGTCGCCTAGCATATACGTGTTAGTTTTTTTCTTTTACGAGCATTCAGGCCACGAGGCAGTTGATCTGGTGATGAGTATAAAACAGTCCAAGTTTCGGCCAACTCAGCCCAACCAGACCCAACTTATCTCACACATTTATTGAATTATATATAATTTTTTAATAATTTTATTGTGATTATGATGATGTATGGAATGAAAAAAATAAATAAACAACTTAAAACATCTAATTATTTACCATTTTTATTAAATGATTTATTGGATTCCTATTTATTGGTTAAAAAAATAAAAAAATCTATAGTATCTAAAATAAGAAATTGTAATTGGCCTCCTTAGTGAGTCTTGTTTAAGGGACTAATCATAATATCCTATTTTATAAGCCTTTCATTGATTTTAGAGCTCAGGTTTGATACAAACATATATTGCAACAAATTGCTTAAAATCGGCATTTTCATGGGCTTATTAAAATGAGGTAATTTTCAAATATGCGCCAATTGGAATATACGAGCCGTAATTTTATACACAATTTTGGATTTAAATTTATTGAAAAAATACGACAATATTAACTTAGATATTAAGATACCTTCATATAAGTAAACCCTAGAAGTTAGGTTCGACACAAATTATTATAGGGTCTATATCTTCCTCCCTTCCATAGTAAATACTTACTCGTGCCGAAATTTTTATCATTTTTTGGGATAGAAAATTTTCTTACGAATTTTTTTACCGCTTCAATAAGAAACTATAGGAAAAATAAGCCCATAAATAATGAGGTAATTCTTGACCACTTACCTTTGATTTTAATTTTAATTTTTATTATTTATAAAAAAATTATAAATGACCTCAAATAATATTATTATTTTTTCATTATTTTCTATAGGGGCACAAATGCAAGAAAATCAGTCAAATATAATTTTTTTCCAATATAAATATTTTTTAATAAAAAATGGGGTCAGTGATTTGTCATGTAGTAGCTTATCCTTAAGTTATGCCCCCCATTTGGTCACTTTGACCTCGGACAAAATTAATAATGAGCATGATTGAGGATCTAATCAGATTTCTTGAACGGCGTTTTTGTATGAAGACAAAATTACAGTCAGGATTGGTCTCGTCCAAACCTTAACTGGCCAATTAGTTTAATCTCCTTCAATCATTTTTTTTATGAAAAAATTATTATTAGAGAGGATTTAATGTAATTAATTGAATAATATATATACAAAAAATAAAAAGGTGACTCAATAGGACATGGTCCTATCAATAGTTGAACATGATGTAACCTATGTGGACCAAAACCGAGTCTTAGGTAGACCTAAATCATGAAAAGATTAAATTTTTATTTTTAACTTTATTCATAAAAAATAATTAAATTTTATTTTCATAACTGCAGGCCTGCCATGTACGTGAGATGGTGATATCTAACATTTTTTTACGTAAAGCCAAATCTGCCCTAAATTAGCGATGATTAATCAAATTAAAAACTAAGTAATCAACCTAATTTTCTAAGCTTTATCGTTATCCTCCACCTTCTTTATAAATTTAAGCTCAGACAGAGCAATCTCTGTCATTCTATCTGGTTTCAGAAGACGGGACATCTTCTTCATCTCCTGCAAAATGGGTTCACTGTCTCCCGTCGAGGTCGAGAACGTGAAAGGCTTTCTCCGCCTCCACAGCGATGGCACCGTCATCCGATTGGAACCCACCTTCGACATTCCCGTCCACGACGACGCCTCCATTCACTGGAAGGACGTCGAATTCGAACCAAATTTTGAACTCTCTCTCCGCCTCTACAAACCGGCTTCTTCGTTTTCTTCGACGAAGCTGCCGGTGGTCATCTACTTCCACGCTGGTGGGTACTGCTTCGGCTCCCGGACCTGGCTCCAGAGTCACAACTACTGTCTCCGCCTCGCCAAAGAGCTTCAAGCCGTCGTCCTCTCGCCCGACCACCGCCTGGCGCCGGAGAACCGCCTCCCAGCAGCAATCGAGGACGGTCTGACAGCTTTGAAGTGGCTGCGGAGCTGTGCGGTCAGGGAGGTGGCGGAGAAATGGGTGGAGGACGTGGACTTTGAGCGGGTGTTTATTCTTGGCGACTCGTCTGGCGGGAATTTGGCGCATCACTTGGCGGTCAGGTTGGGAGCCGGTTCACCGGAGATGAAGCCAATGCGTGTGGGGGGTTACGTACTGTTATCGCCGTTCTTCGGCGGCACTGTGAGAACCCGATCGGAGGAGATGTGCCCGAACGATGCATTCTATAATATGGACGTCAACGACAAGTACGTAGCTTCGTTTGTTCTGGTCTCCTCTTGCAAAGCACTGTGTCGTGCACTCAATCGGAATTCATAACAAAAAAATCTAAACGGTGGAGATCGGAGTAGACAGGACGAATTCGTTTCCTTAATCTGTAACAACTGTTTTGTCTTTTCTTCTTGCTCTAATCGTTTTCAGGTCAACTTCGTTAAAAAAAACTCATGATCAGTGAGTAATTCGAGGTTGAAGAAAGAAAGAAAAAAAAAAAAACTCTCGCTCTGTAAAACATATTCTGATCAGATGGGTATTCGAAACTCTCTTGCTTTCTGTTTGAAGGACAATTTGTACGTTTTCCTGTTAATCGATTCTTCTTGTTCTTCCAGGTTCTGGAGGTTGTCGCTGCCAGTCGGAGCGAACGCAGACCATCCCTTGTCCAACCCATTTGGACTACAGAGTCCGAATCTGGAATCGATGGCGCTTGACCCATTACTGGTTGTGGCTTGTGGAGAGGATTTGCTTCTAGATCGAGTTGAGGAGTACGCGAAGAAGCTCAAGAGTTGGGGAAAGGAAGTTGAGTTCGCCAAGTTTGAAGCCAAAGGACATGGTTTCCATACCATGGATTTTTTTTCTAAAGCAGCAGATGAACTGATGTGTCTCATCAAAAGATTCATGGCTGAAAGTACTATTCGCTCTTAGTGATTTTTCTGCGTTCTGTTGTGCCACCAGTGCTGGCATCTGTTTCTATTGTTTCTTGATTCTTGTTTCCGTTCCATTGTTGTTTATGTAGCAGTGATGGTTTAACTGTATTTTTTTCTGTCACAAGTTGTTTGCGTTCATCCCTGTAACGTAGAATCTTTTTATTCTTTTTTTTTTTTTGGTATTTTTTAACTGAGCAGAATCGAATTTGATCGGCAAATGATGAATATCAGTTGGAATACGTAACGACCTCAATCGATCACCATGGATCATGAATTTCCACCTAGCTGCCTTTGATTGATCCTGATTCCCCCTTCTCTTTAAATCCAAAGATGTCTAATCGATCATTCAAAACGGCTTCGCCTCTAAGAACCAGATTCGTCTTCCTCCAACAGCCTGCACCGCACTGCATGCTTTCATGGGGGCTGTTTCTGTTTTTTTGCTCCAGCAATTGGCCCCAATACAGCAGCTACAGCCGCTACCTCCCCAAGCAGCTCCAAGTGGTCGTCGTGGCGCCGGAGAACCAGCTCCTGGCTGCTCTTCTTTTGCAGGAAAGGAAAGAACTAAGTCGGAGGAGGCGCTCTAACGCACCGACCGAATTCCGACCGACGGGGGAGAAGACCATTTACGGAGAGATCAGGTTCACTAGTGCGTAGATAAGCTCAAAGGGTTTGAAGGGAAACAACACAGTTTTCATTGCATTGAATCTGTCTCTGGAGCAGCAAAGGAGTTGATTATGGAAGACATGAAAGGCTGCGTGGCTAAGAACCAGTGAATAAGCTCTTTACTTCTCTATGTCATCTCTTCCGAAGATCATTAACCAGAAGTACTTACAGAACCAGAGAACGTTCAAATTAAAGAGAAGATTTACAACATTCAACGTCGCAAAATCAGACGCTTGAAGTAAGATTTGTTGCGGATTATTCTGTTCTCTCTTCTACCGGGAATTGCCGAATTTTTTTATTTCTTGTCAATTCGTCGATGTAAGCACGCGAGTAGATAGTGATTATCATTCAGAAATGTCTGCATCAATGAATCTAGTAACGACTAACGAGATAACGCATCCTGTGATTCAGTGAAGATATGTACAAGAGAGTCGATTTTGCAGTACTGCTACCATTGATAGCAAATCGAGTAACAGTGACTGTAGTGGATAAAGAAAAAAAAAGGCTTAGAATGTGATGAATTCAAACATAATCAGTTCCAGTAGAGACTGACAGCTCTCAAGCACCATGATCTAATCGCTGAAATCAGCAGGAATATAGTAATGTAATTGACGATAGCGAATCGTGCTTATAGTGGGTTTGATGCAGATCATTTTGCGATCGATTTATTCAAAGGGCACGAGATTAATAAGAAAAGAGTTGGCATTCATTCATCAACCTCCGAAAAATCTTCAAGTCTCCCACCTTCATCCCAATCTTTGACTTTGGCAATAAAATCAGCCACGCACTGGTCAATTAGGTTTTAATAATTATCCAATGGGTTGATAGATAGATATGCTAAAATAAAAGGAAGAGCATTTTATAATTATTATTTTAGTGAAATATTTGAAGATAAATTATTTATTTAAAAAGCTGAATTAAATTATTTTTTTATTAATATCTAATTATTATTATACCATAGTTATCCCCTTAAATTTAAATCAAAAGTCCATATTTAAAATACGAAATCGAAAATAACCTCAATTTATTGAGCCCCATATAGCACTGAGCTCGGTTTAAAGTGTCGTGTTGCTAAGATTTGCTACAACATATGTTGCATCGAGCCTTTAATAAAATAACCGATCGATAGTCTTAGAAAATCTTCAAAAGGGTCAAAGTTATCAAGTAGATATCACAATTGAAAACGGAAAAAAAAAACCAAAAAAATTATTAGAAAAATTGAAATTCAAATTTTCAATCATATATTACAATTTTTACATGTAGAAAATTAGGTACACCCACCCTCTTAATGGGATCAAAGTCCATTCTTCCTTGTCCTTGAGAAGGAAATTTTTGAAGTAAAAATTAATTTTATCTCAATTAGTCCTATGAAACCCCTTTATTTTCCCAACAAGAATGAAAGGTTTTGATAATTATAACATGTCCTATGAAGCTTTGTTGTCACTTGCTTTAACTTTCATGATGTGACAAAAGAAATTTATATCCACTAAAATTTTCTAGTTACAACTATTTTTCATCATTAAGTTTCAACAAAGTTGATGAGATAATTGTTACTTAAGCTTCAATTACTCTATTTTAGATGTTAGATTAGGTACGCCAAACTCAATTTTCGCTCGGGGTTTCTTGAATCACGAGGGTCTCACACGAAAAAACGATCTTAATTTCATCCTATACTAAGACGTCTTATAATCACTTATTCATTATCGTAGTGTTATGTATGCACTTATGTTGTTTCTATCGATTTGAGCCCTGGGCCAATTAGAAGGTTACATGTTCAATTATTTTTTATGGGTATAGTGAAAGTACTTTCCATAAATTAAACCAATTTTTAAATGGGAAAATTTGTTGAGGGGTGTCCACTTACCTTGGTAACAAGGACCTAATTATTTTTCTAATGAAATGCATTAAGCACTCCTATAGCTCTTGATTACCACACCTAATCAATATCCATATGGCTTAATTACCACTAAACCATACCCTTCAATCTGGTTTAATATTAGAGGTTGTGGCCATATGATTCATGGTACTTAAAGAAGACAGTCAAAGTGAAAATGGTTCCATTATGTGGTCATGATCGTCCAATTCGTAAGCAGAAGTCGATTGACGGGATATAAATGTCAAAAATAAGATTTAGCTGGCAGTATGGTAATTTGACTTTCTAATTCAAACTGAATATGCCTCCAAAAAGCCGTTGTTGCAGTACAGGGTGACTTTGATATATAATCATTTTAAAAGAAGCCAAACGGTACTGAAATTTGAATCAACCGTTTTCTCCACTCCACTTTACGCCGTTAGATTATTTGTCCTGGGAAGAACCCCAGATAGACCTCCTGCGTCGCCATTTTTCCAGTCTTTCTTCTCATCTTCTCATCATTTTTACTGCAATTCAGCCTCAGTTTCTGGCTTATTGTCATTCGCTTTTTTGTTCCTGTTACCGAAAACTTCTGTTTCTTGGCCTTCTCCTTTTCTTAAGTTTTTTATTTTCTTCTGTTGGTCGGATTTTAATTTTGGATCGAAGCGGGAAGGAGAAGCGTAGCAGATGCCGACGTTTTCCGAAGCGGCGAGTGCTTTCAGAAACCGGCTCCGCTTTCAAGAACCGGCGGATTCGGAACCTGTGCGAAGCTCTCCGGCGCTCTTCAGATCGGCGTCCAAGGATAATTTTTTTCAGACAAAGGCGGCTGTTGTTGAGAAGGACGGGGAGGCGGATGAGAGCGAAATGGTTGTCGGGTCTTCTGCTCAGACATTTGAACTGCAAGAAGATCCTTCATTTTGGAAAGATCACAACGTCCAGGTACTGGAGCTTTTCTTTTTTGTCAGGGAACATAAGTTTTTTCGGCGAGTTTGCTTCAGAAATGAAATGTGAAGCTTACTCTCTGATTCTTGTCGATAATACATGTCGTTCGTTGTGTTATTATAGGGCACACTTGGCCGAGCTACATTTTCATTAACTTATGGGTTTGCCCTATCAAGAGGAGAAATGTTTAACTGAATGATGGCTGCTAATCTTCTGCTTAGTAGCAGAACATTCATCTCTAATCCTATGTCTATCTTCGAACTGCTAATGAAGAATCATAGGGTAAAAATCTCAATTTTGACGACCTAAGGAGAATAGCGATGTAAAGACAAATCCTATCAGTACAAAAAGCAATGCCAAATGTTAGCGCTGAAAAGGGGCACATCTAACTTTTTAGATTGTAAAGAATTAGGTTTGTTTTACAACTCTAGCACAAGTCATGCTTAATTTCTAAACTTTTTAGCTGGTGCTGAATCTTTGTCGCTCTGGCCTGGTAGCTGATGGCTGATATTTTTATGTCATATCAGTTTTGACCTTTGGCTTCCTGTAGTTGCGCAAATTAACGAAAATTCTTGTTGTGCGAGTTATCATCTTGATCAGTTGGTTGGTTTCTGCAGGTTGTCATTAGAATTCGTCCTCTTAGTAGTTCTGAAATATCCCTTCAAGGATATAACAGATGTGTCAAACAAGATAGTTGCCAAACTATCACATGGACTGGACATCCGGAGTCCCGCTTCACATTTGACCTTGTTGCTGATGAGGCTGTGAGCCAGGTAGTCAAGGAATTGTTTGCTTACTTATATCATAAATGTTTTCATCATCAAATGGCTGCTTTAGCATTTGCTTACATATATCATGAATGTTTTCATCATCAGATGGTTGCTTTAGCATGAATTGATCATTGCATATTAACAGGAGAAATTATTTAAAGTGGCTGGCTTGCCCATGGTAGAGAATTGTGTGGCAGGATACAACAGTTGCATGTTTGCATATGGCCAAGTAAGTATCAACTTACATTGAATTCCTTTTGGGTGGTTATTAGTCACTGTAGCATTCTGATAACAGCAGAAACATATGAAGTCAGCGTTGAAGGAATTACTGTTTATTCTTGACTCAAATCATTACTTTATCAATTTGCTTCAATATTTATATTACGCCTTTCAATTGCACATTCAGTCTCTAATATGCATGGGCTATCACTTAGTCATTTCTAGTGCCTTCCGTGTGGAACATCCTTTTGGAAAAAAATGAGCAAGAACTTTCTTTAAGTGTTGTTTTGATATATTTCATTCTGAATGATATGCTTTATGTTAAACTATTTTGGTAGACTGGAAGTGGAAAAACACATACCATGCTGGGAGACATCGAAGGAGGGACTCGCAGACATAGTGTTAACTGCGGGATGACACCTCGAGTATTTGAATACTTGTTTTCAAGAATCCAAAAGGTTAGTATTAACATGTTCTGTTCATAGTGTTATTAACACGTTTCAAACATCCTTTTATGGGAGAGGACCATTTCAGTCCATATTAAAATTGAAAGCATCTGTGGTGTCTCAGGAAAAGGAGGCTAAAAGAGATGAAAAGCTAAGATTTATTTGCAAAATCTCATTCCTGGAAATATACAACGAACAGATTCTTGATCTTTTGGACCCATCGTCAATCAACGTGCAGGTATCTTACTGAAAATTTATATGGGGAACATTTCTCATCATTTTTTATAATTTAAGAACATTGTCCTCTTTTCCAGAAATATTTTTCTGGCAGTAAACTGGGTTTCAAGGACGGTTTTTCCTGCAAAAAGTCTCAGTTCTTATATTGTATGGCATGTGAATTTTTAATGTTTCCTTTATCCTCTCTTTCACGGTGTTGCGATCATGTTTTTACTTTTTCAGATAAGAGAAGATGCAAAGAAAGGTGTTTATGTGGAGAATCTTACAGAGATTGAGGTGTCAAGTGCTCGAGATGTCATACAACAACTTGTTCAGGTTTGAATTCCTTAGGCGAAGTTAGATTTTCTAAGTTTAAGAAATATGAAGAAATATACCCGAAGTTGGAATCTGAAGATTTCTAGGCCCACATTATCAGGGAGCAGCCAACAGAAAGGTGGCGTCAACAAATATGAACAGAGCAAGCAGTCGGTCCCACAGTGTCTTTACTTGTGTGATTGAGAGTAAGGTGTGTTATGTTCCTCTCCAAATCAACTGTTGTTGGAAAAATGAAGGCAGACATCCTGATCTTATCATTCTTTATTTTGGGTGGTATATAGTATCAATATTTTGGTCAGAGACTTTTGTAGTTTATCTTTCAATGAGGTTTACGTTCTATACTTGTTAGAGTGAATCTGAGACTTTATTTTCACCTGCAGTGGGAGTCTCAAGGTGTTACTCATCATAGGTTTGCTCGATTGAACCTTGTAGATTTGGCAGGCTCAGAAAGGTATCTTGTGGCTTTTTAGGCATCACCATTTGAAAAATGAACATCAAACATGTACAAAGATGATATTTTCCAATTTTATTTTTAGTTGAACATTTGTGGATTTTTTCATCTCTAATTTTTTTTATGATGACCAATGAGACCACTTGATGAGATCCTTGGCATATCAGTAACCTTTGGGAACAACTTTATTGTGCTATTTGATATGCAGGCAGAAGAGCTCTGGAGCTGAAGGTGAACGCCTTAAGGAAGCCACCAACATCAACAAATCTCTTTCAACTCTAGGGTTTGTCCATGATCCTCTTTACATGTTTCATGAATTGGTGTATGATTTTGAAAATTTTCAGTTATTTAATATATTTTTTAAAATAATTATTTTCTTATCTGCTTTATGAGGGTAATAGTTTATTCAAACTTTCATTTTGACTTCTGTAGTCTTGTTATCATGAATCTTGTGAGTATCTCCAACGGAAAATCGCTCCATGTTCCTTATCGAGATTCAAAGCTCACATTTCTACTTCAGGTATACTAAAATTATGTTTTATCATGCTTCAGTTGTGATGACCCAACTGTTTCTAGCTGTGTTCTCTGGTTCCGTTTGTTTATAGAGCAAATATTAGGGATGAATAGAATGCTCAAGTAAGATATTAAACTTGGAAAGTATTTCTTCATGAGACGCCACCTAATGGTTTACACCAAGATACACCTGTTGCAGAACCATTTTCCCATCTGGAAATTTAATATAATCATAAATCAACATGCTTAATAAATTGGTTCTGTTTTAGAGAAGAATTTTTCGTTCTGAATAGAACTTTCATCATGAGGAGAGGAGTGAACTGGTTTTCATCAAAGTTTTGTCAAGCTACTTCCTCTTTTCCCTTATTCTGAATCATGGTGCTTGTCTTCCCATTGTAGTGATCCAATCATTTATTTTATTAATGACATGATTCCTTTTGTCCAGGATTCACTTGGAGGGAATTCCAAAACCACCATAATTGCGAACATTACTCCATCAAATTGGTCAGTAACTAAATAAGTTCATACTACTTGCTTCTATTTCTTTCAACATTATAGGTTTCCATAGCCATATTTTATTTTTCTTAAATAAGTCTTTAAGCCAGTTTTGTTTTATGAGAATCTTATTGGTTTCCTTTGGCAGTTGTGCACTGGAAACACTTAGTACCTTGAAATTTGCTCAGCGGGCTAAGTTCATCAGAAACAATGTATGTCATGATGCAACAGACATTTGTATGTTCTTTTTCAGTTGTAACACCTTATAGTTTGTAACAATGTTGTCCTAGGATAAGTTCAAGGGGTTTCCTTAACTGGAACATTGTTCGTGAAATTCTGGTTTATAGGGCCAATTCAGAGTGCTGAATTGGCTAATTCAGAGCCTTGGGTTTATTTTATCTCATACTTATCACTTGATGCATGGTGTATTACTGATCTGGCGAACCTTGAACAAACTACATGTGGTGTACATCTTTTCATCATTAAAAATCATGGTCTATGTATTTCTGGACATATTTTGCATTTCCAGTTGTATTGTTCTCTCATTAAGACTTTATGCACAGGCTGTTGTAAATGAAGATGCTTCTGGTGATGTCCTTGCCATGCGTTTGCAAATACAACAACTCAAGGTATAAAGAAATCTAGGTCTAATTGTTTAATTCCTTTTCCCTAAAATTATGTTTTTATTTACGTTGTAAAATTCTGAAGTATATAGAATGAGGAGAGAGGAGAAGAAGAAAGAAGAAAGAAGAAAGAAGAAAACTGAAAAGTAAATTAACTGCTGTTAGAGAGGCAGAGTTGGTTGGAGGCAAAAAATTAACTTCTAGCCCTATTTAACTCTCACTTGAGCCAGTTTAGTACAAAATGACTGAAATAACTCTCTTCCTCTTGCTAAGCATAAAACAGTAGCGAAAAAGGCTATTCTAAGTACAATTACCACTGTATAGTCTAATCTACCCAAGACAGACCTACTAGGAAGAGGGAATACTTACCAAATTTTCCCTCAGATATGATCAACAGAGGGAACGGACAATACTTCAAATGTCTCTGAAAATGGAAATCTCTACAACAGCATTAGTTCCAGTGTTGACAGCATGGGACTCTTCTATAGAAGAGTTAGAATCTCTCTCTCTCTCTCTCTCTCAAATGACACCTCCTTGGACCTGTTCAGGAGGCAGATTGGATGGCTCTTATGTCTTCCCTCTATTGTAAACTCTAATTCCAGAGTATATACTGTGGAATTCTCTATGCGGAAAATTTTATATTCCAGTGAGACAATTCTAGAAGAAATACTCCAGTCATGCAACTTCAGAAATACTGAACCCCCTTATGGTCTGTTATGTTCTGAGACTACTTTATCTCCCTTTTTGGAATATTAACTCAATTTGACTCCACAGGTCCTCCATTTCTTCCCATCATTCAATTAATTCATGTCTAAGAAACTTCATATGTTGTTTTTATTGTTTTTTTATTTTTTTTATTTTCTTATTGTTGTCATTATCCATTATTAGTCACTCACAGGATTCCCATCTCCCTTGTTTCCTGATCTCATCATGTTCTCCTTGTCTTCAGAAAGAAGTAGATCGTTTGCGTGCTTTTGCTAATGGAGTGGAACGCCAGGACACTGACAATTGGAGCTTAATAGTTCCTAGTTCTCCTGGCTTATTTAAATGGGAGGGAGTTCACACATCATTAAGTCCACACAATTGTGGAAAGACAACTCAGGTACTTCTGTTCTCTTTCTTAAGTCATTGGCTCTTTTCATGTTGAACCCTTGGATTTCAGCTCCTTTTTTTCTTAGTAGAATCGTTGTTATTAAGAATGAGAAAAAGGAAAAAAGTCTTAGCAGGTCAATTTGCTTCAGTGCTTTCTTTTGTGTCTAAAGAATGAAAAATTGTGAAAGCAATGGATCGTCACTTTATTCGAATGAGGAAAGGGTCCATAATCTAGGACTATTTCTGCCTCTCATGATAAACTTTGGACTGCATATTTGGTAGTTTCATTTTCCATATAAATTTCTTCTGCAGAAGAAAGAATTTGATGCTGCTCTGGTTGGAGCACTTAGAAGGATACAGGAAAAAGAAATTGAGTTGGAAGCATCGGCTGCTGAAAGCCAAGCAGCAGTGCAGCTGGTCAGTGAATCGAAAAAACCCCTTGCTAGAGATAAATTTCTTTGAAGTTACGATTTTGTCAATCAAATTTTTGCTTGCAGCCCTCTCTCTTATTTGCTGGAAGAATTTGGTTGTAGTATAAGTCACATGAACCTTGTGTTTTTTTAACCTTTTTGTAATTCTGAGATGTTAGTATAGTTGGAGAGTTATATTAATACATGAAATTTTGAATTAGGCCAAACAACGAGAAGAAGAGATTCAGAGTTTGAAAATGAGACTCCGATTCCGAGAAGCTGGAATAAAGAGGCTGGAGGCAGTGTCTTTGGGAAAGATCTCTGCTGAGACACACCTTCTACAAGAAAATGGTGAACTTTTAAGGGCGATAGAGGTTCTTCGCAACCAGGTGAATCGAAACCAAGAAGTGACTAGATTTGCAATGGAAAATTTGCGGTTGAATGAAGAAATTAGACAGTATGATCTTTTCTCTGCTTGTCTTATGATTTAACCTCTTGTTGCTATTTTTTTATCTGTTCTCTCGGTAGCTTGGTTCCTTTTCCACTTATTAGGTATCCTTATGTTTTCTATATGCTTTAATGGTCTGATTATAATCAACAATGGGAAATCTTTTTCAAAAAAAAAATAATCAACAATGGGAAATGAAATGAAAGACAAATATGAAAGATAATAGTTAACTTTTTTATTTATTGTGTATGTAGTAGAATTTTCTGCATGTACATGCACCGAAGAAAAAACTTATCTGCATTTACATGTATAATTATAGATCATATATTTTTTCCATTGTGAAGGAAAACACTATATGGAGTTATTTATGTACTGAACCTAGATTTATAGAACTTCTAAATGAACTTTCTTGAAGTTCCTAGTAGGCAATGCTTATTGTTTTGGGCAAATTTCCTTGTTTTTTTAAGTCCTTGAATACTTCCAAAAGCTCCACTGTATGTTGTCCTTCAGTTTTTGGAGACATTCCCTGTGATTTTCTCTTTAAGTTATAGGTATGCCAGAAGGCACATTTCGATGTAGGAGAAGTTTTTTGGTGAAAATAGGCCTGAGAAGTAAGCCCTAGATCACAACTTCAACATGGAAATTTATGCGTCTTACCTATTTTCTTGGCTAAGATTAGGACTCCAAACACAGAAAAACTCAAGGGTTTACTCAAAATATAGTATATTTTTCTAAAAGCACAATAAATTTCCTTTGGGGTGCAACACTTTTTTGTTACCCAGTTTGGTATTGGCTTGACAAATAGTAATCACACTGAATCCAAACTTCAAAAATATAAACCAAGGTGTGCGACTGTCTGACACTTTTTTATTTGGCTGAGTAGCTTGATTTACCATGTTCAGCCATAATTGCTACTGGTGTTTCTAATGCAAGCCATTTTTCATCAGATTGAAGTTATTCTATGAAGATGGTGAATTAGAAAGGATGAATGAACAGATCAAGATATTACAAAATAAGGTGCCAATCACATATTGTTTTCATTGTATTTTTATGTCCTAATCCATGTACTTAAATTTCTGTTCCATTTATAATTGCAGTTGCTAGAGGCCCTAGATTGGAAACTCGTGCATGAGAAGGAACCAGAGATTGTTCAGGTTTCCAAAGTTTTTTATGTGTTTTTATTTTGAAAATAAAGTTTTTGGAATATTGTGTAATTTGTGAGTACTTTGTTGAGTTAGAATCAAACTTCTACTTTGGGGACCCCTGTTCGTGCTGAGGATAATCTACTGATTTCAAATGAGGTATGAGACTTGAAGCATTTTTTTTTCTTATCTTTTGTTTTGTTCTACTTTTCCTGAAAGGAACATTTTAAATGGCAATTATTTAAAGAAAACAATGTAGAATGGTGCTTCCAATAGAATCATTACAAGCTTGCCTTATTCTATAACTTCCAAGGAAAAACTATGTTACTCAAGTCTTTGCCCCACTATTTTTCCAGCTATTGTCCCATTCAAAATTTTCAGTTACTTTCTTATTTGGTAGTATTTTCAAGAAAAGAGTACATTAAAAAGCCTCTAACTGTTTTTTTTTTTTTTTGGTATCTTAGATATAATGTTGTCACCTCACACACTGCTAATGTTCTTATTTTTCATATTTAAAAGATACTCTTGTGCTTCTCATACCTCCAAATTTCTATTATTATGCTTTCTGATGATTCTCGCATTGTCTCACTCTTAATGATTTGTATTCTAATTGGTTTATTAGAACATTTAGATTCTAAACAAGTAGCCTGCAAAATTAAGATTGCCAAACTGCTCTAACGATCCATTCTATATGCAAAATAGGAACCCTCAGCATCATGGGGTACTTTTGGAAACGAGGAAATTGAGTTCCTCCGTGTTGAGGTGATATTAATTATTGATTAGTTCAACATGACTCCACATAATATGAGCTTAATCTCATCCCGTTCTCATATTATGTCCGTCCTTTTCTTTCATGCAGGCCATTCAGAATGAGAAAGAAATAACTGCACTTCGTCAGAACTTGAGCTTCTGCCTTGAAGCAAAAGAGAAGTTGGAGAGGTTATTATTGTTCCTTTACTTAACACAAAAATGTCTCTTAGCATCTCAATTTCCTAAAAAATTTTAATGGTTAAGACGAACTTTAAAATTATATTTTTAAGCTTTAATCTTTTTAGTCATATATATAAAAAAAAAAAGATTACTAAATTGTTTCTTTTTCTGTATCCATTTCTGAATTTACTAAATTAAAGTTGTAACCTTGAGTTTCTGTTTCCACAAATATGGCAGGCATGTGGATGAGCTGGTATTACAGCTAGAGAAAGAGAGAAAATCCCCAGCTACTGAAAGAGACCAGCAGCATCAAGTCACTATTGCTGATACTACTACCATGGAGGTCCCAACACAGAATGATCAGACGGAACTTCAAATCATGGTAAATGCAATAGCAGCCTCAACTCAGCAAGAAGCTGAAGCTCATGAAACTGCTATAGTTTTGGCCAAAGAGAATGAAGAGTTACGAACAAAGCTCAAAATTTTGGTTGAAGATAACAATAAACTGATTGAATTATATGAAGGAGCTGTTGTGGAGGCTAACATTAAGAAGGTTGGAGAAGATGATAACAACAACTCCAAAAATGTTATGGAAGTGGATTCTGTAAATTCGTACCATGAAGACGATAAATCTGAAGTGAAAGATGTTGAAAACCTGGAACATCAACTTCAGGAGATGCATGAAGAGAATGAGAAACTAATGGAATTATATGAGAAAGCCATGCAAGAGAGGGATGAGTTTAAAAGAATGCTTGCTGAGGTTCAAAAGGGCAGTGACCCTCCTGAAATGCCTGTTAAAGTAGATCAAGTAGGAAAGCCCACATTAATTGATGATCTCACTGAATCTGGTGTAGCAAAAGTGACAACACAGGAGTTGGATTTACTCGCTAGGTG
Organism: Aristolochia californica; assembly: GCF_029961685.1. NCBI lineage: Eukaryota > Viridiplantae > Streptophyta > Magnoliopsida > Piperales > Aristolochiaceae > Aristolochia > Aristolochia californica. The sequence goes on along the minus strand of NW_027181804.1, from coordinate 426,226 downwards.
TGATCAAGGAAAAGAGTCTGAAGAAAAACTAAATTTGGCTTGGGAAAAGCTAGACATGTCAGATGGTAAGCTGCTATATGCAGCCAAAGCTTTAGCCGCCTTTGGCCACCTCGAGAAAGCAAGCACTTTGGTGAAGAAGCTGACCAGAGAAATTGAAGCTTTGAACGGAAATATTGAAATCAATCAACAAGAAATATCAGTTCTAAAATTTCAATCTGCTGAAATTCATGGGAGAAAGGTTGTTATGGACAAAAAATTATCTGCCATAAAAATGACACTGTTGAATTTTGCTTCATCAGTGGACTATTGGGAGGGGAGAGAAGCCAGAGCAAGGGCAAGATTAGATGCCTCCTCTCATTTTGTTACACAAAAGAAAGAGGAACTCTCTCTTCTTCAGGCACAGAAGGATGAAATTGGGATTGCTCAGGCAAACCCTCAACAATCTGAAGTTGAACTAAGAAACCAAATAGGGTCGTTAAAGTCAAAACTTCAAGATGTGGAGAATCAAAGGAAAACTGAAAAAGTTCTTTTTGTGATTGATAATTTGGAGCCAAAGGATGTTCCAACTCAGAGAAACTGGCATTTAGGTAAAGCTGGGGAGTTGCTAAAGTGCGAGGAAGAGCGAACTAAGCTTCCAGTTGAGTTCAAGAAGACAAGAGAAAAGTTAGCTTCTGTACAGAAGGAAATTTTAGAATTGAAAAGGAAATCTGAAGAGCTGGATTCTGAAATCCAAACTGTGACACTGGATATTAAAAAGGGCTCTGGTTCAGTAGAGGAGGCAGAAGTAGCCTTGAAGAATGTGACCAGGCAGAAAGATGTCCTTCTTGAGTTGAGAGAGACAGGAAGAACTGAAATGGAGAAGTTGATAGTTGAATATCAGAATGTAGTTTTTGATTTGGATCTAAAGGAGGCAGAAATAACACTATGTGATGAAGAATTGTTAAATGAAACGAGGAGACTTGAGGAATTGAGAAATACCATGGTTGCTGAGACACAAAAGTGGAATCAAGTGCTGAAGGATGGCAGAGTATATATTGATGGTAATGTAGAAGAACAGCTAGGAGATGTTAAAAACTCAATATGTGAAGCTAAGTCAATACTTTTAGGTGACAATCGGTAATTTACTTTCATTCATTTGGGTTAGGATTCTGCTTTCAACTGCCAGATGGAGCAAAAGTCCAGCTTTTGGTTGTATTTTTATGTAGACAAAATATTCAAAATCTAAGTTGTACTTTTTGTTATCATTGAAATTTGCTTCTTCTCCCTTCTAGTTGAACTTCTGTTAGAACACAGAAACAAATGGGAAGTGTCATCCAGCAATTTGCATTCTGTACAGAGTTAAAGGGAAAGGTGCTCCTTATTGTAATGTACCCAAGCTGTTTAAACTTTTGTGAGACAGAGAAAAAAAACTTGATGTTATGCTTAAAAGAATGTACAGCTCAAATGTGGTTTGAAATTGGAGTTGCTGAACATAACACAGAGAGCATCCAAATGATCTGTCAACATTACATTGAAGAACTGCATTAACTACTAAAAAGAAGACATAAAGCCTACCATTGAACTGTAAAGTTTAGAGAAGAAAGAGTGAGAGAGAAGGCACCAGGGTATGTATGTAGATGTTATTTTGTTGTATCATGTTCGATATGTTTCGAATTTAGAGGGTAATGTTACATTACATCTTCAAGCTTAGTAAGGTGTTACGGTTCGTATAACCGACACTGTATAAAGCATAATAATGTCTGTTAAGTATTGAGATTGTAGAGAAATTTTGATTACACCAACTTGGTTGGCTGTCCCCTTCCATATGTTAGCTTCCACCTTTGGAAGCCAAAAGTGAAAAAAAAGGGGCTGACCTGGTAGTCTTTAACATAATTAAAAAGGCAGATCACATCTACTTGATAGTTCACTTTTGCAAAGCAAAACATGTGGAGGGTGGGTGAGAGTCTTATCCAAAAAGATAATGGTGGGAGCCTCCTCAAGCCATTATCTGAAATCTTGCATGTAATCGGGGTAAATGGTAGATAATCGGGTAGAAGCTTCCGAAAATAAGATGACGAGGCGGGACACACTCTATTAATGCCGGGCCATCCAATTATGTTCCCTCTACCCGCCCGATTCGATTAATCGGGTCCCCGGGTCCCGGATTCGGATATTCCGTTACGGAGAGGGTATTCGGCTGTTCTTGTCTTTTAACTGACGAAGGAAACAGGAAACGGACAAGGGAATCGGTTTGATTACGGAGGCGAAACGGACGCGGTTTCGTTCGTGTTCCGATATTAGTTCATTCGACGACGAATATCGCTGTCTTCAGAGCGATGTTTCGGATCCCGTGATACCATTAACTTGAAGACCGAAGCATTTTTTTTAAAATATAAAATGGCAAAATCAGCAATATTATAAAAAATATATATTATATTCGATTTAATTATTTCCTAATTCTTTTTATAATATTAAAAAGTAGGTAAATTTTAATTTTTAAATGTCTAATAAATTATATATTATAAAAATTATTATTATTTTATTCATCTTTTTTAGTAATTATAAGAAATTAACGTCATAATAATAACTAAAGAAATTTTAAAATATATTATATATTAATTTTATAAGAGTAATTGGATTTTATAAATTATAAAAAATATATGTTTTATTAAATATTTTATAATAGTATGAATAATTAATTAAATTATTTGTTTAAGACAGCGATGTCTGCCGTGTCCGATAAACCGTAACCGATCAAATGGAGATTCCCGGTTAGCGAAAGAAACTGCGATTTCCGAAAACTGACAAAATCGAACTAATAAGGAAAAAAAAATTAAAAAAGGCCAAAAATTTAGGGTTTCAAAACTCCCTCCTTGTGTTCTTCGCTCGCTCTGCCCACCAATCTCCTCTGCTGGCCTTCAAACGCCATTCTGGCATTTTCCTCGGATGATTTCCACGCCATAATTCGGAGGAAAGCTTCGTATCTTATCGTTTGCAGGTCCGCAGATCCGGATTGGGCGTCGAGAGTAGTCATTTTTGAGTTTGGTTTCCCCGCCAAGATGTCGGAAATCGTCCAAGGTACGAGGACGATTTAGCATAGTGTTTCACATTTTGGTTCGTGAGCTGAGAGGAGTAGGTTTCTTGTGTCGATGGTTAGTTTGCGCTTTCGTTTCTGTTTTGTTGTGTTCTGTGTTGAATCTGTGCGTGGTTGCGCGGAAGTGTAGATTGTTGGCATCGAGAGTGAGGTTTTCGTGAGCTCCGGAAGATTTTCATTCTCTAAGGCTTTTGTGTTGATGTTTTTTTTATGGATTCGGAAACGTCTCCTCCCTCGAATGATCCCTTATGGGTCAACTGCGATTGTTGTTGCCACGCTGGAATGGCTCTGACGGCATGGCCACGCTCCTTGAAGCGGAAGTTGGAGCAGATGACTGATGGGCAGGAATTTAAAAACCTCTCTGTTGCACGGGTAGAAATTGAGAACGAATGCGCTGCATTGCGGGAGGCACTCGCAAGTCAACAACAAACGATCCAGGAGCTATACACTGAATTGGACGAAGAGAGGAATGCCTCCTCTTCGGCTGCAAACGAAGCTATGTCCATGATATTGAGGTTACAGAGGGAAAAGGCGGAAGTTCAGATGGAGGCTCGCCAATTCAAGCGATATGCAGAGGAGAAGATAGCCCATGATCAGCAAGAATTGCTGATCTTTGAGGATATTTTGTATAAGAGAGAACAACTCATTCAATCCCTAACTTGTGAGGTTCAGGCTTACAGGCACAGACTTTTGAGTTTTGGCTATGGGGAGGCTGATGCAGAGACTGCAGGGGGGAGTAACCGTGGAGTGCAAAAGCTGATTAAAAATAATGAAGAACCTGGCTCTGCACATGGAAATGCCTTTGGTGGAACACGCAATGTGGTTGAAAATGGTGAAAACGAGTTTGACTATCCATCTTATGATTACCCACCTTTAAAATGTTGTTTGAATGAAGCTCCACTTTCGGCTGATGGGAATGGGATACAATTTGATTTGGAAAAGTATGCATTCGGGGAGACTCCCCGAACTCAGGATCATTTGCAGAATTTGGAATATCGCATCTGCCAGTTGGAGAGGAATCCAAATGGCGCCAACTTGGATGGTGAGTTTTTGAGCACCCGGGATTATCTAGAGAAGGTGGCTACTGGTCAGCCTCCTAGACGATTTGGACATTCTCGAAGGCTTTCGCAGGATAGTTCCAGTTCCCTTTTGGGGATAGTTAAGGAGCCAAATCCTGTTCAGGATTTCAGAACTGAAACTCCTAGACAAGGCAGTGGGCTCAGGAAGATGGATGGCTCAACAAACATAGAAGAATATCCACTGCCAAAAGTTGACAATGCTTCAGACTTCGGAGATGACATGGGTGATAGAATTTACACAATTGATTCAATTCAACCAACTGTTTGCACTTACGAAGACTATATAACCACTCCGCGGGAGACTTTTGCTAGGATTGATTCAGGGGAGACAGATATTAAGAAGCTCTATATGAGGCTTCAGGCACTTGAAACAGATAGGGAGTCAATGAGGCAGTCAATTATTTCAATGAGGACTGAAAAAGCACAATTGGTATTACTTAAAGAAATTGCTCAACAACTTTGTAAAGGTATGACACCGGAGAAAAGGGTGGGCATGAAGAAACCATCTTTGATAGGGAGCTTTTCGTTCATGTCTGTGGTGAAGGTGAGTTGTGACTTAATGTGATAATCTTCCTTCTTTCATCCTAGGTAATGCATGAGATAAATTTCTAGCTGTTTATTTTGTTAATCTGGTGTGTGTCTTGTCGTCTCCTCAGACTATGACATTGTGGGCAATAATCCGTAGTTGAGATACCATTTTTTTGTTCAGGAAGGCCAAAAAATCACTGTAATGTCATTTTGTGAACAACTATCTAGTTGCATTTGAGTTTCTATTTTCTTGTCTAACCTGAACCATTTTTTGGGTTCTTAGAATCTTGTCGTCTTAGAGGTCTTATTTGTGAGGGGCTAGCACAATAAAGCAGAGGTTTTTTTTCAGCAAATGAACTATTCATGAATGCCAAAAAAATTACCTACCTATAAATGGGCTTCTTGGTGAAGCTTTGTTTGTCTCCCTTGACCTGCACCTTATCACTTTTATAACAAATGGTAAGAGGTCGAGTAGTGAGGCGAACCCTCTTCCAGCATAAGACTTCTGTTTACTTATGTTTATTCTCTTCCATTATTTGCTGTCTGTGCTGTGGCTAATCCACTTTCATGTTTTTGCTTGGGAAGGATGAATTAAAAATTCAATATCCATTATCTTCTGTTGAATGATCAAAGAAGCTTCATCATATTGCTTAAGAAGTGGAGTGTAAATGGATCATACAATTGCATGACTTTTGGAATACCCCTACTATTGGATAGGGTCCATCTTCCTGTTTAATGCACCTTATCTGAATGACTTTACATGGCTGATGGTTACAAGATTTCTTTGATTGACTTGCTAGATTTGGATCTATTTAATTTTTGCTCCGTATATTACGTCTAAAGGATGCATGTCATATTGCAATTTTGTTAATGACTACTTTCAGTAAGTTTATTCTCTTCTCCTTCTGCTTTGTATTCCAGTGGGCTGTGTCCTTTTTTTTCTGGAGAAAGAAAGCACATCAAAGCAAGTAAGTGAAATTACAAGTCCATTTTCTATTGTTGCTTAATTACCCTTTGGCTAATGTAGTGCCATCCTTGGAGCCTCCACTGAGTATCCCATTGTCTTCCAGTTTATTGGCAAATGCCCTAACAAATCTCCCATCTTTATTTGCCACTCGTACCTCTAAAGAATTTTTAATTGGATGCGAATATTTGGTTTCCCATTCTACTGTATAAAAAGGCTACTTATGTGAAAATTTCGATTTGTGGATTATTTGATGATGATGGAATGGTGGGTATGCATTGCCCAGACTCACATGTATGTGGAGTACTGTTTGTGGACATTAGACAAGGGAAGTTGTTATCGTTCTGCTAGTTGCATTTTGTGCCTGACTTTGCTGATGATTACAAAATTTTCTGTCAGGTATACGTTTGGGCTATCAAACAACAACGTGGGTTTACTCTTGCTGTTAGATAAATCCTCACGTATGAGGCAATGGAGATGTCTATCAAGAGTATCTCAAGTGTGAACCGATCAGCCTTTGCTCTTCCTACCACAGATGCAAGATCTCTAAACCCTGTACCCTCCGTTGTAAATCATGAATTGGAAATTAGCACAATCTTTATACCTGTAGAAAATTCCATTCTTTCCTGGATTTACACGAGTTTGGGACTGGAAGTATTACAGTATTGAGTGTGAATGATTTTCTCTCTTTATTTTCTTTGTTTTCCTGTTTCAGGCTACAAGGGTGTTTTTAGCCTCGATTCAAATCTTTTCAGTAAAGCATGATTTAGTTCAGGTCCCTTGGTCATTTGATTTGTAGAATGTAAAATCCGAGGCATGTGCCATGCATCCTCTCATGTATATTACAATTCATTTGTCAATGGTTTCAAAGTTGTACAAAAGTTGGTCTCCTTTCCGTCTCTGGCTTTCAAATCAGTTGATTCCTTCTGGTTGCCATAATCTGCCTGATACCCCTATGGTTCGGAGGCCCTTCATTAAAAATGCTTTTTTTGTACTTTGAAACCGCAAAAAGGTTCCATTTTCTTTGGAATGCCCTTGCATGGTATTCTTCAACGTGCAAGTATGTAAGCAGTGGAAAGCACGGTTGTGTTTCTGGGCAGGTCAATCCCACTTTCAATTCAACCAACAAACCTGAAACCCTACGAGACGTTGGACAGGTCAATTCAAAAGGCTATTTTTGGAGTGTTTGTTAAGAATGGGACGAATCTGCTGCGGTGTCGTGCAGAACTGCTGTTTCACCGAAAGAGCAGGATCCAACAAAACCGAGACAAGACATTAATGTCACCCAAGTGAAACCTCCCATTCTTTTTGGCCCTGTTCAGTACATTTGGACTTCTGGAAAACGGCTTCTGGGGTTAAAAAGTGAGCAATGTTAAGCAAACGGTTTGTTTTTGTGTTCTTCCCTTTACTGTACTTTACTGGCTCATATCATTGGAATGTAATTGGAGTGTGAGAGAAAATATATCTCATCACGGGTAAGAGTGACTCAAACCGAGCTTTTTAATACAAACATTAATCAAAAAGAAAATTTCCTTTTCTTAATTCGTTTTCATACGACAGCACAAACGATCTTACAGCTGGATTTCTTTGACTGGTAAAATGCCCATGAAGAAAACAGCTCACATATTCTCTATTAAGAATATTTGAAGATCTGAAAGTCTGAAGGTCTGAACCAGAAACATGAAGCTCTGATCTTTAGAAAACGTAAGGAATCATAGACTTGATCTGTTTAGGGAAATTTGGGAACCTGGCAATGTACCATTTCCTGGTCGCATGACTCCTACCCAGCAAGTAGAAGAAGCTCCCAAGAGTGAAGCAGAATGTGTAAAGCGTCTGAGAAAAGCAAGAAACCCCAACAAACCCAACAACTTCGAACAAATAATGGGGGCAAATCACCAGGGAAAAGAGACCCCCCTTGGGAATTTTGTACCCTCGATCTTCTTTTCCTCTCAGATTTGACAGAAGGTAATGGTGGTAGAAATTTCCAGCTATCCCTATCAGAAACAAGACCACTCCGACAGGTTTAAGATCAGCCGACGGCTCCGGAAGCTGCTGAGATAGATACTGGCTATAGATGGAAGTCACAGTGGAGAGGAAGTAGCTGAGAGAGATTGGAATGGCACTGTCCAGCATCATGGCTCCACTATATTTGTGAACAAACAAGACCTGCCAGAAGGGGGAGACGACAGGTGGTTAAAACAAGTGGTATCTGTTAAAACAATCTCTTTGCAAAATTTCATCGAAAGTTTTCCTTCTATGTCAACTTTGGAACATCCGTTCAAGCAAATAAAGTTTTTCACGTTGCTCTGGACTGTGATGTGCTCTGCAACAGTAGATAAACATAGCAAGTAGAAGAAGAAGCAGGGGAAGATAAAAGGGCTTTCGTGTTAAAGACTCGAAGATCACCTCGAGATCCCTCTTGAGGAAATGAATAAACAGAGCCGAACTGACTAAAAGGGTTCTCAATGATCCATCCTGAGAGAGAAATCCGAAAGAGACGAGAGCAGCTAACAGTGCCGGTGTGTAGAGAACAAGCATCCCTGTTCTGCTAGGCAACTTGATCCCCGAACTCCGCCTCCTTATCCGGGATTCAACGTTCCAGAATTTGGAGTAATTAAGGTGTTCACCCTTGATCTCTGAGAGACCCGTCACTGATAAAGAGACGAGGCTGATAACAGACATGGCATTCACAAACAGTGACGGAGGAGGAGGAAAGAAAAACCTGAGAAACATAGACATCTTGCTTCTTCGTTTGCTTGCTTCTGCTTCTTCGTTTCGCTCTCTTCTTCGACAGAGCAGTAGATAAAAAAGGGTCGAAAGCTCTGTGAGGGGAAACCATCACCACGTGTACCATTTGAGACCATGTTTATCCATTTCTCTTCGATGCCAGTGTCCACGATCCAAATGGAAAAACGTAATTACAGCAAATTACCCCCAAATCTGGTCTCTTACGGGATAAAGTACTCCATTTCGTGGACCCAGAGCTACCTCTCTGACCTATTTTAATGTCGGCCATCACATCTCTGACATCTTTTAAAGTCGGCGACTACATCCGATGCGGTACATGACTGAAACCGAAGCTACCATATAAAAAACAATTTGAAAAATCAATCCTGGATATGTTTTTGTCCGTCCTCCTTTACCATCAGAACTGACTCGTGGACCAGATGATCCCAATAGCGTGCTTTCAGCCATCGACCAACTAATCCAGAGCAACAAGAGCTTTGGCCGCAACTGCGAAGTTTTGACCACGCAAATACCAACCCTTCACATGTTTTTGCGATCTTTGAGAGTGACACAGAGAAGAAACCCTGATACCCACGTCCCTTTACCATCAGAACTGGCTCGTGGACCAGACGATCCCAATAGCGTGCTTTCAGCCATCGACCAACTAATCCAGAGCAACAAGAGCTTTGGCCGCAACTGCGAAGTTTTGACCAAGCAAATACCAACCCTACACATGTTTTTGCGATCTTTGAGAGTGACACAGAGAAGAAACCCTGATACCCATATCGGCCCAGCGTCAAGCAAATCGAACGAGAAGCTCCATCCCCTTCATTCAGATACGCAATGGCAGACACAGAGAAGAAACCCTGATACCCATATCGGCCCAGCGTCAAGCAAATCGAACGAGAAGCTCCATCCCCTTCATTCAGATACGCAATGGCATCGAAGACTAACCAGAGTTCTGACGAGAAGAATCTCACTAACGTCAATCCCTAACAATGAGAGAAAGAGTTTTGTACTAACCTCCTCAAAGATTTTAAAATTACGAAAACATCCTCAACGTTCTAATAATTGCACTTGCTCCTCGATTTTATTGATTTACTGTTTTATGACCTTTATACATTAGAAAACAAACACCATTTATATTCTTACATCCTAAACCCTAAACCCTAAACCCTACATTTTAATCCTAAAACCTAAATGTAATGTAACAATTTTTTTATTAAAAAAATGAATCCGGTTAATGTTGGATGAATTAGCAATTTCATGTTATTATTAAAACAAGCAAATATAACACCAAATACACAAATAAAAATGGATGCAACAGACTGAAAATTTAAGGGATTTTAGATATTGCAAGAATGGAATACAAAAATTGAAGTGGGTGAGTGTAAATTTGATTCAAATCATGCTTTATAGATAAAGCTATTTTTCCTTTAATGCAAATGGGATTTTTCATTTTTGCATTCTATCTTGAAAGGTCAAAAATTGCTCTGATACGAAGGATTGGCTATGGAAATATGATTTTTTTTCTTTCAGCTTTTTGAGAAGGTAATTAATGGTGGTAGAGGTTTCCAGCAATTCGTATCTGAAACAAGGCCGCTCCAAAAGGTTCAACATATTACTCCGGAACTACTGAGAGAGATATATTGAGATGGAAGTCGCAACAAAGAGGTCAAAGCTTGATGTGAAATCTATTCCATGTGTATTTGTTGGATATGGAGATGATGAATTCGGATACAGATTATGGGATCCTAAGAATAGGAAGTTGCATAGAAGTAGAGACGTGGTCTTTCATGAAGACAAAACCATTGAAGACCTTGAAAAAGTTGAGAAAAGTCGAAGTACTCCAGATATTACCTCATTCTTGCCTCCTATGTCCCTTCCTACACCAGTTATTGAAGAAAGTGTAGAATCTCATGAAGAGGATGATGTTATCCATGAAGATGTGACTCTTAATGATACTGAATTGGGGGAGCAGAAGTTGAAGAAGAAGAAACTCCTATTGAACAACCGGTGGCTGAACTTGAATTAAGAAGATCTCAAAGAGGTAGAATTCCTTCTCAGAAATATCCTTCTAATGAGTTTATTACTCTTACTGATGCAGGTGAACCTGAAAATTTTCAAGAAGCTCTGAAAGATAAGAACAAGAATATGTGGTTGAAAGCTATGAAAGAGGAGATAAACTCTTTGCATAAGAACCACACCTTTGAGTTGGTGACACCTCCGAAGGGTAAGAAGACCTTGAAAAACAAATGGGTTTACAAACTGAAATAAGAAGGGAATAATAATGTTAAGTACAAAGCAAGATTGGTTGTAAAAGGTTTTAGCCAAAAGAAAGGAGTTGATTTTGAAAAAAAATTTTCACCTGTAGTGAAGATGCCATCAATTAGACTGATTCTTAGTCTAGCTGCTAGCCTAGACTTAGAGATTCAACAAATGGATGTCAAAACAGCATTTCTCCATGGTGACTTAGAAGAGGAGATATATATGGAACAACCAGATGGGTTCAAAGAAAAAGGGAAAGAACATATGGTTTGTAAGTTGAAAAAAAGTCTCTATGGGTTGAAACAAGCCCCAAGACAGTGGTATAAAAAGTTTGACTCATTTATGATGGGTCAAAGCTACAAGAGGACATCTACAGATCATTGTGTTTAATGTAAAAGGTTCCTAAATGGTTGTTTTATAATTCTTTTGTTATATGTTGATGATATGCTAATTGTTGGGCAAGATATGAATTCGATTAACAGGTTGAAAAAGGATCTCAGCAAGTCCTTTGATATGAAGGACTTAAGTGCAGCCAAACAAATTTTGGGCATGAGGATTTCTCGTGATAGAAAGAAGAAGAAAATTTGGTTGTCACAACATAAGTACATTGAGAAGATTCTTGAGAGGTTCAACATGAAATATGCAAAACCGGTAAGTACACCACTTGCAAATCATTTCAAATAAAACTCCCAACAGTGTACTTCAATTGAGAAGGAAAAGGAAGTCATGGAGAAGATTCTCTACTCCTCAGCAGTAGGAAGTTTAATGTATGCTATGGTAAGTAATTGACCAGACATTGCTTTTGCAGTTGGTGTTGTGAGTAGATTTCTTGCAAATCCAGGGAAAGAACATTGGGCTGCTGTTAAGTGGATTCTCAGGTACCTCAAAGGGTCTAGCAAATTGTGTTTGTGTTTTGGTGGTTCAAAACCTATATTAGAAGGTTTTACAGATGCAGATTGGGCAGGTGACATAGATGGGAGAAAGTCTACGTCAGGTTACTTGTTTACTTTTGCAGGGGGAACCATCTCTTGGCAATCTAAACTTCAAAAATGCATTGCTCTCTCTACAACAGAGGCTGAATACATTGCAGCAACTGAAGCTAGTAAAGAAATGTTGTGGTTGAAGAGGTTGATGGGTGAGATAGGCTTCAAACAAAAGAGGTATGCAATTCATTGTGATAGTCAAAGTGTTTTGGACTTGAGTAAGAATGCTACTTTTCATAGTAGGACAAAACACATTGATTTGAGGTATCACTGGATTAGAGATGTGTTGGAAAATGATATGTTATCACTTGTGAAGATCCATACTGATAAAAACCCATCAGATATGATGACAAAAGTGGTGACCAAGGAAAAACATGAGTTGTGCACTAGTCTAGTCGGTATGGAAGATTGTGGTGAGCCCTCCTCATGGTCTGGAGGGGGAGATTGTTATTTTTAGTAGGTGGGGTCCAGCCCATGAGTGGGCCCCACCACTAATCTCTTTCGTGTGAAAGAGATAAAGAAAAAGAAACGGAAGGGGTTTTTCTGCATAGCGATAGAAACAGAGAGCGGGAAAACAAAAAGAGGAACCAGCGCGAGAGAGAAACCGTGCGCGAGAGAAGCAGAAAGGGTTTTTCGCCATGAGCGAGAAACAGTGCCGTCAGCAAGAAGAAAAAGGGGTTCGACCGAGAGGAGAAAGAGAAGAGAAAGAAGAAGAGAGGAGAAAAGAGAGGAAGAAAATAAAGAAGGTTTTTGAAGCTTCTCCAAAGTCATTTTTCTTTCATCCTTATTTTGGTGAAATCTCCATATCCGGTGATCTCTAACCTCTATTTATTTGGTTATCTCTCAATTAGTGTGAATGAGTTTGAATTAGAAACTTGTTTTCTCTCATGATATTTGTAAACCTCAAGTTTGGGCAAACTTGAAAGAAATTGATATTGTAAGCCCATATTTAATAGTGGAAGATTATTCGGATTTGCCCCGTGGTTTTTTCCCTTCACACTGAAGGGTTTTTCCACGTAAATCTCGTGTTGTGGTTGTATGATTAAGCTTGGTTGTTAGAGCTTCCATTAAGAGCATTTGGTAGTTTGTGAATTTGCTTAGTGGTGCTTCCCATAACAGTAAAAAGGGATCTCAAGGACCCATATTCAGAGAGAATTCCGAAGGAGATGGAGCAGCCAACAGTGCTGGGGTGTAGAGCACAAGCATCCCTTTTCTACCAGGCAACTTGATCTTTGAAGTCTGATCTCCGCCTCCTTATCTGAGATACAGCGTTCCAGAATTTGGAGTGATTAAGGTGTTCGCGCTCAACCTCTTAGAAGCCTGCCTATACATAAGAGACGAAGCTGACGACGGCGGTGGCGGGAACACAAACCTGTATTTGATTGCTTCGTCGTTTCGATTTCTTCCAAGTTTCTCGGTTTCTGCATTTGATTGCTTCTTCGTTTCGATTTCTTCCACGACAGGGCAAAAAAGAGAAGAATTCTACCCTTTTCACAACAAAACGAGGGGAAGCAATCAGTACGTGGACTAATAGAGGTCATGTTTTCCCCCCTCTTCCTCCGACAGGAGAAGATGAAACCGTTATTGATGCAGCTTCATCAACCATTTGACCCAACGCGATGAAATTCTTCCAAATTCGCAACCTGTTTCTTCTTTTTTATTCTTTCTGGAGATTTTGCTGTGGAAGCATCTGCTGCCACTAAACAAATGAAAAAAAAAAAAAAAATTACAGCAAGTTAAACAATGACAGCAGCCTCCTTTAGTTTTATATGGTTCCAATATAGACGTCAACAAAAACAAAATACACGGTCCTTTTTCTGGATTTTCCATTATCATAGAATCGGACCTTTCAGAATAATACGGTTGCGAGTAGACACTTTCCAAAAACGAATTCACCCTTCTCATCGTGAAGCAGATGAGATGATCCCTTTTGCGAGCTTTCCGCCATTGACAAGTTAATCCCGAGGTCCTCCCTGCTTTATCTGTTACGATGAAGTTTTGATCACGCCAACTCTGGACTACCCCTTCATGTTTTGCAATTTCTCTTGCTCTGAGAGAGAGAACACCGACAAAAAAGAGAAAAACCGAAGCATCCCTTCTCCACCCAGCTTCAAGCAAATCAACGCGAAGCTCATCAACTTCATCGAGCACACCCATCACTGCTAGTTGTGCGCCAGTTCTCGGTTGTCGACCTTCTCTGCGATTCGTTCCAGTCGCGCCATGGCTCCTTCTTTCTCCCTCCGAGTGCTGGAAGTCATAAACAGAAAGAGGAAAAAGACGAGAAGGAAACACGATAGGGTTTTGAGAGGTAAGAAGTTGAATATCGGTGGAAAGGAAGAAGATGATGGAGAAGAAAAACATGGGTTCAGTCGCCTATCTGCTGTAAGCAAGTCTCCTATGTTTTCTGCAATCACGAGCCGCTTTGGCGAAACCTTGTGTTGGAGCATCTCAAAGGGGGATTTGTTTTCAATGGGACGTGGAAATCTACGTACATTGCGGCCTTCTCGCCCGGGTGCGGTCCTGAGAAAGCCACCTCCAGTATCAGAGTTCGAGATTTTTACTCGGATTATCTTTTCCAGAGCTGGCTCTGCGCAAGCCTTGAAATGAAGCCGGAGTGGCCTGAAAGGGACAATATCCAGAGGAGGAAACGAATCTCTGCTGAGGAATTCGTGCGGGATTTTGAAGAACCAAACAAGCCGGTGCTTTGGGAAGGTTGTTTGGACAACTGGCCTGCTTTAGAGAAATGGAACAGAGATTATCTGATTCAAGTTTGTGGAGACGTCCTGTTCTCCGTTGGTCCGGTTGAGATGAAGCTCAAGAACTATTTTCAGTACGCAGATTTGGTAAAGGAGGAACGCCCGCTTTATCTGTTTGACGCAAAATTTGAACAGAAAGTTCCTCAGCTGGGTTCAGATTACCAAATCCCTGTCTATTTTCAGGAGGATCTCTTCTCGGTTTTGGGCAAGGAGAGACCAGATTACAGGTGGGTGATCATTGGGCCTGCAGGCTCTGGGTCATCCTTTCATGTTGATCCGAATTCAACTTCTGCATGGAATGCCGTGATTAAAGGGTCTAAGAAATGGGTGATGTTTCCACCGGAAGTGATCCCTCCTGGAGTTCACCCCAGCCCGGATGGAGCAGAGGTGGCTTGTCCAGTCTCCATAATAGAGTGGTTTATGAACTTCTACAAAATGACAAAGGAGTGGAAGAGGAGACCTGTGGAGTGTGTTTGTAAGGCCGGGGAGGTGGTTTTTATTCCAAATGGATGGTGGCATTTGGTGATTAATCTTGAGGCTACAAGGGTGTTTTTAGCCTCGATTCAAATCTTTTCAGTAAAGCATGATTCAGTTCAGGTCCCTTGGGCATTTGATTTGTAGAATGTAAAATCCGAGGCATGTGCCATGCATCCTCTCATGTATATTACAATTCATTTGTCAATGGTTTCAAAGTTGTACAAAAGTTGGTCTCCTTTCCGTCTCTGGCTTTCAAATCAGTTGATTCCTTCTGGTTGCTATAATCTGCTTGATACCCTATGGTTCGGAGGCCCTTCATTTAAAATGCTTTTTTTGTACTTTTAAACTGCAAACAAGGTCCCATTTTCTTTGGAATGTCCTTGTACGGTATTCAAGTATGTTAGCAGTGGAAAGCACGGTTTTGTTTCTGGGCAGGTCAATTCAAAAGGCTATTTTTGGAGTGTTCGTTAAGAACGGGACGAATCTGCTGCGGTGTGTTCGTTCGTGCAGAATTGCTGTTTTACCGAAAGAGCAGATCCAACAGAACCTCCCTTTCGTTTTTTGCCCTGTTCAGTACATTTGGACTTCTGGAAAACGGCTTCTGGGGTAAAGAAGTGAGCAATGTTAAGCAAACGGTGTGTTTTTGTGTTCTTCCCTTTACTGTACTACTGGCTCATATCAATTGGAATGTAATTGAAGTGTGAGAGAAAATATATCTCATCACGGGTGAGAGTGACTCAAACCGAGCTTTTTAATACAAACATTAATCAAAATAAAATTTCCTTTTCTTAATCCGTTTTCATACGACAGCACAAACGATCTTACAGCTGGATTTCTTTGACTGGTAAAATTGCCCATGAAGGAAACAGTTCACATATTCGCTATTAAGAATATTTGAAGATCTGAAGGTCTGAAGGTCTGAACCAGAAACATGAAGCTCTGATCTTTAGAAAACGTAAGGTATCATAGACTTGATCTGTTTAGGGAAATTTGGGAACCTGGCAATGTACCATTTCCTGGTCGCATGACTCCTACCCAGCAAGTAGAAGAAGCTCCCAAGAGTGAAGCAGAATGTGTAAAGCGTCTGAGAAAAGCAAGAAACCCCAACAAACCCAACAACTTCGAACAAATAAGGGGGGCAAATCACCAGTGAAAAGAGACCCCCCTTGGGAATTTTGTACCCTCGATCTTCTTTTCCTCTCAGATTTGACAGAAGGTAATGGTGGTAGAAATTTCCAGCTATCCCTATCAGAAACAAGACCACTCCGAAAGGTTTAAGATCAGCCGACGGCTCCGGAAGCTGCTGAGATAGATACTGGCTGTAGAAGGAAGCCACAGTGGAGAAGAAGTAGCTGAGAGAGATTGGAATGGCATGGTCCAGCATCATGGCTCCACTATATTTGTGAATAAACAAGACCTGCCAGAAGGGGGAGACGACAGGTGGTTAAAACAAGTGGTATCTGTTAAAACAATCTCTTTGCAAAATTTCATCGAATGTTTCCTTCTTTGTCAACTTTGGAACATCCATTCAAGCTAATAAAAATTTTCATTTTGTTCTGGACTGTGTGCTCTGCAACAGTAGATAAACATAGCAAGTAGAAGAAGAAGCAGGGGAAGATAAAAGGGCTTTCGTGTTAAAGACTCGAAGATTACCTCGAGATCCCTCTTGAGGAAATGAATAAACAGAGCCGAACTGACTAAAAGGGTTCTCAAGGATCCATCCTGAGAGAGAAATCCGAAAGAGACGAGAGCAGCTAACAGTGCCGGTGTGTAGAGAACAAGCATCCCTGTCCTGCTAGGCAACTTGATCCCCGAACTCCGCCTCCTTATCTGGGATTCAACGTTCCAGAATTTGGAGTAATTAAGGTGTTCACCCTTGATCTCTGAGAGACCCAACACTGACAAAGAGACGAGGCTGAAAACAGACATGGCATTCACAAACAGTGACGGGGGAGGAGGAAAGAAAAACCTGAGAAACATAGACATCTTGCTTTTTCGTTTGCTTGCTTCTGCTTCTTCGTTTCGCTCTCTTCCTCGACAGAGCAGTAGATATAAAACGGGGCGAAACCTCTGTTAGGCGTAGCGAGGGGAAACCATCACCACGTGTACCATTTGAGACCATGTTTATCCATTTCTCTTCGATGCCAGTGTCCACGATCCAAATGGAAAAACGTAATTACAGCAAATTACCCCCAAATCCGGTCTCTTACGGGATAAAGTACTCCATTTCATGGACCGGAACCATACCGAAACAGATCGCGACCAAAAACTACCTCTCTGACCTATTTTAATGTCGACCATCACATCTCTGACATCTTTTAAAGTTGGCGACTACATCCGATGCGGTACAAACCGAAGCTAGCATATAAAAAACAATTTGAAAAATCAATCCTGGATATGTTTTTGTCCGTCCTTAGCCTTTGCACTGCCAGGCCCTTTTACTATCAGAACTGGCTCGTTGACCAGATGATCCCAATAGCGTGCTTTCAGCCATCGACCAACTAATCCAGAGCAACAAGAGCTTTGGCAGCAACTGCGAAGTTTTGACCACGCAAATACCAACCCTTCACATGTTTTTGCGATCTTTGAGAGTGACACAGAGAAGAAACCCTGATACCCATTTCCCTTTACCATCAGAACTGGCTCGTGGACCAGATGATCCCAATAGCGTGCTTCAGCCATCGACCAACTAATCCAGAGCAACAAGAGCTTTGGCAGCAACTGCGAAGTTTTGACCACGCAAATACCAACCCTTCACATGTTTTTGCAATCTTTGAGAGTGACACAGAGAAGAAACCCTGATACCCATTTCCCTTTACCATCAGAACTGGCTCGTGGACCAGATGATCCCAATAGCGTGCTTCAGCCATCGACCAACTAATCCAGAGCAACAAGAGCTTTGGCCGCAACTGCGAAGTTTTGACAACGCAAATACCAACCCTTCACAAACCCTGATACCCATGTCGGGCCAGCGTCAAGCAAATCGAACGAGAAGCTCCATCCCCTTCATTCAGATCCGCAATGGCATCGAAGACTAGCAAGAGTTCTGACGAGAAGAATCTCACTAACGTCAATCCCTTACAACGAGAGAAAGGGTTTTGAACTAACCTCCTTAAAGATTTTAAAATTACAAACACCTCCTCAACGTTCTCATAATTGCACATGCTCCGCGATTTTATTGATTTACTGTTTTATGACCTTCATACATTAGAAAACTAACGCCATTTATATTCTTACGTCCTAAACCCTAAACCCTAAACCCTACATTCTAATCCTAAAACCTAAATGTAATGTAACAATTTTTTTATTAAAAAAATGAATCCGGTTAATGTAGGATGAATTAGCAATTTCATGTTATTATTAAAACAAGCAAATATAACACCAAATACACAAATAAAAATGGATGCAACAGACTGAAGATTTAAGGGATTTTAGATATTGCAAGAATGGAGTACAAAAATTGAAGTGGGTGAGTATAAATTTGATTCAAATCATGCTTTATAGATAAAGCTATTTTTCCTTTAATGCAAATGGGATTTTTCATTTTTGCATTCTATCTTGAAAGGTCAAAAATTGCTCTGATACGAATGATTGACTATGGAAATATGATTCATCTTTCTTTTTTCTCTCAGCTTTTTGAGAAGGTAATTAATGGTGGTAGAGGTTTCCAGCAATCGGTATCTGAAACAAGGCCGCTCCAACTGGTTCAACATATGGCTACGGAACTACTGAGAGAGAGATATTGGGTGCATATGGAAGTCGCAGCAAAGAAGAAGTAACTGAAAGAGATCGGAATTGCATTGTTCAGCATCATGGCTCCACTGAATTGTGAGCAGACAAGACCTGTGAAAAGAGGAAGAAGATGACAGGATATCAAAACT
Source organism: Aristolochia californica (assembly GCF_029961685.1). Lineage (NCBI taxonomy): Eukaryota > Viridiplantae > Streptophyta > Magnoliopsida > Piperales > Aristolochiaceae > Aristolochia > Aristolochia californica. The sequence continues at coordinate 407,490 of NW_027181804.1, read as the reverse complement.
GGTCAAACAGTCTCTTTGCAGAGCATTAATGGCTGCCACGAACCAAATGAAAAAAAAAAAGAAATTACAGCAAATTAAACAATGACAGCAGCCTCCTTTAGTTTTATATGGTTCCAATATAGACGTTTGTCGCTGATTAAACTTTATAAACACAAACAAAAACAAAATACACGGTCCTTTTTTTCTGGATTTTCCATTATCATAGAATCGGGCCTTTCAGAATAATGCTGTTGCGAGCAGACGCTTTCCAAAAACGAATTCACCCTTCTCATCGTGAAGCAGATGAGATGATCCCTTTTGCTAGCTTTCCGCCATTGACAAGTTAATCCCGAGGTCCTCCCTGCTTTATCTGTTACGATGAAGTTTTGATCACGCCAACTCTGGACTACCCCTTCATGTTTTGCAATTTCTCTTGCTCTGAGAGAGAGAACACAGACAAAAAAGAGAAAAACCGAAGCATCCCTTCTCCACCCAGCTTCAAGCAAATCAACGCGAAGCTCATCAACTTCATCGAGCACACCCATCACCGGTAGTTGTGCGCCAAAACCGACGAGCGTAACACCCATCACGAAGAAGATGTTTTATACTTTAGCCATTTAAACATTCCAAAATGATGTACACCTCCTTAATATTCTTTTAATTAGACAAATCTCCTTAGGATTCTATTGTGATTACTGTCATTTTGCGCTAGAGTTTATTAAATGGGCCACATCTCAAAGACCTATTCACATTAAAAACAAGCCCACTATATTAAAGGTAAATTAGAGCAATTAAGTATATAATAATATTTTACATCTGTAATTGGGCTTAGATCTAAGATAAGATGTGTCAGGCCCAAAAAATTTTGCATTTGCTTACGTTTTTTAACCTGCAGCCCAGTTCTCGGTTGTCGACCTTCTCTGCGATTCGTTCCAGGCGCGCCATGGCTCCTTCTTTCTCCCTCCGAGTGATGGAAGTCTTAAACAGAAAGAGGAAAAAGACGAGAAGGAAACACAATAGGGTTTTGAGAGGTAAGAAGTTGAATATCGGTGGAAAGGAAGAAGATGATGGAGAAGAAAAACATGGGTTCAGTTTAAAGACATCTGCTCGGTCGCAAAGCCATGGTGTGCAGCCACTGGGGAATCTTCTTCTCAGCCCTACCTCTTACAACTCCAGAAACCCCGGTCTGGGAAACCTTCGGGTGCTCCCTGATGAGCTTCTTATTGATATTTTCGGCCTTCTTGGTCCCATTGAGCTCAGTCGCCTATCTGCTGTAAGCAAGTCTCTCTATGTTTTCTGCAATCACGAGCCGCTTTGGCGAAACCTTGTGTTGGAGCATCTCAAAGGGGGATTTGTTTTCAATGGGACGTGGAAATCTACGTACATTGCGGCCTTCTCGCCCGGGTGCGGTCCTGAGAAAGCCACCTCCAGTATCAGAGTTCGAGATTTTTACTCGGATTATCTTTTCCAGAGCTGGCTCTGCGCGAGCCTTGAAATGAAGCCGGACTGGCTTGAAAGGGACAATATCCAGAGAAGGAAACGAATCTCTGCTGAGGAATTCGTGCGGGATTTTGAAGAACCAAACAAGCCGGTGCTTTGGGAAGGTTGTTTGGACAACTGGCCTGCTTTAGAGAAGTGGAACAGAGATTATCTGATTCAAGTTTGTGGAGACGTCCTGTTCTCCGTTGGTACGGTTGAGATGAAGCTCAAGAACTATTTTTCTGTTTGACGCAAATTTCGAACAGAAAGTTCCTCAGCTGGGTTCAGATTACCAAATCCCTGTCTATTTTCAGGAGGATCTCTTCTCGGTTTTGGGCAAGGAGAGACCAGATTACAGGTGGGTGATCATTGGGCCTGCAGGCTCTGGGTCATCCTTTCATGTTGATCCGAATTCAACTTCTGCATGGATTGCCGTGATTAAAGGGTCTAAGAAATGGGTGATGTTTCCACCGGAAGTGATCCCTCCTGGAGTTCACCCCAGCCCGGATGGAGCAGAGGTAGCTTGTCCAGTCTCCATAATAGAGTGGTTTATGAACTTCTACAAAATGACAAAGGAGTGGAAGAGGAGACCTGTGGAGTGTGTTTGTAAGGCCGGGTGTAAATAATTCACCACACATTGTCTGGGGTGAGATTTCTCATTAATTTATAACAGTTACAAAGATATACACTTGATTACAATTGATATGATTTGTACAGGAAAGGAATGATTAGAGCTTAATTGGCTCCTGGAAGGAAGGTTCTAAACGGGCAGTGATCCTGAATTGATCCTCAATCAATTAGCCTTAATTGATTGAGAATCAGTATCTTCAACAGTCCCCCGCAAGCTAAGAGTCGGGTTAGGACAGACGTGAAGCTTGAAGTGAAAAAACTGAAAGAGAGGTCGAGAGACGCTTTTGGTGAAGATATCCGCAATCTGTAAGTGAGAGGGCACATATTGAGTGCGAATCTTTCCGGCAACGACAAGTTCTCGCAAAAAATGAATGTCTAACTCCACATGTTTGGCCCGCTTGTGAACAACAGGGTTGGAGCTCAAGAAAAGAGCGCTTTTGTTATCGCATAAGAGAAGTGGTCGCTCGGGAATAGAAACTTGGAGATCTCGAAGAAGATAGGTGAGCCAAATAAGTTCGGCGGCCGTGAGTGCAAGAGCACGATATTCAGACTCACAGCTGGAACGAGAAACTGTAGGTTGCTTCTTGGCACTCCAGGAGACTAAATTGTCACCAAGGTAAATAGAGGAGCCCGAGGTAGAGCGACGAGTATCAGGACATCCGGCCCAGTCAGCATCAGAATACGCAACTAAAGATCCCGGCGAAGCAGATGGACGAAAGGACAAACCATAATGGAGAGTGCCTTTGACATACCGAAGAATGCGCTTAACCGCAAGGAAGTGATCAGCAGTGGGAGAGTGCAAAAACTGACTTACGGAGTTGACAGCATGAGCAAGATCGGGACGCGTAATGGTCAGATATTGAAGAGCACCAACCAGGGATCGGTAAAGAGTAGGATCTGAAAATAATGGACCATCAGAAGATAGATGCTGAGAAACTACCATAGGAGTGTGCACAGGCTTGCTGTCAAGTAATTGAGCACGGGCAAGGATGTCGCGAGCATATTTCAATTGACTAAGAAATAGTCCATCAGTGGTTGGTGTAGCTTCAAGACCAAGAAAGTAGCTAAGGGAGCCCAAGTCCTTTGTGGCGAACTCTGAGTTAAGCTTGCTGGAAAAGCTATCAAGAAGATAAAGATTGTTGGTCGTAATAATGATATCATCTACATATAAGAGCAAATAAAGAGTATCAGAGTGCCGATGAAAGACGAAGAGTGAAGGGTCAGGGGCTTGCTTGAGGCCATAGAGAGCTTTCTGAAGTTTGCAAACATGATCAGGAAAGCGAGGATCAATATACCCTGGCGGTTGTTCCATATACACTTGTTCATTTAGATGACCATTTAGGAAAGCATTTTTGACATCCAATTGACGGAGAGACCATCGATTAGTGACAGCAATAGAGAGCACAACTCGAATAGTGGTAGCCTTGATGACAGGACTGAAGGTGTCGGTATAGTCGAGACCTGGTACCTGGGTAAATCCTTTGGCAACGAGACGAGCTTTGAAACGCTCAATAGAACCATCAGGCAAATATTTGGTCTGAAAGACCCATTTAGATCCCACAATATTTGTATGAGCAGGGCGAGGTACCAAGACCCAGGTACGGTTATTCTGTAGAGCTTGAATTTCTTCATCCATAGCGGTAAACCAGGTAGGATTCTTGGCAGCGGATTTGAACCCTTTGGGCGTAGTAGATGTCAAGAGAGCACAAAGAAGACCAGAAGAGCCAGAGTAAGCAAGATCAGCTGAGTGACGAGGTTTGAAAATACCAGCTTTGGCACGTGTGAGCATAGGATGAGACCTCATTTGGATTGCGACAACAAGAGGAGTGGATCCAGTATCTGTGGGTGACATAAGCGAACCTGTAAGAGAACCAGTGGCCTGCAAAGACTTATCCAGAGGATCAGTACAAATAACACAGGGACGGGAGCCAGATGGAGTAATGTACGGGGAAGGAGGCGCCTGAGGAGATGAGGACAAAACTAGACGAGATTGAGCAGGTTCAAGAAAATTGGAAATTTGGAGAGAGGAGAGGGGTTGAGCTTGAGAAGCGGCCTTGGAGGGAAAAAAGGTCTCATCGAATTGAGCGTGTCTGGTGATATAAATTCTGGAAGTAAGAGGATCAAGACAACGAAAACCTTTATAAGATGAGCAATACCCCATAAAGATACACGGAAGACTGCGTGGGGAAAGTTTATTTGGCATGTAATCACGCAAACAAGGATAGACCCGACAACCAAAGGGATGAAAATGCGCATAATGTGGAAAATGACCATAGAGAAGTTCAAAGGGGGACTTACCTCTGAGAAGCGGTGTGGGCAAGCGGTTGATAATGTAGGCAGCAGTGCTAAAGGCATCAACCCAAAAACGAGGAGAAATATGGGAATGGAAAAGTAGAGCCAAACCAGTTTCAGTTATATGACGGTGTTTCCGTTCAGCACGACCGTTTTGAGCAGGAGTATATGGACAAGATAGTTGGTGATGGATGCCAGATTGTTGAAGGTGGTTTTTAAAGCAATTGCTTGTAAATTCTGCACCACCATCACTCTGGAAAATTTTGATATGAGCAAAATGTTGATTTTCCACAAATTTTTGAAATTGAAGAAAGGTAGCATAGAAATCAGATTTCAATTTCAATGGATAAAGCCAAGTAAATCGAGAGTAATCATCGACAAATAAAACATAGTAAACAAAACCCAAAGTGGAATGTACAGGAGACGGACCCCATATATCACAGTGAATTAATTCTAAGACATGAGACGACCTTTTTTCATTACGAGAAAAAGGTAAGCGATGACTTTTGGAAAGTTGGCATGTGTCACATAATTTAGGGGATGGTAATAAAGAAGTAAAAGACACCTGGCCTTGTTTATTTAATAGAGAAAGAACAGAATGATGCACATGACCTAGACGGGCATGCCATAATTCATAAGAGGCATGAAGAGTTTTGTTTTTCAAAACAGAAATAAAAGCGGAATTGCCACGCTCTAGCACATATAAGCCTCCGTCACGTCTACCGGATACCACCACCGTTCCCGTTTGGCGATTCTAAACAGTAAAAAGGTTATTAGTAAAGGTAACTGATAAAGGAAAATCAGCTGTTAATTTACTGATAGACAAGAGATTTTTGGTAAGATGGGGAACAACTAGGACATTTAGCAGTTTTAGATTTGGTGAAGGAGAAATATGACCTGTATGGGTAATAGGTAGGGACGCACCATTCCCGACAATTACACGATCCTTACCCGTGTATGAGACAGACTGATCCAGTGCTGACTGGGCAGGAGTCATGTGGGCCGAGGCGCCTGTGTCAACAAACCAGTCGGACACATTGGTTTGGTCGGACAGAGAAAGGGCCGAAAAATTTTCGACGACGTGAGCGGAAGGCTCCTGCTGCGCATAGCGCTGGCGACAGCGATCGGCGTAATGGCCGTCTTGCCGGCAAATCTGACACCGTGGTGGTCGACGACGGTGATTCTAGTCGGAACGGTGCTGGCCGTGAGCAGAATTGAAGGTTTTGCCATGGCTGGAGAAGATGCGCGAGCCTTGGCCGGAGTTACGGCCGTCACGGTGTCCTCGGCCTCGATTCGGGCGAGAGGAGTGGCCGAAACGGGAGGAGGAAACCTGGTTGGCGGTGAATGCAGCGGTGGGAGCGACGGGAGGCTCCATCGATTTCTGAAAAATTTCGAAACTCTCTGCTTTCGAAACCAAATCGGGAAAACGGGGCAAAGGGGTTTGAGCCATCTGCGCAGTGGAGAAGCTCGAAAATTCAGTGCCTAATCCGCGAAGGAACCAGTGCACCTTGTCGGTGCCGTCGACAGGGCGCCCAATGGCATGAAGCTGATCGCATAATGCTTTGAAAGCACGAGCGTAGGCAGAAACCGAACGGATTTCGTGCTTCATCAGTTGTAGATCGTCCTTCAGACGAATCTCACAGGCTTTGGAGCGATGACTGAAGGAATTTTCGAGGGCAATCCATACCTCACGGGCGGTGGTCAGGCCAACGGCTTCTGCCATGGCCTCCTCGGACAGAGACGATAGCAGAAGGCTGAGAAGACGTTGGTCTGTCGCCTTCCATGCCAGAAATTTTGGATTTGGCATCTGGGAGGTGGGAGGTTCAAACGAAGATGGGGGCACAAGAGTGCCGTCCACATGGCCCAACAATCCTTGGCTGTCAAGGAGGGGAAGAAATTGACTCTTCCAGAGGAGGTAATTTGACGATGAAAGCTTGATGGTGATCATATGAATCAAGGTATTGAAGGGGAGAAGATCGGAAGAAAAATTTGACGTCATTGAGGATCAAGGGATGTTAATCCAGGTAGAGCTCTGATACCATGTAAATAATTCACCACACTGTCTGGGGTGAGATTTCTCATTAATTTATAACAGTTACAAAGATATACACTTGATTACAATTGATATGATTTGTACAGGAAATGAATGATTGGAGCTTAATTGGCTCCTGGAAGGAAGGCTCTAAACGGGCAATGATCCTGAATTGATCCTCAATCAATTAGCCTTAATTGATTGAGAATCAGTATCTTCAATAGTATCTTCAACACCGGGGAGGTGGTTTTTGTTCCAAATGGATGGTGGCATTTGGTGATTAATCTTGAGGCTACAAGGGTGTTTTTAGCCTCGATTCAAATCTTTTCAGTAAAGCATGATTCAGTTCAGGTCCCTTGGTCATTTGATTTGTAGAATGTAAAATCCGAGGCATGTGCCATGCATCCTCTCATGTATATTACAATTCATTTGTCAATGCTTTCAAAGTTGTACAAAAGTTGGTCTCCTTTCCGTCTCTGGCTTTCAAATCAGTTGATTCCTTCTGGTTGCTATAATCTGCTTGATACCCTATGGTTCGGAGGCCCTTCATTTAAAATGCTTTTTTTGTACTTTAAAATTGCAAACAGGTTCCATTTTCTTTGGAATGTCCTTGTATGGTATTCTTCAACGTGCAAGTATGTTAGCAGTGGAAAGCACGGTTTTGTTTCTGGGCAGGTCAATCCCACTTTCAACTCAACCAACAAACCTGAAACCCTACGAGACGTTGGACAGGTCAATTCAAAAGGCTATTTTTGGAGTGTTCGTTAAGAATGGGACGAATCTGCTGCGGTGTGTTCGTTCGTGCAGAACTGCTGTTTTACCGAAAGAGCAGGATCCAACAGAACCTCCCTTTCTTTTTTGCCCTGTTCAGTCCATTTGGACTTCTGGAAAACGGCTTCTGGGGTAAAGAAGTGAGCAATGTTAAGCAAACGGTGTGTTTTTGTGTTCTTCCCTTTACTGTACTTTACTGGCTCATATCAATTGGAATGTAATTGAAGTGTTAGAGAAAATATATCTCATCACGGGTGAGAGTGACTCAAACCGAGCTTTTTAATACAAACATTAATCAAAATAAAATTTCCTTTTCTTAATCCGTTTTCATACGACAGCACAAACGATCTTTACAGCTGGATTTCTTTGACTGGTAAAATTGCCCATATGAAGGAAACAGCTCACATATTCTCTATTAAGAATATTTGAAGATCTGAAGGTCTGAAGCAGAAACATGAAGCTCTGATCTTCAGAAAACGTAAGGAATGATAGACTTGATCTGTTTAGGGAAATTTGGGAACCTGGCAATGTACCATTTCCTGGTCGCATGACTCCTACCCAGCAAGTAGAAGAAGCTCCCAAGAGTGAAGCAGAATGTGTAAAGCGTCTGAGAAAAGCAAGAAACCCCAACAAACCCAACAACTTCGAACAAATAATGGGGGCAAATCACCAGCGAAAAGAGACCCCCCTTGGGAACTTTGTACCCTCGATCTTCTTTTCCTCTCAGATTTGACAGAAGGTAATGGTGGTAGAAATTTCCAGCTATCCCTATCAGAAACAAGACCACTCCGACAGGTTTAAGATCAGCCTCCGGCTCCGGAAGCTGCTGAGATAGATACTGGCTGTAGATGGAAGTCACAGTGGAGAGGAAGTAGCTGAGAGAGATTGGAATGGCACTGGCCAGTATCATGGCTCCACTATATTTGTGAACAAACAAGACCTGCCAGAAGGGGGAGACGACAGGTGGTTAAAACAAGTGGTATCTGTTAAAACAATCTCTTTGCAAAATTTCATCGAATGTTTCCTTCTTTGTCAACTTCGGAACATCCATTCAAGCTAATAAAGTTTTTCATTTTGTTCTGGACTGTGATGTGCTTTGCAACAGTAGATAAACATAGCAAGTAGAAGAAGAAGCAGGGGAAGATAAAAGGGCTTTCGTGTTAAAGACTCGAAGATCAACTCGAGATCCCTCTTGAGGAAATGAATAAACAGAGCCGAACTGACTAAAAGGGTTCTCAAGGATCCATCCCGAGAGAGCAATCCGAAAGAGACGAGAGCAGCTAACAGTGCCGGTGTGTAGAGAACAAGCATCCCTGTTCTGCTAGGCAACTTGATCCCCGAACTCCGCCTCCTTATCCGGGATTCAACGTTCCAGAATTTGGAGTAATTAAGGTGTTCACCCTTGATCTCTGAGAGACCCGTCACTGATAAAGAGACGAGGCTGATAACAGACATGGCATTCACAAACAGTGACGGAGGAGGAAAGAAAAACCTGAGAAACATAGACATCTTGCTTCTTCGTTTGCTTGCTGCTGCTTCTTCGTTTCGCTCTCTTCCTCGACAGAGCAGTAGATATAAAACGGGGCGAAACCTCTGTTAGTCGTAGCGAGGGGAAACCATCACCACGTGTACCATTTGAGACCATGTTTATCCATTTCTCTTCGATGCCAGTGTCCACGATCCAAATGGAAAAACGTAATTACAGCAAATTACCCCCAAATCCGGTCTCTTACGAGATAAAGTACTCCATTTCATGGACCGGAACCATACCGAAACAGATCGCGACCAACAACTACCTCTCTGCCCTATTTTAATGTCGGCCATCACATCTCTGACATCTTTTAAAGTCGGCGACTACATCCGATGCGGTACACGACCGAAACCGAAGCTACCATATAAAAAACAAGGGAATTTTACCAAAATACCGGTTTTAAACAATTTATTTATGAAAATAACGAAGACCACAAATTATTTACAAAACTACCGAACTTTGACCGGTCCACTGTATATGTGGACAATCAAAGGTGACACGTAAGCTTTGACTGCTTACGTGTCGCTCCATCATCAGAGCGATGCTGTAGATGAACACATAGACTGCCACGTCATTATTATTGACACGTCATTTGCCACGTCATTACATGATAAAATTTTGAATAAATTTAAAAAAATTAAAAAATCACATACACTTTTTATTACCTTATATCTAAAATAAAAAATTATTTAAAAAATTAATAAACAATTAAAAAATTAACTCTTACTTATTTAACACCATTTAATATCAATTAAAATATTTATTAATTAAAAAAATTATCGTTATACTTTTTATTTCTTCATATTTTACAAAATAAAATAAAATAAGTAAATTAATTAGATTTAAAATATTTATAAATTAAAAAATACAAAAAAAATATTTTAGAGTTAAAAATACAATTTATTTGTATATTTTTATCACCTTATTTACGAAATAATAATATTTACAAATTTTAAATATTTATAAATTTAAAAAATCTTACTCTTAAGTCTTACCCATATATTATTATTTCGGTGTTTAATTATAATATTAATTTAATATATGGGTAAGACTTAAGAGTAAGATTTTTTAAATTTATAAATATTTAAAATTTGTAAATATTATTATTTCGTAAATAAGGTGATAAAATATACAAATAAAGTATTTTTAAACTCTAAAATATTTTTTTTGTATTTTTTTAATTTATAAATATTTTAAATCTAATTAATTTACTTATTTTATTTTATTTTGTAAAATATGAAGAAATAAAAAGTATAACGATAATTTTTTTAATTAATAAATATTTTAATTGATATTAAATGGTGTTAAATAAGTAAGAGTTAATTTTTTAATTGTTTATTAATTTTTTAAAATAATATTTTATTTTAGATATAAGGTTATAAAAAGTGTATGTGATTTTTTAATTTTTTTAAAATTTATTCAAAATTTTATCATGACATGGCGAATGACGTGTCAATAATAATGACGTGGCAGTCTATGTGTTCATCTACTGATGATGGAGCGACACGTAAACAGTCAAAGCTTACGTGTCACCTTTGATTGTCCACATATACGGTGGACCGGTCAAAGTTCGGTAGTTTTGTAAATAATTTGTGGTCTTCGTTATTTTCATAAATAAGTTGTTTAAAACCGGTATTTTGTTAAAATTCCCAAAAAACAATTTGAAAAATCAATCCTGGATATGTTTTTGTCCGTCCTTGGCCTTCGCACTGCCATGCCCTTTACCATCAGAACAGGCTCGTGGATCAGATGATCCCAATAGCGTGCTTTCAGCCATCGACCAACTAATCCAGAGCAACAAGAGCTTTGGCCGCAACTGCGAAGTTTTGACCACGCAAATACCAACCCTTCACATGTTTTTGCGATCTTTGAGAGTGACACAGAGAAGAAACCCTGATACCCACGTCCCTTTACCATCAGAACTGGCTCGTGGACCAGATGATCCCAATAGCGTGCTTTCAGCCATCGACCAAGTAATCCAGAGCAACAAGAGCTTTGGCAGCAACTGCGAAGTTTTGACCACGCAAATACCAACCCTTCACATGTTTTTGCGATCTTTGAGAGTGACACAGAGAAGAAACCCTGATACCCATTTCCCTTTACCATCAGAACTGGCTCGTGGACCAGATGATCCCAATAGCGTGCTTCAGTCATCGACCAACTAATCCAGAGCAACTAGAGCTTTGGCCGCAACTGCGAAGTTTTGACCACGCATATACCAACCCTTCACATGTTTTTGCGATCTTTGAGAGTGACACAGAGAAGAAACCCTGTTACCCATGTCCCTTTACCATCAGAACTGGCTCGTGGACCAGATGATCCCAATAGCGTGCTTTCAGCCATCGACCAACTAATCCAGAGCAACAAGAGCTTTGGCAGCAACTGCGAAGTTTTGACCACGCAAATACCAACCCTTCACATGTTTTTGCTATCTTTGAGAATGACACAGAGAAGAAACCCTGATACCCATATCGGCCCAGCGTCAAGCAAATCGAACGAGAAGCTCCATCCCCTTCATTCAGATCGGCAATGGCATCGAAGACTAGCCAGAGTTCTGACGAGAAGAATCTCACTAACGTCAATCCCTTACAACGAGAGAAAGGGTTTTGTACTAACCTCCTCAAAGATTTTAAAATTACAAAAACCTCCTCAACGTTCTAATAATTGCACATGCTCCTCGATTTTATTGATTTACTGTTTTATGACCTTCATACATTAGAAATCTAACACCATTTATATTCTTGCATCCTAAACCCTAAACCCTAAACCCTAAACCCTAAACCCTACATTCTAATCCTGAAACCTAAATGTAATGTAACAATTTTTTTCATTAAAAAAATGAATCCGGTTAATGTAGGATGAATTAGCAATTTCATGTTATTATTAAAACAAGCAAATATAACACCAAATACACAAATAAAAATGGATGCAACAGACTGAAAATTTTAAGGGATTGATTTAAATTTTAGATATTGCAAGAATGGAGTACAAAAATTGAAGTGGGTGAGTGTAAATTTGATTCAAATCATATTTTATAGATAAAGCTATTTTTCCTTTAATGCAAATGGGATTTTTCATTTTTGCATTCTATCTTGAAAGGTCAAAAATTGCTCTGATACGAAGGATTGGCTATGGAAATATGATTTTTTTTCTTTCAGCTTTTTGAGAAGGTAATTAATGGTGGTCGAGGTTTCCAGCAATCCGTATCTGAAACAAGGCCGCTCCAACTGGTTCAACATATGGCTACGGAACTACTGAGAGAGAGATATTGGGTGCATATGGAAGTCGCAGCAAAGAAGAAGTAACTGAAAGAGATCGGAATTGCATTGTTCAGCATCATGGCTCCACTGAATTGTGAGCAGACAAGACCTGTGAAAAGAGGAAGAAGATGACAGGATATCAAAACTGGTCAAACAGTCTCTTTGCAGAGCATTAATGGCTGCCACGAACCAAATGAAAAAAGAAAAGAAATTACAGCAAATTAAACAATGACAGCAGCCTCCTTTAGTTTTATAAGGTTTCAATATAGACGTTTGTCGCTGATTAAATTTTATAAACACAAAAAAAAACAAAATACACGGTCCTTTTTTCTGGATTTTGTTAAGATTTACTCAAAGATTTCTTCCCTTAAGGAGAAATCATGTAATATTCTGTAAATCCAGTGATTGGGGTAATCCCGTTAATCACTCAAATTCTTCCATGTATATTTTGTAAAACGGCTATTTAAGCCGATGATGTGAATGAGAAATCAAGATCGAAAGCAAAGTATTATTTTTGAGTTGGTATCAGAGCAGGAGAATCATCTCCTTCTCTGTCTCATCGCCGAAGAGCAGAGCGAAAGCTCTGTTCCGTAATCTCAGTCGACGGACTCTGTTTCGCAGCGAAACAGAGCTTTACGCCGACGACCATAGCCGAGCCACTGCTCGGTCTTCTCCTTCGACTTCTCATCGCCGAAGAGCAGAGCGGAAGCTCTGTTCCGTAATCTCAGTCGACGGACTCTGTTTCGAAGCGAAACAGAGCTTTACGCCGCCGACGATCGTAGCCGAGCCAGTGCTCGGTCTTCCGTAACAAAGCTTCGCCGACCGACGAAAAAAAATAAAAGAAGAGACTCACCGGCGCCAGTCCAGAGTGCGTCTCGACGAAGCCTTCCCGAGTGCCGTCAGCCCAATCGACGCCGGAAGGGGAAGAGACGCTCGACGAAGCCTTCCCGACGCCAGAAGGGGAAGAGACGCCGCAAGGGGAAGAGACGCCCGAGTGTCGTCAGCCCAATCGACGCCGGAAGAGGAAGAGACGCTCGACGAAGCCTTCCCGACGCCGAAAGAGGAAGAGACGCTCGACGAAGCCTTCCCGACGCCGGAAGGGAAAGAGACGCTCGACAAAGGAGAGGTACAGTAAAAAAAAAAAATTTTTTTTTTTTGTTCGTTTTAAACTTAGGTCCGGGTTAGTTATTTGCCGAGCGACCCGGTCTGTCCGAGACCAAGATCAGCCCAGCGAAATAACGTGAACCGGACCAGACCAAATCGGACCGGACCAATTTTTTTTTTTTACCGAATCAGTCTACGGATCGGACCAATATTTTTTGGTGTTCCCACCGATCTTCTTTTCATCATGTCGAAGGAATCAACACCGATTATTCATGTGCAATCCGAAAACTCTGGTTTTACAACCAGCGTCACTCTTACCGAAGTCAACTATGATGTATGGTCCCAGATCATGGAGATGCAAATTGCAGGACGAGAAAAGCTCGAATATATTATGGGAAAAACACCATTCCCACAAGAAACGGATGCCTCTTATGCGAAATAGTATGCTGAAAATCAAAAAGTCAAGGGGTGGTTGTTAACCTCTATGTCACCAGATATTATGAAGCGCTATATTCGGCTGCGTACTGCACGCGAAATATGGAAGGCTCTGAAAAAAGCTTTCTATGATGGGTCAGATGAATCACAATTATTTTCATTGAATTAGAAAGCTTTCTCCACCAAACAGACTGGTCGCCCTTTATCAACGTATTATGGTGATCTTGTGGAAATTTTTCAAGAACTTGATCATCGTGACAGGACTATAATGAAAGATCCCGATGATGTGATTGCTTATAGAAAATCCGTTGAAAGACTGCGTGTTCATATTTTCTTAAACGGATTGGATGCAGAATTTGAACAAGTCCGTGGCGAAATTCTCAGAAAAGACCCGATATTGGATCTTGAAGAAGCTTATGCTTATGTACGTCGTGACTCTGTTCGTAGAACCACTTTAAATAGTGAAGTTGATCGTGTTGAGACATCTGCAATGGTAGCACGTCGAGCTAAGCCTAAAACAGCTCGACCATCTGGTCCTAATAGTGATCAAAATCGAACATCAGGATCTCAGAATCGTAGTTATGAGGTTGGAACAACCAAACCAGAGCGCATTTGTACTCACTGTGGTGAGACTGGGCATATAAAGTCACGATGTTATGAACTTATCGGGTATCCAGAATGGTGGGATCCTACAAAAGCGCCTCGCAAACGAAACTTCAAATCAAATAATCATGCTTCCGTTGTAGTAGCAGAACCTTCCACCTCTCACACAACTGAGGATGCATCAGTCTTAATCGCTACATCTGGTAAGGTTCTTAATACTTCCGCTCCTAGTAGAAATAGTGAATGGATAATTGATTCTGGTGCTACTGATCATATGACCTTTGACAATCATCATGTTAAAAGTATGAAACCATCTGAACAACATATCGTATCTACAGCAAATGGTACCCCCTCTCATGTTATTGGAGAAGGTTCTATCACTCTCACTGAAAATCTGAGCCTTGATTCTATATTAGTTGTTCCAACCCTCAATCATAATCTATTATCAGTTGCTCAAATAACTCGTACTCTGCATTGTATTGTGGTTTTTTGGCCTAACCTTTGTGTTTTTAAGGACATTCGAACTCAGAAGACAATTGGGTATGGTACTAGAAGGGGGAAACTCTATTACCTTGATCTGCAGCCAGAAAGTTTTCATCAGTTAGCCCAAGTGTTCTCCATGAAGAAAAAATCAGCAGATTCTGATATTTGGTTATGGCATAAACGTTGGGTCATTCATCCTTTGGTTATTTAAAGAAATTGTTTCCTACACTTTTTGAAAAAATATCTATTTCAGATTTTAAGTGTGATATATGTGAATTGGCGAAAAGCCACCGTGTTCCATTCCCAATAAGCATGAATAGGAGTCCAGTACCTTTTATGATTATTCACTCTGATGTGTGGGGTCCAGCAAATATAGCCTCCCTTAGTGGTAAAAGGTGGTTTGTTTCTTTTATTGATGATCACACCCGTATGACTTGGATTTGTTTAATGAAGTCCAAAAGTGAAGTTAGTTCGTTGTTCAAACAATTTCACAAAATGATAGTCACCCAGTATCATTCTACAATACGAACTCTTCGAAGTGACAATGGGGGAGAATTTGTGAATCAAAGTTTCAAAGAATATCTAGATGATCATGGAATTACTCATCAAACTACTTGTCCGTACACCCCTCAACAAAATGGAGTTGCAGAGCGAAAGAACCGCCACCTTCTTGAGGTTGTTCGTGCTTCCTTGTTTGAAGCTCATATGTCGACAAGTTACTGGGGTGAAGCCATCACAACTGCAGCTTACCTTATCAATCGAATACCCTCAAGTGTGTTACAATTTCAGACTCCCTTGAGTGTTCTTCATAAAACCATAAGTTCACCTGCTGTGCCGAATCTACCACCAAAAGTTTTTGGGTGTGTAGCCTTTGTTCACCTCCATAAGTCATTGAGACATAAATTGGAACCCCGAGCTCTCAAGTGTGTTTTTGTTGGTTATGCTCAACATCAGAAAGGTTATCGTTGTTATCATCCTCCATCTCACAAATTGTATGTCACTCTTGATGTGGTATTTCACGAAGAACACATGTATTATTCTACTCCCGAGTCTTCAATACAAGGGGAGAATAAGATTGAATTGAAGACCCTTTATCATCATTTGGATATTGTGGATACTACAAGTGGTCAATATTCCGATTACAATTGTGGACATCAAAATGATTCATAGGATGGAGAAAGACAAGACCTGATGGAAGTGATGCAACCAGAGTCTCAGCCGCCATCTTCCCCCCTTCATAATGTACAAATGGATCAATTGCCTTCTGAGTCCGAGTCCATGTCTGAACCTCAGGTAAGTTCCGAAACTCAACTAAGAGTGCTACCTCATCGAACCACAAGAGGAAAACCTAGAGTCAATTATGAACCTCTTCTCACCTCTAAATCTCAGTATCCCATGCATAATTTTGTGTCTTATCATAGATTGTCAAAGGCAAATGAGGTATTTGTGAATCAATTATCTGCTATATCTATTCCTAATAGTGTGCAGGAAGCCTTGAAAGATTCTAAATGGAAAGAAGCTATGAATGAAGAAATGAGGTCTCTTCAGAAGAATTCAACATGGGAAGTGGTTGACCTACCTGTAGGAAAGAAACCAGTTGGATGCAAGTGGGTATTTACCATTAAATATAAAGCCAATGGCACCATTGAAAGGTTCAAAGCAAGGCTTGTCGCCAAAGGATATACTCAAACCTACGGGATCGATTATATGGAGACATTCGCACCAGTGGCCAAAATCAACACCGTTCGGATTCTACTATCTCTGGCTGTGAATCTTGATTGGCTCTTATATCAGTTTGATGTAAAAAATGCATTTTTACACGGAGATCTCCAAGAAGAAGTATATATGGAATTACCTCCTGGATGCATTATGCAAAACAAAGGAGGCCAACAAGTATGTAAACTGAGGAAATCCCTATATGGTTTGAAGCAGTCCCCGAGGGCGTGGTTTGGAAGATTCACGAATTTTATGAAATCTATCGGATACAAGCAAAGTAACTCAGATCATACTCTCTTCCTGAAATATAACAAGGAGGCCATCACAACTCTTATTGTATATGTTGATGATATGATAGTAACTGGGAATGATCCAGAAGAAAAGAAATCATTGCAAAATTATCTTGCTAGAGAATTTGAAATGAAGGATCTTGGCTACTTAAAATATTTTCTTGGCATTGAAGTGTCCAGATCCAAGGAAGGAATTTTTCTATCTCAACGAAAATATGCTTTGGATTTATTGAAGGAAACTGGTATGACAGCATGTAGTCCAGTCAGTACTCCTATGGAAGAAAATTTGAAACTTGGAATACATTCAGATCAAGTTCCTGCTAACAAGGAGCGTTATCAGAGACTAGTTGGGAGGTTAATGTATCTTGCACATACCCGACCAGACTTAGCTTATGTACTAAGTGTGGTTAGTCAATTTATGCACTCTCCAAGTGAAGAACATATGAATGCCGTCAACCGTATCCTACGCTACTTGAAATCATCTCCAGGGAAAGGAATTTTATTTAAAAAGGGAGGTGACTTGAAGATTGAAGGTTATACCGATGCCGATTGGGCTGGGTCAATATAAGATCGACGATCTACCTCTGGATACTTTACATTTGTAGGTGGAAATTTGGTCACTTGGAGAAGTAAGAAACAAGAGGTGGTGGCTAGATCTTCAGCTGAAGCCGAATACAGGGGAATGGCCAAGGCAATATGTGAATTAATATGGATAAAAAATCTGATACAAGAACTACATATTGAGCAGACAAGTCCTATGAAATTATATTGTGACAATAAGGCCGCATGTGATATTGCCCACAACCCAATCCAGCATGATATAACTAAACATGTTGAAGTTGATAGACATTTTATTAAAGAAAAGTTAGAAGCAAGAATCATTGAAGTCCCTCATGTTCGATCTGAGGATCAGCTTGCCGATGTGCTAACCAAGGCAGTGTCTTCCCAAGCTTTTAACAAATGTCTTGACAAGTTGGGCATAAGTGATATATATGCACCAACTTGAGGGGGAGTGTTAAGATTTACTCAAAGATTTCTTCCCTTAAGGAGAAATCATGTAATATTCTGTAAATCCGGTGATTGGGGTAATCCCGTTAATCACTCAAATTCTTCCATGTATATTTTGTAAAACGGCTATTTAAGCCGATGATGTGAATGAGAAATCAAGATCGAAAGCAAAGTATTATTTTTGAGTGATTTTTCATTATCATAGAATCGGGCCTTTCAGAATAATGCTGTTGCGAGTAGACGCTTTCCAAAAACGAATTCACCCTTCTCATCGTGGAGCAGATGAGATGATCCCTTTTGCTAGCTTTCCGCCATTGACAAGTTAATCCCGAGGTCCTCCCTGCTTTATCTGTTACGATGCAGTTTTGATCACGCCAACTCTGGACTACCCCCCTTCATGTTTTGCAATTTCTCTTGCTCTGAGAGAGAGAACACAGACAAAAAAGAGAAAAACCGAAGCATCCCTTCTCCACCCAGCTTCAAGCAAATCAACGCGAAGCCCATCAACCTCATCGAGCACACCCATCACTGGTAGTTGTGCGCCAAAACCGACGAGTGTAACACCCATCACGAAGAAGATGTTTTATACTTTAGCCATTTAAACATTCCAAAATTATGTACACCTCCTTAATATCCTTCTGATTAGACAAATCTCCTTAGAATTCTATTGTGATTACTGTCATTTTGCGCTAGAGTTTATTAAATGGGCCACATCTCAAAGACCTATTCACATTAAAAACAAGCCCACTATATTAAAGGTAAATTAGAGCAAGTAAGTATATAATAATATTTTACATCTGTAATTGGGCTTAGATCTAAGATAAGATGTGTCAGGCCCAAAAAAATTTGCATTTGCTTACGTTTTTTAACCTGCAGCCCAGTTCTCGGTTGTCGACCTTCTCTGCGATTCGTTCCAGGCGCGCCATGGCTCCTTCTTTCTCCCTCCGAGTGCTGGAAGTCTTAAACAGAAAGAGGAAAAAGACGAGAAGGAAACACAATAGGGTTTTGAGAGGTAAGAAGTTGAATATCGGTGGAAAGGAAGAAGATGAAGGAGAAGAAAAACATGGGTTCAGTTTAAAGACATCTGCTCGGTCGCAAAGCCATGGTGTGCAGCCACTGGGGAATCTTCTTCTCAGCCCTACCTCTTACAACTCCAGAAACCCCGGTCTGGGAAACCTTCGGGTGCTCCCTGATGAGCTTCTTATTGATCTTTTCGGCCTTCTTGGTCCCAGTGAGCTCAGTCGCCTATCTGCTGTAAGCAAGTCTCTCTATGTTTTCTGCAATCACGAGCCGCTTTGGCGAAACCTTGTGTTGGAGCATCTCAAAGGGGGATTTGTTTTCAATGGGACGTGGAAATCTACGTACATTGCGGCCTTCTCGCCCGGGTGCGGTCCTGAGAAAGCCACCTCCAGTATCAGAGTTCGAGATTTTTACTCGGATTATCTTTTCCAGAGCTGGCTCTGCGAGAGCCTTGAAATGAAGCCGGAGTGGCTTGAAAGGGACAATATCCAGAGAAGGAAACGAATCTCTGCTGAGGAATTCGTTCGGGATTTTGAAGAACCAAACAAGCCGGTGCTTTTGGAAGGTTGTTTGGACAACTGGCCTGCTTTAGAGAAGTGGAACAGAGATTATCTGATTCAAGTTTGTGGAGACGTCCTGTTCTCCGTTGGTCCGGTTGAGATGAAGCTCAAGAACTATTTTCAGTACGCAGATTTGGTAAAGGAGGAACGCCCGCTTTATCTGTTTGACGCAAATTTCGAACAGAAAGTTCCTCAGCTGGGTTCAGATTACCAAGTCCCTGTCTATTTTCAGGAGGATCTCTTCTCGGTTTTGGGCAAGGAGAGACCAGATTACAGGTGGGTGATCATTGGGCCTGCAGGCTCTGGGTCATCCTTTCATGTTGATCCGAATTCAACTTCTGCATGGAATGCCGTGATTAAAGGGTCTAAGAAATGGGTGATGTTTCCACCGGAAGTGATCCCTCCTGGAGTTCACCCCAGCCCGGATGGAGCAGAGGTGGCTTGTCCAGTCTCCATAATAGAGTGGTTTATGAACTTCTACAAAATGACAAAGGAGTGGAAGAGGAGACCTGTGGAGTGTGTTTGTAAGGCCGGGGAGGTGGTTTTTGTTCCAAATGGATGGTGGCATTTGGTGATTAATCTTGAGGACTCCATTGCCATTACTCAGAACTATGTCAGTAGGTAAGAAATCACGCTCTCTTCATCTTATGCTGTCACTGAAACACAGTTGTAGTGTTTTTGAAGTACTTCAAAATCTTGTTTCTTCTTCTATGGTTTTACAGCAAATCCCTGCTAAATGATGATCTGGTTCAGTTATAATATTCATATTCATCATTCAAAAAAACAAGCCCCATATTCGCGAGACACCTAATTGCTGTGGGCTTTATGTTTTTTCTGTTCATATTAAACTTCTCATGATCAGATAATAACTTTTAATAGCTTAACATGATTTATTCAAAATGGAATGATCTTTTATCTATGGCATTGAGGATTTAAGTTGGCTGGTTTTCATTTTCCTCCTGGCTTGGTTGTGGGAATATATTAGTTTCATTTTAAGGAGCTAAGAAGGGTTATTCACTTTGATAAATAGTTAGCAGCACCTGTACAGACTTCTTGGCCGTCTCTTAGGAAGTATATATTTCTTGAAGAGGAAAAAATATTACGTTGCTACTCTGATTTTTGTGTTAGGCCTAGTATCATCTGTTAAAGTAGATTGCTGCATACGTACAGATTCTATTAGTTTTGTCGTGGTTTTGAAATTCCTACACAATAATTCTTGCCCTAGGATGATGCAAATTGGTGTTGAATATTCTTGTTGCACCTCAGTGCTCACCTTATATCATATATTTGGTAAATCTTCTGAAAATGGGCTGTATGATTTCTTGCAAGCTGTGTCAATCTTTTGCATACCAAATTGTCTCAGAAAGTAGTGGTTTATCTAGAAAGAAGAAATAAAAAACTGATTAAAGCAGCTTGTAACCTCTTTCGCTGTAGAGTTGTTTGTATGGAGAAAAGAGTATATTCTTATTAACTCATTGCATGACATAACTCTGTTCAAATTGATTAATCAAACTGATTGATTCCTGATAAGGCTATCATTTAACATTTTTTCTTGTTCCATTTTACTCTGATATTTTGGGGGGCAGGCACTTGATAATCTCCAAGCATTCCTTATTTTAATTACTCTCAGGGGTGGCTGTAGTGTGGCTGACTGCCCAAAAACCTAAAATGTAATGGACATTATGTAGGCTGTAGCGCCCAATTGTTTAATGTAACATCTTTCTCCAAGTCTGAGATGTATCGGACTTCAGACATTACGTAATGCTGATACACCCACCCCTTGTTACACTATAATTTTCACAACCACACATGACACATCTGTAGGTAAATTAAGCTTCCTAAGATTCAGTTAGAAAATCTCACCATCTGGATGAACAGACATGCCATGATGCTGTCAACTTAGTGGTGCACACGGGTCTTAAAATATTGATATGCTCTTGTAACTTTGAATTTTACTAAGGATTTTCATCGTCTAACATGAGTAGAGAGATCTCTTTAAATTAAACATGCACTAACTGTTTTTGAAAAGGCAATGGAACGATTTGGATTTAATGCATGAAAGAGATCTTTACTGTGTGCTTCTCTGTATGCAGAAATTTCCTACTCGAAGATAATTATCATTTTCGATGTATTAAATTGTCTTTTGAAGATTTATTTTTGCCTTCCTCCATTTGTACCCGGAAAAATTACTATTTTGTTGAACGGTTTCATCCTCATACTTAACGCATTTGGCTGTGCAGCAATTATATATCTATTCCCCACGCTTATCCTCTTCTTATCCATCATAAGTTTCTAGAATGCCAGAATCTGTAATAGAGATTTTCATTTTTATATTTTGCTTGTCATCATCAAATGCTGTTCTTGTAGGAGGAATTTGGTGAATGTACTCGATTTTCTCAAGAAGCCAAATGCAAGTGAGCTAGTCTCTGGAACGAAGGATAGAGTGAATTTATACAAGAAATTTAAAGCTGCAATTGACACTGCTTTCCCTGGAACCATTGAGGAGCTGACTTTGAAAGCTGAAGACAGAAGAGCTCAACAGAAGAAGCCAACATTCTGGGACTCAGTCACAGATGCAAAGGTTGGAGGATTCAAGTTCTCTCTCTGACCTTTCTCTTAACAAACATTAAAAGAAGGGAGAAGAAAATTTTTGCACCCTTGAGAGATCATTCTTATTTTATTTTTTTCCTTTTTAATGGGTTTTCCAGATAACTGATGATTACCTCCTAGGTTAGATAGTAGAAGATGCAGCACCTATTTCACCATTCAATGGAAAAATACCAGTTTTCAATCTTCGTCCAGTGATAAAACCACCCAGCTTGCTTCCAAACCAATTGCCTGTATCATACAGGTCTGATTTTTTGGGTATTTTAATACAAAACGATTCAAATCAGTTGACAAACAAAACATCAATTGCATGTTGCTTGACTACGATGCTTGAACTGCCACGGTTTATTCGATCTTCCGTTCTGTAGCTGGATTAAAAATCAGTGAGAAAAAACTTCTTGACAGTTTCTCAGCAAATATCAATTTTACAAGCTCAGCTGGATAGCCGGTCAGACTCAAAATAATCTAAATAATCCTCAGGTAGCCCTCCCAGAGCCTCATTCGTTCACATGCAGCAATGGCTCTTTAGGAATATAGAATGGGTGAATCTCTTGCAACTTCTCGGCACATTCCACCAAATAAAACCCATCCGTTTGACAGGCCTCTTTTGCGGTTCTTGTTTGTCAACCTACAATCATTCACTGTTTCAAACCAAAACAACCCTGAGCAAACGTAGTTGATGTTGGAGCTTTCACCACCATAAATCGCTAAAAATGCTTGTGAACCACTGAAATGATTCTCGATGCTTTTCACTGGGCCACATTGGCCTGTTGACAGTCTTTCCCCATGCTTAGCTCAACCAATAAGAACACCTCAAAACAGCATTAAGTGCTCAACGAAAGCACAGAGAAACAACCGAGTCAAAGAGGTGTAAGAGAAGCTCTATAAGATCCACTAGAGTATTTCAGACTTTTTAAGGAAGCAGATCTCAAACATGGGTATAAAACAGTTTCCTGGCATGCAAGAATGCTGCTGCATTCCTGGAAGTCTTTGCATGGCTCTGCTGAAGAATATGACATATTGGAAATCGCATCGAATGCAACATTCAGTCCGGCTGAAATGGGCTCCATAACAAAACTGCAAAAACATGCTTGGAGAACTTAAGTTTTGAACATTGCAGTAGAAAATATTCCTACTTTCAGATCTTTTTAGTTCAGCACCAGAAGAAACTACATTGAGTGATCATATATCTAACCAGAAGATTTATCCTACACCATGAAAAGTTCAGAGATAATCTCATCATGATCTCAGTTATTACTACCTATCAGATGCCTCATGACAACCTTAAAATTTAGTATGTAGCATTTTGACACACTAAAAAAAGAGAATAATTATTTTTTCTAGACGGCTTCTTGGACATCCTGTTGTATACTGTAAATTTGCTTTTGCTTAATCAAATTTCACCATTCAGAAGAAAAAAAAAAGGAGATAAAACTGTTTTCAAGTCTGCTAATGAGGTTAATGGCTGATGTACATAAACAAAATTAAACTAGATGAGACTTTCAGCAGTCTAAAATGGTAAGAGCATTTTTCTGAGCACTGACTTTAACCAGTGAATAACCTACTTCAAGCAACTGACATTAATACATTTTCAAACGAACATTGGGAAAGCCCATCAAAACAGAAAACTGCATACCTGGCCTCAAAGCTATTCCCCTGGGAGCACATAGCTGCACATAATCTAGAGACTGTCCAAGGAGGAATTACTGTGTCCTTGATCTCGAGACTGTAACAGACACCAGATGATGGATCTTGAATGGACCTCCCATTTTCAGTTTGATGCACTTTTGACGGGAGAATTGCATCAGCTCTCTTTACCTCCTTGCATTTAACCTGAAATACAGTGAATAGATGAAAAGTTCTTGGAGCAATTCAACGAGATTAAAGAATTAATGAATCAAGGTCATAAAAGTGCACATTATTTCTGAAATTTTAGAAATCGTTCTCAAGATCACTACCCAGTACATGAAAAATACACCTGTTAGTTGTACATTGTCACCATTTATTTCTTTTAATATCATACATCATTAGTTCGCACTCTATTTAAAGCTTACTATGACAATTAAACAATTATAATACTTAGCTTGAATGCTTATAGCCTCAGGGAAAAAAATTTCAGCCTTCTTTTGAGCAGCCAATTCGGAAAGAATAAGAAAAACTAGATTTACAAGTGAATTACCAAAACCTCTAGAAACTGGTTAGGCTAATAGCAGGAATCATATAAAAAGGACCACCTCAGGAGCATTAAGAGATATATTCTGAAAAGGAACAGGTGAATAATGTAAATAAAAAAAACTAGATTTACAAGCGAACTATCACCTCAACACTTCTAGACACTGATTAGACTAATAGTGGGAATAAATGTAAAATTGCAATATTGAATGGATTAAAGAAGAAAGGGAGAAAAGGAGACGAGAGAGGGAGAAGCAAGACTTGAGGCTGCATTGAATGAGGGCTCAGAAATCGAGCCTCTTTCAATTATGTCACTTAAGTAAAAATTACAAAGAAAGGACAATTCTGCCCTTAAATACAAGCACACTTAATAACTTCATAAGTACATGTCAGAATTCAGTGAAAATAGAAAACTAGACTCCTAATATGAAATCTAGCTTGCTTTAAATTAATGAAATCCATATGAGAATATAAAATGACCAAAATTTCCATATACCAGTGTTTTAACAATAATATAAGGACCCACCTCAGGAACATTAAGAGATCCATTCTGAAAAGGAACAGGTGAATAAAGTATCGGAACGTCGGTAGTAGTTAGAGAACTCAAGAATGACCTGGATCCACCAATCATGGAAAGTGAAATAGGTAAGATTCAATGCCAATACATATATGCTTAAGCACAATGAAAATGCTTTCATGTCAAATAGATACCTATAATTTAAAAGGAAGTCATATAATCCATGGACACTGTCATTTCCAATAAAAGCTAGTAATGACTGCGAGCTGTTGTCGACATTAGATATGGAATCCATTCGGCGTGTCTGAGAAAAGGAGAAAAATATGCACTATATTGAGAATCCATGTCGAACTAAAATAAAAAGCATGTAACAGATGTTGTGCCATAGGTAATTCTTAACCTCGCCCAAGTTGAACTTCTCTATTTCTGAAAGTAACACAAGGTCTTCCGTAGTAGCTTGCTCAACTTCAGAACTGCACAAAGGCATGGTAAAGGAAATATCCTGTGACAGGAAAAAAGCCAAAGAGTAATCAGATGTGAAGAACATAAATAAGAATGAGAGAAACACAACAATAAATAAATAAATAAATAAAACATCTTATTTATGCATCACTTTTTGGCTTTCAATTTACTACTGAGCCTATCTATAATCATGTTAAATAGGCAAGAGTGTCTTACATGCTCTCTTAACAATGACCGCAACCCTCTTGTAGACTGTGACAGATATGCATTGCATGATTGCTTTGGTTTTTCCAAGTTACAACCAATGAACATGACAACAAATTGTGAAGTATACACTACAAAGTGCACAAAGAACGTAAATAAACATAAATATAAATATATAGATGATATATATGAATATGTGACTCACAAAATTAGCCCATTAGAGAGTAATACCGCATAAAGGATGGGCTTACAATAAAAGATGCCACAAATTTTCTTTCTAAGCATGTAGTATAGATTCCGGAAAGAGTCCTCCCAGGCCAGCTGCCGTTTCAATAAGAAATCTGTTTCTATATTGGTTAAGCAGAAAAATAGAAACAGTATGAGGATTAGATCTCTTACATTTTCCTATTAAAAATGCAAATGATCTGATAAAATTTTATCATGGCCAAGAACTGAAAAAGCCAACAAACCTCCTCGTGAAGCTGACAAGGTCATTGCAGATATGACAGAAGGCGGGAGGGAGAATTGTGGATACACCCACGAGTACAAGGCTTCTGCTTTTCCAACATGTTCATCCCGTGCCCAACCAAACTGAGATGCGAACTGTGCCATTGCATACAAAGTGCTACTTGCACCTAATCTGTGACACCTAAAAATTTCAAAAAGAGAACTTTAGTAGCTGATGGGTAAAAAAAAAAAAATACTCTCAAAAGTTGCTGATGACACCTAAAAAATTCTCTGCATTAGGCAATCCTAAAGAAGCTAGTTCCTGCTAGCTCACATTCCCACCCATTTAACCAACATATGTAAAAGTAAAGAGTAACTCCCTCCTATGATTCAAATAAAATTCATATTGTTTTAGAGAATTTTTTTTGAAAGAGAATATGTTAGAAGTTTTTTTATCCCTTTTGTTCTGCACGATAATGAACGAAAAAATTAAATGTGATTGGAAAAAACCTATCTGTACACTTCGTACTCCAAGTTAAAGTATCTTGCTAGACTATTTTAAGCAAGCAAATCCTCAGATAAGGGGTTGTAAACACCCACCAGTTCACAGAGGAAGAGGAGACCAATCTGATTGTTGCCTTCAGTGTAAGATCTAGAGGAGTTTTCTGACCAGGAAAATGAATGTTAGAAAAAGAACTTGCTAGAGAAGTTGACAGATTGCTTCCAACTCTTCCAAGAGAATCATAACTTGAATGTGATCTTGTTGGGAGATCACAGACAACCATTCCTTTTAGAGCCTTATCCTGTGAAAATCAGAATACGGTTTCCTTAAATTTAGAAATGCATTAAATAACTAAACAATAGAAAAAAAACTACACAAAGTACCATATCAATAAGTGAAGACTTTGAAAGGTTTTCACTTTTTGAGGAAAGCTCAGCAACTGTGCGAAATGTCGTCTGACCACATTTCTCAGTTTTTCTAAAACCTTGCTCTGGTCCATCTTTAATGCATGAAGCGGAAGTCTCCTGAATTCTAGGAGGGTCGCTTTTCTCACTTGATTTTAAAATGTAAACAGAATATTTGAAATTATCAGTAGGACTACAACTTTCCACGAAGTAAACTATCAATGCACAGTTCTAAAGTCCAATTGGTATCATGAAAACATTACCATGGAATCTGGGATTGATTATCTGCAGCTCTTGTGTCAGTTGAAGAAGTGTTTCTAGTTGTTTTGTCTCTTGGTGAAAAAGAACCAACCTTCACAAACAGAAAATAGAGATAGTGAATACATTAATTGCAATTTTACAGTAACATTCATGTGGATTATATACAATATATTTAAGAGTAGGAAGACCACTATTGTTATGTCAAGGTTTTGAGAAAACAGTCTCACCTTATTTTTTTCTTTTCCATAAAGAACTCTAAACATGTCACTGGATTTCCTGACAGGAAATACATCATTAACACGGGTGTCAATGTATTTTGGAATTTTTGATGGCTCTGATTTCTTGCGTCCTTGACCAATTCCACTAACACTTCTGGGTTTTGCATGCATGTCGAATACCAATTTTGATGCTATCAGTATGATTAACAGAAAGCAAATAGAAAAGTTTGTAACAAGAAAAGTTCTTTTAATGAAACAAAGTTTACCCATCAGAGCCTGGAATAGGACATAAGGATTCACTCTGGCTTCCAAAGTTCCTTCTCTTCAATTGCTCTCCCTGCCAAATATTATATCTCATGAGAAAAGTACGTCATACACTAAAAACGCAGCTTTTATCCCTTCTGGATATTGGAAATAAAGTAAAAGGTTAATAAATATCATTTTCTGAAAGTTTTGACCCAAGCTTTTGTAATTGTTTTTTTGAAATAGAAAGCCTTTGCAATTGTAGTTCACGCTTCAAGCTGAAAGGGGTTGTTTTGAAGTGAATAGAGTACGAACTGTGCATAAGCACCTTAATCATTTTCGAGTGAAGCACATATATTACATGATTGAGTATATTTGAGTCATTCCCAAACACTAGAAATAAAGAGTAAACAGGCAGGGTACATACCCGCAGCTCAGACGGGGTCTTCCTTTTCATTGTTGCATCAGCTTGAACTTTTGAAACAACCCTCCCAAATGAAAAGGCACTGGATGATAATGGATCAGCAACAGCAACATCTGCCATGACCTCTCAAATCTCTACTGCCGCATGCCTTCCTGGACTTACCACATATAGAAAGCGATCAATAAGATAGAACAGAATGGAGAATCGTCATAAAAAGACCAACTTAAGAGCACCTAGAACAACAAAAAGATGTTAGTTGAAATGGTACAACTTAGAGATAACACCGTAGAAGTTCTACGAAACAAAAATGCAAAAACAGGAAAACAAAATAAATGAAGCATAAAACCCCCAACTATGCCCATAAATTGAGCGCAGAAAACGAGTTAAAAATTCAAGGAGAAGAAGGGTCAACCAAATGAAAAGGCCTCCGAATAACAACACAAATGTTGGTTATTTTGGAGGGTCTCGATCTTTGCTAGTCCACTGAAGAGACGAATATACTGGCATGGAATTGAAGAAGAAAAAAAAGCACTAATCTCTGTAAATAAATCTTATTTCTGAAATGCAGTCAATACAAGAACCCCAGACGAAGGAAACCTCGTCGATGTTAAAAGGAAGTCTATACCTTGGAAAATCAGACGAATTCGTACCTCCTTGCGAGCCGAAACTCAGATTAAGATTCGAACTGAATCGAAGAGGCACATCTTGCCTCGCGTAATCGCACGGATCCAGCGAAGAGAGAGGGAACGGGAGGTGGGGTATCGGAATTCGGAACCAGGGAAGTTCGAAATCTGGGCGCAAAGACGAAAGAGATTTTGGCTTTCGTTTTTACATTTGAAAAGACGATATTCCCTCCATTTGGTCTCCTCCCGTCACTGACGGTAACGGCCGTTTCCTTCCCTGAGTATTCTAGAACCGATAACCGACTGGGTTGGGCCTACTGTTTCTTAATAACAGGAAACTTCCGTTCATAATTTCTAACAAAGAAGATTAATGAGGGGTTAGTGCTTTTCAAAGTGAAATAGGAAAGTTTGAAGACGAGAGATTAGATGGACAAAAGGCAAATGAACAAGCATGCAGGTGTGAAAGTGAAACATAGACTATTGAAATCTAATAAAGTAACCTTTTATTAGGCTTCTCTAGAACAAACCTTTACATCTTTGATTCAGCAAATATATCTCTTCGTTTTAGAGGTTATTTTCCTGTTTTGGGTTTACCCTTCACTTACATGGAAAGGCAGCAATGTGTGAAAAAAGTAGGAACAAGTTGAAAGAGAAAGGAAACAAGGACAAAAATTAATGAGGTTAGTGTAGGCCCCAAGCTATGCCGTTTGCAACCTCATTGTTCTATCTTTGATCACACTATCTTCTCTATCGCATTCATTCTCCACCTCCACCTGCCATCTTCTTTGCAAGTTCAATTCGACATGGCTTATCTGCCTTCTCTGGATGATCTCTGCCCTCCTCTTCTCCACTTGCAAGCTCCTCCACCTCCTGCTCTTCCGTTTGAGGGAACTTCTATTGGTTTCACATACTCCATGTTCTTTCCATCTTCCACCATGTTGGCCTCTATATGATCTATGCAATCGCCTCTCAAGGGCTCTTTCAGCTTGCACTTTTCATCACCAGTTTCTTCTCAACACTTCACTGCAAATAGTTGACTACAAGGAATGCACACACTTGTCTATGAAAAGCCGACTACGAGGAACACACCCATCTCCTTCGAGTGAAAATGAGTTACTTGTATAATTGACTTTCACAGTACACTAACGTTTTTTGGGCCACTTTCCCAAGTAAATTTATTTTCACTTACAAAGTGCACTAACAGTAAATGAACTAGTGAAAGTGAAAGTGAATCACATTTTTGTGTTAGTGTGCTCAATGGAAAGTGCGGTGTAAAGTATTTTTTTTAGTTAGTACACAATGGAAAATATAATGGAAAGAGGAGAATGAATTTATTAATAAAATACTTTGGTAGACTTAACTTTATTACGATAATTTAATTTAACTTTTTAATTAATAAAATAAGATAAATAATTTTAAAATATATATTAAATTAATTAAATATACAAATAAAATACCTAAACAACCCATGATTACTTCTATAATGTTTAGATACTTAATCAAATTCTTACTTTTACAATATTTTAATTATCGCTCTTAAATTAGTAATTTAATATAGTATTAAAAGTCAATAATACAATCAAAAATAAATAGAGTATTTGATTAATAAAATAAGAGATTTTAGTTTAGTCTAAATTAATAAATTAATTATAAAGTATAAATAAATTTATTAATTTAACAAATTATAAAAATAAAAATAAAAAACTAAACAAAGATGTTTACTTTTACAATGTCGGGATGCTTGATCAAAATCTTACTTTTATAATATCTTAATTATCACTCTTAAGCTACAGTTGTAAGTCGATGCAAATTGCTCATCTATCAAAACAGATTAATACCTATATACCTTCATAATCCAATACATTCTATAGCATCAGCTCTCTAATTTAACAAGACTTTAGAAGAAAAAGGAAATAAAAATGAATTATTACGAGTAAGGGAGATAGATAGAGAGAGGTAAATGAGGGAAAAAATAAAGCAATAACTTGAAAACGAATGAACAGGAGAGACATAGAAAAAGAGGAAATCTTTTGTTTCTACAATGTGTTTATCTATTGTCTTCTATAGGTAAGTGATACAACAAGACTAACCTATCTGAGAATGAGTGACCATGAAATCTGTAAGGTGGCCGCAATATCTCCTTGCAAGCCTCACCCTCTTGTAGTGGAAAGACCATCACAACGGTGATAACAAGAACATCATACCGATAGGACTAAGGAGATTATAAATGTTAAATTGGGTCAAAGGTCCTGTCCCAAAATGACTAGCCACTTAAGAAACCTCTTATTCCAACTAATAAACGCAAGATATTTATACTCACTAATGTACGTGAGACTATCTTTAATAATAAACAAAAACTTTGTTTGATGATTGGTGACAATGGCTAGTAACAGTGATCAGCGGCGAGCAATTTCAATCGACGCCCAGCAAGGATGATTGGTGGTGAGCAACAGCGAATAGGGGCAAAAATCGTCACTATTACGGTAATGAGGTGAAAAAATTAGGTTAAAGGAATTGCACATTGCAGACGAAGAAAAGCTACAAATAACAAAAACCTAAAAAAAAACAATGGGGTTTGGCATAGAGAGCGCTTCCAACATCAAGAGAAGAAGGTGGAGAAAGAAATGAGAACTTTGGAGTGGAGAAATTTGATGGGTTTGGCACAGAGAGCTCTTCCAACACCAGAGGACCACGATGGGTGATGCTCTAGGTCCATTTTTTTCTTCCCTTTCATTCTCTTCTAATATGTTTGTTGATAAGTGAAATGTGATCGGAGTCCTCGGAGCAGTCTCATGGAGTCTGGAAGAGGGACCATATCAAAAGGCAGTCAGATTTGAAGATTAAGGTTTTTTTATGTTCGGTTTTTGGTGTAGGGATTGGATTCAGGTTCAGGTTTTGGTAAACCCAACCCCGATCCGACCCGACCCACCCCAACCATCAATGGTGAGAAGGTAAGACCCTTCCCCTACATAAACGAGGTCCCATACAGGTCGATAAAAAGGGAGATCGTGACTGATATACTCCCTATACGCAGGATTGACGTCTCCCTGACGTACCGGAAAAAGGCATACGCCATCACTGGATATCTCGTTTTTATTGTTTTAAGTTATCACTTTCTTTTAGCTCGATCATTAAACTTGAATAAAAACCATTACATCTCCATCGAGAATCAGCTGTCTTCAGTTATCACTTTCTTTTAGCTCGATCATTAAACTTGAAGAAAAACCATTACATCTCCATCGAGTATCAGCTGTTAACGACTTAAAAGTATTAATGGTCCTGCTGACATGGGCCTGCTTTAATGGCTAACTTCCACCCTGTATTCAGTAAAAGAATCCGAACGAGAGTGACAGGTCGGGGAAGAGATGATCGCTGCATGGCTGCTGTCGATTCCACTGCCCTCCCTCCTCCGGCACTGCTTACCGACACCTCTTGTCTTTATTTAGTACAGAACACACTCTCGACTTTCTTGCCATCCTTCCCCATCGACGGCAACCCAATCACCTTTTTTTCCCTAGCAGACCTCACGGTTCTCCTCCTGACATCTCATCACAAGCCTCCATCGCAAGCTGTCGACGGCCAGCGACCGATAAGATTTCCGATCGCCTGAAAGCAACTACTGGTTCCTTGCCACTTCAGTTAGATAAACTTCT
Source organism: Aristolochia californica (assembly GCF_029961685.1). Classification (NCBI taxonomy): domain Eukaryota; kingdom Viridiplantae; phylum Streptophyta; class Magnoliopsida; order Piperales; family Aristolochiaceae; genus Aristolochia; species Aristolochia californica. Next base: position 375,560 of record NW_027181804.1, on the reverse strand, counting down.
GTTTTTTTTTTTTGTAATACACGGCGCGGTGCAGAAATTTTTTCCCTCAAGGGGACCCTCCATCCAACCGGCCGGAGTTTTGCCTTAGTTCTGATTGACTGACTAGCCTGACTCGAATTCCAGGGTGACATGGTGGGTCCCCCAGTTTGAGTAAGAAAACCATGGTTATATCTCATTCAAGTTGATTTTTCTAGATATCATTTTATATCTTAAACCCTAAACCCTAAACGTCAAACTTTAGACCTTTAAACCCTAATTTTTATTTATATCGGAGCTATATCATCTTTGCCCAACACTAACTTGGCAAATTATCTAGTCCAATATGAGTGTATCCCACATGTAGTGAGAATCATTTTAACATTCAAGCATCATTGAGTGATTAACCTCGTTTTAGGATTTATTTGACCGATAGAGAAAGGAACTCCTGGACCTGACAAATTATTTGGTGGGACATGAATAAAACCCGACTCCATTATTAAAAGAAAGTCTCGTTCACCCTCTCCAGATGATTGGCAAGACCAAAAAATTTGTGATTGACTGACTTTTCATGTATTCGTATTTAAACACTTTTGAGAATTATGTCCTTAGATGTTTTTAAAAAGGCATAAGATTGTGACTTTTAGGGTATACAATAAATTTTGCCAAAGATAATAGTCTTGGTCAAGAAACTAGGCTTTCGTTGTATCGATTGTATTTTTAATGAGTCGTAGCAAAGAGAATCTTGAAAACTTATAGTTAACAATTAGTTCGATTATCTATTCTACTGCTTTGCCTGTTTGATGGGCAATAATTGCCACAGGTTAACATAAATGAACTGCTATGTTGAAAAAATTAAATATTATTTCACAAATAAAAAGTATAAACTTATACACTAAATTTTAAAATATAACACAACTCAATCAACTCGACATGTATTAGGGAGGAGTCAGGGAATCATATTCACCCCTTTTTATTTTCTAAGAGCTCCATGTTACCAACTTGAGTCGAGCTTTTGGACTTTAACAAACACCATGACACTCTTATCTCATTGATTCAACAAACAAAACTCCATTGAATTATTAGACACCTCCAACAAACTACATTTAAAATAGAAGAGGTAGAGAGTCAAATCTCCTCTTCTTCTAGTGTTGTCAACCTCGCTCTACATAGCAACAAGCACAAAAGGGACAACGAAGGCGTCCTCCAACAATGGATTGGTGGCCCTATACATCCGTCAATGCACGCATGTTTGTCAACAACTTGTGTCTAGGATTTTGCTGTGAGAAAGTGAGAGGAAACTCGGTAGGTCGGTACTACTCAAATTCAATGCCCTCTTCCTTAGGGCACATAACCAACGATGGACATTGAACAATGTGCAATTCCTTTTTTTTTACTACTATAACCATGGATGTTGTATCTCCATATTGCATACTATATTCAAATCATTAAAATAAATATTGTTCATCAGTTTGTTTCAGTTTAAAAATTATTAAAATAAAAAATAGATATAATACATACTTTGTATTGTATCGATGATTTCAAAATTCAAAGCTCATCGGAGGAGAACAACTTAATAAGAGAGAGAGAGAGAGAGAGAGAGAAGTCCTATGAAACTTTCACCGCTTTCAAATAGTCTTCATTTGGCCTTGCAGTAGTATTCATTTTAAGAAAATAAGTATGGATCGATCGAAGTCCATATTAGTTTGGTAGACCCATGTTTTAATTTAGGTATCATTTTTAATTGAACAACTTAAACATTTATTTATTCATATTTTACATTTATTGGAGTGCACTAACCACTTTCGCTTTCCCTCCACCCCTTAAAGTGCACTAATCACCCTAAAGAACAAAAAAGTTGAGTGTAATTGAGGTTAGTTGAATTCGAGTCAAACTTCTTTTTAGTCTCCCCTGTCTTTCCATTTTTGTAAAGAATCTGTTAGAACAAATAGGAGACGAAAAGAAGAAGAAAAAGAAAAAAAGTGGAGGTTCATGCATGCAAAACTACAACAATCCACACATTTGTGATGTGTTTCTACTTTTAACAGCTCATTTCAATGCCTGGAGAGATTTCAAGAGAAAATTTCAAACAAACGAAAGAAAAAACCCTAATGCACCTATCAGTCCCATACAACACATGAACCTTTTAACCTACTAGGTGAGACTTATTTTAAGAGTCTTCACACTTGAACCTTTTTTCTTATTCACTTTTCACCAAACTCTTAACACCCTTTTGACTCTCTCCTTAGAGACAAAGACCTTTCATCCATAGAAGCTGCCTCTTATGAACTCGTCGCCTCAACTCAGATACTCTCCGAGCCTCAACTCGGAATTGCTTAAATCTGAGATTATATGTACGGGGATGCACAGCATTTGAGTGGACTCGAGGAATGGATGGCATGCACTGAGCTGACTCAGGTGACACGTTTGTCTTTTTTTTTTTATTTATTCATATAAATCCTATCACTGAAAGATTGTTTTCTCCTGTTGACTGGGTCCCACAATCTGCTAGCTGATCTAACGGCCGAAATCAAGTTCGTGTGCCACCTGGACGACGGATGAGACTCTCATCCACACCATTGAAAACGCGTTAAATATTTGACGAGTGAAGAGGGGCGTAGGAACGGGAACATAACACTCCACGTGGCGAGGTGAGTGCGGTGAAGATGTCGCGTCATAGTGTCAGGAAGAGTCTGGATGGATGAGACACGCGACCGAACATCTGTCGCGCCTGCGACATCCCTATCACGTGCCTTACCGAGGTGAGGGCGGCACCGCCCTTCTTCGTGGCCACTGACCCCGGACGAGCCTCTAATCCCAATTGGCGAGCTAAAAAACGTGAATTAGGAAGGTTCAGGCGAAATAGAATGTGAAGCAGGGAATACGTGGAGGAGACAGCAGAAGACGCGTGGAAATCGATCGAGATGGCCACCGGTGGGAGACAGCGGCTTGCGGAGGATCACACCAGAAATGTCCTTTTGAGCGGTTTGTCGACACCTATCATTTGCCACTCGTTCCCCGAAAAAAGTGATCGAAGAAAAGCTAGTTGAGGTGATTTTACTGTAACGCCCTTACTCGTGCTGTACCGTGTGCTGGAGAGGACCGGTACTGTCCCATTCGTTGGTGTACCTTTACAGCTTTTGATGTGGTGCTCATGCTATGTCCTGTCCTTAGCTACCAAAAGGCCATGATATTGGTATTTTCTTTTAAATTATTTATTTTTAATAAATTATAAAGAGAATAATTTTTCAAAATAATTAATTATTATGCATTTAAAATAATTAATTAAGTTTCATCTAATAGGTTTAACAATAAATAATATATATATATATCAAATTGAATCCAAAAATTTTAGAAGTTTATTACTTAACATTATAATTTAATATTATTTTTTAATACTTACTAATTAAAATAATTTATTATTTAATTAAAACTCCCCTTAACACAAATGAGTCTATACACAAACTCCTTGGCATATATAACACAATATGTTAAACTCCCAAAAGAGTACAAACTAGGTTTTAGCCTACACGCATTATCTTGCATTGATACCACTGTTGAATTAAGTTTAGTTTCATCACACAATGATTAGCCACTTGGGGGGCATTCCCTTGACAACGTGTTAAAACTAGGGCTTAAATCCGAGCATAATAATCAAGGGTATACCACTACAAAGCATACAAGCCACATAGAAAACACAATATGAGCATAAATAACAGTAAATCAACAGCAAAACACAAGAGGCAACGATCTTACGTGGTTCAGCGACAGCCTACTCCACGGGAGGGGACGAGAATCCACTAAATCGAAAAGGGGTGAAGCTTTGCGGCTTCAAGCATACAAAACGGAGCTCCTACACAAAATCAAACTCCGATTTCTCCCTCGACGAACTCCTTCTTTCTCTGTGCAAAGAATTCCCCGAAATCTCATCGTCTCGACCTCTTCTCCTCAAAATCCCTAAATCCAGAGAGCTCCCGATATAATTTGGTAATCGGGTCCCGTCGCGGATCCGAACCGGCTAATTGATTCGGGTCAGGTAATCGGATTCAAAACTCCCGATTAACAAATTTTTACCTTGGCTTGAATTCGGTTACTTATCTCTGAAAAACTGAACCTGTCTAGCACCATCTCCACCTTGCCTCCTAGGGCATCTGAATTGAGCAGCATCACTACCCGTGACCACTTCACGGTAGGGCTCTGGAAACTGAACAGTTTCTCACAATAACGACTCCCTACTGCCTCTACTTGTAGCACGTGGAAAACCTCACTGCAATCTTTGCCTGCAACCACTGCTGCCCCTGTTTGCAGCCACTGGAAGACTTCTCTGCTGCAATGACTCCCTCTGGAATCAACGACTCTCAGTCCTCTGGCAACGGTGACTCTCCACGGCTCCAACCTCTAGGCAACGGCGAGTCTCCACGACTCCAACCTCTGGCAACGGCGAATCTCCACGACTCCAACCTCTAGGCAACGACGAGTCTCCACGATGTTCCCAACAGACCGGTCTCTACCACAGGTAATGCATAAGCGACCATGTTGGCATAGCCGTATTTATCACCCTCAAACTCCACCTGCTCACTGATATGCCCTAACCGAATATTCGACAGACGAGTCATGTCAAAAAACTGAATTCGAAGATAAATAACCTACTGCAGTACCTATGACTGTACTGCCCTGAAGCACATAAAAGGTTACCAACCTTTTTCCCTTTCATCACAACCAGTGTCCTTCTACAGACCTCCAAAAAACTCCACCTTCAGTTGTATATCTGTAACCAAGGTAATCAAGAGAACCTAGAGAAAACAAATCTGGTACATGCCAAACTTCTTCAAAAAATCCTCACTATACCGCTACACATCTTGATTTGAATCGTTCCAATCTCAAACAATTTTACAGAGCAAAAATCCCCATCAAAACTGTACCACCATCTACTGACTGATATGTCGCAAAAAAATCCTAGATAGGACACATGTGGTAGGAACAACTCAAATCGAGTATCCACTCACCCTGTGAGTGTGCCGCCCTCAACTGTGAGAACATATTCTGAACCATCAGAATGATCTTCAGCAAACCCAACAACCTCTTCCTTTTCTTCTCTTTTCTCTTTCTCTTTCAATTTTGGACATTCTCTTGCAAAATGACCTGGTTGATGACAATAATAGCACTTGCCCCCTTTCCCCTTGACTTCGGCGTAGAATGGCCACAGCCTCCAGAATCTTTTTCCTTCGTTTGCCCTCGAACAAACAGCCCATTTGCTTACTCCTCGCTCCCACTGGTAGACACCTTATTCCTCAACTCGTTAGAGTATAACAATGCCTTTACATCCTCCATAGAGATGGTATCGTGCCAATGGAGCATAGTCGTAACGAAGTGCTCATAGGATGGGGGTAAAGAGCACAACACAATCAGTGTTTGATCCTCATCTTCCACGGTAACATCTATATTTCTCAAATCCATAATAATCTTGTTGAACTCATTAAGATAGTCTTTGAGAGATGCACCTTCCTTCATCCGAAGAGTGTAAAGTCGTTACTTCAAATACAGCCTGTTTGTGAGAGATTTAGTCATATAAATACTCTCCAACTTCAACCACAAACCAGCTACTGTCATCTCATCTGTAACTTCTCGCAAAACCTCATCAGCCAAACACAATTGAATGGAACTAAGAGCTTTGATGTCTAGATCCTCCTTGGCTTTTTCTGACAATGTAGCTGGAAACTTATCATTTCCATTCAATGATCTGTGGATTCCTTGTTGTACTAACATGACACTCATCTTCACGCGCCACAAACTGAAACTCATCTGTCCATCAAATTTATTTAATGTATACTTTCCAGTCATAATTACCAAAATACCCTCGATCACAAAAAATGCTCAGATTGCTTAAATCTTCTCTATGACCTCTCTCATAAACAGAATTTTTTCTCTCTTGTCACTTCCAAAATCCAACACCGAACAATGCCAAAAAAAATAAATTCTTCTTCTTCCCCTCGGCACTGACAGAAACCACCAACAAGTGCCAAAAAAAAAATTTCTTCTTCCTCCTCGGCACGGTCAGACACCACCAACCAATGCCAAAAAAAAAAATGTCTTCCTCCTCGGTACTGTCAAACACCACGAACAGTGCCCAATTTTTTTATTTTTTTTCCTTTCGGCACTTCCAAAAAAAACCAAATGGAAGCTCGGGACAGAGAGCTCTCTTCCCATCAGCGGAAACAGAGAGGAACAAACGAAAATCCGGCACTGTCGCCATAAAACCTCCCTCTGATACCACTTGTTAAAACCAGGGGATAAATTCGAGCATAATAATCAAGGGTATACCACTACGAAGCATACAAACCACATAGAAAACACAATATGGGCATAAATAACAGTAAATCGACAGCAAAACACAAGAGGCAACGATCTTACGTCGTTCGGCGACAACCTACTCCACAGGAGGGGTCAAGAATCCACTACATTGGAAAGGGGTGAAGTTTTGCGGCTTCAAGCATACAAAATCGAGCTCCTACACAAAGTCAAGCTCCGATTTCTCCCTCAATGAACCCCTTCTTTCTCTGCGCAGAGAATCCCCTGAAATCTCGTCATCTCGACCTCTTCTCCTCAAAATCCCTAAATTCAGAGAGCTCCTGATATAATTTCGTAATCGGGTCCCGTTGCGGATCCGAAACGGGTAATCGGATTCAAGACACCCAATTAACACAACGATTAGCCACTTAGGATGCATTCCCTTCACTTATATTTTTTGTGTCTCAAAATTCGGAGGAATTGATACAATATTTCTTATTTTATATTTTTTTATCGTTTTTAACTTAAGAAAAAAGGTATGCACCTCCAAATCGACAATGTGTGTGACGAGGATGAAGAGTTTGTGAGGCAATTGCAGGTGAAGAATAGATCAAGGTTAGAGAAAGAAGCGTAATAGGTAGATTATCGAAGGTGATCAGTTCTAGTAGATGCATTGGAAGTGGTTGATATTATACCTCTAGGACTAGAATATTTTGTTTTGGAGGGTGAATCTACTAAGCTTAATCAATCATTAACAAATAATCGTAATCGTAGAGAGGTTGTATATATTATGGATATTGATTGATACGTATAGCTAAGTAGAATTGTCTAATTAGGAGATTTGGTCCGGTTACTCGGCACAATGGGGCCTTTTCTCTTAAGATTCTTTTTAACTCAGTAGCATATTCAAGAAGAAATTTGACAAAATGGCTGAAAAGTACTTAGACTAGCCAAAACTGGCTGCATCCTGCAGGTCATGCAGCATTAAATGCGAAGTGGATAATGCGAACAGTTTCTGGGATTTTCTGAAATTAAATGGCAGCCATGAAATTGTTTCAGGATGGTGGAAGCAATGGCGTCATTTCCGCTTTGTGCGGTGTCTGTGGTGGTCCTTTATAAGCGAGCAGCGACTAGCCGAATTTATTATCAAGCTGTTCCGCTGCCAACGGAACTCGATCGGAAGAGCTTCGTCGACGATTTTGGTATTGTCGTTTTTGTTCAAGCAAGAGCTCCATTCATCTCGATCGAAGGTATTCTGAAGTAAACTCTTTTTAATCTTCTTGTGTTGCTTCTGTCTGAACGGTAAGCCCAGCGTTGCCGCTTGTAATGTTTCAGTTCTCTTCTTCTGAGAAATGAGGTTTGTGTTCCGTTTCTTGGGGAAAGAGAAGCAGGTTACAGAGAAGAAGTACAGAAATCTGAGTCTTGGAATTCATGTTATAACGGTGATAAATTAATGAGTGGGAGAGCTGAGCGAAAAAAAAGGCGGAAGTGTATGGCACTGTATCAGTTCTGCAGCAAGATCAGTTTAGAAGTAGTTTCGCCAAGCATGGTTTAATCATTTAAAACTGATTTTTGTCATCTGAATTCAGATGTTTTCATACATAACGAAAGCATTGATCTGTATCCTTCACTATCAACGTGGTTCAGTTAGTTCTTCGTTTCACGTTTTTGTTCATTTCAGTCGCTAGAGATTATTACTAAATATTTTTGATTGACATACAGATCTCATATCTCTCTCCGATTTCTTTCATGGTTCACATTAATGGAGACAATGTAATTACTTCTCCATTCGACGTTTTTCTCTTCTTTCTTTCTCAACCTTCATCCATTCATCGTCTTCTTTCTTTTTTCTTCCTTTTCTATTCGTCCTTCTCAAGTTCTCCGACGATGAAAAGACACTGTTGTGCTTTCCGATCCTTCACGGACCAGTTTGTGATACTGTAACTGCTGGTTTTTTTCTTAATCTCTTTAAGGTATGTAGTACAAAAAAAGTCACCAAAGAAAAAACTGTGGGCGTGCAAATTAATCTGAAACTTATTTGGAATTCTCTGGGCCGCTACTTTTCATTTTTCACTACTGGGTATTTCGATCTTCGCCCTTGCACGAGATTGGAGTTATTGTTGCACCTTTTATGATCTCTTTGGTAGGTGGCAAGTTGTCGGATGCATCCCACAGATCCTAGTGTTAACGGAATGGATTGAGGACTTTTTTTGCCCCTTTCAGAATGATCTACCCTGCCAATTTCATGAACAAGTCTTTCGTTTTCACTGTTCTGTAATGCTTTTCTTCACGTAGTACTCTTCGTAGAGATTTGTTTTTGGTACGAGATTGATGGGAATTTATTTTAGTGAAATTTGAGGTGAGTTCTCTTATGGGAGTACTTTTAAGTAACTTCATTTTTCATTTCATTGGTGGATGATAAGTTGAATTTCTGTAATGGAGAACAGATGGAGACACCGCCGGCGGTGGGTTTGGGGCGGACGAAATCGGACCAGCTGCTGGAGATAACGTCGAGGAAGTCACCGAGTCGAACGGCATCGGTCGACGCCGTGGGCGGGTCGATGCTTGCCAGGAAGTCGAGCTTGGGGAAGCTGATAGGGGCGTCGCCAGGGAGCAAACGTATCCGGAAGTCCCGAAGCGCCCAGCTGAAGCTGGACTTGGACGAGCTCAGCAGCGGAGCGGCTCTCAGCCGGGCGTCCAGCGCCAGTTTGGGCTTCTCCTTCTCTCTCGCCGGTTTCAACCAGTCGGCTGACGATGTCGCCAATGTCCGCAGTTTCAGTGACGAGGAGAACGGTAATGAGGGCCTAAAGTTGTTTTAAAGTCCCTTCGGGGTTTAACTTTCTCCCTTTGCGGGGTTGAACCGGTTCGGAGTTCGCGGGTCCCACTATACCCAACCTGTGGAAAATTCACGTGCATGGTCTCCGCTGATTTTTTTTATTTTTTACTTAAGTCAAATGATTACTTACGTTAATGAATTTTGTAGCAGTGGAAGACGTCGAAGCGATCACACGGAGGAAGATTGTAACAGAGCCAACGTTACCGATTTATCTCAAGGTAATCGATTTCTTTTTTCTTACCGCCATTTTCATATGTTAGAGCAGAACACAGTCGAGTTTTTTGCTTTTTTGAGTTTTGATTGTGGTAGATTGTTATACAGTGAAAAACTAACTTGATTGAAGCTTGTGCGGATTTGAAAATCTGATGCAGTTCACGGACGTGAAATACAAAGTGATCCTCAAGAGGGTGAGGGCAACTGTGGAGAAAGACATTTTGCATGGGATTACAGGGTCTGCAAGCCCGGGGGAGGTGCTTGCTTTGATGGGGCCGTCGGGATGTGGAAAGACGACTCTGCTCAACTTGCTGAGTGGGAGATTGAGTGATCCCGCCATGACTGGTTCCATAACTTACAACGACCAGCCATACTCCAAAGTTCTCAAGCGCAGGTATGTTCTAATCTCGACTCGAAGAAAATCCAATAACCAGCAGCTCGACCAGCTTAGACTCTGTTTCTCTGGGGCTGGAAGACCACCAAAACGTCGACTTAAACTAAGCGAACCTGTTTGGGAACCAGATGGGTACCTTTGGTTCGGGCATTCATTAAGAACAATTGCTTGTCAAGAGTTGATCTGTCGATTTTTTTTCCTTTTTGTTTTTTTGTTTCATATATATTCAACTTGAATTTCAAACCGATAAGGTAAGCAGAAAAAACCATGGCTTGCAAAGGTGCCCAAAATATATTTGATGAGATGTTTTACTGTGGTCTTGCAACTTCATGAAAGCAGCAGTCTGGTCAAGAATTGACTTGGCCAATTCGATTTCCAGCTTGATCGAGTTGACTCCATTTTGTTAGCAGGTAACGAATGAACTCGGTCTCAGGGAGACCTCTGGTAGATACAGATTTAAGAATATGGATGCTCATGGTAATGTGCGTTTGTGCAGTATTGGGTTTGTCACGCAAGATGATGTCCTGTTCCCTCACTTGACAGTCAAAGAAACACTCACGTATGCAGCCCTGCTCAGACTTCCAAAGACATTACCTAAACAACAGAAGCAAGAAAGAGCAATGGATGTCATCTGCGAGCTAGGCCTGGAGAGGTAGCTGCCTTGTTCATGCACCAATTGAAAATTTTAAAAAAGAATCGAAGAAATCGATAAATATAGACTTCCTGGTGGGTTAAAGCTAAAAAATTTTCCATCAACTTGGTCTTTGTGCAAGAATTCCTCATTCTTTCTTGCTGTAGTTTTTTTAATGCTGACCGTGAAAAAGAAGGCTAAGAACTACTGTACTCTGAAAGTTGCTAATTGATTGCTAAAATTTGGTGGGCTAGGTGCCAAGACACCAAGATCGGAGGATCCTTTGTCCGAGGAGTTTCAGGGGGAGAAAGAAAAAGAGTGTGCATTGGTGCAGAGATTATAATGAACCCCTCTCTGCTGTTCTTGGATGAACCCACCTCAGGCCTGGATTCAACAACTGCACTGAGGACTGTTCAGATGTTACAGGATATCGCTGAGGTAAGGATCAGTTACACCTCCTTGTTTGGTGGAGCTTTAAATTTTTGTAAAAACACGCTGACCATTCTGTGGTGGATGAAGAATGGGTCTTTGCAATAGATTTGAATTTTTTTCATTTTCTGGTAGGCCGGGAAAACAGTGGTAACAACCATTCATCAGCCATCAAGCAGACTGTTCCACAAATTTGACAAGTTGCTTCTTCTTGGCAAAGGGAGTTTGCTATACTATGGAAAAGCATCTGAAGCCATGGTTTATTTCTCATCAGTCGGATGTTCTCCCCTCATTGCCATGAACCCAGCAGAGTTTCTTCTTGATCTTGCTAATGGAAACCTTAACGATGTTTCTGTTCCATCAGAATTAGATGACAGAGTTCAGATGGAAAATTCAAAAACTGAACCCAGAAATGGGAAGCCATCTACAACTGATGTTCATGAGGTAAATTTGCAGCCATTCAGAATTTCAAGTTTCAACAATAGAGATCAGACTTTGCTACAATTTAAGCTAACATTAGCCAAATGAGAGAAACCTTCCCTGTGTGCCTGAAACTGATTCGAAATTAAACCTCTAAAAAAATGAAACATATATGAAAAATAAGAAATGTGAAATTTTATGGTCCACCTAAAGTCAGAATTTAAACTTGATATTGAATTGAACTGAACTATATACTGCAAGAATTAGCCGCCTCATGAATGCATAAGAATTAGATAGACATCTTTATAAATTAAGAGTCAAAGACGCCACTTACAGCCCGATCCTGAAATGATATTTGATGAAGACTACCTAATGGCAAATGGACATGCTTAAGAGCTGACAATGGCCCCATTTGTGTTTGTTTTGAGTTTTATGTGTCAGTAATATCTGTAATCTGTATAAATTTACAGGTGGATTGTATTATTTGAAGAAGGAAACATGTGAAATCTTAGAATAAGAATTTGTCCAAGTTTCACCTAGGAATTATTGTAGTAATTGCATGTTAGGAGAATCTTTGCTGTCAACAAACCCAGTTTTGAACATGGAGTTTATGATATTACTGCCCTATTATGAACCAGTACCTGGTGGAGGCTTATGAGACAAAAGTTGCAGTCAATGAGAAGAAGAAGCTGCAAACCCCTATCCCCTTAGACAAAGATATAAAAGCAAAAGTATTACCACCTAAGCGAGATTGGGGAGCAACTTGGGGCGAACAATATGTAATTCTCTTTCGGAGAGGACTAAAAGAAAGGCGGCATGACTATCTGAGCTGGATGAGAATCACTCAAGTTCTTGCAACTGCAATCATCCTTGGTTTACTCTGGTGGAAATCAGACAGCTCCACTGTTAAAGGCCTCCAAGATCAGGTATTAAAACATCATATCCAACTAAAGGGCTTTCTCTTCGGTAAGTAGTGTTTGAAATGATAGTATGATGCAAGCAGATACATGAGGACCATGAAGGAGCGACAAAAACGTGTGTGTTGCAGTCATGCAAGTACTGTGAGTGCATCACATAGTTGCAGGTGGTCTTAAATAAAACAAGAAATAAGGAGGCGAATGGCATCATTTTATACAATCTATCAGAAGGTTTTTGTCACCGTTCCTGACAAAAGGTGTGAGATTAAACATAAGATGGGTGTTTACAACGAATTAATATCTTAAAATTGATCAGTACTTAGGATACAAAGGCATGAATTAAACTTCTCCTTCTGAAACATTGATAGTTTTAAACTACTGCTTTTGAAACTGAGATAATTTTAAACTACTGCTGCTTTTGAAAATTTGATAGTTTTGAACTACTTCTGCTTTTGAAACTTTGGTAGTTCCAAACTGGCTCAAGTTCTAACCCTCCTTCACTGCAGACAGGCTTGCTTTTCTTCATTAGTGTCTTCTGGGGCTTTTTTCCTGTTTTCACGGCAATTTTCACCTTTCCTCAAGAAAGAGCCATGCTAAACAAAGAGAGAGCAGTTGACATGTACAGAATGAGTGCATACTTCTTGGCTAGGACCACCAGTGATGTACCACTTGACCTCATCCTTCCTGTATTATTTCTTCTCATTGTTTACTTCATGGCGACCTTGAAAATGAATGCCACTACTTTCTTCTTAACCTTGCTGGTGGTGTTCCTCAGCATAGTTGCTGCTCAGGTACATAAAGCAAGCATCCTCTTTTAAAACAGAAAGACGTACAGTTCTGTTATCCTGGATTGCTAACCCAAACATTTTGTAGGGCCTTGGACTGGCAATTGGTGCTACCCTGATGGACATTAAGAAGGCAACAACATTCGCTTCCGTCACTGTCATGACCTTCATGCTGGCCGGTGGATTTTTTGTGCAGGTATGTTTGCCTCATATAGTTTTTTTTCTACCTGGGGATTGCTAAAAAGTTTACCCAATCAAAAGGAATAGGTATTAGCTTTGTCATTTCTTACCAAGTGAAAGAGAAAATGAATGTGACCAAGGTGATCTAAATCCCATGACAGTTTTCAGGCTAGAGGGTAGTACCACCGAATCTTTTACTTTTAAATCCAAGGTAAATCATTTGACGATATCATCATGCTACCCTATGTCACTTGAAATCTTCTGCAAATGAAATGACACCTTTTTGTGGGTTAATTTAATCTCATTGATACCTATATTGAGTGAAATGAATTACTTAGGATTCACCGGTTGCAGTAACACATTATTGGTCAAATTCTTTAGAAAAGGTTTAATTCTCTAGGTCACTTTCTGTAAGAAATAATTCAAAAAATCCTCTCTCAAGTCTCTTAAATTTGAGTATATCATTGCATCTTTTTCCAAGGAAGACCATATCTGTTAGGTGTACAAGAAAATTCATGATGGTATGGTACCCTCTTTTTTTTTTTTTTTCCCCACAGAGAGTTCCGGTATTTATAGCCTGGGTCCGTTATCTGTCCTTCAACTACCACACTTACAGGCTTCTTCTCAAGGTGCAATATCGCCATGTTCCTCCAATTATCCATCACATTCATTTGGGTAATTGCTTACCGGAAATAGGTGCAATGGTTGCCATGATTTTTGGGTACCGCTTCTTGGCTTACTTTTCTCTAAGGAGAATGAAGCTTCAAACCTGATGCTGGAACACCCATGTTGTCCACATGTACGGAAAAATTAATGGATAAGTTGTCTTCAGGTAAGGAAAAAGTAATGGATAACTCAGTATATGACATTCCCATGTGCTCATGAATCAAAAGCGGCTTCATGCCTGAGCACCAAGACAAGGCTCAGGCAGAGAAAGGACAAACATCTTATGCTTTCAGGTTCCAGATGAAGAACGTCCAAACAAACGAAACAAGTGTTACATTTTCTAGTTTTCCAGCTGCTTCAAATTCATTGATCGTGGGAGAATCATCAATACAATAAGCTATTTCAGATTGCAAGAGTAAATGTCCTGAACTATATCATCCTGTACCATGATTCTGGTCATGTCTTTCAAATTGCTACCAATTTGGACTGCAAATGGCCGATGTTCCCAGAGTTCAACATCTATTCGGTATTTATCAGAACATACATATGTGACAGATGAGAAATCCCCAGAGATTTGAACTCTTGAGCCACTATGATATTTACAATGAATATCCATTTTGTTCTTGCAGAAATTAGTCTGAGCAAATACTTGCTATTGTCAAGTAGACTGAGATTCCAAATTCTTGAGGGAGTAAGATAAAGCAAGAGGCAAGATCAATGGATGTCGAATACCTGTTACTGATTTCTGAAGCAAAAATTTATTTTTGACCATGGCAATAATTTGGGAAGAGAAAACAAGGAATAAACCAGAAGCTTGTTTTTTTCTGCTTCATGAATTTACTAAAAAAATTACACTTGGAGCAAGACAATAAATTCATTACTGTTTGACGTCAGGCACATAGACGTAGGAACAATATATATTTTATTCTGGATAATGCCTTTGACATTGATGTCTACTATTTAAACTATTGGCAGAATTAACCCAAAATTTTATCAATTACTTACCAACAGTCAAACACTCCACAGGATTAAATATTCACGTACAAATTTCACATGAGTATTTTGCTGACCTTGTCACTGAATCCGAACATCACCGATGAGCCCACGTCGAGGTGACAAATACTTGTGATTTATCAGATTCCAACAACACGCCCCAAATCACCCAAGCTTGGACGGCACAAGCCATCAATGTCTTTGATAGGCCTTCTGTGAGTTCCCTTCCAGAACTGGGTTCGCGCAACCAAAGTGGAAGAACCTCACAAAATGGTAATGGGGATGTAACTACTTTAAAGACATCCACTCAAAGGTCTCTATATCCGAGCCAACACCCCCAGAACAATCCAGCACGAAGCAAGACGCGAAGCCTGCTCAGCAGAAGCCAAAGATGACTGATCAGAATCTTAAAGTTGAAAAATTAGGCAAAAGTGAAACCTTCGAAAAACAGGAGTTCAGAGAAGACTCCCCTCCTGTGGCTGAAAGTTCAACTGACCTGGTCTCGTTCCAAAATTCCGTGGATTATGATTTGACAATCCTGAACTTCTTAAGTTGCTTTCTTGCTGCTTGTCTTGGTTGAATGTGCATTCCATTGGTATGTTTGGATCTTACACCAATAATCCCCCTCAAGTTTCGTATATATAAATTTTTAATGCTCAACTTGCTAAGTGAGTTGTAAAAATTCTTACTGTATACTGCTTTCTGTACCAACTGGTCTTTAGATATAACAAATGTAAATCGAATTATCTTTGCCTCAAAATTTTGCTTTATGAAGTGTAACTTTGAATTTAATTTACTATATATAATTAAAATTTATTTTATTGAATTAAAAAATTGATCAAATTAGCTTTAATTTATATTATCATACGAAACTATTGTATATTTAATTTATGATGATTTAAAAAAATAAAACTCATATATCTATTTAAGTTAAAAATTATATCAAAATTTAGATAATGATTTTTATAAACTAAAAAATAATTTAAAAAACAATTATTTAATATTTAAATCATTCAATATTTTATTTTTAATTAAATAGTGAATTTAATTATTAATTATCTCTAAAATTCAAATGTATATTATGAAATTAAAAAAAAAACTAATTTGTTGCTCGGAGGAGTCGATAGGTATTTATTTATTTTAGTTTAGAAAAATTCTAAATGCTTCCGCCAAGGCTTCAAATCGACTGCCACGTCACATGTAAGAAATTCTACTCTAACACAGAAGAGTGCTTCCTTGTAAAGAGTGTCTTTGCGCAGTACGGAGAGAAGAAACCGGTGGAAAGCAAAAGAAATTGAAAGGCGAAATCTTCAAAGCCTTCATTCGAGCGCGTGGAGGGATCATGCGAGTATCTGTCCTCTCTTCATCAACTTCTTGTAATGACGTATATGCAACTCCTCTGTTTATGCGGGAGAAGGATTTTATAATGCATCCCTGTGTTCCCGCTAATGACTTCTCTTATTTGATCTCCTACTTAAATTAATTTTTTTCAGTTCTTTTGGTGATTGTCGTTTTTGCGCTCAACAGATGACAAGGAGTGATGGAACCGGAAGTATAGCACTGAAGAGAGACGCTTTGGAAATTCAGCGGGGTAGTGGTTGAAATTTGTCGACTGTTAGGTTTTGATTGAAGCTGTTACCGGCACCCATTTCATTGAATTGGGTTTCAGATATGGTAAGTTATTTGGGTTTTCTTTGGACTTTTCCCCCGTGTTATTGATTTATTTGCTTGAACTTTTTGTCTCAAAGCAGTCGGATATTCGGAAATGGTTCATGAAACAACATGATAAGGGGAATGGCCATACACCAAAGCCCGCAAAAGCCTCTCAAATTGCTCCAGCATCAGAAAAACCTTCTCCTACTGCGTCAAAACCCACAAAGCAACCTGTAACTCTCTCTCCTTGCACGCCTAATATTCTTCTTAAATGCTTGTCTTATGCTGCAATGCAGCACACTGTGTTTTGTTGTTTCTGTTGTTCGTGTCAGTATTTTGGATGACAAATGAAGTGAATAACAGTATAAGTTTTTTCCGTTTTCTTCTGGAAAGAGCAGCAAGCAATGTGCTTGTTATCTTTTTCTTCCCCAAGTTGTAAGTTGTTTTGATTTTTGAGCTAGCGTGCAACATGACTCTTTCCTTGTTCTTCTTTTTCTTTTCAAATGAAAATTATGTGATTAGTAAAGCTTTTCCTTTACAAGAAGAGCATGCTTAAGAAGTAAGGCATATTGAAAGTTTTAGCGAAAAATTTCTTGAGTTTTATTCTTGTAATTCAGGTTGAGCAGGGTCAGGACAAAGCTGGAAGGAGGAAAACGAGCAAATACTTTGCGTCAAACACATCTGAATCCAGTGAAAAACAAAAGCAAGCAGATGAAATAAAGCCTGAAAAGTCTCAAGCAAAAAGGAAAACTAGTAAAAGTGATGATGATGATGATGACTTTGTTCCATCCAGTGCTAGGAATAAACCTGCTGAAGTAAGCCCTGCAAAGAAGTTGAAAAGTGGTTCAGGTAAAGGAATCCGTCAAAAATCTGTAGATGGTGACGAAGATGATGATGTTGATGAAGCTGTTAAAACACCTCTTAAAGGGAGTGGTAGAGGTGGTGGTGGAGGGCGAGCTGGAACAGGTCCTAGTGGTGGTAGAGGGAGAGGTGGGGGGCGGGGTGGATTTATGAATTTTGGGGAAAGAAAAGATCCTCCAAACAAAGGCCTAAAGGTCCATTTTTCTCTTTTTTTTTTCTCCTCCAAAAATAGTCGAGGTAGTGACCTGGATTTGATGTTTGCTTCTTGTATTTCAGGAAGTTCCTGAGGGGGCTCCTGATTGCTTACAAGGGCTGACTTTTGTGATTAGTGGCACACTTGACAGGTAATGGTACTTATTTTATCTATATCTCTCACTGATATGTAAAACTCTCACAATTTTTTTTGTTATAATAAATTGGATGAGAATCCTTTCAAAATAATAAGAAAAAAGGAAGAGACTGAAATTTTTTCGTAAATAAATGTGCTCCTTCACTCATATAACTGTTTGTTGGCTAAAAATATTGACAATATCACTTTCCTTTGAGATTTTTGTGTTATAGTATTTTCCTGTGTGGTGTACAGCACTAGTTTATGCTCTTTGGGCTTTGAGATTCAACCAACTAATCTGGAATAGAAAATAAGACGATGTAAAGTTTCATGCTGAAGTTTGTTTGTTCTTACAGTCTGGAAAGGGAGGAAGCAGAAGATCTTATTAAACGACATGGTGGGCGTGTTACTGGATCAATCAGCAAAAAAACGGTTAGTTGCTTTATGGCTGTGGCTTAATTGGTTTCTTATATTCGTATTGTTTTATGTTTTTTATATTTGTAATATGTTTGTAGAACTATCTTCTGGCTGATGAAGATATCGGGGGCCGGAAGTCTTCAAAAGCGAAGGAGCTGGGGTTTGTGTTCTGCAGTACATTTGTTTATTACTTAATTAACTTTTTTATATTCTGAGTTATCTTGCCTGGTTTTTTCCCTCTAGCACTGCCTTCTTGACTGAGGACGGACTGTTTGAAATGATCCGCACATCTAAGAAATCAAAAGTTGAGCAGGAAGAGTTGAAAAAAATTACGGAAAGAGCTGACCTACCAGTGCTGAAGAGCAAACAAGTCAAAGTAGAAGCAAATAGTAATTGTAAGAACTATTTTTATACCAGCTAATTTACTTACTGATGGTAGTTGATAGTTTTGAAAGAGTTGCAATTTGTGCCATTATTGTGACTAAATAATGCAATGCTCTATATAACATTATGAATGTGGAATTTAGGAGAAAAAAAAACAATTATCTAATCCAAGGCTAATGTATTGAAGCTTCAAGGATTTTGTAAAACAATATGGCTGCTACAGCCTTCTTCATGGATGCTGCTGACACCATGTAACTGTTCCCCAACTTATCTTTTCTTCTGAAAGTAACTCATTTATCTTGAGAACAAGATATGCTGGACGCTGTATCCCCTTTGTATGCTTCTGGTTACAGTGCTGTTGAGCTTTGTGGATATTTGTTGATATTTGGAAATTGAAAGGGCAAAAGGAAAGAGTTTTTAAAATCCCCTTTGCCTTATAGTTATATGCTTTTTGACGCTCTGGCTCATATTTATGCATCTGTCTCTTTCAATGAAGATGACCGCGGTGGCAAGTCTTTGGTTGCAAAAAGTCCTGCAAAAGGTTCTTCTGCTACCGCCAAGAGAAAAGGCTCAGATCTTCAAAATTCACTTACATGGACTGAGAAATACAGACCAAGAGTTCCAAATGATATCGTGGGCAATCAATCACTGGTATGTATACTCGTATTTCATTTTGCTTGTATTCTTCTGGCTTTGTGCTTTTGTGATTCTACATTTTGTTCTGACTCAGGAATGTTCATTGGTGATCTCAACTCAATATGTTGTGTACAGGTTAAGCAGCTTCATGATTGGTTGGCTCATTGGGATGAACATTTCCTGCACACAGCCCACAAGGGCAAGGGGAAAAAACAGAACGATGGTGGAGCTAAAAAAGCTGTGCTAATTAGTGGGTCGCCAGGTATTGGAAAGACTACTTCGGCAAAGCTGGTTAGCCAGATGCTTGGATACCAGATAACTGAGGTGTGCTTCATTAAAATAAGGACTTATTCTTTTACTCAGAAAAAGTTTGCCTAAACTTTGTATCAACTTTTTTATAGACTTTTTGTTTTGCAGGTTAATGCCAGTGATACCCGTGGAAAGGCTGACTCTAAAATTGCAAAAGGAGTAGGTGGGAACACATCAAATTCTATAAAGGAACTTGTTAACAATGAATCTCTCAGTGTTAACATGGATAGGTTGGTTTCCAAGTAATGGAGTGATGGATACTAGTATTTAGTAACTCCCGGGGATTTATATTGGTTAATTATATTTTCTCTGTGATGAAATTACAGGTCAAAGCATTCAAAGGCTGTATTAATAATGGACGAAGTTGATGGTATGTCTGCTGGAGATCGAGGTGGAGTGGCCGATCTTATTGCCAGCATAAAAATTTCCAAAATTCCAATTATTTGTATATGTAATGATCGGTACAGTCAGAAGCTTAAAAGTCTTGTCAACTATTGTCTGCCTCTCAACTTTAGAAAACCAACAAAACAGCAGGTATTAACAATTAGTTTGCTGATCATTTGTTGCAATTCTGAGCATTTTGTTATTGTGGCAATTGATAGCTGAGTGTGATAATTATTATAACTTGGTGTTTATAAATGTAGTCCTTTATAATCTTTATTTGGCGCATGCAGATGGCAAAAAGATTGATGCAAATTGCTAGTGCAGAAGGTCTTAAAGTTAATGAGGTAGCTGACTACTTGTGCACTTTGATTGTTTAAAATTCCCATCTGTCTGTCAGCATTGGTTAAACTGTGGATGGCTTTCTTGATTTTGGTATTTTTTAATAGGAAAAAATCTTAGAGTCTTCTTAAAGCTTCCAAATCAGCAATAATTTTCAGCTACTTGTCACTTAACTTGTCCTTGGATGTTGTTTTACTCATTGATGGGATATGATCAAACTCTGGCTTGTTTCTTGGAAAGCCTGCAGTTCTCACAAAGTCTCAACAACTCTTTCCTTGTTCCTTCTCTTTGCTTGTTTCTTGGCCCTATGCTTCACATATAACTGGTAACCATTTTATAAACAAATGAAAAAAAAGAGAATTCTTTTAAGATTCTGTTTCATAGTGCTTGTCTGGCTTGGTTTGTTTAAGAGTGATTCTGTAGAAATATTAGAGCCTGCTATCTTTGTTTTTGTTAGAGAATTGGGGTCAATATAAGTCATTTTTAACACAAGGTCATCTTGCATGGAATGTTTTATTGCTATGAAATCATAGCAAGTAGCTCTGTGTCTCATACATGATTTATGTTTTCTGTTATCTTTGTACAGGACTCACTGCTGCATTTCTATTTCTATGCATGTCAAAGCATTGTTCCCCTTACGCTCATGTTTATTGAAATAGCCCTACTTTATCTCTCAATTTGATCACTTTTACTTAAATATGTAGGTTGCACTTGAGGAACTTGCAGATAGAGTCAATGGGGACATTCGCATGGCTCTGAACCAGTTGCAGTATATGAGCCTTTCTCTCTCTGTCATTAACTATGATGATGTCAGACAGCGACTTCTTAGCAGTGCAAAAGACGAAGACATATCACCCTTCACTGCTGTTGACAAGTATGTACCTCCTTCATTTACTTCCATTGTAATGGTATTATACAATATGTTTAGTTTTATAGTAGGCCATATTTGTGGGGAGTGTGTTTTAGCATTCTCTTATTAAGTTCATAGAGTGCTTGTTGATGATAAGAGTCATGGTTCTGACATTTTTATTTGCTTATTATTTATTTACTATGTATTTTTTAGTTTATTTTTGTGGGGGGGGGGGGGGGGGGGGGGGATGGATATGCCTTGGAAGAACTCTCACTTTTTTACAGGTTATTATTTGATTTTTTTTTAACAGAATGATGCAAGAATATTGTGAAAAGCACAGTGAAGTGGGAGGTGTCCATGTGCTTTTTTGGGGATGTCCTGCTGTACTGTCAAATACAAGTTATTCCTTTTCATATTGAGCTCGTAATATAATGTCCTGTCTCAGTTTTTGGTGACTTTAGAACTGATTTCCTCTACATTTCTTTGGCAAGTTTATAAATTTGTCTGATGACCTTCTTAAGCGAGCCCTTGGCTTCATTTGTAATTTTAAATTACTGAAGTGTTGTCGACCTCTCTGAATGTTTTCCATATGTAGGCTGTTTGGTTATAATGGGGGAAAGCTTCGGATGGATGAGAGGATTGATTTAAGCATGTCCGATCCTGATTTGGTGCCTCTAATTGTCCAGGTATGCATAGTGAATACTTGGTTTGAACCCCTAATGAAACTCTCATTTCTCACTGTTTAAAAAGATAAATCTCAGTATTGCTATTGACATCGACTATTTCACTTTGTTCCTGAAATTTTATAAATGACATTATGGTGGCTTTACATGATACAGTGTGTTCCTTTTTAGTTGAAAATTCTGAGATAGGTGAATGAAGTAATGCCCTGTATCTGCTCAAAAGGTTCTGAGTATATTTTAGCAAGCATTTATATAAGCTGAAAATGTTTTGCTTACAGCAATTTGCAACATTGACCAACATACTTTCTGAAAAGTTGTATTTAGTCTCCTGTTCCCAGCTTTTGTTCTTCTTTCTTTGTTGACATTTGCTTGTGGATTGGGCTTTGGCTCAGTGACCACATTGGGGAGTGGGATTTCTAGTGTGAGTATTTGCTTCAAGTTTTACTAGGGAATGCGACATTGTGTGTGTAGTCAGCATAAAAAATATTATAGGAAAGTTCAAACTTATTCAGAAGAATTATGGATCTGATTGCAACTGAATATGGGCATTTGGAAAATGCCCATATTCTGCCAAAACATTTCTTTTCATGTTGTACCTTAAAATATGAGTGGAGCAAATTCCACCAGGCCCTAAATCTAAGTTGCAAGAGCTGTATGTGAGTCCATTAATCTATCAATGTGATGTTTATATATGTATGTATCAATTTATGCTAAAAATAATTCTCCTAGGTTTGTTTCCTACATTCTGAAAAAACATGAATTTTTTTTGTGTTTGTTTTTTGTGAACGCTAGGAAAATTACATCAACTATAGACCTAGTTCTATTGGTAAGGATGATGGAGTCAAACGGTTGAACTTGATAGCTCGTACTGCAGAATCCATTGGTGATGGTGACATTGTAAATGTACAGATTAGAAGATACAGGCAGTGGCAACTATCTCAGTTGGGGTCACTTGCTTCTTGTATAATACCGTATGTTTGCATCCATTCAGCTTCATTGCTTTTACCTCTTTTGCTGGTTTGTTTTTTCTTTCTTCCCCTTTCGTATGATGATGCTGTTGCTTATTGTCTTTTTTCAACAGTGCTGCCTTGATGCATGGTCAGAGGGAGATTCTTGAACAGGTAGTGATACGTATTAACGTCCTACTTTAGTTTCCACAAAAGTCAACAATGTAATGCATGTTGTGAATTCCTTCAAGTTGATTATACTTTCCAGTTATCATAGACCTTATAGATGTGGGTTCTCACTTGTTGACAGTAACTACTCACATGGTGACAATCAACTGTCAGAATGTTAGACATAGGATTCTGTCTCAACCCATATATGCACAGAAACTTATTATGAGTACTGTAAATCAATTCTTCTTTATTCTCTGTGCGTGTTGATTGGTACCCATATAGATTTAATTGTCTAGATGTGACTCACGATGTCAAGGTTGTTTTGTTGGTGTTGTTGCCTGTACCTTTTATCGTATGGAGATTAGGTATTCTTGCTGTTCTACATGAAGGATATTTTGAAGTTAATGCTGAGCCTGTTATGCTACTTTCTCTATTCTTTTGTTGTCTAAATCTCCCTAATTTTGTAGGGAGAGCGTAATTATAATAGGTTTGGTGGTTGGCTTGGGAAAAACTCTACAATGGGCAAGAATGTAAGACTTTTAGAGGACGTGCATGTTCATGTTCGTGCTTCTTTGGAGTGTAATACTGACAGGTAGTTATTATCTCTCACCTATTATTTAATGGCCATGTGTTGTTGAACGTGTAAGTCCAATCTTCAGTCGTGGTTGTGTCTAGTGTTTGTTGGTGTCAAGTGATATGTTTAGAAGAATTTCACCATAATAGGTAATGCAAAATATTTTACTAAAAAGAAATGACCTAGAAGTACAGATAAATGAATAGATGCTCATCGTACATTAGATCTTGTGAACATGGATATATGAAAGTCTATGTGTTGAATGTCTTTTGTTAACATTTTAAAGGTTATTTGGTCTTTTACATCAATTCTTGGTTCCTATATGCATGTCTTGCCATTTGGCTGTACCCTATATTAATTGTGATATACTAACTTCTCACGTTTGATGTTATAGGACAACTTTACGAACTGATTACTTACCTGTTCTTCTGAAGCAATTAACAGATCCTCTCCGACAACTGGCAAAGGTTAGCACCATATATGTCTTAAAAATGCCATGAAATAATGAAATTTTGAATAGCTAGTGGAAGATTTGTGTCATGATGGATCAAATTATTGTTGAAAATATTGTTCAGGATGTTGCTGTTCAGAAGGTAGTGAAACTCATGGATGCTTATTCTTTAAGTCAGGAGGACTTTGATACAATTGTAGAATTATCCAAGTTTCAGGTTTGCCTTTTCCTTCAACCCTTGCCTGTTTCAAGCTTAAATTTTTTTTTTCTAAGTAATTTTCTGAAATGATATTGCAAACATCTGTTTTTTGTTTCTACTCAGTTATTGTCCTAATGCCCTTAAACTAAACCTTGTACTCTTGCCAACCTTTTAGCACTTCTTTCTTGTGTCTTATTTCATGTATTGATGAATATGGATCCAATGTTATGATGATTGGCTAAAAGTTTTCCATGGACTACGAAAAAATATTGACATGGGGTACCAAACTGAGAAAATCCTGCATTACAATGCTTGGAAACAGCTACTGGTAGAGGATAGTGGAGGATGGTGTATGTAGTTGATCCCCTAGTCAGCTGGCACAAAGCTCTAATGATGATGATGATGTTTCAGAACTTTCATATTTTGGCATTGTGCCATGTCAGGTATTTTGTGTCCATTTTGTATATTCCTAAGAAGCTATATAATCTTCTGGCAACAGGGGCGTCCAAATCCCTTAGATGGTATACAGCCTGCAGTTAAAGCTGCTCTCACTAAGGCATACAAGCAAGGAAGCAGCTCACGTGTTGTGAGAGCAGCGGATTTGATCACTCTCCCAGGGCTGAAGAAGCCTCCAAAGAAGCGGATAGCAGCCATGTTAGAGCCAGTTGATGATTCGGTACCAGAGGAGAATGGAGAACCATTGGCAGATGGCGAGGAAGAGGACTCATCAGATGCTGAAGATGCTGGTATGCTTTATCTCTAACAGTCTGTTATGTGGAAATCATACTGGACTATTTACAGTTCAGGTTCTGAAAAAAGTTATCCTCTGAGGATGCTCACTCTTTGGGTCTCAAAAATTGGAAAGCATGATGTTACCCTTTTAGAGACTTGTCAACTGTTTGCTTAAATACTATTGGAGTAGAATTTTAAGGTTAATTGAATGATTTGAAGCACAGGGAGTCAGTGATTGAAGAATTCAACATGGAATCAGAGCGGGTTCTGTGAGTTGACTCGGTCAACCCACAGAGATAATGTGATCATTTTCTGATATATTATCTTTAGTAGTTTAGGTTCGTATCTAATATATATATATATATATATATATATATATATATATATATATTCTGTTCCTATACCCGTTGTTTGCTTTACATTTTCACTTCTATACTGAGCTTCTAAATGGCACCATCCGTCGAGATCCAAATCAACCCAAAGGCCAAGATGGTCTGCAATATTTCCGCCGTCGTACTCTACATGGCATTTGCTGATGTCTAGCTATTATTCTGCTGTCTGTTTTAGAATTCTGCTGCTGCCCAAAATTACTCTACTCGCTGCCATTACCAATCATACAGTTGTTGGTTTAGTCTCCTTCGCTGGTGTGAATATTTTTTGCTGGAAATCCGTCGTTGCCTCTCTACTGGTTAATAGCCTGTTTTAGCTGTCGGCTCTTTGATTTCTAGGAATTTACAATTGTTATCACGGAGAGATAATCTTGAGCCACTGGCTTCTCGGAAACTCCTCGTATCTGAATATTTTTTTTGCCTATCTATGCTGTCGATCTGGCCAGTTACGGATTAATCTCCTGTGTTATTGCCTCTGCTGTTGTTTATGCAATTGTCAGTACTACTGATTTTCCGGTGCTATTTCTTAATTTGGAAAACTTCTATGCTGGTTTCTGAGTTATCTTTCCACGTTACGGACAGCATTGCTCTGTTGGAGTCCAGTGTTGCGCAAGATTTGTTTCCGCTTTGGGAGGACGATGGCTCTATTGAATTCGGAATTTCCTTTGGTTCGCATCATTGCTGGAAGATATCTCTGCCACTGAGTTTTTGGAAACTCCTCCATTGCACATCTCTGGTTTCCTACTTGATTGTCGATGTTGTTTCTTATTACGAGAAACTTTCCGCCCGTCTTCCTCCCCATTTTGCCTAGTTGTTTTTTGCTGTCCCGCACTGTTAAGGAGCCAGCGCGTGGGGAGGCAGTCGGCCGTTCTGTTCAGCGCCGTGAGGAAGACAACTTGCTGTAGCGGGGAAGAAGAAAGCTATTGCCGATTTAATTTTTCCTAAGTTGGAAAAATTAAGCCAGCGTTGGTTCTGCCCGAGTCTTGGACCGGACCAGCCCGAGTTCACCCAGTGAACTTGTCAACCCGAGGTTGCTTTTGTTTTGCTGAGTCAACTCGGTCTTGGTCAACCTGACTTGGCCCACTTATTTCTTGTCTCAGGTATACGTGTTCGGGTTCCGAGTTCTATACATGTTTCTTCTGCGACTCAGTTATATTAGTCTACTATTTGACTCGGTTTTATTTCTTCAACTGGATTATTATCTTGGATTATTACTCGGTTCCAACATACTATTTTGTGCAACTTCCTTATTTACTGATGGATTCGCTGCAAATTATTTCATGTGTCCTTATTACTCATAAGGACTTTTATTATTTATCGGTTATCTGCTACTATATAATTGCACATGTGGTACATGTTATTAAGGCATTGACCCGTTTCTGCCACTACTATTGTGTCTCTTTGATTGAGACGCTATTTCTGAAGAAGAACTCCTTGGTTCCTTGCCTTGGGTTCATTATTTGCTGATTGAGGTCGGCATTGGTTCGTCTAATACGGAATTTGAATTTCTTCGAAAAATAAAGCACATGGTGGCCTTAGTATCTTATCTTCCTCTTTTCCCATTACCCATAGGTTATTTGTCACCCTTTCTCTTACCTTCTTTTATTTGACTCTCTCACATACCCTTTTGGGCCAACCTCTTGTGTGTTGTTTCGGTTGGTTTAATATATATATACATATGGGTGTTTTAAGTCCATTGAGACTTTTTAATATGTACCCGTGAGTCTTTTATCGCCATCTTGTAAATGACAGACATTACCCACTTATCACCCATTTTTACCTTTGAGAGTCGGTGCCCTGGTTGGGACACCGTGATGGAGGAACTTATTACTATATCTATGTTATTCGGTTCAAGATGGGATCACTGCCATTATTTCCCAGCTTGAGAGGGAGAAGTACAAGAAATAAGTATTTTATATGTTGTGGTAATTTTAATGTGACAAAAATATTTATGAAAGGGGGAGCACAAAGATGAAGTTTTTGCATTTATGAAAAATATTTTGCAGCAAAAGAAAATTGAAGACCAAAAATCCTTTTTGTTGCAAGCTGAAGTTATAAACTCCAAATTGAGGGGGAGTGTTGAAGAGAAGATATGAAAGCCTCTTACAATAAGAAGTCTTATAAAACCAAAATTATTATGAAAGGAGGTCTCATAGAAGAGTTTTAGTTTAAAGATGTTTTAGTTATGTTAGTCTTTTATTTATGTTAAGTTATTTAATTATGATAGGACTTATCTTTAAGTATTAGAGTTTGGGTGTAATTAGGACAAGGTTAGTTTAATTGTAATTAGACTCTACTATTTTCCTCTATTATAAATAGAGGTTCATGTACTCTGATTACATATTAGTCAATGAAATATTTCTTTTTTTCATAAGAAAAAAATGACTAGTCACTTAGGAAACCTTTTCTGCCAACTAATAAACTCAAGATCTTTGATCTCACTAGTCCATGTGGGACTATTCCTTTACAGTTTTGATATCTTTTCTGGTTTTTGAATTATTGCTATTATTAGTGCTCATTCTTTTGCTACTATTAATTATTAATATTTCAACAGACGCTACTATAATTGGTGAGAAAAAGCCCCAGCTGGATTTGCAGAGTGACAAATCTAAAGGTAGTCATTACTTCCATCTCTTGTAACTCCTTTATGGGTGCCGGATTATTGTTAGGTCATCACTGTCAATATTTTGAAGCACTGTAAATCATGTCAATTAATTCTATGAATAACAGGTATTCAAGTACAGCTGAACTTGAAAAATGCTGGAGATTCAACTTCAAAGAAGACTCCAACAACAGCAACAAAATCAAGAGGTTCAGGTTCTACAGGGAGAGGCGGGCGAGGCTCTGGAGCTACAAAGAGGAAGAGATAAAACCAAGGCTGTGGGAACTTTAAACTGACTTCCAATGAATTTTGAGCATTGTGGGTAAGTTCTGCTTGGAGTTTTGGTTGTTTTTTGGTGCCGTCAAGGTGTCCACTAATGCGGTGTTTTTGTTCTATCTTGTATTCCCGTTTGCTCTGCTACTGTGATACCACTTATTTCTGTTAATGTTAAGGCGTTACATGCTATGGCATCACCTTCTCTGAGCTCTTATACCTGGGGTTTTGCTAAGATGGGGTGCCAATACGAATTTGGTCTGAGCTAGTGTCTTCCCAATTTGCCACGATTCTTGTATATGATCAAGTTGTTTACCGATATCTTCTCCATGAGGCAGAGTTATGTGTGAACTTTGATTAGTAGGCAGAGGTGGCCCTTTGATGGAATCCTGATGTTCGCTTACATTTGAAAGCTCAATAACTGTTATCTGTTTGGATGGTATTTTTTGATCGCTTTGGGCAGCTTCATCTTCTTTGAATGCATCGTTCTCACTGTTGCTGTTTCTGCTGTACGAAGCACAAACCATGATTTAGAACCCAATTTGGATTCTTAGATTGGGACTCAGGCGAACTCAGGTTTGATTCGATCTTAAAGAGTTCCTAGGGCCAAAATTGGCTCAAAATGGCCAGGTAGCACCAACACCACAGCCTTAAACATTATTTTAGTGTGAGGTATATTTGAGTGGTCGAAGGTCAACATCGGGGCTTGCAAACACGACGCTCAGGAAGAATAATAATAATGAGGATTAGAAAAGGACACTTTGATCGCATTGGGAGGAAAAAGCAGCGACTAGTTTGGATTTTGACTAGAGATTATGTAGTCATTCAAGCAATAATTATCTTCTTCTCGTGCGCTTGGTATAAGCACCCAGAATTCTACCAACCTAGGCGGCTGGAGGGTTCTTTTCCTTTCTCCGTCTAAACTCGAGGTGGCAGTGCTACCTCCATTAGAATAGCTTGACGAAAATGCAGAATTAAATAACCTTCATTTGAATTCACAAACACAGAAAAAGCAGAGAAAAGAGCAGCAGAAGAACGAAGAAATGAATTTTTATTGTTGTCTGTCTTTGTCCACTCACATGAGATGGCCATCTTCTTCCCCCCTTTTTTATTAATCCGTGGGCAACACCGGAACTCAAATAGAGTACTGACCCGAAAAACGCTCTCCCCCACAAACACCAAATATTAAAATCTAAGGCTAATACACAAGCAAATGACAGCTACAACCAGACACCCAAAAACAAAACAATATTTATAATACTGTTTATGTACTAATTGACGTTTTTTTTTTTTTTTTTTTTTCAATTTTTTCTCCCGTCTCAGGGGGTTCTTGGGCATATTCATGGCATGATGTTGCTACCCCCATGTCACACGGTGCAGCCACCTTCCTTCAAATCCGAAAAAAAAAAAATAAACAGAAAAAGAAAGAAAAAATCACCATCATCTCCTTCCTGGGTCTGTCTCTTTATACATGCTTTTCCATGATTTTAAATTTACCTGCTGAGGAGAAAAAAGATAAGATAGTACACAATTACAATTTGCTTTGAGATATATATATCTGATTTAACTACTTTTTCAGTGCGATTGTTAAGCAAGGAGAAAGTCTCTCTGGAACATCTGAACCAGGCGTCATCGTGACCCAGACACGACGTTAGCAGTAAAGGAGATTAAAAAAGAGGGGGGAAATGGGAATGGGAATCGGGGCAGTGACGACTGACCTTTGGTGTATTTTGTTGGGTGTGTTTTTTTCTGTTTTGGGTCTTGTTTTTCATTCGCAAGAGGAGAGATGGGAACCCTGTCCAACAGCGCCGAGCATCCAACAAGTTACTTCAAGCAACTTCCCTGAACAAACAGCAGACGAGAAACATTAGATAAAAAGCAAGTGAGAGAGTTGTTAATACACGGCAGTCAAGACGTGTATACAGAGAAGAAAGCATTGGCATTTTCTCATTTCTGGTGTCTGGGTCATTCCCCACATTGGCCACTACACTACCCGGTACCCACCCAACTCATTCGGACCGACACTACACCACACACCAGCTGTCTGCCCCTTCATCATTCCTTCGCCTTCCCCACTTGCGAATTATCTTTCTTCCTTCTCTGGATTTCTACTCCATTTTATGTGACTTTTTGGGTGAAAAAACCAGATGTAAAATCACCCACAGTTCAAGATTGCTAAAAAATAAAATAAAAAAAACTTTAGCACTATAGATAAAACTTAAACCTCAAATGAGCAACACATATAGCAAGATGATATTGAAAAAGTTTTTCAAGTGTTCTTTCTCTAAGACCAATGCTGATATCAATCCGAGGAAACGTTATGAGGGAAGAAAACAAGCCATATTGCTATTTAGGGGGGCAATGAAAAGGCCAAAGAAAAAGGTAAAGTAGGCCAGGTTTGTTAGCTTTGGTTTTTATGGCCGTCTATGATCGCGGTCTGGGATTGAATTTAAGGCTGGGCTACAGCCTGGACGGGATTGATTATGTAATCGAAAAAAAACGAATCGGAGGTTTCGGTTATGTCAATGGGATTGAATTGATTATTAAATAACACTTTTCCTCGATTGTCGAATCTCGTCACGAGCGGCAAGTGCAGACGGGAAGAGTAAAGAGCACCAAACAGTAAAAGCCCGCCCACACCCAGGTTGCAAGCAATTCGTTCGCCCGTGACGGATTCCGGCGATTCGTTCTCAGTTATCTTTTTGGGACATTTTCCCGGTCGAAAGAGAGAAACGGAGACGATGACAAGACCCGGAAAAATGCCGGCCTGTAAATCCTCAGTTTGAGTCTAGCCTTTAAATCCGCCAATAAGTATTTCTCAGCTCCTAATCGATTCAAAATCGTGAAACGATCGGACATGCATAAAGAAAAATAACCGATAAGAGATTTTATAGAGAAAGAGAGTTGAGTACTGAGTACTGACCTCTCCTTGGCGCGGTGACGACCTTACGTTCCACAGGCTTTTTCTCCGTCTCGGTGGTCCGAGCCTCCTCCGGTGGGAAGAGGACGGCGTCCACCCCCTGTACGGAAATCCTCCCGTCGGTATAAATATCAGGATCAACCAAATAGGCGGCAGACTCGCCGTGGCCGAACTTGACGGACCCGTCGGCCTCCCGGGCCACCACCTTGTGCGGGATTCGCAGTGTGTCGTACGCGATCCTGCCGAACCTCCTTACTGCGTTGTACATACTCTCCTCCGTCTGGTACTCCGGTACCAAATGGTAATACATAATCTGCTCCGGAGCCCCTGGTTCGCTCAGCTGGTCCGTCGTCAGCTTCGCCATGGCTTCGTCGTTGGGGGCCAGAACCGTGAGCACGTAGCCCTCCGAGACAAGCCGCCCCATTTCAGTCGCAAGGGAGGTCAAATTCACCAAAATGTCGGCCATCTCGTTGTAACCTCCGTAATGAAGGAGCGTGTGGATGAAATCCTTCACTTGGCTATCGCCGTCGAACCAGCGCTTGGCGCCGCCGGGACCGGGAGCGGGAGCCGGAGCTAGATCCGGGCCGGGTGCCATCGCGTAGTAGACAGGCAGCTTGGGCGGCGCTCCAACAGGAACAGGCGCCGGCTTTTTCAACCGGTTGGTGCGAGGATCCACCTCCGGCGACGCCTCGGGCAATACAGCAGAAATCTCCTCCAGACTCCGCCGGCGGTTGAAGTCCTCCTGCACCGATCGAGGAATCAACAGTCGCTCGATGCCATGAATAACTCCGTCCGGGCGAACCACCGCATTGGGGTGAATAACAGTCGCAAGATCGATTCTCTTCGCGGAATCCTTCGAAAACACAGAGACCTGGTCGCTCGCAAGAGTATCATGCAGCCGAGCCTTCGAACCCGGCCAGTTATCCACCGAGATTCGCCCGGGAATGACATGAAACAGAATCAACGACTGAAGCGACCTCAGATTCCCCGGCTCCAGCAGAAACCTTTTGAACTCAGGGTCTAGATCCCGCTCCAGCGCCTCGTTCCTCGGCGCAAAGATCGTCACATTATGCTTCCCCACCGCCTCCTCCAAAGTCTGCAGCAACAGCGCCTTCTCCACCAGCTCGGACAGGATGGTGTAATGCGAGTCGAGCAGCGCAACAAGGACCGAGTTGGAGTTAATCTGGCCAGGGTTCATCTTCTGGACCTGATTTTCCGGCAATGCAGATGAAATTCCGGCGAGAATCGCCACAAAAACCACGAAAAACCGCTTCCTGACGTCACAAATCTGGAAATCCATGGCGGGAGAGGGACAAAGACGGTAGCTTTCTCTGCTTTTGCCTGGCTGTAGCCTTCCGCGTCTGCGTGTACAGAGAAAAGAGCCTCTCGTCGCAGCAGCTAGCCTTTAATTTTGTGACGTTGCGAGGGAGGCGGATTTGAAGCGGGGCATTCATTGGAGTTTAGTCGAGTGCGTGTCGGTTCCCTTAGACACGTGGCGTGGGGAGGACGATTTAGGGTAACTTTTTTCGCACAGGCTGGGATGGCCCCACCAGGGTGGTCTGGCTCGACTCGTAATCTAGCGCATCTAACCCCAGTTGTCGTTGACTCGACCCGTAAATGACCCGAAAACCTAGCTTCTAAATGACTCTCATACCCTCAGGTCTCAACAGGTGAAGAGACAAAAGCAGGTGAGAGAAAATGAGGGTTGCGATGTCAATTCACTTGGGAGAATCAGCCGGCTTGCGGGTTGCGGCGAGAGGAGGTGAGTTCCTTGTGCTTGTATACTACTGGCAGGATTTTCGCGTTATTTTATCTGGATTAACGAACTAATAACTGTCCCATTTGAACATTAACTGAAGCTTAAAATGGTGATTTTAATAATTAATTAAATATTAATTACCTTCATAATCTTGACGGTCAAGAGGGAAGCGAGCTAGCTGGAGTGGCTCGGCGCACTAGTGACTACCTGAAAGTGGGGCCCACAGTCATCGCTTTCCGTATACTTCACATTGGAGACGCGAGCTGAGCTGTCACTTTCCTTGTTTAGCCAAAAACTTGAAGATTCACAAAAAAGAGGGAAGCGCGGGACGGCGACGTCTCTCCCGCCGGGAGACAGTTGGTCCCGTCAAGTTAACCACGTATGGTTAGGTGCAGAGCGCTTAATGCAACCACGGTTACTTCGTCTCCTCTGTCGGTGGCTCACATTTCTTCCTTTTTTCTTCCATTTACTTGTTTTATACTTTTTTTGTCTCTTTTACCTTTCGCGGCAATTCCTTATTTCTGCAACTCTGTCTGGAGCCTTTTGGTACGCAACAGTGCCGCGAATTTTTTAACGTGATGAATGAACGGTTGATACCAACCGAATCAGAGTTTTTGGTGAGTAGGGTCGTCCGGAGAAGAAGCTTATTCAATTGCCTGCTGCTGATCGACTAGGCTTGTTGCGTAGACGAGTGAGAAAAAGCATGATAAAGCTACGATGAGGGTTTTTTGTTTTAACTTTGATACCTAATTTGCAGAACTTGGACTCGTAGACTAGACATGGGAATCGTCGGATTTTTCTGCCTCTGGTTGTATTTGTGATTTTGTAAAGCGTACTGGGGAGTGGCTTATTTGGTTATTTGTAAAAAGTAATGAGGAGGGGGGGTAGAGGAGAGTTTTAGGTGAATGGTGGTTCAAGAATTGAGGCAGTGAGGTAGGGGGTGATGCTGACGAGATTGTTTTTGGCTTCTGGGGATTAAGGTTTTCTTCTTGGAGGAGCCACCGACAGCAAGGTTATTCTGAGTGAGGTTGATACTGAATTGATCACATTGTGCATTTTTATTGATGTTCTCTGTTTTGCATGCGTGAGAAAGACTACAAATTGGATTCAATATTTATTTTTCTGATTCCTCTTTCTGGGTACTTTCCCTTTCTTTAATATTCATCTTGTCTTGAAGTTTGTTGAAGATGAGAAGATCCATGGTTCAGAATACGATGGAATGAAGATACATGGTTCAAGGCTGGCATGACCAAAAAAGGCCTATGGTGCTACCAGTGCAGTCATTCTCCAAGGGGGGGAGGAGTAGAAGAAGAATCAAGAAGCAGAAAGAGAAGAAATAACAAAGATTCAGCGTTCTTTAGTCCTCAAAATGGACTTCCTAACGTTTACTTAGCTATCAATAGCAGTTGGCAAGTAAAACTTAGTATTCAGAGAAAGACTGCTTGCTGCAATTTGTCTCTACTGGTTTGCTTTCAAGATGTTTCCTTGACATCAACTCCAAATCACAGACACAAAGAAGAAAAAGGTTGCTGAAGGTAAAAATAAAAGTTGTAAATGAATCAAAGACATCAACATGACATCTGCAAGGAGCCTCTTATTTCTTCTTCTTCAAAGTTCAAACAGAACCATTTTCTTAAGCAGAGAAGACTTCTTGCTGCAATTTTTCTCTCAACTGGTTTGCTTTCAAGATGGTTCCTTGACATCTACTCCAAATCACAGCACAAAGAAGAAAAAGGTTACTGAAGGTAAAATTGAAGTGGTAAATGAATCAAAGACATCAACATGACAACTGCAAGGACCCTTTATTTCTTCTTCAAAGTTCAAACAGAACCATTTTCAAAGTAGAAAAGATTTTTGAAAATAAATCAAATTCAATGATATATTTAAGAATTTTACAGACCCAGTAAGAAATTAAAGAAAAGAAGCAAGATGACTTTGCAATTGGGTTGTTTGAACTTTGGCTTAATTCTAATATAAACGCATGAAAACAAGAATATAAAAGGAAAAATAAATTATAAATCATTTATTTGAAAATTAATAATAATAAATTAAAAATTAGATACACCTAACATGACTTTGGTCTATTCTATTTTTTTCTTTTATAACTTTAAGCACCATAGACATTTAGGCAATTTAAAATCATATTCTCATCGGTGTAAATGACATAATTCGACTTCAAGCAAGCAACCAAATTTAACTCCTCTCTCTCTCTCACTTAAATTTTTCCTAAAATTTACAACAATTATTTGACTACTAGATCTCATTTCTACCCTATAAGACCCATTTTCACACAATTAAGTGTTTTGTGGAGACTAATTAACTCCTTACAATGAGTCAGTACACGGATCGACCTTCGCGGTAAGGTTACCATGGGGTTGGAAGGGGGAAGAAAGTCCCCTTCTGTTTTATTAAGGGCAATTTGAAAATTTTATTCTTGTATTGTTATTGCCCTAGTTTCTTCTTTATATTTGGGGTGTCGCTATTAGGGTTTAATCATCATAGGAGTATCAGTGGCCGAGAGAGGTTAGAGAAAAATAATACATGTAAGTGTGTGCGTTCTAAATCTTATTTGTTTTTCCCTTTTTTCTTTCTTCCGATTATTATTATTATTATTACTTTCGCTAATTTAGAATTAGAGAATCTAATGCCTATCATTTAGATTACTCACTATTATTTCTTACCCACTATTGAAACCAGCTACGTTAAAACCTCGAGGTTATAGTGAAGTCGCAACATGAATATAAGAGGGATCGACCTAATCGATATTAAATTCTCTCCCACACGTTGTCATTTGTGGCTCGTGGAAACAAGTGGGAGCGAAACTCGAACTCAGAACCTACCTTGCTCTGATACCTTATTGAAACCAGTTGCGCTAAAGCCTCGAGGTTTTAAGCGCAACATGAATATAAGAGGGATCGGCCCGATCGATATTAAATTCTCAACACCCACGCTTCATTTTGCGTAAGATTGTTCTTCATTATTTTCGTCTTCTCTAGGAAACGAAGCAGAGGAGAAAACGAAAAAGACTTGCAAATCTATTTATTTTTTTCTGCTGCATTTTGGTTTAAGATTCAATGTAAAGCTTCCCTTCTTGAGTTTTCATGGATTTTGTATAAGAATGAAACTTCAAATATAGGAGAAAATCAGGAAAGTTTTCATTCTGCAGATAATCGAAGTGAGAGCAACACTGCACTATTCATAGACAGAATTGACTTCATGCCGAACAATGTCAGCTCGGAAACAAGGATTGAGAATTTGAAATAGAAGAAACACCAGTAAGAACAAGGACGGAGATAGCAATTAAGCAAATTCATAAGCAAACATGGACAGAGATAACACCAGTAAGTGTTTTTTTTTTTACCTTAAACCAACAGCCATTGAAACTAAGGGGAAGCGGAATAAAAAGGGAGAGAAAGAGATCAAGAGGAAGGAAACACAAGTGCAGAACCAGAATCATTGCCATTCGATGGCCGAAGAGGTATCAGAAAGCCTGTTACTTTTCAGAAAACGGAAAATTCATCCCTTTCGAATCGAATCTACAAGTTTTTTAGCTGAAGTAAACTCTTTTTCAGGCATGTTATTAACATTTGTTAAACTTTTTAATTCTGTTTTTTTTCTAGTACGTTTTTTTGCGGAAATCTCATTATTTTAATGCAAAAGTGGTTGCAGATTATACCCATTTTTCTACAAAATAAAAGAACATCTCACTGTTTTGGTGGGGGAGAAGATTTTTGTAGGGAAGGTACAGTCTCATAAGCCAGAAACCGGGAATTTGGGGGAAGAAGAAAGCGGAGGCTTCCACGTGTCATAGGTAGAAGTTTTTACCTGTGACGTTGCAAGTCCAGTTTGCCTTTCACGGGTCTGGCCTTCTGTGACCTTGAGCCCCCCCCCGGCTGAGGTTTCAACCACCAGTTGGGACTCGGAATCGGTAAACAGGGAGATGATGGCTTCTACATCTTTTTCTTTCCCTTCTCATCTCCTCTATCAGAACCCAATTCGATCTTCCTTCAAACCTAAGAGACGAACCATACTTCCATCCCGTTCTGCTCTCTCTGACCCTTTCGTACTTCAGTTAGCTGAAACGTTTGAGGATTCTTTGTCTTCCGTGTCCTCGGAAGCTCTCTCTCTTCCGTTTCTGCAAAAGCTCAGAGATTCCTCGTCCGCGTCTCTCCTCTCCAAAACTTGGCCTACGTCAAAAGACGAACCCTTCCGCTTCACGGATATCTCCTTCCTCAAACAATCGGAAATCGCCCCTGTTTCTACCATTCCTTCCCAATATTCTCGGGAAACTCACCACCTTGGTTTTTATGATTCACAATCCGCATCCCTCTTCATAGTTGATGGCCGAGTTGTCGCAACCTTCTCTGACCTCTCTGGCCTTCCATCTAATGTATTTGTTGGAAGCATTTCCACTGCTCCAGAGTCGTTCATTCAAGATATATCCGATTCCCTTGCTGAATTCTCACAGGGAGACCTCTTCTGGGATCTCAATGGCATGGGGGCGCTTGATATCACTGTTATTTATGTACCTGCTGGGACTCGTGTTGAAAAGCCCCTCCATTTGAGATTTTTCTCAAGCCAAGGAGTTAAAGATGGACTGGAAAGACTACCTGTATCAAACCCTAGGTGTATTGTTGTCGTTGAGAAGGGCGCTGACATTGAAATCATTGAGGAGTATTTTGGAAGAGAAGAGGATGAATCTTATTGGACGAATTCAGTGATGGAGTTAGTGATTGCAGAAGGTGGCAGAGTTCGGCACTCTTACTTACAAATGCAGAATAGGAATGCTGCACATATGAAGTGGACAGTAGTAAGGCAGGTGAGTTAATTACCTTTTGTCCTTAATTGCTACTTCATTTTTATTATAATCAGCTTGATCCTGCCATGTCTGATATGTTAACAGGAATCCTCATCTTCCATTCTGGATTTTTTAGATTGTAGTCTCCCCCTACCATTGTCTCTCATTCATATAATTTGTAGTGTCCAACTCCAAATATGTGGAACAGTTTTGCAGGCAGCTAACTGAAATCAATTTTTTTTATTAGGAATTCTTATTAGTCACTTTCTACCTTGCTTGTGCTTCTAACATCCAGGGAGAAATTAAGTTTGTAATTTGATGTTAAATCTGAAATCTTTCTGGTTATGGCCTTCCATTTGGGCTACTATGATCTGATATGCTGAGGTTATAAAGTCTATCAGGTTAAGTCAGCTGTTGAATTACCCTTGTACATCTGACAGGAGATAGGTCCATCCAATATAGAATCGATTTTCTCCTTTAATTTCCTAGAAGGTATTGAATTCTTGAATTATTTTCTGCAGAGATACTCTCTTGGAGTTTTAGTCTGTTAGAGTAATGAGAACCTCAAAAATTTGAGATTTCAGCATAATTGAGCACCTAGAAAAATAATTGCTCATTTTGATCGCTCCAGTATCACACACAATGCTTCGTTCAGTAAGTTTTTTTGTTTTTTATATGAAAAAGGGAAATAAGAAGAACTTGAGCGTGAAAAGGAAAGAGACACCTGCTTGAGTACCTAAGAAAGTGGTGTTCCTGCTCCCATGGCATCGCTGCCCATATGTAGTGGTTTGATGGACTCAACCATTATATGAAGTTGTCAGCTGTAGGGTAATCCACACCTCTACTATCTAACCTTACTTTGTACTTGAGAAACATGTCTTGGATCGAGTTACTGGATGAAATCTATTTTGATAAGAAGAACCTCCTCTTATATTATTTGTAGTCTCTTTCCCTGGAATTTGTATTATCTACTCCAAGTTTTGCAGTGGGTTTGTAGATGCATTTATTCGTGAAAATTCGATAGCCCTATGCATTCATCAATGGCTTGTGGTAGCGAGAGAAACATGACATAACCTAGGCATGTTGTTGGATATCGTTATCCAGTGTTAACTACTGGTTTCTGTAAGTGATATGTGTGTAATTGTTACTATGCATGCAAGATTGTACAGGTAAATCAATCACTTTTGGTAAACCTGCCAATGGAGTACAATTTACACAAGTCAACTGTTGGGAACTTACAACTTGTCATTTTCCTTAGGAAGCGTCAAGTGGTTATGAGCTTGTAGAGATCAGTACCGGTGCGAAATTGAGCAGACATAATTTGCATATTCAACAACTGGGTCCTGATACAGTGACTAATCTATCAGCATTTTACCTTTGTGGAAGTAATCAAACTCAAGATTTGCACAGCAGGCTAGTCTTGGACCATCCCAGGGGAGAAGCTCGACAGCTTCACAAGTGCATTGTGTCTCAGTCATCTGGCCAAGCAGTTTTTGATGGGAATATTAAGGTTAACAGGTACTCTTTCCCTGGTTTTAACTTCTCCCTATTTCCTCATGTACTGTCTTAAATCCTTTTCCAATAAAAACAAAACCGTATTAAATAAATTTCTTGTCATGTTATGAGCTATAGATTTCGGATGCATTCAGGAAATCTTGGAATTTGAAGAGTATTTGGCCTTCACTGAATGAAATTCTCACACCAGGAGAAGCCGAAGCAATAGTTGCTTGGACATTACAAACCCAAATGTGGAATTTTCTGTTACATTTTAGAAAAACTTATAACCTGTCCTGCAGTCTGCTTATGATACCATACTTCTTAGCTACTTTTACCTGGGTATAAGTGACTTCTGTTGTAGCATAAGTCGGCTCTGATCTGTATCTTTCTTTCTTTCCCAATTTTATGCGTATCTGCATATGTTCTGCAGATTTGCCCAACAAACAGATGCAGGACAAATGAGCCGAAGCCTTTTATTGGCTCCACGAGCGACTGTCAACCTGAAGCCCAACCTACAAATAATAGCTGATGATGTGAAGTGCTCCCATGGAGCTGCCATTAGTGATCTCGAAAAAGAGCCACTTTTCTACTTTCAAGCTCGCGGCATAGACTTACAGACAGCACGGAATGCCCTGGTTTTTTCATTTGGCGCCGAGGTCACAGCACTTCTAGATCCACCTCTGCGCAAGAGGGTGGAGGATCACCTAAGAGGACTGCTCACTGCTGAAGGAGCATTTCAGTGATGGAACGAAATCGTATTAGTGATTACATTTTTCCCATTCTCTTTCCCTTTTTTGAGTACAGATGTTAAGATTTTGGCCAAAAGAGTACAAGAGAACAGAAACTACACAAGGTTGACAAGTAAAAGCAACGCTTAAATTAAAAGACCAAGAACTCAACAAAAATGAGTAGTGCAATCTGAAGCCACATCAATTCAGATATGACACTTGAAATTTTTTAGTTTTTCGTACAGGGAGCTTCAGTGGTTCCTACGAAGTGCAATAGTGATCATGATTCAGAACATCTCTACTTCCATTGTTCAACGAACACAAGCAAGATTTCTTGGAAGAACAGCTCGAGTCTCGTTTTGAAACTTGGTTTCTGCGACCATAAAAATGGTGGCAGTATGTGTCGTATACATCTACACTAATCCATAAGATGAACTTAAGAAGAGTTTAAATAAGCATTTAGTTTATTGACAGCATTGAGAATTTCTCTAAATGGGGGCTTCTCCAAAGCAGTAGTAAAATGCTGGTACCAAATAACTTCTCTATAAACAAATATACATGTAGATAAAGAGGCAAGCTTTAGTATAGATGAACGCTTTTTTCTCCTTTCAAATCCCCTACAATCAAAAAGATCAAAAGCTCTCTCATAACCCCTACTTGGCATCATATCGTGGATTCAGATCTCTGGACTAGACTTTTTCTGCACTTTCAAAAACACCAAAAAAGAATGAAAACATCAGACTATTTACTAGTTCTCGAACTAGGCTTGATTTTCATAAAGATTCAAAGCATTCGAACCAACAAATTAA
Source organism: Aristolochia californica (assembly GCF_029961685.1). Taxonomy (NCBI): domain Eukaryota; kingdom Viridiplantae; phylum Streptophyta; class Magnoliopsida; order Piperales; family Aristolochiaceae; genus Aristolochia; species Aristolochia californica. Next base: position 335,139 of record NW_027181804.1, on the reverse strand, counting down.
TAAACTGTTCTAAGATCATAGTTCTTTCTGAATCTGTATTGATTTTTCCTCAAAATCTCCACAACAGACTTTGTAGTCCTGACCATTTTCTATGGCTGCTTCAGGCACATCTGGATTATCCAATAAACTAACATCATATCATAAGCAAAATTAGAATATTTGGAACCTGGAGAGAAGAAATTCATCAAATAGTAAAGTCTGCTTCACCTCCACTAGAAACCAGACATACATTCAACCCAAGTCCATTTCTTCCTTCAAATCATACAGAAAAAGTAACATAAAATTCCGTGCCCTCATGATAATTTCCAACATCATAGATGCTGCCTGTAAATTATTTCAGTACTTTGATTACAACATTGTCCTACTATCCTATATCAATCAGTCAAAAATACTATAATTTTTTAATATTTCTCAGCGAGAGTATGAAAAGAACTTCACAACTAAATGGATTTCAGAATCATGAGATGTATATAACAATAACCAGTAACGTGTGGATCAATCCAGATAGTAACAGTGAATCCTTGCAAATATTTCAAAAAGAACCTTGCATCATCCAAGGTGAAGGATGTCAAACAAGCTTGACATTCTTCCATTTCTCATATTTAAAACTACTTAATGTTTCTTAAAAAGCTTAAAATTGTTCAAAAATAGGTTCTCAGATTACTAGCCTATAGTCTCCATCCATGATGTTTTAAAATTTAAGTTGATGCTTTTCTTCTCTGATTGACCTTTTTATGTGGTGAAAGACTTGATTAAGTAAAAATTTTGGTAGTGAGAAAGATTGGAAACTCCCCACAAGCACATTGACATTTTTTTCCTTTTTCAATAGGAAGCCCAAAGCAGGGTTGAACCAGATGGGAATTGATCACTCAAAATTCATGGTACCGCCACCTCCTCAATGTCCTGAACTTTATGTGGAAGCATAACTGATTTGTTCAAATACTCTTTGCACCTCCAGACTTGATACCAAAACAGCTAAGCCAGCTGACAATAATGTCCTACAGAACAAGGTCTACAATTGTTAAGCAAGTTAAGATTTGGGATCCAAATGACAGCATGACCAATCAGACCAAGGATTTGACATTGCTTCATGTTTCGTAAATCAAGTCACCGATATGAGTCAAGATATTCTCCAAAAATGGATATGGGTCAGAGAGAAACAGAGAGCAGTGGAATACATTTCTTTTGTTATGGAAGGAAATAGAACTATAGTTATGGGAAGAAATAATTATCAGTACAATTTCCTGCTTCAACAACTCCATACAGGCTGGCTAACAGTAAAATTCTAAATAAATCCAATTCTTAAAACATTAAGGCCCCCACTGCCAAGGCAAAAAACTGAATAGCCGTAAGTGAAAAAATAAGAATGCCTAAATTCAGTTTCAATTAGAAGCATGAATTAATAAAAGGTTTGATAATCTCAATGAAGTTATGAAGAAAAAGAGCCTACAGGCATCTGCTAAAGAAGTCACTTTTTTGGATAACATAAATAGGCCTTATAAAAGATAAAGTCACTCATATGTCGAACTGTTACATAAAATTGAAAAAAAAAACATAGGATGAGTTCTGAATTAAGATTGAGCTGTGGAGATAGAATTGTACCAACAAATGTCACTTCAAGAATAATGTGGAGACAAATTATTGACAATAAACACAGTGAACTTCAGTACAATCAAAGCAAGCCTCAAACTTTACACACCTTGCAAGAAAATGCTGAAGGTCCATGTGTCATTTGGTAGTATTATACGAAAACTTAATTTGAAATTGAACCAGTAGCACGAGAAGTAGATGAGCTCTCATTTGGACAATTGCTAGCATGAGTGTTCTCTATAATACTGGCATTGTATGGTTCAGAAACTGAAGCATCCTCCATTCGGTGTGATAAAGGACCACTCCCTCTGGCATTATTCTCTCTAGTTTCAAGACATTCCATCATGCGTGACACACTTGCAATTCCAGCATTGACTTCTCTCCTGACTTCAGAACCAATATCAGATACTGACGTGCTGCGTGAAAACAATCTCTCTTTCCATCCTCTTGTACTCTTTGATATGGACTCTTTGTACCTGATAATACATGAAAAAAAGTCATATATATGCTGCTATAAAGCCAAAAATTCAGAGTTAAAAGATTTTAAAGGTAACATGAACCTCATTGAGACTGAATTAAGCCGAGATTTGAGTGACTCTGAAAACGATTGAAATTCTGAAGGGCCTGCCCTGTCTTGATGAATTGGTGAAGGTGGTGCAGCAGAGTTCCTAATAATTAAAGCCACAACATCATGAGCCAAGACGCCATGTGAAGATGCATAAAAGTAAGAAGTGAGAGATTATGTAGCAAGGAGCTGGTAACTAGTACCTATTGACACTGAGCCTACTAGCTGCAACAATGCTTGGTCCAGAAGCTGAGGCAGGAGCAGGTTCAGATTGAGAAGGCAACAACTGAAGGACCCTTTGTGAAGGTTCTTCTGCAACAGCAGTAAGAGGGGGAACTGGTGTAGGAGCAGTAATAGCAGGAGCCTGGTCATCTGTACCCTCTCTTTGCCCAGGGGCCACTGAAGCAGGACCTCCTTGAGTTGCATTTGGATGAGTTGAAAAAACCAAAAATTGTGGACGGCCCTGTGCTGCTGATCGACCCCTTTGACCTTCCCTTCTAGCAAGATGGTGAGCCCGGCCCATCGCAGCAGCTGCTGCTAAGTGCTGGATTATACGCTCCTCGAGTTCAGCATCATTTGTACCAACAGGTAACTGCTCACGAGAAAGAAGATGAAGCATGAATATAACAAATTGGACTTCAGTGCCCAAAAATATTCAGATCATTTCAGAAAAAAGACAGACACCACGACAACTAATTGACAAGGACTTCTAATTGTTTTGCCCAGCCATAAAGACTTCAAAGAAGTATTAAGATAATGACTACAGACATGTTGTAACTCAAAATCTCCAAGAGTAGGATGATGAAATATCGTAGCATTCTGTGGTTGATTAATCCTAAAGCTCCTTTCACGTTCTACTGCCTCGAGAAGTTCTTGACTGCAAAGACCAAATAAAAAGCAAGTATTTACAAGGAAAGCAGAGGAGAAGAAATACCAAAGAAGTAAAAGAGATACAATGTAAATGAACCTGGTGGGATCCTTCAAGCTGATGGGCTGCCAACACATTGGACATTGGGAACTTCTTTGACACCTACAGGACGCATGTGTAAGCCACAGAAATAAGAAAAAAATGATACAGAAACTATTACACTTATTGCAGAACTGCCTATTCTCTTTCAATGCCCGGAGATTATTTCTGTTTCAAAAGAAGTCCAATCAAACCCCAACAAAGAGGAAATAGACCGATTTATAGAAGGATAGTAATCCAAGAAAAGAAAAAACACTGCCTAATAACAGCTTACATCTCTCCACAATAAATGTCAGTGTCCACTCTCCATCATGAGGATGGAGGAACCAACTAATACAGAAATAGACAGTTTTGGATATTGGAACAGAGTCCAGAACACGTTCCTATCCTTAATTCCTTGAAAAAGGAAATGCTGCCTACCACAAGACAAATAGAGACAAATAAAAGATACACAGCTAGCAGAAGTCATCACTGCCTAAGCTTTTTTTTTTTTTTTTTGATGAAGATGAATTTCTATTAACAAGAGAAAATTACAGAGGGGAAGGGAGCAAATCCCTTACAACAAGAGATTGCCTAAGCTCCTGAATAATAAATTGAAGACGAACATCTCCTTAGTTGAGACCAACAATCTTCCTCATCTAGCCAACTTATTAAATACAAAAAATAAAAATAAAAACTGGGTTAAAAAATAAAAATAAAAAAAAACAATGCATACCATTCAAGAATGCACTGAAGGTGAAATTCATGTTTACAAGTAGTCACCTGAACACAATAAAGTGAAATTGAATCAACTACCACTACAGAAACCAGTAGTATAAAAAGAACTTGCAGATTACAATGAAAAATAATAAAAAAATAGACAATCATCTACCGTTGATGGATCGTTGTCACAAAAATCTTCAAGGCAGATGCTACAAGCGTCATCACACGCATCCTGTATCCCACCCTCCACAAAAGCAGCGGCAGACGTGAGATGGCCCTCAATATTCTGGCTCTCGTCCATATTTTCAAAGCCCTGCTACGAAAACCAGTCTCCTAAAATATATACATATATACATAAGAGAGATTTCAAGAGTTTAGAACTTAAGACATTTTCTATCCAAAGGCAGAGGCACGTCTTCAACGAGAATAAGATGCAGCAGGAAGAAATTCCCAAATCCAATCACCAAGTCAGGTAAACGTCACGCAACCAATAATGAGCAAGATTTCAAACAAATAACCACAGAAAAACTCGACCGAGCGACAGATCTAGGATCTAGATCAAAGACACGAACAGGCAATAACGCGAAGATAAATCAGATTACGCAAGGAACAAAACGCAAATCTAGAAGATAACGAAACCGAACGCCAGACACGATTGCAGTCAAGACCACTGAACAAAACAAGCCAAAAGAGAATCACTGCTTTCTACCGATGAAAACCGCCATATTTTATGTGCGTACCTTCCACAGATTCGCCTCGGAAATACCACAGTAGCGTCAGAACTTCACGATCGAACTCAAACTCGTCGGAGAACAGATCGGTGGAATCCCATCGGGGGGAGGGGAAGGGGAATGAGCAGGAGTGGGCACGGTTGACAGAGAAAAGAGAGAGAATAAATTAGGGTTTAGAGAGAGACAGAGCGACGGTGCCTCTCTCTATCCTGTGTCTCTCTCTCTCTCTCTCTTTTTAATTTTTGCGAAACTACGCGTTCAGAATTGGCAAGTCAGAAGAGAATGGAACCCTTTCGACGTTTTGCTTTTGACCATATAATTTATTTCCAGCATCTTTTAATTTTACGGTTTTGCCCCGCCGAATTATTAAGGAAGTTGGGTCCAAGACGAGGCCACCCGGTAAGAAGCTCTATAGAGACATGGTGACCACTATCCAATTTGAGAGACCTCCATGGACTAAGAAGCTAGCAAGAACCTTCACCCAATACCAGGGCTGCGTGTATCGGCCGATACGTACCGGAGACCTCGAAATCCAGCTACCTTCCTTCCATGGTCTCCGGTCAGGACTTGGAATGAGACGTTAAAGGTTGTTACATGTCACGTAGTGGTTCACGGCTTCCTTCATACTATTTCAGCAGATCAGACTGAACGATCGGAACCGTCCGTTAAGACCTGGCCCACCCATAGGGTAGCATTTCGGTGATGATCTCCTGATGCATTCCCATAAATTAGTACCAACACGCGATGTCACCGAACTCGCCGTTTTGGCCTTTATTTATTAAGTAAAATACCGAAAGTACCCCCGGACAAAATTTGCTCGCGCTCTCTGAAAGAGTCATCATCACGGCAACAATAAATTTCCGCGCGTTCAGACTTTTCAACCACGGATGAGGAGGCTCTTAGGGGGAGACTCTCGTGAGAAGCCTTTCCAACCTTCTATGCAAGCATCTCAACGGTCCAAAATTGTTTCCCAAATAGTTAATTTGATCCAACGACCAAGATTATGCAAAATGGAGAAAGAGAAATCTCATTGATCAGAAGAACTGGCTTGTTCGGTTAACCATCTTACCTACCATAAAACCTAGATTTACCATTCTCCCCCATCCATTAGATGATGGGAAGGGACTAGCCTAATATTAATAAATACATATTAGTTCAATCTAACTCTACGGGGGGTTAGTCTCCCAAATGGATTTTTGAAGATCAAGTTCATGTCCAACTTGAAGATCATGTCAATCATGTACATGAAGATCATCTTCACACTTGGTATTAGTATTGACGACTTCATGTGCACTGGAAAACAATTTCCGATGTTAGTGTCCCAACAGGATAAAAACATAAAAAAATTAGAGAATCTTTAAACCCTTACAGTACACTTAATTACAACATAATCCTTAAACCCCAAATTAGGTAAAACAACCATTATTATTACACAAATAAGTTATTTAATGTATAATTAAATATATTAATATATGTATTAATTAAAATTATATATTTAATTGTACATTAATATGGTAATTACATGAGCCAATGAAATGTGTACATGAATAATTACAAATAATAAATAAATAACGTTATAAATAACAAAAACGAAAATAATACGTTGAGTTATTAATTTATTAATAACATATGATATACTTTAACCTGAAAATAAATAATTTAAGAGAAAAAATTGATCTAATCATAACTTTAACACACTATATATTTGTACATAATATATTTTATGTATTATTAATTAATAATATATTATCACAAATTTTAAACTATTGGTTTAATTAACTATAGCAATTGGATAATTATGCCAAAATAATTTATCAAATATTTATTTTAACAATATTTTAATTATGACTATTAAATCACTATTTTAATATAATAATTATAATAAATTAACAGATGTTTGACCTCCCGTGCTCTGCCACGGAGGTTGAGAGGGAGAGGAGCGGGGAGGAAGACCCGAGGGGGGGGGTTAAGAGATGAACGTCGAGAGAAGGAAGGCCTCCCTCCCTCTCGACCTCCATCGTAGAGCCTCTCGGTTTCCTGTACCCTACAACAGAGGTCGAGAGGGAGAGGTCGTAGAGAGGGAGACCGGAGAAGGACGGTGGAGATGAGAGAGTGAGCAGAGATGCCGTTTACTCTTGGGACATGAACTCCTAATTCATGGATGATCATGTACATGACATGAAGTTTGACACTCCCTAACGGCAAAAGGACATGAACCCCCCCCCCCCCCCTATACAAAAAGGTCTCCATGGGCTCATTCGGCCAAAGTGAAGACCAAGTCCAGCCCAGAAAAATTGACACTAGCCCTGTTAACAGGGTGTTAGAGATTGTACTTCACCTTCTTTCATGGTAGAAAAATCGATTCTCTGATGATTTCGAACCCTTGCGCTCTTTAGAGAGGAACGGAACTGGGTGAAAAAGGAAGTGTTCTTCTCATGACCAATCCACAAATCGACCAATTAACAAACAATAGTTCACTGTTTTTCTGAATTCCAACAACAAAAAACTAAAAAGAACATATTAAAAACTTAAAAATGGTGTATGTAACTTGATCCTTCTCCAAAATAGTTTTTGTAGAAAGCAATTTTCCTGAATCCGTGAAGGATTTGCAGGTATGGCACAGAGAAGACAGTAGCTCTTCCAATTGAAGGGAAGGGTTTCACCCATTTGACAGAAACCTGGCACGCCGTTTGCTTCTTTAGACCCTCTCACTGCAAGTCCTTCAGATCATGGAAAACTGAAACCTCCATGACCATTCGTAAGCATTACCAGAGGCAATCAAATCTCAATACATATACAGAAGATGAATCCACGACTGTAGTTCACTGGCAGAACACAAAAACATTTTATACGTTAGCAATCGTTTTCTTGATGGGGAATCTCCAGTGAGGATATACTAGCAGGTTCACTTCTCAAATGGTGGCAGAAAACAGGGGAAACTGGCTCCTGGGTATCAAGTAGAGCCGCCCAACCAATACAGAAAATTGCTCAAAAAACACACTGACATTGATGCATCCGTGGATTTGGATTTTTGAACAACTGCTCCAATTCAACCAGGACATTCGATTCCAGGTGGGCCTGCACCAGGATGGGGGCATTTATGATTACGGACTCTTCTTCTTCTTCTTCTTCCAGAAGTTGAACGACGCAGTAGAATCCAAGTCAAAGTCCAAATTTGCAGAGATGTGAGTTTTATATGTTTATCCACTGTATCACATTAATATTTTGTAGGAATTACAGTTGGAAGAGGTGGGAAATTGTCTACCTGATTCAGAGAATAATCCCGATGGTGAAAATGCCCAGGTTGAGACTTGAGAGGAGGGAGAGGCACATTTTTATTTTTTTCATCGATTTCTTCTGTTTTTGTTTTTTTCCCTTCTGCTCTTCCGTTTTGATTTTTTTACTGCAAAGGATTTTTCCAATCTTCGTCTTCTCTCCGGGAACAGCTTCTCCAAAAGCCGGTGCTGTAGAATTTCGCCCACATCTCCTTCTCCATTTCGGAGACGACGGTGGAAGGAGCTTTCTCCGGTGGCCAGAAGACCATTGCGTCGACAGCGTGTATCTGGAGTTCCATCTCGACCGGTCGTTTTGGCGGGAGCATGGCGTGTTTCTTCGCGCGTTTTCTTAGCCGGCTTCTCTTGATGGCGCGTCTGCACAGCCCCGCCGGCAGCTTCACCACCGCGACGACGAGGAGGTTCAAGATGCCGCAGGGACAGCAGCAGCAGACCGCGGCGCACTCTGCGGCAGTCCCGCCGGCGACCTCCGCGATGCGAGAGCTCTTCGAAGGAGTTTCCCGGGACAGAAGCTGCTGCCGTCGTAGCGACCCCGGCGACTGCCGCGTCATCTCCATCGATTCATCGCTCTCCGATCCCCCTGACTTCTCGCTGCTACCGTCATTACTCCTCTCCTGCTTCCAGGAGAGAAAACGGCGCGACCAATTGCCCTCCGAGCGAGATATCTTCGCTAATTAGAATCCACTGATCCCCTTCCAGGGGCGGAGGAAGAGAAAAACCAACACTTGAAAGCACTGTATAAACAGTAAAACAACTCTCAATCGAGCGAATTCAAGATTCGAGGCCAGTAACCAGAGAAAGAGATCTATCGAAAGAATTGAATATCCAAAGACCAAGAAACAGGACAAGATATCTGCAAAGAATAACGAATTTCGGCGACAACTGCAACTGAAAGTAGCAACAAGCGGTCAATTCGATTTCGTTTCCTCTCCCAAGAGTCGGAGGATAAGAACTAAAAAACCGAAACGTCGCAATTTCAAAACCGACGATTCGAATTTCAAAACCGCGATCTTTTCTCAAGATATACCAAAAGTGTCCTCTAGAATAGATTCTATACGATACGGCTGCTCTCTCAACCTTTTTCTATTCAGATTCTTGCCAGCAGGAAGCCGGAGTAAGAATATGCCAGCGAGAAGTTCAAACTTCAAAATTTCGAGCTGAAGCAAGGAAGAAACGGGGACGGAGAAGGGAAGACATCCGATGGGAGTCCAAGACGTACGACGTCCGGGCACAGTTGCAGCCGGTTTTATAGCGCCGGAACCGCCGTCGTCCAGACGGGCTTTTCGCAGGAAAATGGGGCCGGAGTTAACTAAACTTGGGAGAAGACGGGGAAGGAAGACGTGTGAAGCAGAGTGGATTTATGTGGACGGCGAGATCTTCTGGAAGTCGGTTTTTCTGGCTTGTGAGCAGCGCAGACGACTTCAATTAAAAACGGTGAAGAAAGCGATCAGAGGCTTTAGTGGGGGTACCGGGAGACCTCTCTTTTAAGGTGAGAAGACTTGAATGAGAAGACCTCTTTTACCTTGGTTGCATGGGTTTTATACCTTGCAATCAAGAACGAGTCTTGGTACCGAGTTTCCAAGTTAGATTAGGTGAGTCAGACTGAGATTTCATGAGTTTGGTAGTCAGACTGTGATGCCAAGTTACGTAAGTAAGAGGAGATTACTGAGTCGTGAGACGAGTTATGAATGGAATGGGTTAGGAATTGCGTTTTTACATGCACGAATCAAATTGTGATGTTTAAAAGACTCTTTTGGGAGTCTGACCGGGAAGCCGATGTCCCATAGAAAAGGTGAGTAAAGGAAACGGAAAAACGGGTAAATAAGACAGAGAAGCGTGTGGAGGAGAGAGGGGTTTCGTGGAGGAGAGAGAAATCGTCGCACCGGAAAAGTTATCCGACCGGGAGTCATGTCGGACCTGACGTGACTGGCTTTTTCCCACTTCTGACTCCGGTTGGCTTTTCACCTATCTACCACGTGTCGTTTGTCTTTTTATACTTTTTTGGTTTTTTTCCCGCTTCGTCTTTGTCGACGAGCGCCGAAACAAACCTGTGAAGCCCTTCTGCTTTCTCATCCGATTTCAAACGATCGCAGCCGTCTATTTTTTAAAGAGGATTTATTATTATTATTATTTTTTTTTAAATTTGGATTACAAATGATGAATGAAACGAGAGCACGTTTGAAAAGTCTCCAAAATTGAACAAAAAAGGCTTAGGATCTTTTGTCCAAAGGCGGCAGAGGCATTTAAATTAATCAATGGGAAATAATGGAGAAATAATTGCTGGTTGAAGAAAGCCGGGTCAGACTTGAGGATAGAAGGAGTCAAAGGGTGAGAGGAGAGGAGAGAGGGACATTAACTTGGATAAAATATTGAATTTTGAATATTAAAATAATATTAATGAAAATGAGGAACTGAACAATTGGAAGACCAACCAAAACATAGTTGATAAGAAGGATTTGATAATAAGGAGAGGTTTTTGGGACCCCCAATAACATTTTGAGCTGCTCATAATAATATGCAGATTAGACTGCAACATTGCCTCAAGTTCCCTCGTCTTCATTGATTTGTCTGGTTGGTTTTACTGCCACTCAGATCACACAACTGAACAATGAAATCTTCATTAGAAGAAATTATATTGCTCTACATATACATCAAATGCACAGGTTACAAAACGTGAGAATTGCAGGTTACCTCAAAAGAGAGGAAAGAGGAGAATATACATACAGAGTATCTTCATCGTCCTCTGCTGCATCATTGAATCATATCTGGATTCTGAAAAGTACATTCAGTTAACTCATTGGTGGTTCTCCTCCCTCATGGATGGTTAAATTTACACCAAAAAACAACCATCCACGTTCCCCCTTTTTTTTTCTTTTTTTTTTTTTGTCAATGACATCACTTTGAACAGCTGAGACATCCAATCTCTGAGTATACAGAAGAATTTTGTCACACAAGAACATTCAAGAGATGTTTCCTGTGTATTTAGGGTCTCTCCAGTTCTTGAGTTTTATCTTTACAGACTTCGAGTTCTCAACAGGATGTCGATCATTCGCCTCCAGATTATTTCTGGAGTCAAAATCAGTCCCCACTTTTGGCTGCTTGACTAAGTCTCCTAAGGTGTTGACCTTTGTGAGTGCTTTCCTGCGCTTGTATGTTATTGGGGCAGTACCATCTCGTATGGCTGATCCATCATTTGGAGGCCTTTCGTGTGCTGCCCTGTTATCATCTCTATTGCTCTCCTTCGCTCGATTGAAAGATTTTGCAGTGGTTTGGTCCTGGACTTCAACACCATCAGTTGGGATCCTTAAACCAGACTCTGAAGTCCCTGGATACATCGAGATTTGGGTCATCTTCCATTCCCCAGAGTTGTAGTGTTCACTGTTTCTCAGGCCTACATTCTGACTAGGATTCTCCTCACTCATGCCACCACTAATCCCAACATTTTCCTCTGCATATTTCCCTGTACTCTGAGAAGACCTCACCAAGATGTCACATTCTCTCATCTCTGTTATAGGTCCAGGTTTGGGTCGCTTTGCCTTCCTCACATATCTCAGCAAATTTTTATCAGAAACTGAGGCACTATTCCTATCATAACCTGTAGTACTATTATGATTTTCTCTGTGTTCTTGATCTATCGCAGTCCTTGGTACATCTGAACTTCTGTGAGCTTTTCTATTTCTGACAGTTTGACTAGAAAACAGCTTTGTGCTATAGAAGTTATTATCATCAGTATCCCATCTACAACTGGGCTGTGACAAAGGTGAAGGTCTACAAGTCTGAATTCCCAATATTTCCACTGAGGTCTTTGGGGCCAGATGGGTAAGAGTTCCTCTTGGCACTATTTTCAGCACTCCCTTTGGAGGGGGCCTGCACACCAAGCTTGGGTGAGATGAACTGGTTGCAGCTGGTTTTATCTTAAGAACTCCTTTTGCAGAGTTCTTAAGAGGTGCCGAAGAAATTCCACTTGAAAAAGGAGGAAGATTTACCCTCTTGGTCACATGTTCACTGACAGGGAGATCTACATTTCCTGAAAAATTAGGCCTATCCCTAATACACTGAGCAGGTTGGTCAGCAGGAAATGTATTGAGATCAAATCCTACAATGTGCTTCCGTTTCTTCCACATATTCCAGATTTGGATCCTTTCCTCAACAGTCATATTTGGTTGGCATTTGCTCCAAATCCTCTTCATGTCTGAGAATGTCTTACCCATGTTCTCGTGATACAATTTTATGGAATGGAAAAATGCTCTACACTGGAGAAACTTAAGGCATTCTCGAAATTGTGTCACTTGTGGATGGTAAAACCCACCTTTCAATCTCTCAAAAAATTCCATCAAGGGACTCCCTAAAAACATATTTTTGCCAGTAAGCAGCTCCTTCATGGTAAGCCAATAAGTCTGCTGGTCCAAATCAGGTAAATAGGCTGAAAGAGAGAACCTTTCCTCCTCTGTCAAGCATGAATTCCAAGTCTCCAGTGATAAAATCTCCTTTAGGTCCGGTAGACTATAGAGTTCATACGGTATACTGTAGACTTGATCTCCAACCATACACAACTCACACCCTGTATCTGCAAGTTCGACAGAGTCTGAATCATCATCATGGACATTCTCGTCTTCCTCAAAATCATCAAGATCAGCATGAGAACCATTTTCTTTTAGCTTGAATTTATCTTCCACTGCTGTCTGGCACCTGAGCTTTACCAAACCCATTAGTGCATAAAGGACTGACAGATCAGTGGTTTCTAGTTACACAAGGATGTGGACTTCCCCATTGGAGATCTTGAGTTCCTTTAGGACAACCCTGCAAAAGAAAGAATAACAATAGCAATTTTAATCAAACATTACTCGACAGTGAAAAAGAGTATTAAATACAAAAAGAAGAATGCAATGCATGCTTATATTTGTCTGTTGCCATGAACAGAATCATTAACCCATAATTAGAAGAAACCAACTCCTAATATTTTGATCGGTTGAAAGAGAAAGTAGAGCAAGAAAAATTGATCCAAACCAGAAAATCAAACTAACTGAACCAGGAAAAGAGTACAACAAGAAAAATGAAGAAAATTATCAACAAGGGCTCTATACAATACCAGCATAAATTCAGACCAGAATAGTCTTACTAATCAACAAAAGAAGAATGCAAGTGGCTGAAGTAGATTTTCAAAATCAACAAAAAGAAAAACAGCCAAATGGTTTTCATATATGTACCGCCTTTCATGCATGTCATGATGAACATTGCTCAAGTACTCATTCACCCAAATAAACAAACACACCCGTTAAAGCACCTGCATTATGGAAGCTCACCAAGAACACGATGCTTGCGGGATATTCAAGAAGATTATAACACAATGAATGGTTATAGAACGGATACTATGAGAATGACCACCAGTCAGACATTCTTCAAGCTGATAGCCATTCAGTTAAACGGACGGGAACCAACAAAATCAAATATAATGATCCTAGTCAGGAATGTCATAAGAATCTGATATGCTGCTCTTGACAACCGACATTGCTCAAAAGCACAACGAATCATAAACAAATATAGATTCAGGATTAGACGAAAACAACTCCAAGATCAACTTACTAAATCGCACACGAAACCCAAGTAATACTTTTTCAACATTTCTAATCCCCTCTGACTACTTGTCCAAGTTAAGATCATCAAATTAAAAAATTGATTCCACAGCCTCGATGGCCAAAAAGAAAAAGAAAAAAAAAGGAAAAGGAAAGAAAGAAAGAAAAAGAAATGAAACAAGAAGCAGAATAAGAGGAAGGAAGCCGATTCATATTCAAAAAATTCAAATGCAATTTAAACATCGATAGCTCAAAAAAGGATCCTGAAAATACAGACAGGATAATAGTAGACCATTCGACCAATCATAACAATGAAAGTTAATTGTATCAGAGGAAACCCATGCACAGAACTTGATCAGAGATACTCAACCCACACGCACAGTAGAGAAAACAAAAACAAGGAGTTCAACCAAAATCCAAGTAATTCACGCGAATTGTGTTGGAAGAAATCTAATGCAGAGAGACCTAGGCACCCAAAATGGTAGAATTGAAGTAGAAAAAACCACGAAAGAGAAAAAATAGCAAACCACCCTCTTAAAAATCTCTCTTCGGAAAAAGAAAAAAAAGGGGTTCAAAACTGTTGTACCTCGCGTTCGATAATGGCATCGGAGGGATTGGAGGTGACCCAGAAACCGCATCGGATGGAACCTTTCTCTCCATCCATTTTCTTTTGTTTTCTCTCCAACCCTCTAGTCCCAGAGAACAATACAGTGATGCACCAGAAGAACAAACGCCTCTTTTCTCGATTAGTTTAAAAACAAAAGCATTCAATTTAGAATTATACTTGGCTAATCAAGACGAGGATTCGGGCAATAGACTACCGAATGAAGTTGGATGGTATGCCGGTTATTTTGGATATGGAGATGGGTATTTCCTCATCAACACGTGATTCAGATTTCACTCATTTGAATCTATTCTGTATGAGACAGTGATACAGAGAAAAGTTCACAATGGTTAACAATTTAATTCCCCCCCCTTAAACAAAATAATTTTAATATAATATTTAATGAAAAATATTTTCGCCTATGGATCTTACTTAGAAGATGTCATTTTAGGGAGAGAGGAAGAATCGAATGAGTTTTAGTTTAGAGTTTGTTTGTATTAATATGAAACTATAGAAAAAATTAACAACCATGTATTTTTAATTAATATTGGATGAAATTTTCGGTCCTTGGGACCAAACTTTAGATGATAACTAGAGGTGGCATCGAGCTCTACTTTTATATATAATACATGTATAAGATTCGGCATAACCTTTACTTAAAATTGAGTATAATCTATGTATATAATACCTGTATAAAATTTGGCATGACCTCTACTTAAAATTGGGTATAATCTATATACATAATACTTGCATAAACATTCTATAAAACTTCATATAATAATCAAACACAACAAAATGAAATGTAATATCACTATCAATTTACAATCACCCAAATAAAAACTATAAATCCATTATAAATTTACAAACTATAAAATTGTAATCGAGCTCGAGCCTAATAATTTTAACCGAGTTCGAGTTTGAGCTCGAGCTCTAGCCGAGTTCAAGGTTAAAATATATGTTCAATAAATTATCTATAAAATTATGCATACATTTCTTAAAAAAGAATGATAGGGGAGGTTCGGGATTGAATCTCGATAATAGATTAGAACCCACCAATATTAATTTTTTTTACCCCAAATGTTGTCTAGCTTATTTTGTAACTTTTGAATTTAGCCATAAATTTACTATAGCCTCCTTGGTGCCCTGATTGAAAATTTATATTATAGAAAAAACTAGAAATATTTTTCTTAGGATACACATTTTCAAAAAAACTTTTAAATAAAATCCTATTACTATTAGAGACTTACTAGAAAATTACTAAAAATATTTTAAAATTTTCTTAGGAAAGTTAAATGAACCTCTTATTGCCACTTTTAGGGAAATGAATAAAAATTAATAATCAATCTAATATAGTACTATACTTATCGATAAAATTTTAATCAAATAAAATATTGAACACAAAATTGCTATGAAAATTGCCTCATGCTAAAAGTATTATAACATCAACTATCAAATACTTATTCAAAAATTTTTTATATGATTTTCTAGCTTATCTTGGCAAGAAAATCTTGGAAAATTATATGAGTTTTTAATAAAAAATTCTAATTAAAAAAATGTTTCCAAAAAATATGAGGTACTAATAGTCCCTATATTTCTACTAAAAATGTCTTTTCAATATTTATTGAAAAAACCACTAGGTTTAGATTTCACACGTGCGAAATCGTATGGGGAGGGAGAAAAATTATTTCTCCCAACTTAGGTCTTGAGGAGCGAAATTATTTCTCCGTCGTCGACTCTCACTCTGGTTTTCCTCCGAGACAACGAGCGAAGGCGTGATACCGACGAGGACCTATCGTTGGCGACAAAGGCGGTAGGGATGGAAACGGCGACGTCGGAAATAGAGGAGGCGAAGAAATCGGTGGAAGAGGAAGAAATCGGAGGGAAGGGAATGTAATTGCTGGCTGGTGATAGAGGCGGCTAGAGCGGCGGACGAGAGGGGCTCGATGTCCTCCCCCCCCCACTCACTCCCGATCCCACGACTCGCCCATTAACGACCTGGCTCGCGAGCTTTCGAGCCGAACCTTGATTCAGTCGAGCTCGGCTCATTAACTCAAACGAGCCAATTTCGGATATCGAACTCGAGAAATACCGAATCCAACCGAGCCGCTAGCGAGCCTGCTCGGTTCAAAGCCACCCCTAACACACATCATGAACCAGATTCAATCAGCTGGTCTAATCATACCCAATTAGGGCAATGATATAAGGAGGTCAACACACCGTTCACTGCCGTATCGGTTTTTTTACAGGGCACACTTACCAATGATTTTATTAGCACCCAATTTATTTTGAACATATCCGAACTCATAGCTGGAGGAGAGAAGTGACAGCAGCAACTAGGTTTTGTTTGGGATAGGATGAGGCTCCAAGAGTGTCGAAGCAGAAGCTAGCCTATCCACAAACAGTTGTAAATTCTGACTGGGTTCCACTTACAGTTTTAGAGTTGCAGACGTGCAAACTCGTCTAAGCGCTCGTATCAGTCAAACCTCCGGACGCGGCGATCCGCCGTACACGTATTCGGATCTCCACGGAGCATTCAGCTTCGGTGTTTTTGTAAACAAAGAGAGATGTAGAGAAGACGGAACTCCCGGGAAATTGGCTTCACCGTCTCCTTCCTTTCTTCTTCTTTGTCTCTCCGTCTCTGCAAGTCGTATGGC
Source organism: Aristolochia californica (assembly GCF_029961685.1). Lineage (NCBI taxonomy): Eukaryota > Viridiplantae > Streptophyta > Magnoliopsida > Piperales > Aristolochiaceae > Aristolochia > Aristolochia californica. The sequence continues at coordinate 318,460 of NW_027181804.1, read as the reverse complement.
GCTTCGAGTGGTGTATGGATTGGTGTTTCTCTCACTCTCCTGCGCGTGTTTCAAGTTCCTCTACCTTGTACTGCAGCCTCTTTTCCATTTCATCAGGTGATCTTCTGATGCTCGTGGTAAATCTGTCAGATGTAGAGGAAAGCCGTAAATATCTCGGACCTTTTTGTAATACGCACAGTATTTTCATGTGATTTCTACATGTTCCAAACTTTTCTTCTTTGCTCTGTTTCTTTCTTAATTCTCTACTTCTCCTTCTTTGTTGTTGGAGTTGACCCGTGAACGAACTGCGTAATACACACTGTATTCTCATGTGTTTTCTACTGTGATGATCCTCTTACCAATTGTCGGATTACTGGAGGTCATGGAGGCGCGGAGCTTCAGTGATCTGCGCATGATGAGAGGCGATTCTCCCACTTGCTGATCGTTTGTTTATTCTTTTTCCTGTTCTTCTCTGTACGCTCTCCTTCAAAAACGAAATGGAACTGAGTTATGTCTTAGTCCATATCCTGTTCAAGTTTCCGCTCGAGCAAGACGGCATCTGATTCCAACTGAGACTAATTGAAGTCTCGGCCTGATTCGAGCTCTGTTAAGAACAGAAGCCTGTGCGGAGTTTCAACGCGGAGCTCCATTCGACTTGCTATCGAGAGAAAACAGAAATCAGAAATCGACTTCTGCAGGAAAAGATGCCTAGGGCGAACGAAAACAATGCCGATGTTAATAAAGAATAAAGCTCTGCTGCTAATTCACAATGACCTTGAATCTGATTTCAGATACAAAAGGTGACAATAACAACTAATGTCTAAACGACAAAACAAACAGGGTGATCTTCTTTCACCCCCGCCATTCGTCAAATTTACATTAGGTTTGAGATCCACGCAGCTTACGAATACAAGGATCGAACCATTTGAGGTGCGTCCTTGCACTTCTCTTGATATGCTCTAGGGATTCCCAATTATCTCAAGGAATACAAAATACAGAAATCACATCTTCCTAGGGTCAGAGTTAAACCTCTTCGGAAATTGGAAGAGAACATATAGACCGAAATGGAGGTTGGGTGGATTTAACGGCCGATGTAACCTAGTCGGTGAAGGATGATTGCTAATATAAGCATGCAGATAGCAAGAATCATCCCAGGTCTTCCCAGGAGCCAGTTCTTCGTCTTCTTTGCTCCCTCAGCCACTTTCTGTAGTCTTTCAACCCAACGCATCTGCAGGGGCAAAACGATCATCTCTTTGAATCAGAACACGATGGATATAAAGCAGAAATCAGAATGACACAAGGAGCAGTTGTCATACGTCACTATACTCCTCATGTAGTAGAACCCAAATAATGTAAAAACTATAGTATCCTTCAATTAAGATAAAAGAGAATGGGAACAAAATGGAGATGCTGATTCGAAGTTAGTTTGCAGGAACAATGAAAAATGCTTTCTTGGAAAGGATTTGCAAATTTTTTTAGCAGATACCATTCTATCCAAGTCCTCCGGCAGGGAAGACATTGCTTGTTGAGCTTTTGCAGCCTCTTCCCGTGACAGCTTAAAGCCAAATTGCTCACTCATGTTGGCCATCATGTCTGGGTTCATATTCTTGAACATGGATGAAAACATCTGCCACAATTACTCACATGTCAGGGAAACTGTGTAAATATTGAACTGCTAAGGGGCAATAAATAAGGTTGTATCAGCCAAAAGACCTGTCTCATTGCTGGATCTTTCATTTGATTTCTCATTTGTTCCTGCAGGTCAGCTGTTGAGGTTGGGAGGTCAGATGTCACACTGGTTGTCATTCTTGAGCTCAAGTTTGCATTATTTGAACTACTTTCACCCCATCCGGATCTTGAGCTGTTAATTGCTGGGTCAGCTGTTTGAAAAGGATTTTTCCCATTAAAATTAGAAGCAGCTTCAAACATTCTCTGCATCTCTTCCGGTGACATCTTGCCAATCATTTCAGATGCAGTCTTAACCATCTCTGGTGATACTGCAGATGGCTGCAAACCATTTGGTCCTCTTCCATTCATAGAAGAAGCCATTTCAAGCATTTTCTGCAGCTCCTCTGGGGGCATCTTGCTTATCATCTCAGAGGCTGACATCACCATTTCAGGCGACACTCCCCCTGGCATACTTGAGGGTGCTACATTATCAGGATTGGTGTTTGAAACAACATCTTGAAATGATCTGCAGCATAACCCAATTGCATTAAATAGGCAAACTAAAGTACAGATGGCTTCAAACAAAAAAGAAAAAAAGAAAAAAAGATAGTCAACTTATAAACAAACAGGATGACAACAGAGATTTTTAAATGATCGAAATTTTAATAGAGTAGAAAATAACATAGATGGAAGTGGCAAATAATGAAAAACGATAGCCAAAATAGTTAAAGAAAGATCGGAGTTGAGGAGGTCGATTCATGTAGTTGATTCTGATGTATTTAGAATAAAGGGATGACACTGATGATGAATGGTGAAAGATCCAATCCATGTAAGCCTCCAAACTGCTCTTGACTCTATAATTTTTAAAAACAAAATCAGAGTTGAGGAGGTTGATTTATGTAGTTGATGCTGATATACATGGAATAAAGGGATGAGAGTGATGATGATGGTGAAAGATACATTCCTTGCAAGCCTCCAATGACACTTACTCTATGCCATACATTTCCTTTGCGGGCAAATGTCTTACAATTTTAAGAATAATTAAGCTGTTGAATCAGTTAAATAATCAAGGGATTCGAAAGTACCAGGGATAGCAGTGGTGAAGAAGGAAGAGAGACAGTAAAAGAGTTCATTATGGTAAGATCAAATTCAAGGAGGAAACCAACAAACCTGACAGTTTCTGGGTTTCTAATTGATCCTTGTATAGACTTAGAATCAGTAGCAATAGCAGGACTATTACTTTCAGACCGATCCTGCCTCTGCAGACACTCTCCAGCTTCAATAGGTTGTCTTACAGAGTAATTTGCAGGGGAAGGATCATTTCCATATTCAGGGGATGTGGTTTGCACCTCTTCTTCTGTTATTTCTTCAATAACCAAACCTGTAAATTTAGGTTATATGAGAAAACCCTCAAAATTCATTGAGAAAAATCTGTGGAGTTCCATATTTTGATAATCATACTTTGTGATGCACGCTGACCTCCACCTTCTTTTGCAAACCTTTCATTTACATCTCTGCAGAAAAAAAAAGTTGTTTCTGCATGAGGAGATATTCAAGAGAAAGACAGTTGAAAATGAAATGTACCAGTAAATTCCCACATCAAACAGTATAAGGGTATCCTTCTTTTTTTTCTCTAAACAATGAACAGGAATCACATATAAACCTTAAGACATTTGCAATAGTTTCATCCTCAGGTGAAACTTCATGTGCCTTTGTTAAATCAGAAACTGCAGCCTGACAAGCATCAGAGAAGAAAATATTTATTGCAGAAGATGATCAAGTCATACAACAGTTTTATGAACGGCAGAATGGACACAAACAAGAGTATGAACCCTTACTTCCAAGTTTCCCATCTCTCTGTATGCTTGACCTCTGCGGTAAAGAGCCTTGACGTTCTTTGCATCATATGACAAGACCTAAGAAGACAAAAAAAATTGCAGCATTAAGAGAAGCAATTAGGTGCTACACAAATATCAGTCAGAATGCTATATTATTTCAAAGCCTTAAAACATCTACAGGCTAAAGAAGTTTTGAGAGAACTAGATGTTTTAAAGAAAAAGGAGGAAGATATATATTTTTTTTTTTATGAAAAAAGGCAGGAAGGTATAAAGAACATTAGCATTAGTAATGGCAAATATTCCAGACCCCAATAATCATCCCCCTCTTTGAGCAGCATTTAGAGTTCAAGATTCTCTTTCAACATGTCAGCAGTGCTTACCCAAATGACAAATAATCATTACGCTCCCCCCACTAGACTGAACGTTTCTCTTTGATGATAAAAATCTAGACCCAATCCACATCATCATAAATTTGAAGCTCTTCACCTAAACCAAAGTTCACCCAAGAGCCCCTCCCCTAAATTGTCCAAGTAATCATAAATATCTTTCTAACCATTCTTCCATGTCTCCCCAATAATTCCTGAGTTTAGAGATCTGCAATAGTTTCTGTCACTTGTCATATCTCTTCACAAAATGCAAAGAAGAACCTCATCTTTTATTTAATATTTTTTGAATGACCCAATAGGATATCCTTCATATATCTTTTTCTTTGAGTGATAAGAAACTTATTATAAAAAGAAAAAGCATATTGTTTTGAATGACCCAACAAGTCCTTCGTATTTCAATTCACATCTTTCACTTTGATGTTCTCAACGGGACCCTGCCATGACCTCCATGTCCCACGAAATCATATAGCAAAGTTATATAGAAATGGGGTGTCCTTTGAACTGCAGAAGCTTCAATGTCTAGACATTGCTTGAAAAGGAACTATAATTAGCTGAATGAACAAACAACTAGATGGAAAAAACCAAAAAAAAGTAATTTTGTGCACCTCTGAGCCCTCCTTTATACATTCGTCATACTGCCTTGTTTTCAAGTAACACGACATCAGATTAAGAGAGCATGCCAGCTGAAGCATTCTGCCCTTTGAGACAGGTATGTTCTTCAGGTTGTTCTTTGCCTACAAGAGAGAAGGCAAGAGAAAATAAATTACAATTACCAAACAGAGAGAGAGAGAGAGAGAGAGAGAGAGAGAGAGAGAGAGAGCATACAAGCAAATATTTCTGTGCAGCTTCAGCAAACTTCCCTTGGCTGTGAAGGTTATTCCCCTGCCAGAAAAAAAGGGGGAAATTAGTAGATGATTTTGAAGGAATTACCACATAGAAAAGTTGAAGAGTTGGTCAATATTTAGATAACGGTAAAAACAAAAAGCATATATTGGATAACAGAATACGATAGTCAGACCAATTCCAGCAGCACAATAATCAGTAAAAAGCTTCTTCTAATTGCTGTAAAAGATATTTTAACTTCTATTATCATTTAAAAAATTCTATTAATTATGTATTTAAGATCTTTACAAGCAATAGAGTGACCAGCTGACTTACATGTATCACATGCATTTTAATAATAAACTAAGATAGAACTTGGTTGTGGTCCATTAGATTTTGTACTTCAAGCGGACTGGCGACATGTTGTGTAAAACCATATCCACATACATTCATCTAAGAAAATTATTGTTTCAGGCTCAAACACTGAAGACATCATGTTCAAAGAGAACACAGATGCTAACCTGTTTTTTCACCATCTCTGCTCCATTCAATTCATATGTCATATGAGCATCAGCGCGGGCTCGTATGGCTGCAATTTCTTCAGGCGAAGCATTAGCCATCTTCTCACTGATCTCAGCCATCTCCTCCGGACGTGTATTCTTCAGTTGCTCCGCAGCAACTTTCAAGTCTTCCGGTCTCATATTTTTCATGCTTTCAGTGGCAAATTTCATAATCTCAGGATTAGACATCATCTGTCAGCATGCAAAAGCAAAGTTATATATATTTCATGGCTATATTATCTGAAGAGAATAAGAAACAAACTACAAAAACAGAATGGGATCTGCCTTCAGATAAAGCAGCAGAACAATGAAAAATAATTAGCAGAAACCTATTCTTGATGATCAATAAAACATCCGATAAGTTAAGATCAAATATATGTTCAGCCAAATTCCATTATCTTCCTCTTTTCCAATTCTAAATAACGAAAATTCCGCGAAGAAAATGTGATTCCAAAATCAAAATTAACAAAAACGAAAAAAAAAAAAAAAAAAAAAAAAAGAGGAAGAAAACAGAAATCACCTGTTGGATCCTCGCCAGTTCACTAGGAGAGATCCTACTCATCTGCTCCTGAGCTAATTTAATCATCTCCGGATCCATCATACCGCTATTCATCTCCATATCACTCTACCTCGAGTTGATCCACGAAGAAACAATAAATATCAAGAAAAACCACGCTTTCCGGAGAGCCGGAACCAAAATTCGAAGAGATCGAAAGGCGCTTTGAGAAGATCGTGCGCAGCCGAACTCAAGCGGTGGAATTTATTCGAGAGAAAAGGGCGCTTTAGTTTTAACCAAAACAAGAGAGAGAGAAAGAGAGTCGTATTCGACGGCCTAAACCCAAAGTGGGAAAAAGGGGCGAAATTACGTTATTATTCTCCTCCGCTGTCTACTAAAATATTAATATTTATTTAATTATCTATTAAATGTAAATTTGATAAATAGACTATTCTCAATTAATTATTCAAAAATTTGATAAAAATGAAATTAACCATTATAATTTTAATAATAAAAATAAAAATTGATAAATAATACTATACATTAACTTAATTGACTAAAGAATATGAATCGATAGATGAATTTCCTTTATTAAGTGAATTTATATATTTTAATATAATAATTAGTTAAATTAAACATTCAACACTAGTAAATAATTAATTTTTTAATCAAAATTTGTTCTTTTTGGTTCTAATTGCATAAACGCCCACATAAGATGTAATTTTATTACTATGGAGCTGCTTCGTCAAAGCATGAATATGAAAGACTAAAATAGTCGCCTATCGATTTAGTTTTTTCTCGAGTTTGAGATCAGGTTTCTCGTTTCCGAGTTTTTATTTTTATTTTTAGAATGGTTTGTTTAAATTTTTTTACAATATTATGATTATTTAGTCTTTATTTATGAAACTAAAAAAAAATCAACATTAGCACCAAACCGGATTGGTTACAAGACAACATTTTGCTAAAGGCAAACATAGTATATTATTACTATTTAACATAAAATTGTTCTTTATTTACACATGGTGCATGAACGAATAAAAAATGTATTGCTAAATTTAGAACAAACATAGTATTACTTTTTTAAGTTACTAACCAATATCCATAACACAATCTTTAACGAGAATGAGAGCCTAACATTGATTACTAAATAACATAATATGTTACTAATGGATAACATAGTATATTATTACCACATAACATACTATTGTTCTACATTTGTACATGGTGTTTGTACTGTTAATTTTAAGGATGAAATAACGATACTTAGGTTTATACACGTAGTGTTTAACTAGAATCGAAACATAACATACATTACTTAGTTGAGTCTTGATGACAATACAATATAAGGGCACTTAATAACATACTATAGTATTATTTTTCTTGTTTAACATAGTGTTATTTAAAGATAAACGATATAATATACCTTTCAAAAAGCTAAATTTGAAGTCTTATACGTAGATTCACTAACATATATTATTCATTTAAAACTTAAAAGAGTTATTAATTTCTATTACAAAAAAAAATTCATGAAGATTTTCTATTTGTGAACTTAAGGACAGTCTTTTCATGCATTTCTCTTTCATATTTTCTTTTCAATTTGTTACCTTTTATATTTTTTCCTATTCGTTAATAAATCCTAAAAAAAGTGATAAGAACATGTGAAATTATTTTGCAAAAAAAAATAACTTGTAAATATGATATACAAGGGACCTGGTCCACAAAGAAGTGCAATCAAATAATAAAAAAAAGTTACAAGATTTCAAGTGGTATGAGGTTCTATCTTCGATTAGTCATTTGATTCAATCTTCATGTGATTGGAGCCTTGAATGATTTGTCAGGTGAATTGTAGTCTCTCTTTGTTGACTAACTTCAATTTTACAACTAACCTCTACTTGATATTTAATAAAAAAAATGGTCTTGTATTACAATAACAAGTCCAAAGATGGTAGAAAAGTAATAATGAAGATGATTGCTTGTTGCTACTTTTATTGCAAAGTTTGACAATGGTTCAAGCTTAATTGAAGTTTGTAGCATTGAGAAGGATAATGAAGTTGTGGCAAAGTGTTTACAAACTCCACAATGGCTTCAAGGTCAAAATTTTTGTAGGTTTCTCTAACTATTTCTCCTCTACAAAATGCCCCTTCCTCCAAAATGTCTAGTTTCAGTTTATAGGGATCTTTATTTATAGTATGGTCAAGGTGGCCTAGCCTTTTTTCCCGATGTTTTCTCCCTGTCTCCTTACTCACTGAATAATACGTTTTCTTCTTTCTATGAGGGCACAATATTTCAATCTTATTCATTTTGAAATAGTGTTCACCTTTTTCCTTTAGGTGGAGTTTTCGTGCATCACTACATCCATTGATGTGCCATGTCCTTTTAATTAAGTGGAGCTTAGGAGTCATTATCTTATAATTCAATTTTAACGTGACCATATACAATTGACTTCATCTTGATTTTTTTGGGCTTTAATATCAACCATCGATCTAAATTCTGACTAAAACTCTAATTTGACAATCGACAACTATTCAACAAAATTTCAGTGGTTTGATCGCCACAAATTTTAACTTTGAATATTGGTCAACTAGTGATCATGGTTCTTCCATTTTGGTATTTGATTCATGTTGACAATCTAGATGTTAATGAGGTTTTAACTTTGGTTATTAAATTGTTATACCAACTGTAGGAAATATGTTTTCTTCCATGTCTTAACGAATAAGATGTTTCCTCATTTTTGTATAGCACATTTAGTAATTTAAATAATTTTGATACTATTGATTGTTTTATAATATAATAATACAATATCTATTTAACATTTAAAATTCTAATTGTCTATGACTTTTATATTGCTTGAGTGATAAATCGATTTTTCTACATTTTTTATATTGATATGTATATAGTTATTTTAAAATTAATGAAAGCATTCTTTTTAATAATTAACAACATAACATCGATCTCTATCTTTTTCTTAGTATCTTTTTTTTATAATGATTGAATATTTCAACCGTTTAATGTTATAATAAATTTAATTATCAAGATTTATATTATTAATAATTTTAATATTTTAGATCATTTAGTTTATTTTCCACTCTTAAAGGCCTATGGATTTTTTTTATTATTATTTGTTTTTTATAACTAAGATTACTTGTTCATAATATTATGTTTACGATATATTTTTAAATTATAATTAAAAACTAAAATTAATAAATAAAATTATTTTCATTACTATTTTAATAAGAGACCATGAAAAAAATAAAGAAAGTAAATATTTCACAAACTAAGGCCCTATTAGTACCTTTTCCGAGACATGTCAAAAATGCCTTTCTAGATATAAATACACTCTCAAGGATCATTAATGCTTTCTTATTTCCTAAAACACATATCTACTTGAATTTTTTTACCAAGAAAATCATACAATTTTCTAGCCAAGGTTTTCCAACCAAGATAGGGCGAAAAACACGTGTCCTTGACTTCAACTTTCAATGCATTTGATGCCCTCTTCATCTTCTTCCTCCGCTCAAGAAGCAATTTTCAACACAGTTAAGAGAAGTATTCAAGGGAATTTTTAAAGTTCAATATAAAACTAGTAAATAAATAACTATTTCTTAGTAATTTTGTTTTCCTATTCCTTACTAAAAACTTAAATAATCTAAAAAAAATATCTGCAATTGACATTCAACCTTATGTCCATCCATAAGCGATTCATTTATGCTATTGATCCATGAGAAGATAATAATAGGTGATAATCATTAGGTGAATCTCAAATACACAGATAGATATAATTTCAATTGACTTCTTAGTTCTTCTCTTATTTTTGCATACCCAATCGACATCTTAAGCTATTTCCTTTGCTTTTTCTCCCTGGCTCTCTAATTGACTTGCTCTCTCCCACCTGTAATTCTCCTAAGCTTATATAAACAGCTTAAAAGGAGAACCCAACTATATAGTAATTAGGTTGAAGGACACAGACAATGGCATGGATTTACCCAAATATAAATTGGCATGTATTTTGGTTTTTCTACAAGCACCAACTGATCTTTATAAACTCGTGTGCAATTCAATCTTGAAAAAATAATTATGTAACAAAAAAAGAAAATCTTCACAACCACTTTTTTAACCAAGCTTCAGTGTTTCCATAAAACCAAATCCGAATTCGTTCTGCTGCCCCAATCCTCTTGGCGAAATCAGCATTTCCCTTCATCATCATCTCGGCAAGCTTGTTGTAATCTATCTAGGGTGATGTACCCAATCCGGCCAAAAGCTAGAAAAAGACCAACCCATGTAAATGAGGAAACACTATTTAGAGGTTAGAATAACGAGAACACTATCCGTACTTAAATTGTCCTAATCGACTTCCCGGATTATGTCTTCGAGATGGATGTCTTCTATACCAAACTCTTCACAAGCTTGTTGGAACTTATCTAGGGTGATGTACCCACTCCCATCTTTATCAAAATATGAGGACTCTGCAAATAAATGGTCCTCCCTCTCAAGCTTGTTTAAATGCGTATTTGTAGCAATGAACGCCCCATAATCTACAGTCCCACTATTTGCAAATTCGTTCCATGCCAAACAAGCAGCATAATTCGTAGTTTTTCATTATTCAATATGTCAAAGGACAAATGATCTTTTGCATTGAAACAAATAAGAATATGATATGCAACAAGAACAACCACAAAGAAAACTATTGTAGTAGTTAAATATTCTTCCATAAATAATTTGGGGAGCTCTACCGCATCTACTAATATGTAATAATACTCAATTCAATGGTTCATCATCAACTCTTTGTGTGTTCATTATATTTGAAGCCAATCCTCAATCCAAAAATTAAGGATGTAACTCTGCAAAGTAGACACCTATTTAATTATCTTGACATTTAACTACAAAGAATCTCCAGAGGAGATCTTTTTCATATATTTGCATCATTTTTCACCATAATAGCATAACAAAAATAATGTATTTGTGATGGAAAAACAAAACTAGACAAGAACTTACTGCTTCCGTTAGTGCCTAAAATTCTGACTCCTTGAGATTTTCCCCAACTCTTTTCAAACCAGTGTTAAGTTCTTCAAATGTGTTTTGCCCACTATTGTCAGTATCAATCATCTTGACCAGTTCTTTTAGCCCTGTAATTTCTTTTTAAGGCATGCTCCCAATGATGACCTACAAAAGATAACATCAATTTTTTTTGTTTTGGTTTAGATAACGTATCTTCAATCACCATTTCTGTTTTTTCAACAATAAGCCAGTTGAGAAACTTTTCATATCTTTTATAGATATTTTGATTATTATATATGTTAAGTAAACTTAGATTTGACACAAAACAAAATTATGCTACTATGTTCTCCAAAGGTATATTTATTGTTTTGATGATGTTGGCAAGAATGTTTCAAAAGTTTAATAAGCTCTTGGTGCTCCATACTACCAAAACAAATTACCCTTAGAACCATTTTTTTAGCTTGTTCATAACAGAAAATTGCTTCAAGCAACTAAGAAGTACAAAGTGCTTATAAGGAGTTACACCGTTAACTTGGACCCATGGATGGCTTGCAAAAATGACAAATGGTCTGCAACTTTCTTCCTCCGATTTCTTCCTCCCCTCGTCTACCGTCACCAAAGAACAAATACTATGGTCGCTGCCTCGTATGTAATTTTCAATCAGCCGAAGGGAAGAACAAAAGGAGAGAAGTGGCACTTGAGACAAAATTCACCAATTAGCAAAAGGGCTACCGTGGATGTCAATCGTGAAGAAGAATTGGGAGAAGAAGAAGATGACGTGGACAAAAACCAGAAGCAGTTAGACCCGTGGAGAAAAGAAGCGGTGAGAGACGATATCACAAGCAGAACAAGAGAAGTCAAAAAAAATTCAGAACAAAGAGTAGAGGATGCACTCGTACAATTCCAGAAGAATGCAAATTCAGAAAGAGGAGAAGCGAAGAATTGAACTTACATGTTTGAACTGATACGAATTTCGAATTTCTCATTGCGGCCATTGCGGATCGCAAAGACGAGGTGAAAGAAACCCAAACTGTTGGAGGTTTGAGAAGAGTGAGGTGTGAGGGGTAAAATCTCCGAAGAAGCCGAAGAAATGAAACTTACTCCCAATGAAACAATCGACTCATGGCTATGTTTTTAACGAGGTCATAAGACCCATTAACTATACACTGGGTTGGGTGGGCCACGTCTGAAGAGTATTTAACATTAGCTTGTAGTGGTTATCTTCCTCGCAGATTAGCAAATCGACTCTCCCATCTAGTCGTATTTCATATTTAAACCAAATGTGTTAAAATATTTCATATTTAATATAAAATGGATGGGAGATGAGAAATTTGCTTTTTTAGGGTAATATTAATCTATTAATATTTATAGATGCTATTTTTCAACTAAAGTAGATAATGTGGTTATGCAGGTATTATGCACATAGGTTGTGCCCAATTTTAAGTAGAGGTCATGCCTAATTTTATGTAAAATGTGTGCATAATTTTATATACAATTTATTTGACATGTATTTTTCGAAAAGTTTTAAATGTATGTTGGAGCTCGAACTTGGTTAAAATTATTGGGTTTGAGCTCGATAACAATTTTAGGCTCGAGGCTGGGGTCGACTCGAGCTCGAGTTTGAAATATTTAAATCAACCTCGGCTCGAATATAGGCAGGTTCGGGCTCGGCTTGGCTCGATGCCACCCCTATTTTGAGCCAATACTAAATCCCCAAATTAAGATTACATTCATTCATCTGCAAAAGTAGAGAAATAAAATAAAATAAAATACTAGTCCAATTGGAGTTGCTTGTCATCCTTCAATTGAATTGTCAAACAATCGAATACCAAAAGCCCACAAATGATGTAACTTTGCAAAACAAACACCTATTTAATTCTCTTGACATTCAACTACAAGAATATCATGGATAAATCTTTTTATTTTCATATATTTGCATAATTTTTCACCATAATAGCATAACAAAAATAGTATGCCCTTTTAAGTAAAAAGTAAAACTATACAAGAGCTTACCACTTCCATTAATGCATAAATTTCAAACTCCTTGAGATTTGCCCCAACTCTTTTCAAATCAACATTTAGTTCTTCACATCTGATTTGACCACTATTGTTAGCATCAATCATCTTGAACATTTCTTTTAGCCATGCAATTTCTTTTTCAAACATGCTCTGCATCAATCATCTTGAACATTTCTTTTAGCCATGCAATTTCTTTTTCAAACATGCTCTAGTGATGACCTACAAAGATAACATCAATTTTTTGTTTTGGTTTAGTTTATATAATATATCTTCAATCACCATTTCTGTTTTTTCAACAATAAGCCATTTAAGAACTTTTCATACCCTTTATAGATATTTTGATTATTATATATGTTAAGTAAACTTAGATTTGACTAAAAAAAAATTATGCTACTAAGTTCTCTAAAGGTATATTTAATGTTTTAATGATGTTGGCAAGGATCTTTCAAAAGTTTAACAAGCTCATGGTGCTCCATACTACCTAAACAACTTACCCTTAGAGCCATTTTCTTGAGCTTGTTCATAGCAGAAAATTGCTTCAAGCGACTAAGAGCTGCAAAGTCAAAAGGCTTATAAGGAGCTACACCATTAACTTGGACCCATGGATAGTCTACAAGAATCACAAAGCCCACTTGTGTTTTATTCACAAACTAAAGGATTAGAGATGTTCCACCAACTATTTTACAACAAAATCTCATCCTAGTACCATTCAGTAAAAATATCAATTTTCAACAATTCATCATGTAACTCATTTAGTCATCTTGAAGTGAAAACTAATAATAATAATAATAACAAAAAATAATACATCACTTATGCTCTTTATGGTATTGGCTGATTTGGTTGAAATACTTGGGGTTGTTTCTATGACTGCTTATAGCTGTTACATAATGCTAAAGATAGATATTCACTTCAACATTAGTTTGCTTAAAAATTTTCTTAGAAATAATGATAGATTTTTATTAATGAATGTCTAAAATGCAAACTTCCTTAAATATTTAATTTTTTACTATTTTTTCAAAAATTTCTCTCTGAAAAATATTTTCCCAAAAAATAAATACATAACTTGTGATCACAATATCAAACTAAAAAAATAAAAACACACCACAATCTAATAAAGAAAACTCAAAGATAACTCAAAGATAACTTTATGTGCAGCCAACCACTTTTTATGGTCTCTTACAAGCATTCTTCTTACTAAATCTTTTGCACTCTCTAAAATACTAGGCCATGAATCTTGCGAAAAGTGAAACTCTCCATTTAATACTTGTTCAAATATGTCATGTTCAGTTTTTGGATCATATGATGTCAACAAAGCCATGATTCTCAGTTAGTAGAAGTATATAAAAAGAAATCAATTGTGGAATGATGAGCCTCTTACCTGGCCAAAATAGAGGACCTTACTTAGAAGAATATAGATAATCACACCAGCACTCCAAACATCAGCTTCAAGACCATAACACTTTCTAAGCATTTTAGGAGCAACATAATGTGGACTTCCAACTGTCAGAGTGTTCCCGTCCACTCTTGTTAGAGTTTGTGGTCTGAGTTAGGTACTTGGCTTTCCGCACCTTAAACGGCTAGTATTTTCGGGTTATATTGGCTAGGTATTTGACTCAGAACTTCGTAGTTAAGCGAGCCTGAGCGAGAGTAATTCTAGGATGGGTGACCTCCTGGGAAGTACTCTTGCCTTGGACTTTGACATGGTATCAGAATTAGGCACACCACGGCCCGCGTTCATATCCCGTGAGAAGCGGCTCCAGAATGGGCGGGGGTAGGTGTCAGAGTGGTTCCGTCGACTCTTGTTAGAGTTTGTGGTCTGAGTTAGGTACTTGGCTTTCCGCACCTTAAACGGTTAGTCTTTTCGGGTTGTATTGGCTAGGTATCTGACTCATAACTTCGTAGTTAAGCAAGCCTAGGCGAGAGTAATTCTAGGATGGGTGACCTCCTGGTAAGTACTCTTGCCTAGGACTTTAACACCATCTACATCAGTGAATATTTCTCCTGAAAAAATGTGAATTGTCAGAACATGTTTAAAAGTTAAGGAACTAAATGATCATGATAGTATTAAGTGTCAACTTCTGATAAAACTTTGCTACCTCCCCTTCAATGAACTTTGCTGAACCTTATTCTAATTTTGATAGTGCTCAAATGCCCGATTTTCACAATAATTTATTGACTTACAAACTAAAGAAACAATGAAAGTATTATATTTACCTTTTTTTTATTTTAAAAGAATTAAAAGAAAAATTATTAATATATATATACATTAAAAAAAGTCACATGAAATGAATATCTGATATTGCAAAATTAGAAATAACATAACACATTCTTTAACGAGAATGGGAGCCATCTCAACACACTTCTGAAGCAACATTCATTCGATCTACATTTTCAACGACCCAATCAACGAACTCTAGAGATGAGATCCACTCAACCAATACATTTCTTGTTGATTTTTTTTTTTTTTTTTTGTTGAACTGATATACTTTCCTTGTTGATTGCTCAGTTAATTCCTCCCACTCTCTCCTTGAGAACCGCTTGCGGTTTGGTGTCATATGGAAGAAAGAATAGTAGTCTTGCTCATTTCGAGTTACATTGGAACCATCAACAGTAATACCTAGCAGGCTACATAGTAAAATTGCAGTTTGCTTCCATCAGTAAGTGTACTTTTGAATTGGTTTTATGTACTCTACTAATACCATTTTTTAGGTATCTGTAATTGAATGTGGGGAAATTTTGCAGGAATATTTCTCTTGGCTTATGTCACTGTGCAAATGATGAGTGGAAGGCCATACAAAAGGAGCAATGGAGCAGTATTATGTCACCTTACGAGGATAGATATGTTGATGTCAGATTCACGGATGGAGCATCTGGTTCCGTTACTATTTCTCTTCAAGAAGGTTATGTTGTTGATCTTGAGGTCCATGCTGTGGTTTCTATATTTGCATTTTTGTTTTAAATGTTTCTACATTTGCAAATTAACAATTCTTAAGAATTTTTTCTCTTTCAGTATGTTTACAATCCTTCTTTCATTCTTTGTCAAGAATACTTACATTTCCTGTAATAAACCTTCTAGTGCTTTTAACTTTTTTTTTTCTTTCTTGACGAGTTTTGGAGTTTATTTTGAATTCCAGAGTTTCAACAATGGTGTATTATTTGCCTCGATTTTGGGTTTGTTTTGCTACTACTTCTTCAATTGTCAGTCATTGGGTGCCATGTTACTATAGCAGTTCCATGGCTCTTGTGTTGTGATTGTTGTTCTGATCCTATTGTTTCAGGTATGGTTCCTACTTTTTTCCCTTCTTCTTGTTTTTGGTTGTTGACCTTTAAATGCTCTTTTTGATTTTTGTTTTCTAGTCACTTCCCCCTAAAATTAATCAATGTGCCTGGAATCCGTTGTCTTATAAATTCTCTGGCTTTTTCTCATTAGAAATGGCAAACAATAGTTTTAGTATATGGGCTTTGCATTTATTCTCCATAATGCCTTTCTATATGGAAGCGACAACATTTGGATGATTTCTTTTCTTTCTTTTTTTCCCATAAATTATAAAACAACAAAAGTATTCCTGATTTCCTTTTAATTTGGCAGAAAACTTTGGAAAAAGGAAGATAAGAAATTTTACAGAGAGTGATTACAGGGAGATCTGATTTATAGATTATTTCCCCAAAAATAAGATTTCTTGACTTCTTAATCAAAATCCATTAATCATCTCATAGACTAATTCAAGGATACAAAGTGGATACCATGTACTTTCTAATAACGGCTTCCATCATTGACATAATATATTGCTAATGGATAACATAGTATATTTTTACCACATAACATACTATTGTTCTACATTTGTATATGGTGTTTGTATTGTTAATTTTAGGGTGAAATAATATTACTTAGGTTTATGAGATACTATCTAACACACAATCACATAGTATTTAACTAGAATCAGAACGTAACATGCATTACTTAGCTGAGTCTTGCTAACAATACAATATTAGGGCACATGATAACATACTATAGTATTTTTTTCTTGTTTAACATAGTGATATATAAAGATAAACGATATAATATACCTTTCGAAAAGCTAAAGTTGAAGTCTTATATGTAGATTCACAAATATATTATATTCATTGAAAACTTAAAAGAGTTATTGATTTTTATTTTAGGAAGATTTTCTATTTCTGAACTTGAGGATAGTCTTTTCATGCATTTCTCTTTGATTTTTGCTTTTCGATTTGTTGCCTTTTATATTTCCCTGTTTGTTAATAAATCCTAGAAAAAGTTACAATAATATGTGAAATTATTTTGCAAAAAAATAACTTGTAAATATCGGTATACAAAAGGGATCTGGTCCACAAAGAAGTGCAATCAAATAATAAAAAAAATATAAGATTTAGAGTGGTATGAGGAATCTTTGATTAGTCCTTTGGATTCGATGTTCATGTCTGAACTTGATTGGAACCTTGAATGACTTGTCAGGTCAATTGTTGTTTATTTGTTACCATTAACCTCTTCTTTATGCTTAATAAAAACATTTGGTTTGTATTGCAATAACAAGTCCAAAGATGGTAGGTAATAAAGATGATTACTTGTTGCTACTTTTATTGCAAAAGTTTGACAAGGCTTCAGGCTTACTTGAAGTTTGTAGCATTGGGAAGGATAATGGAGTTGTGCAAAGTATATGCAAACTCCATAATGGCTTCAAGTAAATTTTGACTAAGTTGTGGCAAAAATTTTGTAGTTTTCTCCAACTATTTCTCCTCTACAAAATGTCCCTTCCTCCAAAAGCTCTAGTTTTAGTTTATTTATAGTGTGGTGAGGGTGGCTCAAACATCATATCTTTTTTCCCCCATGTTTTCACCCTGTCTCCTCGACTAACTGGACATACAAGGTGAGAATAATACTTGAAAATACTTTTTCTTCTTTCAATGAGGGCACCCTGTCTCCTACATCATTACATTCCAATTTTGTGTCATGTCCTTTTAATTAAGTGAAGCTTAGGAATGTGACCCTCTACAATTGACTTTGTTTTGATTGTTTATTGGGCTTTAATATCAACCATCGATCTAGATTTTGACTAAAACTCTAGTTTTGACAATTGACTATTCAACAAAATTTCAATGCTTTGAGGTGGCAAATTTTGACTTTGAGCATCGGTTAACTGGTGATCAAGTTCCTTCAATTTTGATTTTTGATTCATGTTGACAATATAGACTGTTAATTGGGGTTCTAACTTTTGTAATTAAATTGTTATATCTACAATGGGAAAGATGGTTTCTTCAATGTCTATACAAATAATGTGTGTTTTCTTCCATGTCTTAATGACTAAGATGTTTTCTCATTTTTGTATAGCATATTTTGTAATTTTAAATAATTTTGATACTATTGATTGTTTTATAATGTATTAATACAATATTTAATTAAAATTTTAAAATTCTAATTTCTTAGTATCCTTCTGTATAATGTTTGAAATTTTCAAACGTTTAATGTTATAATAAATTTATTTATCAAGATTTATATTATTAATGATTTAAATATTTTTAGATCATTTAGTTTTATTTTACACTCTTAAAGGTCTAATGTATTTTTAATGTTATTATTTATTTTTTATAATTAAGATTACTTGTTCATAATATTATGTTTATGATATCTTTTTCAAATTAAAATTTCAAAATTAAAATTAATAAAGAAATTAAAATTTCTTATTATTCTAATAACAAATTATGAAAAAACAAATAAATAAAAGCAAATAATACACAAACTAAGGCCTTGTTAGTACCTTTTTTGGGAGACGTCGAAAATGCCTTTCTAGATGGAAAGACACTCCCAAAGACCATTAGTACCCTTTTGTTTCATAGAAACACATATCTACCTGAAAATTTTTACCAAGAAAATCATTCAATTTTCTAGCGAAGTTCTCGAACCAAGATAGGCCGAAAAACGTTTCCTTTGGCTTTAACCTTCTATCCACTCGATGCCCTCTTCCTCTTTTTCCTCAACACAGTTAATGTAAATATTTTATTTGAGGGATTTTTTTAGAACAAAAGAAAACTAGTAAATAAAAAACAATTTTCTTAGTAATTTTGTTTTCCACTTCCTTGGTAATAGACATTCAACCTCCTCTCCCTCTATGGATGATAGTAATATGGTGACTCTTTTATGATATTGATCCATGAGATGATAATAATAGGTGATAATCATTAGGTGAATCTCAGATACACTAGATAGATATAATTTCAATTGATTTCTTCAAATTTTCTCTTGTTTTTACACACCCAATCTACATCTTATGCTATTTCCTTTTCTTTTTCTCCTTGGTTCTCTCACCCACCTGTAATTCTCCTCGGCATATAAAAAACAAGAGAACCCAACTATGCAATGACCAGGTTCATGGACACAGGCAATGGCAGGGATTTACCCAAATCTAAATTGGCATGTATTTTGGCTTTTCTATAAGCACCAGCCGATCTTTACAAACTCGTGTGCAATTCAATCTCTAAAAAATATTTCTGTAATAAAAGAAAGAAAACCTTAACAGCCACTGTTTTAACCAAGCTTCAGTTCTTCCCTAAAACCAATTCCAAATTCGTTCTGCTGCCCAACCCTCTTGCCGAAACCAGCATTCCCCTTCATCATCATCTCGGTAAACTCATTGTAATCTATCCGTCCATCCTGTCAAAAACCAGAAGAAAAAAAAAAGAGCTCAGCCCATGTAAATGAGGAAACACCATTTAGAGGTGAGAATAACAAGAACACTCTCTGAGTACTAACATTGTCCTGATCAACTTCTCGGATCATGTCTTCGAGCTGGATGTCTTCTATACCAAACTCTTCACAAGCCTGTTGGAGCTCATCCGAGGTGATGTACCCACTCCCATCTTTATCAAAATATGAAAAGGCTGCAAATAAATGGTCCTCCCTCTCAAGCTTGTTTAAATGCATAGTTGCAGCAATGAACTCCCCATAATCTATTGTCCCACTATTGTCAATATCAGCCTGCAATTTTGTTCCATGCCAAACAAGGATCAAAATTCACAGCTTTCATTGTTCAATATGTAAAAGGATAAATGATCTTTTGCATTGAAACAAATAAGAACATAATATGCAAAAGGAACAGCCACAAAGGAAACTATTGTAGTAGTTAAATATTCTTCCATAAATAACTTGGGGTGTTCTACTCCAGTTACTAGTGTGCTACTTAATCTAGAGGGTAAAAGGAAAACCATTTGAATATAGTACTCAATTCAATGGTTCATCATCAGCTATTCGTGTATTCATTATATTTGAAGCCAATCCTCAATCCCCAAACTAAGATTACATTCATTCCTATGAAAAAGCTGAAAAGTAAAATAAAAAATACTAGTCCAATTAGAGTTGCTTGTCATCCTTCAATTGGATTGTCAAACAATCGAATACCATAAGCCCCTCAAATGATGTAACTCTACAAAGCAGACACCTATTTAATTCTCTTGACATTCAACTATGAAGAATCTCTTGGAGAGATCATTTTTCATATATTTGCATCATTTTTCACCATTATAGCATAAGAAAAATAGTATGCCGCATCTTTTCTTAACCTACCACTATACTTGTTGCAGAAAAAGTAAACTGGACAAGAGCTTACCGCTTCCATTAGTGCATAAATTTCGGCCTCCTTGAGATTTGCCCCAACTCTTTTCAAACCAGCATTGAGCTCTTCACATGTGATTTGACCACTATTGTCAGCATCAATCATCTTGAACATTTCTTTTAGCCCTGCAATTTCTTCTTCAGACATGCTCTCAGCGATGACCTACAAAAGATAACATCAATTTTTTTTTGTTTTGGTTTAGATAATGTATCTTCAATCACCATTTCTGTTTTTTCAACAATAAGCAAGCCCAGTTGTCATTAAATTCAGTTGAGAAAGTTTTCATACCTTTTATAGATATTTTGATTAATTTTATATGTTAAGTAAACTTAAATTTGACACAAAAAAAATTATGCCACTAAGTTCTCCAAAGGTATATTTAATGTTTAGATGATGCTGGCAAGGATCTTTCAAAAGTTTAACAAGCTCATGGTGTTCCATACAACCTAAACAACTTACCTTTAGAGCCATTTTCTTGAGCTTGTTCATAGCAGAAAATTGCTTCAAGCGACTAAGAACTGCAGAGTCAAGAGGCTTATCAGGAGCAGCGCCGTTAACTTGGACCCATGGATGGCCTGCAAGAATGACAAATTCCACTTGTGTTTTACTCACAAACTGAAGAATTAGAAATGTTTCACCAACTCTTTTACAACAAAATCTCACCCAAGTACCATTCTAATAAAATGATCAATTTTCAACAATTCATCATGTAACTCATTTAGTCATCTCGAAGTGCAAAAGAATAAAAAAAAAAATCACTTAAGCCCTTTATGGGATACGCTGATTTGGTTGAAATACTTTGGGGTGTTTCGCTTATATCTGTTACATAATGCTAAAGACAAGTATTCACTTCAGCATTAGTGGGACACCTTGAATGATGATAGATTTTTATTAATGAATGCCTAGAAATGAAAGCTTCCTTAAATAATTTATTTTACTATTTTTCAATAGTTTCACATTGAAAAATATTTTCCCAAAAATTTAAATACATAACTCAGTGATCACAATATCAAACTGAAAATTCAGAAACACACCACACTATAACAAAGAAAACTCACAGAGAACTTCATGGGCAGTCAACCGCTTTTTAGGGTCTCTTACAAGCATTCTTCTGACTAAATCTTTTGCACTTTCTGAAATACTAGGCCATGGATCTTGCGAAAAGTCAAGCTCTCCATTTAATACTTGTTCAAATATGCCCTGTTCAGTTTCTGGATCATATGATGCCATCAAAGCCATGATTCTCAGTTAGTAGAAGTATATAAGAAGAAATCAATTGAGGAATGAGGAACCTCTTACCTGCCCAAAATGGAGGGACCCCACTTAAAAGAATATAGATAATCACACCAGCACTCCAAACATCAGCTTCAGGACCATAATGCTTTTTAAGCACTTCCGGAGCAACATAATATGGACTTCCAACTACATCAGTGAATACTTCCCCTGAAAAAATGTGAACTGTCAAAATACGTCTAAAAGTTAAGGAACTAAACAATCATGATAGTACTAAGTGTCAACTTCTGATAAACCTTCAATGAACTTTACTAAACCTTATTCTCATTTTGATGGCGCTTAAAGACCAAATTTTCGCAATAATCTATTCACTTACAAACTAAAGAAACAATGACAGTATTATATTTATCTTATTTATTTTAAATAATTTTAAAAAAATATTAATATATAAATACATTAAACAAAGTCACATGAAATGAATTTCTGATATTGCAAAATTAAAAACCTTTTTGTTTGTATGAACGACACAATGAGTTATTAAGGGCTCCAAAGATTTCTTGGGCAAGGGATTAAAGCTACTTAGAGAAAGTCTAATGTCAAGCATTGAAAAATGAATCAGCAGAGATTTAATGACACTCATAATCCAAGTCTGCAGCAATTTAACTTACTTCTAGAATAACTTCTACAAGAAAAAATAAAATAGTAGATATTGGAGCTGGGGCAGGTCTTGCACATAAAAAGAGCAGAGTAAGGATGGCCTCTGTCATGTAGGCTTACAGCCTTAGCCTCATGGCTTATGCCAATATATAGTATCAATCTGTAATCTCCACTACTTGCAGTGCTAGTTCCCTTATTCGTTTACAACAAATTAACTCAAGTTACAGTAAAAACCCTTTTAAAAATATGTAAGATACACAATGTTCATCAGAGAATGTAAAATAGCAGACACAAGAAAAACCTATTCCAACATATACAACTTTTCACAATTGAATCAAGTGAGAACTTCTGATGTGAACTGCAACTCAGGGTAGGGATAGTAGGTTTCTTCAGCAGTTAAGGTTTACATATAATGCATTGGCATTTCAATCAACAAAAGAATGGCTGCCAGCACCATCACCCTGACATAGATTTATTTTGCAAGTAGTTTCAGGGTAAGAAACCTGCCTCCTGTAAACAAATAAAAAATTTAAACTTTTGCTCTTCGCCAATCTGATAAATTTTTTCATTCAATTTATTTTCCTGCCTTCAATCTCAACATAAGGGCAATATTACATCATGAACAAGAACTACTATGAACATCAAACAATAAACGCTAGGGAGAGCACCCCGATTAGAAAAGTGACAGATACCTAATTGTGAAACAAGGGAAAGAACAGACATCAAAACTATGCCAAGACAGAAGGCTGTAGTTGCACAAGAAAAACTCAATTTTGAAAGATTAGGGGATGAGCACATTCTGGGAGCAAATTATCTACCATAAAAAAATGCACACGGAGCATCGAGAAGAGAATAATGTTAATCGGTCCGGATAAAAGGATTGAAAGAATACATCGATACTTGATGGAAAAGCAATAAAAGAAGGAAGATTCAAAGATATACCTGGCTTAAAGAACATCGACAAGCCAAAGTCTATTGTTTTGAGTGTTTTGAGAGGATCTTCCTCCATTTGGTTGACAAAGAGAAAATTTTCAGGCTTAAGGTCACGATGCATGACTCCCAATGAATGGCAGGCTTCCACCACACCCACAATAACCCGAGCAAGCTCAGCGGCCATTCTCTCGGAATAGTGTCCTCTCTGAATTATCCGATCAAAGAGCTCACCACCTGCGCACAATTCCATCACCACATGAACAGCAACGGCATCCTCATAAGCCCCAATTATGGAAATAACATTCGGGTGACCAGCCAAATGGTGCATTATCTGAATCTCCCTCCTCACATCCTCCACATCCTCCTCCGTGGTCAACTTCCTCTTCGCTATAGATTTGCAAGCAAACTCTTTCCCAGTCGCTTTCTCTATGCAAAGATAGGTAATCCCGAACTGCCCTTGCCCGAGCTTCCGGCCCAAGCTATAGAGTTCCTTCAAGTTTCCTGTTTTCCTCAACAAGACAGAATCCATCTGCAGCCCGACGCTTGAAGCTCTTTTAACATGGTGAGGCTTCTTGGGCTTAGCAGGTTCCTCCGGTTTGGACTCCACTGGTTTCTGTTCTGCCATTTTGACGGGTTCAGGAGGTTTGTCTTGCACGGGGAAGGATTCCCCCTGCTTGACGGGAGACACAGTGGAATCCGCCGGGGCAGCGTTCTCTGTTGCTTCTCCATTAGGTGCAAGTATCTGGTCCGGCGAGCGGGCGCGCCAAAGTCGATATGGACCTGTTGCCGCAGCGGAAACCGATTGTAAGAATCCGTTCCTCGTAAGATTGGGTCCGACACATGTATTTCCCATCAGCTAACCTTTTGAAATTCATCCAAGCTGTTTCTCCGTTATCGACATCGAAATCTAGCCTTGTCGAAAGCATTCAAAGATGAAAATACACGAGTGCCACAAAACAAAGATCAATAAATGTATGGGATAATAAGGAAAACAATGGTTCTCCCTTCTCCGATTCTCTCCTCTCCCTCAATGGACAATTAAGAAGCAAAAAGGCACAAAACGAAATTTAAAAACAAAAAACAACCAAATTCAAGATCCCGAAAATAGTGAACTTGACAAGAACAAATTAACAAGCACCGGAAAGGCGGAAACTCAAAGAAAGAGCCTGCCCCCGATCTTTTAAATCGCGTACCCGCCTATAATAATAAAAAAAAAAGGGAGAACCCAGGAACTCCGATACCCTCTGCCGCTTTAAGGTAAAACGTGAAAGATCTGCCGATAGATGGGACAGAAATAGAGAAAACAACGGGAAATGGACAAAATGGAATAAGAGGGGGAAGAAGATGGAGAAAGGGTCGGCAGGTCTACCAGGTCGGAGGAGGAAGACGGAAAGAGACCAGTTTCATACATTCATATATGTTATTATTTAGCTGTCGAGAAAGAAAGAGAGGAGAGGAGAGGAAGAGGGAGAAGGCCGGAGGTTCCTCGGTTATGCGGGAGGGGGAGAGAGAGAGGGAGACGTTTTATGTTGCTGTCTCGACAAACGCGTTTGGACGGATATTCCGAAGCGCCACCTCTCATCTACCTCGCATTAATTAATCTAATTATTCAATTATGTATCCCTTCTTAATTAATCACCTTAATTCGCTAATCAATTGTTGTCCTAATCGGACCCGACCGGCCGGTTGGTTCGGAAGTTGAGATTTTTAAGAGCAACTAGAGTAAATATTAAAAAAAATATTTTTTAATAAAATATTTTTTAATGAGTTTTATTTATAATTTATAACGTGGTCCCTGGGCGAACCGATTGAACCAGACCGACCCACCCTTCTTCCAAGCTGAAAGTTACGTATACAACATCATTTTAGTTCAACAGTCAATTAACCAATTGAACCGGAACCAACCATCTTCTCCGAATTGTAAGCAACCCTATTTCTAATTAGGAATTGCTTAAACCAGGACTGCAATGGGGTCCAAATCATCCAGAGCCAGATCTGGGAGAACGTAAAGGAGGGAGAGAGAGCATGGCAGCGACAGTGTGGGGTTTTAATTAAGCAATAAAATAAAGCTTAAATGGAGACAATTATGGAGAGAAGAAGACGGAATTGACTTTGGAAGGGGGATTGGCAGCCGTCTGTGGATGGAGGGAATGCGGGAATTAAGGAGCTGTCCGCCATGCCGCCCCCACGCCGGCGACTATAACTGATGTTAAATTTCAAGGCCACGATCCTCTTCCTTCCCACATGTCTCGCCGCGTTTCTCCCTCTCTTTTATTTTTCAAGTAATGAGTAAAAAAAAAAAAAAATCCGTAAGCCATGAATGACCGAGTGTATCAATAAAAGAAGTCAGAATCGCCTCAGGCTGAGTATAGATGGCCCCTGGTTGCTGAGAGAGGAAAGCCATTGAAATTTTCAACCTAGCGTAGTCTAAAAAATTATTTAAAAATACAAATAACAATACTTCAGAAGAAAACTACCCAATTTATATATTTTTTTTTCTGCAATTTGACAGGTTGTTGATGGCTTTAAATTTGGCTGTTGGCCATAAAATAGGACGATTAATCTCTTCCTTGAACATTAACAACTGAGCATTGACGAATTCAAGCTTTTTCTGTAAACGACGACGTGCCCAGTACACCCCCCCCAATCATTCAACTCTTGCTTCAATAGAAAAGAATAAAAACTCATCCATTCACATTCAAGAGAGGGAAGAGAGGAAGTATAGCTCATGATTCTGATGTAATTGACCCAGCACAAAACAGATCACAACAAGAGGATTCCATCATCCATATAGTCCACTCTGAAGAAATCAAAGAAAAACACGGAATATCACCTTCTCACTCATGGCATTTGGTCAAGATTATCAGCCTCTTCACATTTATAGAAGTAAAAAAAAAAAAAAAAACATCTTATTATACAAAACACTTGCAAAGGATAGAGCACCACATAGACCACTGATGGTTTCAAGTGTTTTTATCCTAGTAGTGCATGTCCAGTACACAGGAGATATAAATATCCAGGTTTGATGAGGGCTGCTGCAAAAGGGGGTTTACCATTTGTCTACTACAAGAACTGTCAACATTTGATTAGAATAAGAAAGCTGTCAAAACTTCTTAAACATTCCCAGTATATTGACCATAAACAAGATACTCATCCTTCTGTTTAGAATATGACAATCCTCAGACATCCTGGACCTTCCCAGCATATTCAGCATAATCAGATTCATCCTTCTGTTTTGGAGGAGCTTCATTACCAAATATCCCATCAGATGATCTCAGACCATCATGTGGAGACTGCCTTTCGAAAATAGAGGGGATCCCGAAGGCTTGGAATAATCCGTTTCTCATCTCATCAGCTGCCTCCATGAAACCCTCCATGAAACGACTGAAGCCACCAGACAAGTTGTGCTCAAAAACTTCTATATCATTTTGAAGCCCAGGAAACGGGAAACCATCCATGCTAGGAGTGGATTTATATGCAAAAGAGCCTCTAACCATGCTGTCTGTAATATCATCCTCTGTGTACTCCGTGATAGACTCCACCACTTCAGCTGGTCTGAAAAGCATTTAGCAACCCACCATTTCAGCATATGGAAATCCAATGCTTATAGATCTTATTGTTACTCCAAATACACACACACACACACACACACATATCTATAAACACTGGAAATGGGAAGCTATTCCTACCCACTTTGTACGAGTAAATCAATTTTTTGTTCAATTCATCATCCACCAATAATAAACAAACCAACGTAGAAGTACAGTCAAAAGTTTCTTAATTTGATTACTTGAAACAAAAATACGCTTAGGCTACGCTTCACCCAGTTTGAGAAATGATCCTGTTTTGATCTTTTGAGATTGTTAGAACCTTATGGAGACCATATTTTTTAAATGATTTACATCCTTACTACATAATAAAATGATAGTCACCAACAATAAGGCCACAGAGTAAGTTGGAAGCACAATTAAACTTATTAATTCTCTAATTGGCCCATAAAAAAGCTTGCATGGTTGATCTCGAGAATGATCTCAAGAAGTGGGCTTCTGCTATTTTAACAGAACATTAGAATCAATAAAATAAATAATCTAGGTCATAGTTAGCAACATAGAAAGGAGGACAAATAACAGCAAGAGAGCTTAAGATCATATACCCATTTGTACTTTACACTATGCCATATCTCTAAACCTTTAGTCTGAAGCAATTTCAACTATCACCAGTGGGATGGAAAAGATCAAGAAACAATTGTATCATCATTGCTAATTTCGCTTCCTTTTTTTGGGTGTTGTGTTTCTCTTTCATATGGCAAGGAACTTATAGTCTGGCCATCTCTTTGGGAAGGTAATAACTACAAGCCAATTATATTCTCCAAAAATAATACACAAATAAACCTTGGATAATAAAAACACAGGCAAAATGTTTGTTTCTGAGTTGCAGAGTACGTCCCTGAGAGGACTCAAATAACCAACTTCAATGTGGAAAACCCATTATCCACAGGATGGACATTAAACTTCAAACCATGTTTTAGATGAACATAAAGAAGCTCTCGTGTCTGATCTTCATTAAAGAAACCCAAAAAGTAGGTCTTTGTTCTTTCAACAAAATGGTAGTACTTAAATACTGAATAATTTAAGTCACAGTCACATGCCAAAAGATGTAACAAACCATCATTTAGCAATGGAAAGAAAAGGTAAAATGCCATCCAAGTTTTGACTCCTACTTTTTTATGTTATTTAACCATATTCTGAATTTTTATTTTCCTCCAAATGCCATTGAAAGTCCACTAACATCAATGCTGAAACTAGTAACTAGGAAGGAATCCAGGTCTTATGGAGCTACACACCAAGAGAAATAAAACCACATGGCACAAACATATGGAAGAGGTCATCAGTATTCTTTGACTATACAGATGCTCAAATAAGATCGCACAATGAGAAGGAGATGAGCAGATGATTTTCCAGAAAGAAGACATTCTGTTAAAATATTTTACAAAATGTCCTGGAAGTTTGCTGACGTTGCCCCTTGGTTAAAAAAGTTGCAAGGTGATTTTATCAGCGGCTCCTTCAAGAAGTTCATTGAAAGGTTAGTTCTTCATTCGATAAAAAGCTAGAAAGATCCAATGGGGACCAGGCAGGAAGAGCGTGTAGCAAGAGAGACGGAAATTCTGGATGTCTGAGTACCATATCTCTTTGTTACGTCATGGCATCTGAAGATAATCTAAGTGCAGGGTTCAGGGAAAAATCAGAAATAATTAGGTTAAATAAAAGCATGTTAAGGGAGCAGTTTGCACAATTTTTATTCTCTCTTGCATACGGAAAGGAACTTATAAGTTTGGTCATTTCTTTCAAGAACTTGAGTATGCTCGTATTATTCTCCAAAACGCTATGCAATCAAAATCTTCCTAGACACCAAGTAATTCTTTCTAAATCAAGAGGCTTGAACTGTTATTGACATTGAAGTTCCCTATTGCAAACCATGTCACTAGCTAGCACAGGGAAAGAGTTAACGTTAATCGAGTACAGTGCTATAGATTTGATTTATTGCTGAAATTATGATGAAAACACAACTAAAGGGGGATAGCTCAACAACGTCAGCTAGCAAAGAAGATTGAAACTACCCGACGTGGAATAATTCGTTACCCCTTATTGATAATCAAGTCTGTTGAAAAAGAATATGACATAACACCGCATTTCACAGACGAAATTTCCCTGGAACTCTCTAAAGGGGCATAATTTTCGACATACAACTAAAATCCAATCAATCGAATTATGTACTCAAGCACAACCTCAACCGACTGAAGATGTCTAAAGAAAATAAACAACCCAATCAATGAAAGAAACCTATTCAGATCAGTACACACGAATCCAACAATCCCTTACAGAAAGAAAGAAAAAAAGCGAGAGGAAAGTACCTTCCGGCGCACCTCCTGAGAAGCTTCTCAGTCTTCTCACACTTGTTGACGAATTTCCCGGGCTCGACCTCCTCCACTTTGCAGCGCGACTGGACCACCTTTTTCATGGAACATCTGTGGTCAGAGCTCGTATCTGAACTTTCAAGCTCCCCAATGTCCCCGAAACCTCGATCAGAAATTCCCGCGCGAGGCTCGTCCATCTCATCGTCTCTCCAAACCCAACCCATCTTTCCTCCCTTTCAGCGAGAATCCGCACTCTCGGTTCGCGTTTTTATAGTTTTCGCCTGTTATTTATTTGTCTTCTTCGGAAACTGATACAAATTTCTTGGCGAATAAGCAAAGCCCGACGAACCCAGACCAGTCTGAATGTGTGATTACCTTTCCAGAAGGTACACGCCAATTTAGGTAATTGAAGCAGTGCTCAACAACATAAATGAACATTATATCTTTTAAAAGCATAAACAAGTTTATTTTTATTTATTGACAATTACACAGATAAAACAGCCAACACTTGTAAAGAAAAATCAATACCTTGAAGAACTCCTGAAGATACTTCTGGACTCGTTTTCATAAATCTGCCTCCCCATTACTATGGCCACATATATACATATGGGATGAACTTTTATCATCCTCCACTCTTTGCTTCCTTGTTGTTGGCACCCTTGGGTAGGGATTTGATTTTCTTACAATTAGTGACATAAAATGCTTCTAGTGAAATCCATTTGGTAGCAATCCAATCCTTTGAAAACCAAAAATCTTCAAAGAGGAAATGAGATTAAATAACCCATAGACTTCGACATTATCATCTCAATGCAATGCCCAACTTCTAAATCTTTTCTAGTTAAATTCTCACATTCTTGAATTTTTGGGTATCCATAAACTCTCAGAGTTTCCAAAGTGAGGGGCGTGATGGGAAGTTCTCTTAATTTTAGGCAGTTCCGAACTTCGAGTCCAATAAGGTGTGGAAAATTACTTTCTTTCACATCAAACCACCCTTCCAAATTTGGCAAATGCTTCAACACCAATATTTGTAATGATGGAAATACCCCATTGCCAAAAAATTCATGGCCTACATGCTCCAGTTCATGCATTTCTTCTATGACCAACTTTTTGAGAGAGTGCAATTGACCAAACGATGTTAGCAATTTGCATTTCTTGAAACCATTTAGCTCTATATCCACCAATTTGGAGAAGGATGGGTCCCCTAGCTAACTTGGAAACTCGAAACCACTGTACTTCTTTATACATAAGTTTAGCATGATGAGGTTCAAGAGCTTCAAGTATTTCTATTTCAACATTTCCATCTCGTAAGTTAAAATAATCAAGCTCACTCCATTCCAGCCCTAATTTGACAAGTTGATGCTTGTTCTTTAAATTTGTTGTCCTTGCCTCTTCCACGTTTTTCACATTCTCAAGGTTGGTTATGCCAAGCTTGTGAAAGTTTATCAAGAGATTTAACCGTCCTATTCCACTGTTGTTTGTGATGGAGTAATTCTCGAGTAAACAAATATAAGTGAACTTTTCAATTCTTGGCAGCAACGATGTCTTCAAGAGTTCTTCCTCTATTTCAAAGGATTGTAAACTGATTAGATTACGCATATCTTTTGGTAGCTTTGACAACTTCTCACAATGTATAAGATGTAGTGATTGAAGATTTTACATCCTACAAATGGAGTCTGGTAGTTTTCATACACTCGTTCTTAGTAGATCCAGGTTGCCTACGTTTGTTGGTAACACCCTAAACTATTGACACCCTGAAAGGTCAATTTCTTGCAACTTCTCCAATTTACATAAAGAATATGGAAGTATCTGTAATCCAGTACAAACTCAACATGAGATATTGTAGATTAATGAGACTTCCAATACTTCCTGGTAACTCAACCAAATAGTTGCAACCACATAAATCTAGTGTTTGCAAATAATAGAGGTCACAAGTGGAATTTGGCAGGCTTTCTATAGCAGAGGATTTTAGATCAAGATATCGTAGATGTTTCAAATTACTAATTGACTTGGGAATTTCCCGTATCAAAGATTAGATGTAAAACACACAAACACACAAAATGGTAGATTATTTTCTTCGATACTACATCACTGCTTTCATAATCTACTGAAAATGTGCGAAAGCTCTTGGCTTTGGCTACTTTGTTCAATAGTGTTTGGTCCATGGTTTTGAATATCGATATATGTCTAGTCTCTTCAGTTGGCCTTTTTGTTCCAATCTCTCCTTGGATTCTGAAAGAAATATTCCCCATGATTACCTCTGCAACCTCGCGAATAAGGTCATGCATCACATAAATACTAGACTCGTGAGGTTCATCATAAAGACTTTTAAGAAAATGTTTGGCAACCAAATTGTCTTCCATCTGGTCACTTTTATTAGCCTCAATAAAACCTTCTACCATCCATAAGCGGATCATTTCCTTCTTAAAAAATCTTTATCTACGAAACAGGTGGCAGTATATGTGAAACAACATTTTAGATGTGGATCCAAACAGAGGTAGCTGACAATCAATGCAGGGTGTATGTAAAGTTTGGTTTTTGGCAATTTTCAAATTTCACTTTCTAATAATCTCTCCCATTTATCAACATGGATGGTACCTAACAATCCACCAAACATGTTTGCAGCCAATAGTAAACCCTGACACTTCTCCACCACTTTCACCCGTAATCTTTCCAAGTTTGATTGTTCTTTAGCATTACCACTATAACCAAACACCTTTTCTTTAAGGATAGTCCAACAATCTTCAGCTGATAACCTCTTTAACCCGTAAATACAATGACATGATCCCATGCTCCTACACACTTCTTCACTTCGTGTTGTTGCAATAATTTTGCTTCCTTTTTTTACAGATCTAATTAAAGGCTCTAAAAGAGTCTCCCA
Organism: Aristolochia californica; assembly: GCF_029961685.1. Classification (NCBI taxonomy): domain Eukaryota; kingdom Viridiplantae; phylum Streptophyta; class Magnoliopsida; order Piperales; family Aristolochiaceae; genus Aristolochia; species Aristolochia californica. The sequence continues at coordinate 286,457 of NW_027181804.1, read as the reverse complement.
ATCCTCAAGGTTTTCTATCCTCGCATCATCTAGCACTAGTAATAACTTCTTATCTTTTACTAACTCTTGGAGGCGGCATTGCATTGGCTCTTATCTCTTTTTTAGGACTCCCTATTGATTCAATTATTGATTTGGTCACTTTTACACGGTCAAAGTCATGCAACACATGAACCCACACTTTCAAATCGAATTGAGCATAATCATTGTAAGCCAACTTACATCCGATTCCAAAAAATAATATTATCTTCTCCTTATCAGTCTCCCGTCCAAATATACGATTTTTATCAACAAAAGAAGCAGTTTCTTTTCTCTTTTGAATATCACGGAGTGTTGATCCACCCGTACCTTCTCTCAATTTAATGTCATTCCCGTATTTAACAATTTCTTCCCAATTCTTTAAGACCTCTTTTTATCTTGGGTGCTATTTGATCAGTAAAATAATAATTTTCACCAACTACTTTATTTAGAAGAGAGAGTAAGGTTTGTAAGATGTTCATCTCATGGACGATGTTCTCCACCCAGGATTGTGCAGATTCCTATGTGAACTGCTGAGTTTCAGCATCATTGAGCAAGATTGAACTTACTAAGAAAGATCTTTTCAGCATCATTGGGACGAAGAAGAATTCGAAACCTTCTGACATGGTTCCTGGTCTTCAAATTCCGAGAGTGTTTTTTGGTTTTAATTGTGGATTCAGATCCATAACTTTAAATCTAAAAAGCAAATAATAACAGAGATGAAGCGATTGAAAACAGAAAAGGACATGACGAGAAGGAGAGGAATCCCATATCCACCACGCACAAGGATACAAAAGACAAATCCGTAAAGCTTCTCTGCATTAGCATTTTCAATCTCTAACCCAGCCTGCTACAGCAGAGCCATAGGAAAAGACGAGCTAGAGACGTCAATAGGTCCTCCTGAGAGGAAGCAGGGGCCAAGAGACTCAAAAAGGGTTTAGGAAAGAGAGCAAGGGGAAGAGACGGATGAGGGGAGCAGAGTGATTGACTGATTGATTACACAGAGTCTGTCATTTTCTTGGTTTGTATGCTAGTTTTATTTGTTCGGATCCTTGTGTTTAATTAAACATAAAAAGAAAGTTTTTCGAGGGTCAGGCCTTGGCTCACTGTCACCAATGGCCGAAACTTACAAGTGGAAACTGAAAAAATTCTCTCATCTGATTTCAGTGGAGAGTGCTTTTCATATCCTTCTCTTCCAATTGCGAACATCTTTTATGCAAATGCAAGCCCTCGCCTTTCTCCTTCAGTATTATAGCCCTTCAACAACCTCTGTACACAAATCGTATATCTTGAAAGTGTCCAGATGAAACGACAAACAGCTTGCTTTTAAAGATTGTAAGAAGCATTCTCAGCCCTTTTACTGTCACCTTTGGAGGAAACAAACCCGAGCTCATGCTGTAATTATTATGAAACTAGTAACAAACCAACTTCATAAAGAACCAAAAGGTAAGGTATAAAGCGATAAGATGATAATATTATACAGATACAGAAAGTTTGAGGTTCTCTATGTTACACATTAAAAAAAAAAAAAAAACTGCTCGACAGCAGGTCACTCACCCCAGCCGAATTCATCCAATTTTCTCCCTTAAAAGCTGACTTTAAACACCAACTAGTTTCTTGATTCTCTCACTACAAAACTTAACCAAAATTGAGACAAGTATGACCCAGAAGGTACACGAGGCCACAAATTTTATAAGAGACAGTAAAAGATCAAGTGAAAATAATGGAGGCTACCAATTTTAAAGCCACTGAAATACCAATTGCTTGCTCCTCGTCATAACCCAGAAACAGACAGCAATACAGAGGAAGCAGGTAGGCAGTCCTCTCTCAGCCTTAACAAAACGGTTGGCTTCAACGTTCTCAACAGGTTGAGATTGAAGCACAAAGCACCAGTCTCCACAACCTAATCTCACATTTGTCATGCAAACTTCCTTATTTTCTTCGGTGCCTGTCTCTTCTAATTCTAAACATTTTCCGGTTGGACTTATCAGTGCTTGCAGTCTCCGGTGAAAAGCTTCTTCCAGGTGCTACTTCTAGATTACCTGCCGCAGCTGCAAAGCGAGATGATGAGTTCTGTGGAGCTGCCAGCCCATCAAACAGAAAGACCCGTTGCCCACCAGATTGAACAGACGTGGAAGGAAACATAAAAGGGGAGTGTGAACTAGCTGGTTGACCAAATGATGACACAGCTTGCATAGTAGAGGCTTGGACTGTGTCCTCGACATTCATCCGATCATTTGAAGGGGAAGCAGCTCCAAAACTGACAGGAACACTAGACATTTGAAACATAGAGCGGCCTGAAGAAAATGGAATTGTAGAGGTACCAGATGTAGATGAATTAAATGAGCTTGTAGGAGATATGGAAGAAGATCCAAATGTAAGTGGCCGGTTTCCAGTAGGCATAATAGAGAAGCCAAGAGAAAATCCCGTCGACGGTGAGCGTGGAGAAGAGTCAAAAGAAAAAACAGAAGACGCTGGCCGCGAATTTAAACCAAATATGCCAGTGTTGGAATTTGCAGGCTGTGAACTAGAACCAAATATGCTAGAAGTAGAACCAAATACACTACTGGTAGAATTGGCATGCTGTGAACTAGAACCAAATATGTTACTGGTAGAAGTGGTAGAGAAGCCAAAAGAAAATCCCGTCGACGGTGAGCGTGAAGAAGAGGCAAAAGCATAAACAGAAGAGGCTGGCCGCGAATTTAAACCAAATATGCCAGTGTTGTTAGAATTTGCAGGCTGTGAACTAGAACCAGATATGCTAGAAGTAGAACCAAATACACTACTGATAGAATTGGCATGCTGTGAACTAGAACCAAATAGGTTACTGGTAGAAGTGGTAGACTGAGAGTTTGTACCAAATATGCTAGGACAAGAACTGGCAGGCTGAGAACTTGAACCGAATATACTAGCAGTAGCAGTGGCACGCTGAGAGCCAAAACCGAATATGCTTGCAGTAGAGCTTGCAGGCTGTGAACTAGAACCAAATATGCTAGAAGTAGAACCAGCAGACTGGGAACTTGAACCATACAAACTTGCAGTTGTAGAATTGCCAGGCTGGGAAGTGGAATCAAAAAGATTAGAAGGCTTAGAAGAAGTGACAGAGAGAGAACCCAAACCAAATGAACTAAGTAGTAGTATTAAGGGAAATTTAGGTTTTTACCCTATTTTTAAAACTCAATTAGATAAATGAAAACCGTTTGAACTTATTTTAAAAAATGCCCAACTTTGATCGGTTAATCAAAGGTGACACGTAGACTTTGACCGGTCACATGTCGCTCCATCATCATGCCACATCAATACTTGGTAAGTCAAATGACATGTCAACTAACTCATCATCTTACAAACACGTCATCGCCCATGTAGGATGCCACATCATTAAATGACAAAAAAACAGTTTAAAATATAACATGGTAAACCACATCATCATCCATGTAATACCTTTTTATCATCGATTTAAAATATTTATAAATTTAAATTTTTTAAAAAAATTAAATGACATGGCATGTTACATGGGTGATGACATGTCGTGTCAATCGACTCACTATGATGACATAGTGACACATAACCAGCCTGCGAGTTACCTTTTGAGTGTACATATGTATAGTTGATCAGTCAAAATTGGGTATTCTTTTAAATAAGTTCAAATTATTTATCTAATTAAAATTTTAAAATTTGGTAAAAACCTAAAAATTCTCTTAGTATTAACAGCGGTAGAACTGGTTGGCTGAGAGCTTACCCAAATAAACTAGCAGCAGTGCTGACTGAGTCAAATGAAGGAGAGCTCCCAGAAGCAAATGATTCAGGTGGGTTCATTTCAATACCTTCTCTCAATTAAATGTCATTCCCGTATTTAACAATTTCTTCCCAATTCTTGAAGACCTCTTTTATCTTGGGTGCTATTTGATCAGTAAAATAATAATTTTCAACTGCACCGACAACTTTATTCAGAGGAGAGATTAAGGTTTGTACCTGTTCTTCATCGGATTTATTTCTGTCCTCCAACTGCAACCGAAGAAGTTCGTAGTTCATCTCATCGACGATGTCCGCCATGTCGTAAGTCAACCCTGTAAGGTCGCCCACCCAAGATCGCGCAGATTTCTCTGTGAACTGCTGAGTTTCAGCCTTATTGAACAGAGATTGAACTCCCAAGAGAGATATTTTCAACCTTTTAAGCTGCTTTTCCTGGATGGTAGGGGTGAGTGCCTGAGACAAGCCATTTAGAGCTGCCTCGCCGACCATACTTGCTGCATCCGCTGCCGTTTTGCCAGCCATTGAATCAAGGGATCGATTAAACCGGAAAAAGGAGAAAGAGAGAATTGATCTTTCTGACGGTTTGTTTCAGGCCAATGAATCAAGGGATCAATTAAACCGGAAAAAGTTAGGTTTGTTTCCTATGAGAAGATGGGTTAGAATGATTGTGAATTAGAAAAAGATGGACTTAAACAGTGCGTGTTGGCTCAAAAAGCTGTGAAGAGTGCCCTTCTTTTTGAAATTAAGAGACCTTACTTTTGTTTTTTCTGTCTTGGATCCTCTCAAAGTTGCTGCCACTGTGAAGTGTCTACTCATATACACTGAAGTAGGACGTGTCCTATGCCAGACACAGCAGCAAATAAATAAGACACTGAAGCAAGACGTGTTCTTTATCTGTATCCTGGAGCAAGGTTTAGAATATTAAAGGCAGCATTTATGGCAGCTAATACAGTAGTAGTAGAAGAGAAGGAGGATTATAACATAGTTGCTACATCCGTCGCCATTTTTCGGGATGTTTTTCTCCGTCTGGCTTCTGAGTGGAGATCCTTCCCTTCTCGGGAGTTGGTAGGCGTTTTCCGTTTTTGTTCTAAGACGTACGTACGTAAACAACCAAAAAGTCTGTTTTTTTTCTTCTTAAAATAAAAAACCTGCAGCTTGGTCCTTCGTTGAGACTAACGATCTGTAGTTTGAAGAGACGCACCACGCAGCTTGGGCCCTTGATCAAAACTTGACGACCTGGAAGACGACAAACAACTTTTATACTTGATTAACTCGACCCGAAGACCCTTCGGTCAAGTCACTTTAAAAACTGAAAGTTGGGTTCGTGCTTTTCCACATTGCTCTGTATCCACCGATGCTTGAACGACGAAGTTACCTCTTCTACGGGGTGAACAGTTTCGATCATAACAAACTTTGACAAATTCCAAAGTGGGCTATTTCTCCATCAAAATTCTTTCTACAACTTTGATATTTGCGTTGGTTGCTTGGTTTCTCGGAGGCGACGATGTAAAAACGGATTAGAGCGCCATGGAGTCGTGGAAACAGGAAATAGCAAAAACAGATTAGATGTCTGAAGTGCTTTAATTGGTTTTCACCGTAAGAGGGTAACAACTGAGAACGCATTGACGTATACTGTGACGTAGAATATTATTGAAGATTCAAAAGTCACAGACTGATTACCAATTTGTGACTACAGCATACAAAGTCTTTTACTGTTCGTCTGCAAGGTGGACTTGCAACTGGATATTGATTTTTTGCTGTCTCACTTTTCTCCCCATCTTTAGATTTTCACTTGTCTAAATGGATTTTCTCTTCTTTTTAGATTTTGTTTTTTCGGGAAGTCGCAGTTTTCAATCTTTCTGCACTTAAATCCAAGCAGTTTGACGTTTCAGTGCACTGCAGTTGCCAAAACACTAATTCGTCCATGATGGTTTCTGCGACAGAAAAAATCCAACCGGATATACTGCAGCCTTAATTAAGCAATGTTGGTTTCTCTAGAAAACTAGTATGACATCTGAACTGTGGTTTTTTTTTTTTTTTTCCCATTCTACAAGCCTTCTCATGCTACATACTTGTTGTTTGACAAAAAAACGTCTGTCGAAAGTTCTAACTTCCCAGTATTCTACCCTGATTTTACATATGGCTGCAGCCAGAAGCAGCACAGTCTCTGCTTCTTGGGCTTTTGATTGAATTTCTCTTCCTCGCCCTTGTTGTGACTCTCATAGGTATCAGCAGCCTCGATTCCATTCATACCTTTTGACATTGCTGCAATTTCAGAATCAGCTTTGGCACTGTCCAGCCCATCATGGGAAGATTCCAATTTGCCTTCTTCACTTTTCGAAAGTTTGTGGTTTTCCTTTGTCAATGAAAAGCCATTTTGCAAGTTCTTACTTTCCTTCAATGGAGAGTCTCTGTGAGCAGAACAATAACAAAATTAAGCAAGGAGGTCCATCAATCCACTGTAAAATTCATTTAACATATTCGGGTCGTTCAGCAACCAAAATCTGTTCCAAGGCCCCATCAATATATGGAGCTAAGGCCCAACGAATTGCAGAAAAATGTTTGTTTTACTCAGTTAAAAAAATCCTAATCTTAAGCAGTTAGTTTCAGAAACATATGGGTAGAATAAAATATTCATTTTTTAAATAACATAAAAAAATAGTCATTCAAATAGGAAACCCTTTGCAACTGAAAAACTATTGGCGCAGGAATTACCTGACAATAGGAAAGGAAAAAGTATCCTCTGTTTCATCAGGAGGTTTTTCCTCTTCATCCATTTCTGCTTCATCTCCTGAATCGAGTTTAGAAACTTTGTCACTATGAGAAGAATTGATAGAAGCAACCTCCTCCCTTTCCTTGTAAGATGGCTCCGTGTCAGTGTTTCCATGTTCCCCAAAAAAAGTAATAGCTCTGTCTAATACACCCAGAGCCCATTCCACTTGGGGACTAATAAAACCTTTCTCTTTGCTTGCCTCACAGCTTATGACTGATGATTTGGTTGAAAGCTGATCTATATGTTGATTCTTGTCAACAGGGATTGCTGGTAAAGTCTCTTCTTCTATTATTTCAGTTATTACTGTCTGATCCGTCATGGGTGTTAGGTTCGCCTGTGAGTTTTCATATTTGGTTCCTTCAGCAATAAATTCTTCTGGTTTTTCAGTTAAACAATTTGAAGGCTTTTCATGATCCAATATTTTTGAGATATTTGGTTCTTTATTGGGGAAATTTAAAGCTTCTCGAATGCGAATATACATGAGTTCCTCCTCCAAGGCTTTCCTGAAACTGTCATCGCCACTGGCCACAGATGCAACAACCTGAAGCAGCCGTCACAGGAGGTTAACCAAACAAGCTTACAAAGTTTCCATTAACAATTGAATAATCTTGTCATGATGAATTGGTATTCTCAACAAGACATTGTGAAATGCTGTTGGCATGAAAGAGCTACCTTTTGATATAGTTTAAAGCCACTCCCAATGAGCTGCCTTGAGATGAAGTTAATAAGTGCTGGTGGGACAAAATCTATCTTGATATCAATATTTGCTATTGTCCTGTGTAGAGTAATAACAAGAAGATTCTTGAAAAGAATTAGTTTCTCCAGAGGACCGTGAGTGAAGCGATAATGAAAAAGAATATACAAGTTCTATCGAGGTAGAAAGAAACATAACAGATTCATTGGATTTGTGATAAATCAGGAAAAGTAACGGAACAATGACCTCATGAAAACTAACATAAGCATGCACACACAAATATACAGAGACAAGCATTTTGAATTCTATCGAATACAAACATACATTCTGAATGATGCCAACAAATAAAACCAAAACCCCCCACATTGACAACATTCGGACTCTGGAATTAATGACAAATTAAGTAAACAGTCATGCACATTAACCATATGGAAGCATCCATTCTGAATGCTGCTAGATACATATCACATATACTTTTGATACTGATAGCTTAGCAAGTTCCAAAATTTGACATCCTAACTCTATTATACACACTCCACATACACGTTACAGATTCTGATAAACATGGACACAATGTTAGAGCGGTGAAGAAGAACTTACCTAAAGTAGCTTCTATTTGAATTCACTTTCTGTAGAGCAAAACCACCAACCAAACCTATCCGCACAGTATCATTTGCCTCAGGAATTTTGTCAGACGAGAACCCATGTGTTCTGAAATCAATCTCCTCTGTATCAGAGACCTATCAAAAAGTAACAAAATAGTAACAAAAATGTATCAACTTAGAGACACCACAAAATGAAAAGTAATCCTTATCTTTTGTTATTGTTGATCAACAAAGATACCAGACAATTATAAAACATCATTACCGTATTGATAAGAACGATTATGAGATCTTCTTCAAAATACTCTAGCTCAAAATAATGCACTACAGCCTCTCTTGCTGAAACTGGCCACGGGACCTTCACCCTTTCTTTCAAAGAGTTAGTAAAAAAATCAAAACCCCAAGGTGAAACATTTTGAACTTCTAAACGAGTAATTTTTAGTAGGCCTAACCTCACTAAAGAAATCTCTTCACCGGTGCAGACTTTTTGCAAAGAGGCTGATGTAATAATTTTAAAAGGTGGAATAGTGAATTGCGGCCACCTGTAATGGAAATTGTCAGCAACATGTAAGATAGTTGAAAGCTACTAGCTGAAATTGAAGAAAATTTTCTGCTGTGACTAGCACATGGTGAGTTGCAAGACTATTCAAAAGGCAGAATAGGGTTTCACTTGTATGGAAATCAAATATGCACTTGTCAGGATGATGAAGATTAGCTGATTTCTCCTCCCAAGGTTCTGCTCTAGAGTGAGGTAGTAGGATTACTTGGAATAAGGGTCATGGTAGGAAAGACGAAAAAGTACCCATTAGATGATGGACAACAGTGCACAAATCATCACTTAGCTGCCCTTGAAAGTAAGAACAGAGAGCAGAGGTTTGACACACGATCTGTCAATATAAATTCAGCAGTTTCTAAACAACAAAATTATAGGGTTATGAGCCATTAGAAATTTAATGAAAATTCAATATCTTTAAGCTCAAATCTGCAACAATGAAATAGAAAGGATAGCCATTTCCATACTCTTTGTTAAGCAACCTATTCTCTTAAATATAACAATAGAAAAAAAAAAAAAAACAGGAAAGCAAAAGAAAAGAAAGAAAAGAGAGAAATCCTTCACCATTTCTTATAGAGTGTAGACTCCCATGAAACGCATAAACCTGAAAGATTCAAAGTTAACCAATAAGAGTGACTTCCAGTAATATCGTAAGGTTTTCATGCAAAAAAAAAGAAAAAAGCAATATATGAATAACAAAATCTTAGGCTCTCCGTGTAATTGTGTGCAATTATTTGTATGCATACTATATCATAACTTACAAACATCAATAGGTCCATCCACATAGCCTTCAGCTAATAGTGAATGGAAGGGTGTGCCCTGAGGACCTTCTCGGTACATAACACGGAGTTGATCATTGTCTTGTTTTAACTGGAAAGTTAAAAAATTATAAGCTGGTGTCTATCTCATGGAAAAAGTAACATGAAATATAAGAAATAAATTTTCAGAATAAAGCACCTTCCAATCGTTTTCTGTTGTTTTGAGAGTCCTTGAGGAGTCCTTGTTGTTTCCTGAAGCACTTCTCAACATTTGAAGAAATTTTGACACTTCAGCAGTGCGTCTTTTTAACACCTCCTCTACAATATCTTGTATAAAAATAATGTCAAAATGTTGTGCATATCTCTCATATCATAACTAAGAAAATTTAAGAGAAAAGGAAACAAAGAATGAATCAAATGTGAAGACAAGAAAATAAAGCAGGGAGGAGTCTAAATGTTCTACCAACCTTCAGTTCCACAAGCAGATGAGCGGCAGAGCTGGTCCCTAACAAGCTCCCGGATAGACTTCTCATCCATCAGATTGGGTGATGAGAGGGCCTTGTCTAATCTGTCTCGCAATTCCTTATTTTTATGGTTCTCCATATTTGCATCTAAGAGAGAACCACGAGCCACTTTTTTCTCAGTAATTCAAATGGAAACCATCTTTTGCAAATGGTGGACTGATTTGAACATCTGAGCAGAAGAAAATAAAGACCCCAACCTCTTATTTGAGAAAAACAAAATATGTCCTAATACATGTAAGAAAACCATAGATATGCAATTGCAAATAGGACTTTCCAGTAGGAGAATTACAAGGAAGATATCTTTCTAGTTTCACCTACAAACCCAACCAATAGAATGGATAGAATCAAACTTTAAGCAAAAAAAATAAAAGTGTCTTTTTAAACATGCCCACTTAAAAGATTCTAAATCAAACCAACCTTTTCGGTGTTTCATAAAAACAAATATAGAAACAAGAAAGTTGTTCTCTAGAAGATGCAAACAGATGAACTTACCAATCCAAACAGATGGAAGGTAGGCGCCCAATAGATGGTTAGCCTTCTTTGCTATCACAATATGTTTTGATTCTCAGGACGTGACTGTTCCCCGTTTACGATTATAAGACTTACAATTATATATACAACTTGTGATCTCAAATTCAGCTTCTACAGTCACTAGTAGCATATTGAAGAATTTCCAGAAGAAAGTCCTCCCTTTTCCAGCTCGGAGAAGCAGCTACAACTCCTTTGAATGAATAGTTTGATGCTCTTTGAGATTCCTCTACTGGTTCATCGGTCTTCTCTTTTCACATGAACCAGTCTAACCCTCTTGCTTGCATGCGATATTGTCGAGATCCCCGATTAGTACTGGGACGACCAAAAGGGAGAGCTTCTCCCCTTTTCTTCACATTTTACATCCATCCCCTCTGGAGCCAAGCTTCTGCATGCAAACTCTTATGAATTATATCCACCCATTAGCACGCGAAATGATCTATCTACATGACCTCAATTCGTACTCAGCAAAGGATTTGATCATACCGCCAAAAGACAAACAGTAGAATACATTAAAGAGAGTCCATCTCAAACACTGATGCAAATATCAATTGCTCGAAAATTACTTCCAACCCATATGCAAATATCGAAAATAATGATGAAAACGATCAGAGAGGGAGGCAATCTCGTTCGTACCTGGCAAAAGAAACGAAACGTGGAAGTATCTGCATCAAGCCAGAAGGGAGGGCCAATACCGAGGAACCCAAACTTATAGAAGAGACAGCTTTTGATCAGTTACCAAGAAGAAAAACTAAACTGAACACCTTTTGAGAGATTCGGAAATCTGGAGAATGGATCCGCCTATAAAAGTAAACAGACATTTGTTTTTCTTTTCAGAGGAAACGGAACAACGGTTTAAGGGTCTTTCACAAGACTCCTGCCGACCCTTTTGTGTAAACGTAATAAATTAGGATTTCTCTCCCTAAAGCGTCAAACTTCAACCTTCTGACAGCGAGGAGAGGTTGTTGAACAAATAAATGGCAGATGGGAAAGGTACGAAGGTACCCATCATTGGAAATTTTCAAAAAGTTGGATAAATCTTCGAACTGCTAAGATTAAACGGCAGGGATGAAGCTTCATCTCTTTAAAGCTAGAAAGACCAGCCTCCTTCCATCTTTGACGAGCTGAAAAAAAAGAAAAAAGTACGGGTGGAAAACAAGTGCGCTAGATGCCAGGAACGAAGAAATTTATTGCCGGAATGGCGGCACCCGGAATCCATCAACAACGCCGCTGATCGGCCATCAATGAGTAACAGTAAGCTCTCTGAATAGTACGTATTTCCTCGCTTAAGCTGTAGCAGTCTGGCCACCATCTGTTTTTACCGGGAACCAAACTGTAGTTTAAAAAGTGCTAAAATTACACCAAAAAGTGTTAAATAAATAAAATAATTACAATTAATAAAATGTAAATTCTTCTTTCCAAACTTGAAATTTTCATTCATCTAAAAATATTTTTAATAATATTTTTTACTACTTTTAACAAATTTACTTTATAACTAAATGCATTCTTATTTTTTATTATATAGTTTTTTAATAAAAAGTTTTACAATTTGACTAAAATTTTTTATAAAAAAAAAAAAAAGAACAAGTCTTATTAGAATTTGAATTTTCAGAACGTTGGGTATTAAAAAATTGGAGAATGACTACAGGAGCCAACTAAGCTTGATTAGGATTTATTTTTTATTTACTTTTGTGAATGATTCCATGAATGAGACCCATTGAGACTTCAATAATCTTCTGAATAAAAACCAATTTCAGCTCGAGGATTTGTTCAAGTACTCGAATCAAAGGAAAAAATTGAAGGAAAAGTGAGTTTCATGAGGTATGAAATGTTTGCCACAGTCCCAGACTTCAATGGCATGTTTGGAAACTATAAAAATATGAAAAAAAAAAAACTAAATCTCAGAAAATAAAGAAAAAAGTATCACAGTTTTTTAAGGTATTGAATAATACAAAGATCAAACAACTTCTACCAAAAACTTACTCATTGTGCTGGTGTGAAATCTCATAGACAAGATTACTGAATTTCAATTAGTAAACAACAATGAAGGGCATCAAAACGGATCCTATCCACAATTTCCCATCTTTTTCCTCCACTTCACTGACAGCTCTAACCACCTTCCCCTGCTTGTCCTCCAAAACTCGTAATATTTCTCCATCTGGGCTGTACTTCAGGATTATTGCATGGGGCCGGCCTCCTACGGTGAGCAAATATTGCATCTTGGCTGATATGGGAAGCTTGAGCAAAAACTTCCTGAAATTTGGATAAAGACCACAAATGTACGAGTACAGGCTGCGCCGACAATGGATTGCAAGCCAAAACTCACCCTTTTCATTGGTTCTAACATTGTCTGGGAACCCAGGTAGGATGGCAAATGTCTCTGAGGTTCCAACCTTTTCTCCTTTTAACCAGTATCTGGTTAGCCTACGATTCAGAGGAAAAATAGTGTCAAAAGGATTCTGATATTGGGTCTAATATAATTTTATGTCATTGTAGTTTAAATACCATGGTAGAATTTCAAGCAGGGGCAAAGCCAGATCATCTATTAACAAAACTATAGCTACCCAGTGCCATTCTCTTAGTTCATTGTAGTTGAAGTTCACACACAAATTTGATCACATTTACACAAATACAAGGGAAAACAACTGTAAGCAGTCCAATGAACATGAAATAATAACAATAACTACAAAAAAACTAACTTTTTTTTTTTTTTTGAACACTTGAATTATGACAACAAGAGTTTCCTTTAGCATAGATAGCATGATTATTTAAGAAAGAATAGGAATAGAGAGCACAGGGAAAGATACTCACTTGCCAAGGGAACCTTCACAAAAGAGGAAGAATGATTTGTCCTTGCTCATTGAGACCCCATTAGGAAACTGGAGGTTACGCTTAAGAACAATAGTCTCTTTTGTAATAGGATTGTACTTCAGTAGCCTTCCAGAATCCTCTGCAGAAAAAACTAACTGTAGGAAGTTCCTGTGACCATAAACAATGTTGGATGGAGCTTGAAATAAAACAGTTAAAAAACAAATACTAGAAATACATAGCTGAGGCTTGAGACATTTCCAGAGTAGACAAAAGTACTTACAACAAAGCAATGGTGCAGACAAGCATTATCTTTGCAACAGAGATCTCAGTTGAGCAATCAAAAGATATAATGCATACATATGCATAAGTACAAATTACCAGTACCCAACAAACAATTGGGAACATCAAAAGGAGTGCAACAGTCCAAAATTCTGACAAGGAGGGCAAGCTTCACTATCTTATTGATTCAACATATGCTACATTTTCTGAAACAATAAATGTTGCCAAGATATTAAATCAGCACCTCATGGGTATTTTTTACTCTAAAGTTACAAGAGTTTATTTTACGTATCAACTTAACAGTATTCAAGCTTCTTTGTACTCATTTAGGTCATCAGTAAAGTCAACCAAGACAGGTTTTTCTTCTTTCTTTCAAGGCCAAATGGACAAAAATAACTATCAGATTTATTTTGCAGTGTTAGTGTGTGAAGTTTGCAGCATAACAGCAATGATTAGTTTGCACGATCTGCACAAAGAATACATTGAGTAGGATGCAACAAAATGCTTTCAAACTTGCAAGCATACAACATTGACAGTTGTCTATTATGGCATGAATAGACACAACATAACAACTCTTATGACTACAGGAACATATAAATACATGTCTATGATTGAAACAGGTTCACTGTGACATTAGAGGACCAAACAGTGAAAATATGAAAATCTTGCTTTACGAGGGAATCTATAAACCTTACATTTTTTTCTGTAGCTAAGCTAAATCTATTGGGCTACTGGCTCAAACTGCAACAGAAGTTCAGAATTTTTATTTATTTATTTAAAAGTAGAGTTCGCAAATTTAACATGAGAATGAAATAAGTTGTTGAAAGAAAACTCACCTCCTCTGGTAGATTGTACTGCTATCAGTAAAATAGATATTCCCTTCATCGTCTAAGTCCAGATCATTTGTGAACCTTAGTGGGACCCCTTCTGCTTCAGTGGTCAGTGATGTTGCCAACCCACCTTCTGGCCCTACCTTCATCAACCCAAAATATGCATCAGCAATATACAAGACTCCTGTTTTCTTGTCAAAACGAAGACCCAGTGGACGCCCACATATATGCTCATTCTTCAAGTAGCTCAAAGGCGATGGCTTTGGATCACAAATCGCTGACCTAATCAGCAAACACATACCTTAGTCCAGACATGCATTCAGTGCATATCAAAACCAGTCAAGTAGATGCATGAGTTGGACAGAGACATGAAACAAGATATCATGGGTTTTTAAGCTACAGTAAATAAATATGTAAGAAGAAAGAGGCAAGGAAGTAACACTTAAAAGATGCATTTTCCTGTGAATAATATCATAGCAAATATTAGCAATTAGAAGATGTTTGCATACAATTTTTTTTCTGCAGAAAAACTAGAGGAACACACAGGAGTTTTTTTATTCCTTTTCTTTTGGGACTTCATGGTCCTCTTTGTCCTTTATATCTTGAAAATTTATATACAAACATTTTTAAGGCTCCTACTACTGCACCTATGGGCTGTCAACCTGGACAGGAATCAAGTTAGTTCTTCAAGTTAAAAGCTACCCACAAAAGAAGAAAACAGTAGCAGGATTGCAATAGCTTAGGACTACTGGTCCTCAGGGGAAAACCAACAACCCATGGATATCCAGATCATGTCAGTCCAACTACGAAAAGAAGAGGATTATATCATCAGACCATACTCACAAAAAGCCGAAGCACTTATCCATGAGAATTGATTTTACTTTCCCCATGATTATATGAAACTTCCAATATGTCACTCAAAAATAACAGCGAGTAGAGCACGCTATGCTGCATTTGCACATATTAAATTAGCAGTTTCTTTAAAAGAAAGACTAATTCCATCTCTAAGGTGTTGCAAATCGCACTAATCTCACTAACACAGATTATACAGAAATGCACGCACAGTAGAACAAAATGCTCAGAGAGAGACAACAACGAGGAATTTTTTTTCTTTATTTGAAGTGAAGCTCCTCTGATCAATGTAAATAAAGTCACAAGTAAAACTTAAAAAAAGGCGTTTTTTAATGTATAATAATACAATTGCTTCCGATCTCCAATTACAAACCAAAACATGGAAATCATTATAATGACAAGAGTAAGTCAAAGCACAATTCCAGACTATCTTTTTTCTCTAAAAATGCAGTGCCAAAACCAGATTGCAAGAATTGGCAAACAGATTTTTTTAGTGTAACTTCTGTTCATTAGATGTCACGCGGTAGAGTCACGTCATGTTAAGAAGGTTAAAGAAGAAGAAACACGGAAATGAAATAAATAAGAAGGAAAATCAAATGACACAAACAGAGTTGACTAGTAGGAGCCAACACAGAGTGAACGAAAACACCCAGAAACGAAACAAACGAAATTCAATCACCTGTTTGGCAAAGTAAACGCAAAGTCCTCCCAAGCATCGCCGTTCCAAAAGAGAATCCTGCCATCAGCGACACCCGTGTAGGGTCCACGTCCTTGGGGATCAAACGCAATACTCTCGGGTCCCTGGATTTGATTCAGAAACTTGATCTCCGACTTCTGCAACAGATTATCAGAGTCTTCCACAGGGGGGATTTCCGACCACGGCGGGAAATCCACCTTGTGAGCCTCGAAGTGCGGGAACTGGGAGATGGCGCTGTGCTTCAAGGGGTCGAGTCCGCAGTAGAGGGCGATGACGAGGAAGAGAGCTCCAGCGTAGAGTCCTACGGCCGCCATCGGTCGGAAGCCCCCAGGCTGCGGGCAAAGTTCTCCGTCGCCAACAGCGAAGGACAGACGGACGGCCTTTTTGTCCTTTGTTCTGTAATAGTTGGTCGAGGTTGAAAAGCAGCTGCAGTGTTGCACCGGTAGTTCCGCTTTGGGACTTTTTCGGGAAGGAAATTTCCGCTATGGCCGACATTCATATCCCCTTCAAACAGTAATTGTTTATCATTGGAGAGTCCGTTCTTAGTAGTAATTTTTTTTTTTAATCGACGCTCATCCTCGGGAGATTTGATCACAAAATCTCTCTGATCACAGAAGAAACCATTGAACACAACATCTCCAACCAAACAAAAAAACAGAGAAGGAAAACCTTAAGTCTTGTTTATAATAAGATTTATTAAGAGATCTTAGGAGACGCATTAAGGGGAATCCTTCCTAATAATTAAAGCCATATTTATTATTGTGAAGGGATGTAATGAGATGGCATCTGAAAATTACCCTATTTCCAGCTACCACCTTCTTAACTCGAATAGAAAGTCCTAATAAATGGGCAACACTGTCCTTCATTTAATTTTAATTAATTTTTTTTGTCAAAAAAACAAGGGAGGTACGTACGCATATACCAGAGAGAGAGCTCCTGGTCTTTTCGCATGAAGGCATGAGGTGAGACCAACCTCCATTCTTGTCCTCTTTCGTATGTGTGTAAGGCCCTTTTTCCTTCACAGCAGCTTTAAAAAACATACCCTCCAAAATTACAGGAGCTTTTTAGAACTTCCTTCGATAATGAGAAATCATTAATAGAAGACAAAATACTTCCGTCGCTTTTGCTCATTTGCATTCAAACAACTGCACTGACGGGGTTGATGTATTCAGTTCAGCTCGTTTGCAAATGATTTCCATTCCTACCCAGGGCAAATCTATAGCAAACCAACGACAATCACTACTCGTATATTTTTTGTGGGTGGCTTGCATTGGACTCGCCTGATCAGTCAGTAGTTGGCAACCAAGAAAGTTTGCTCTCTGGTCTTCTCAGGAGCTGCAGGCACACGAATTAACCCGTGATGCAGTCTTGGATAATGGGGAGCTGAGTTTATCAAAGATCAAAACTCTCAAGCGGAAACACATAAACATGACAATACAAAAAGAAAAAAACCACCAATTTAATCAATGAAATATGGCCCCTTGAATGGAATGACTGCAAAATCTATTGAATTTGACATATTTTATATATGGTGATATGATCAAGTTGTGCAACCTACAAAGTTGTTGAGAATTTTGGCAAAGTGTTAAGTTAGATACAAGCTGTCTTCTACAAATTATAGAAGTCGTTTTGACAAACAAATGCCTAAAGTGTGATACGCATAAGGTTGAATCAAAGTATAGAAACAAAGACAATAATCAAGTTTCTATACAGTTAATAACAGTTTAACCCAATATCTTTATAGACATAACTGCAGCTCACTTAAAACAATCCACATCTGCAACGGATCAACACAGACAACAAAGGCAAACTGTTTTTATCCTTGGAGATGCAACAGATAACTATGGGAATGCAATAGAAAACATTGACAGTCATCCCATTTGGGCAAACCAAGATTTAAAAGGCAGCATTTCGAGTCTCCCACCTCATTCATGAAATTAGATGCAAATGCACCATTAACAGAGGATTCCAAAACTGGCTACTACCAAGTGCTTAGTTATACCTCATTGTCAGAAAGAGTTTCAACTAAGCTACATTCTATTCGATGTATTTCATCTAAATTTAGTCAGAGTGACTCAACCCAAGCTCTGTTATAATCAGTGGATTACAGGCTTGAGGGGTTGCGCTCTCAATTTTGACAAGTCCAGACTTGCTTCAAGCTCCTCATCAAGTTCTCCAACGACACTTCTGCAAAAGAAATAAATAGAGCACAAACAAGGTTCAAAGATGGGAAAACATGATTATAACTAATTAAGAAGATGATGAAAGCGACATACATGTTGTCACCCCTTATAATGTACAGGCCCAGTACAAGTTGTTGAACGCCTTGCTGCAAAAAACCACTAACAAGTGTTAGAAATGAAACAGATGGGGCAATATACGGCACAAAATGTAAAAAAGTTAGCATGAAATAATGAGAATTTTTACTACAGCAGAATAACATATTGCAAATCTCTTAAGGAGGCAAAATAGGGCAAAGCAGTTCAAGCAACCTACAAAAGATAAAAGCATGCAAAGAGGACACAAGCAACCCTCTCTCCCAATCAAAAGAAAAAATATGACAAAGCATGCAAAGAGGACACAAGCAACCCTCTCTCCCAATCAAAAGAAAAAATATGACAAAGATTCTCCACAAAGAGGAACATGGCTAAAGATTCCTAAAACCAAAGCATGCAAATATTGACAGCATTGTAAGATCATATTTTCCTCAATTCTGGAAGAAGAAAAACAAAATCAAGGTAACAGACTATAGATAAATATAGGGCTTAAACACTGAGGAATAATTCAACAATCTAATTCAATAAAGTGTGAGGTAGAAGACAAGACTTCATTGGGAGTTGATAGGTCCTAATATTTCTAAAGAAGTTCAAAAGGCCATAAAGGGAAAACACATCTAGGACTGTCAATGAAGCAGTTTGTGGAGAAATTCACCCACAAATTTCACCATCTGACAGAAGTAACAGAAAAATTAAAAAAAGAAATGAAAGAAACACCAAATATCTCTCTTCGACAAATTATTGTGGAAGTGTGGACCCAAACAAACTACGAATGTGAATACTGTTGGGGACAGATGAATCTACCTTCGTGGAGTATACCCGTTCATGCGACTCATCCAGAATAATATTTGTGGCCTGATCAAAACCTTTTAAAATTCCCTACATAACAATGATACTTTTCATTAATCCTCACCAAAACAAAAAAAAAAAAAAGATGAAACAGAACTAGGAGTAAATCCTAAGACTTACCACAATATTACGTCCGTCATTTGTAATAATTGATATTTGTTCTGCACACAAGGAAGATGTATCACCACTCATAACCTTCCATCAATAAAAGTTGGAGCGAAAGAACGAGAAAGTTTGATAAAAGAACATTGCATACGGTCTACAAGAGATTCAAGTCCCGGTCCACTAGACATTGACGAATTAGAAAGGCTTTAACAATGAGAATCCTTTGGTACAGTCGTGCAGCAGCTAAAAACTGAAAAAATGCAGAGAGTACAAATGATCAGGTCAGTCTACTAGCATATCTATCAAGGTTATCCATAAAGTTCACTTCAGCAAGGTTTTGGAACGTTACTAATAAAAAAAAAAAAAAATACAGAAGAGAAAAGATATAACCGTGTAACGTGCACAGCTTCTATGACCGAAATGTCAACAACTACAGAGGCAGTAAATATTAAAAAACCAAAGCTTCTTGACTCATAATCTTGAATCAGATTGTTCCAAGGAGACATGCAATTACTATTAGCTGTGAGAAGCACTACTTGTACCTTAATAGATTGCCCTTCGCTTTTGAGAAACCGCCGACGGCCGCGCCTGATGGAAGAGGAAAAATACAAGCAACGTAGAGGACAGGAAAACCAGGGAAGGAAAGGTAGAATAGCAGAGAGACGGATGACGACCGAGAGCGCTTGGTCGAGAGGGGAAAATGGGGAAGAAACAAGAAAGAAAATGACCTAGAAAAAAAAATCGAAAGGATGTAAATTGCGCATGGAATAGTAATAGGAGATTTGTATAGGGCGAGACGCGCGTGAGAGGCAGATTAAATTAGTTTATGATGTATTTAAATAATTGTTATTTATTTTTGTTGCCTCCGATTCGGAGTCGTAAATTCCCTCCTCCTATTGCGCCTCGATCGTTCCCGAGTAAAACCCTATAGTCGCTCGCTCGAGCTCTCTTCTTTCATCCGCGTTGTTATCTTTGATGGAGACGGCGGCTGCGGGCTCCTACCACGGCGGCGTCGGGGGAAAGTTCAAGCGGCGCCCCGCCCGCCGAGCCGGAACGCCCTACGATCGGCCTCCCCCGGCTTTGCGGAATCCCGACGGACCGGAGAGGAACGGGTGGCTCTCGAAGCTAGTCGATCCCGCGTCCAGAATCATTGCCGACAGTGCCTCTAAACTCTTCCAGTCTGTCTTTCGAAGGCGTCTTCCTGCCCTTCCAGGTTTTTTTTTTTAATATCTGAAATTGTTTGAAAGTTCTGTTTTCTTTATCCTTCTCATACCTATACTTAAATGGCTTGGTTGCTTTGCACTGTAGAAGTTGTGATAAGGCTTTCGATTTGGTATTTCTCATTGAGTTTCTGTTAGGGTTTACGATTTGGAGGATTTAATGCGGGGAAGTAGGTGAAACAGTTGGTTGCTTCTTTAAAACAAATGGAATTGTTATTCTCGCGTTAGAATTTTCTCTGCTACACTTTGTTTTTATTCCCGCAATAAGAAGGGTATCTTTTTAAAATTGGCATTGTTTAAATAGTTCAATTCATGGAGCTTGTTGTGGGCTTCTGAAGGGTTCTTTGGAATTAGTTCCTGTGTTTTTATGTGGACAAACTGGCTTTTTATTAGGCACGGTCACTTCCTCTGATTGTTTGGGTTTTACATCCATTATTGAAAGAATAGTTAGTGATGTTTTTCAAGCTGAGAGTAGTTTTAGACGAAAGATCCCTTTTTGTATGTTCTTGTGCTGTTGGGACCTTCCAGTTGTGGGGTTCAGCTCTCGCAGAGATCAAATGCTGATGTATGTTATTAGGATATTAGGTGTTGAACAAATTGATAACTGCACTTTATGTTTGATCATACTTTGACCTTCCCGCTGCATTCAAGAACTCGTCTATTAGAGATTTCCATTCTTGAGCATCATTATCACTCTAGTTCATGAACCAACTAGGCAATAACCATTTATTACCAAAATCTGAAAACAATGTTTGGTTTAGTACCATACTGTGAAACAGTGGAGACAACGTTGAAGAGACTTGGTTTGGTGAAGGCATACGTATAATGGATCCTTTTTAAATACATGCTACAGGAGTGAATGCTAAAGGGTCCCACAGCCCTTAGACACCAATTTAACATAAAATCATTCAGAAGTCTCGTAATTGGAAGTTGACGCTCTTTACTTTATTTCTTCTTGCTTTATTGAAGAGTCATTTAAAATACTATTTATGAAATTAAAAGAAATATTCATTTGTTACTATATGTAAATGTTGTCGGGCAGTGGTGGGGAGATTGAGGGAGATCTTGTGAGAATTCCATATTGCAAGCAAATTTTTCTTCACAGACTCTTGCTGTTATTCTTCACCATGTATTTTATCGCATAAAATTAGCACATGTATTTTTGTTATTTGTCACCCTATTATATTTAGTTTGCAGAGAATCACAACTCTGTCTGTTTCTGAACCTTCTCCAGTTACAAAAGAGTCGATGGCTCATTGTGTCTATTTCTGAAATTTAATCCATATAATAAAGCTGCTTATGCATTCTATTTGACAGGGATAGGCAACCCAGTCCTCTACTTTGGCATATTGATGGTTTACTCTAATTTTTGGTCGTTTAAGATTTTGTTCTTTAATCACACATGAGACTAGTTTCTGTTATGGATTGTAACTACTGTGTCTTTATCTCTTTTTACCAATGGCTTTCTCATGAGAAACCCTTAAAGGTGTCTTCCCAAATAGGCTATGTAATTCACTTGTCAATAGCAAAATCTTGTCCTGCGGTGAAAATATTCTCATTTTAAGACCTTTCCCTTGTTGAATTTTCCCTCTTTTCATTAATTAATGTGCTCTATTGGTGTATTCAGCAAAATCTAATCAGGAAGCTATCCAGGAGCTACCAAAGCCAGTATATGTAAGTTTATAAAACTTTTTAGCTTTTCTTTTTCTTGGTATTAAGCCATTATTTGTTCTGGTTTCTCTTTAGCTGTTTCTGTACAGATAATAGTTGATAGTGCATTAATTTTTTACAAGATGTTTCTGTGACTTGTTTAAGCATAATCTTAGTTTTTTTTCTACTCTACTATTTTTCTTCTATTTGTTTATCTTATTGTTTTTTTTTTTAATTTAATTGGTGTGGTTGGTTGTTTGGTTGTTTGGCATATTTTCTTCTTGAGACAATAACTATTTATCATAGTTGGTATATTTTGGTGCTAGGGTTGTTGGTACCAATTTTAATGTTGTAAGTACAGACTTTTTGTCAAAAAAAGAAATGGTTACTTGTAAGCCTGTTTTTAACTACTTTTCTGAATTGATATTTGATGGCCTTCAGAGTCTTAAATGAAATGGAATTTCTGCTCAAACCACATGGAAATTCTGCCAGAAATAGGAATGAGAATACTCATTATCCATATGTGTAGTTATTGACAACTTATCCTGATTAAGGACAATGCCATCTTCAGAATTATATTATGTCCATGTTGAATATTACCTCAGATGTGTGTGAAAAATTGCTATATTTAGTAGTAGCACAATCAGCAACCAAGATGCTAAAATGCGAAGGTAACTGTTGTAATCTTGGTCATATTATGGTTAGACTGAGTATCAATTCAGATGGTTAATGATAAGTTCTTGCTGTGCTCTAAAAATTAAATATCAACTTAGAACAGTGTAGGGACTAAAGAATCATAGTGATTGAATCAGTAAACTAATTTTTCTGTTAGAAAATTGAAATCTACTTTCACTTCATTTAGATGCATGTGTTTTGGTGGGTTTATCGTGTTCTTGTTTGCAGTGGGTGCTGGCTGTTTGCTCCACTTGTTAAATTCTTGGTGATGCCCAAATGGTAAAACTTTGTTGTTTCTTATTCTTGAGTTTAAAAGTAAAAAAGTCTGTGGTTATGTGCGTTTTAGGTTTTGTGGGTATAGGTTGTGTTATATCACAATAATTTACTTATAATTATGTATATATATTTTGAATTACAAATTTTAATATCTTATACACTATTCTATTTATCACTTGTAGAATCAATCTACAAGACAACAGGAAGAAGGGGACGAGAACGTGAAAGATCACAATAGCAACAAACCAGTCTGCAGTGGGATTAATGAATTTGAACAACTACTGAAGCATAAAACCTTTACAAGGCAAGTACCTGTTGACTTTAAAATGGCACTTCTCTTCAAATGATTTGTCCTGTATGTTATCGATGATGGAAAGTATGCTTCACTTTCATTTGAACTAGTTCCAGCTCCCTGACATTTTGTTGCGAGGCAAATAGTTTATTCCATTTTTATATTGTTGGCTGTTTTACAATGGGATGTCTTCTCTGCTCCTTTTGGACAGTGCGAGTTGTCAATGGCAAAGGAGGACCCTCTTGCAGGTCCTCAGGTTGTACTGGGATTGCTTTTCTTCCCCTTTACTTGTGGAAATCAACTCATTAGCTGTTATCTTGTGGGCCTCGGGAAAACAAGTTTCTCTTGGGAGAGGTTGTGATGTACTTTGATGAGATGGAGGATACGTGTAATCACTTGACCATGTCTTGGTGGTAGGGGTGGCATCGAATTGAGCCAAACCCGAACCTGCTATTGTTCCAGCCGAGCTTGATATAAATATTTCGAACTCGAGCTCGAGCCGAGCCTAGCCTCAAGCCTAAAATTGTAATCAAACTTGAGCCCAATAATTTTAACTGAGTTTGAGTTTGAGCTCGAATTGAGTTCGAGCTCCAACCTACATTTAAAACTTTGCATAAAATACAAGTCAAATAAATTGCATATAAAATTATGTATACATTTTACATAAATTTGGGTATAACTTCTACTTCAAATTGGACATAACCTCTGTATATTAATCCTGCATAAAATTATCTATACACAAGCTGCATAATTATGCATAAACTTTATTCAATAATCAAACACAAAAACATTCCTTTGAAAAGCAACGCTAGTTTTGTCCATTTGTACTCAATCAGATTGTTCTGATTCAAGGACTGGAAAACCAGATCATCGAGACAGAGAAAAAGTTTAAGAAAAATGGTTTTGGATTAATATGCCCATTTTCGTTTTTTCTTCGAAGCATGGATTCATACAGTAGTAGTTCTGAAATGCTACCAATCTGTTCTTCTGAAAAACTTGAGTGGAGTTAGCGTTACGAAAGTACCTCAAACAATTTGAGTCTCTTCAAGAGCCACATGTGCGAAATCGCATGATGTCTATACGTGCGCAGGGGGGAAAATTATTTCTCCCCTAACTTAGGTCTCTGGTTTTCTGCTGAGACAACGCGGGGGGCAAGGGGATGTAGCGGTGCTAGCGAGGAGCTGTCGTCGGGGCTGACGGCTGCTACGGAGCCGGCGGCAACGGAAGCGGCAGTGAAGGTAGTGGCTACTGAGACGATGCGGGGGTAAAGGAGTCTGCGACGAAGGCAGCCAGCGAGCAGCTGTCAACGGCGATAGAGGCGGCCACAACAACGGATGGGAGGGGCTCGACAGTGATGAGGATTGGTGACATCAGATGAGGGGAGGAAGAAATTGAAGTCGAACTCGAAGACGACTCCCGCTCTCGGCTTCCGGCTCCCGGCTCCCGGCTCCCGGCTCTGGGGCCCTTGTTAAGTTAACGAGCCGGCTCGCGAGTTTTCGAATTGAACCATAGTTCGGTCGAGCTCAGCTCGTTAACTCAAACGAACCTTGGATCTCGAACTCAGTTTGAGATCTGAATAAATCGAACCGAGTCGGAACAGAGTCGAGCTCGAGCTGCTCACAAACCGGCTCGGTTCGATGCCACCCCTACTTGGTGGCATACTCCTAGGCCTGCCAATATTGTTGCAGACTTTCTGGCTAGAGTGGGAGCTGCTTGACTGCACCTCTCTATTGGCATTCCCTTTATGATTTTTTTTTTTCCATAGTAGTGTTGTTGTCCTTTTTTTTCTTTGGGCTTAGTCTTGGCCTTCCTGTATTTTCTCTTGTATCATTGCTCTTCTGAGCACTCCTAGTGAATTCTTTTTCTCATCAATCTCAAAAAAAAAAAAAAAAAAAGGAAAAGATAAAGAGAAAAAAACTATGAATATCTTACTTCATTTCATTTGAAACCTTTAGCTTACTATCTATGTGTACTGAAAGTGTCCATTTAGTTTTTTTATGCTCTACCTTCTCTGAAATCGTAATTTTGGTTTTTGCAAATTTTTGTTGCTGTTCAGAGATGAGTTTAATCGGTTAACAGAGTTGTTGCTTTCGAGAACTGTTGATTTATCTGCAACTGAGAAGTTAAGAAGTGCAGATGATGACAAGAAGAGGACTGAACCCAGTACATCTCAAAATTTGCCTACTCATGAGGAATGGGAAAGGCAAGATATTTCTGCACCTGAAAATGGTTTGGGAACCTCTGGACTAATGGGGCACATTTCAACTCCTGGTGTTGGCCTAAGTGTATGGAAAAATAAACACAGTTGTTGCTTTATCTCTGTCATATGATTTCTTAATGATTTTTTTCCTGTCCTGATCATTTCGAAAAGAAACAATTCAAATTCATTTTTTTGTTGCATTTTTTATGTAGACTTCTCAGGAAGTTGCATCTCCAACAGAAGTGGCAAAAGAATTTATGGGTTCCAGAGCTTTGAGAGTATCTCCAACCACTTTAGGTTTGAGGAGCCAGGCACTGATGGAAGATCTTACTTTTCCAAGTATTGTCCCCTTCAGAACACCGAGATCTTCTCGCCTCTTACTGGACAACGGGTATGGGACGACACCCAGGCCACGAGGCAGATCTGCAATCTATAATATGGCTCGCTCTCCATATTTGAGAGACCGATCTGCAGTAGCACTGAAGGTATTCAGATGCTTTTATCTTCTCCTTTTTGCGTCACTTAATTGAAATTTATTTGTTTCAAGATGTGATGGATTTTCCTGTTGATTTATTATTCTGTAGGGTCCTGATGTTACTGAAGATGACTATGAGGGATCTTCAACAGTATCTCCATGGGCACGCAACTTGCTTTCTGGTGGTAAGCAGGTGGGTCATTGTATATTGAGGTTGATGAGTGGTTGCCTTGCAGATGTGGTTTTTAAATTGCATTTTGATGCTGATATGCAGGCTTTGAAACGGAGGAGTTCTGTCTTGGATACTGATTTTGGACATAGTGGCCCCATTCGTAGGATTCGCCAGAAATCTAATCTAATGACTCCATCAAAAAGTACAAGCTCACTTCCAATGACTCTAATGAAACCACTTGGTTCTGATGCTGAGAAGTTGGCAGAGTTGGATAGGCCTTCAAATTTGCAGTCCAGTGAAAATGGAAACGAAAGGAGGACTTATACTTCAGTTCCTCCGCAGTCCAGTGAGATGGCCAGAAAAATACTGCAACAACTTGATAAACTAGTTCCTTCCCCTAAAGAGAAATCATTGGAACAGAAGCTTGCTTTGGCCAGGGAGAAGTCACCCAGTAGGTTGACCACAGATATGCTAAGTGGGCGGGCTCTTAAAAGTATTGAGGGAATTGAGTCACCAAAATTTAAGCTTACACAAGGTACCTGGTCCTTGGATAAACATGGTAATGGGATGGATTTGCCTGGCCCTAAAAATGATTTTACTGAGAGACATGACAAAGTTGAAAAGAATGGCCCTTCCAAGATATCTTCATTGGTGGAAAAATTGGTGTCAGAAATTGATGTTGTTGATGGTGTGGCTACTTCGGCTAGAGATACCACCTTCAGCAGTAAGGCTGCTACAACTGCCATGTTCAGATCTGATTCAGATCAATTACCGAGTAAACGTGCCTTCCATATGAGTGCACCCGAGGTATAAATTATTGTGGTATCCATTTGATGCAGTTTTAGCAAAGGTTGGGGAGATTTGAGCATAGTTCAATATTTTAACTGAGCACAACATGTGTTACATATCTCTGCTGTTGATTTTTGGCATTTTATTTTGATCCTATTTGATATCTCATTGCTAGCCTAGCCAGTTTTCTGTTAAATTTGTTTCTGTGGAATGACTGCTTGATGTTTCCAATTCTTGTCTAAAGGATTCACTAGACATGGATGAGGATAACTGTGCTATCAAGGCAGCTGCTATCACCTCTTCAAGCAATGAGAAAGAAAAATTGCAGGCTTCCCAGGCTGACCTCAAGGCTGTTGCCAGTGAAGCTGTGAATGCTTCTTTTGAAAGTACTAAAAATGCTGTAACTTCTCTTCCATGTCAAGGGTCAGAGACAAATGAGAAAGCTTTAGATGTCCACCCTACTGTTGCAGGAAAAGATGTAGGATTTGCATTCCCTGTCACTGATGCACCCAATACTTTCTCTGCTGTATCTTCTATACCTTCTGGTCAGTCATCTTCTTTGTTTGATCATAAACCATCTGTGCAGAATGGACATCCTGCTTTTGAGTTTGGCACTAAAACCATCAACAAGGAAACCTCTGTTACATTTCGTTTGCCTGTGATTCCAAAGTTTGGTGCAGCATCTGATCCCAAAGCAGAGACATTGGACAGGTCAGCTTTCAGGTTCAGTTATTAGTTATCTTCTAACAGTCAAATTAGGTTGGGAAATTTTACTCAGACAGTTGATAAAGAAACTAAGATTCGTGTTCAAGAGACCTCTGTTCTTATTTATTACTTGGATATTGTTTACAAATTTTTTTCCTCCGCATGCTTTTGATGGAATTATCATACTGGCCAATCCTCATGGTCTATGTAACTCAGAGAAACCCTTATTTATGGTTTATGGATGTGGGTCATAAAAAAATGATAGAGTGGTTTTCTTTGAAAAAAAAAGGATAGTGAGGTGTTTTTTGCACTGTAAAATGCAAATGTTAGTGTGGATTGGGCCTTTGTCTCATTGCTACTCGAGTTCTGAAATGTGATAGACTTGATCATATGTTGAAAAATCTGTGTTAGTAATATTTGTTGCCTTTTCATTCATGTTGACTTCTCTTTTTCTTTTCAATATTACAGTAAGTCGATGGCTACTGGATTTTTGCCAGTTGCTTCACCCCAAACTACAGGTTCGGATAAAAGTGAAGAGTTTCAGAAAGCAAGCAATTTGTTCAGATCGACAGAAAATGCTAGCTCATCAGCTTTGCCATTCTCAGCTGTACCGCCTGTCTTTTCTTTTGGTGCTTCTACCAGTTCATCTCAGAGCAATGGTGTTCGAAGTTCATCCACTTCATCAGTCTCAGTTGTTGCAACTCCTATAGAGCCTGTTTTTGGCAGCAATTCAGCAAGCACAATGGCTTCAAGCAGCAGCCCATCCATGGCAGCTTCAAGCTCAATATTTAAATCTGTCTCTGGGATCTCAGCTTCTTCTCCAAATCTCAATTCTCATATAGCAGTCTCATCTGGCACTGATGTCACTGATTCGGTTGTGAAGAACAAGTTGGAGTCAATCTTCTCTGCACCCTCATCTGCATTCACAGGTGCAGGAACCACTGCTTTTGCATTTGGTGCATCAGCTATTTCTAGTGCCATGACTGCGTCATCATCTTCCAATGACCAAACACAAACCTTTGGCACTTTTGGTAGCACTACTGGTTCTATTTTTGCTAGTCAAGGAGCTTTACTCACACAGAGTGTAGGGAGTCAGCTTGGTTCTTCTTCTTCTTCAGCCCCATCCTTTGGGCTAAATGCTTCCTCATCGTTTGGCACCACAGGTTCCACATTTGGGTCTGCAAATTCTGCTGCTAAACCTTTTGGTTCAGGTTCTGGTATTGGAATGAACCCACCTGTATCATTTGCCTCTGGGAGCTCTTCTTCATTTGACTCAGTCAGCACTTCTGCTAGTTTATTTGGGTCAAGCTCTCAGCCAACTAGTTCTACCGCTGTTAATACTACTACTAGTTCATTTGGTTTGGGTTCTCTCTCTGCCACTTCTTCTAAGCCTTCTAATCTTTTTGATTCCACTTCCCAGCCTGGCAATTCTACAACTGCAAGTTTGTATGGTTCAAGTTCCCAGTCTGCCGGTTCTACTTCTAGCATATTTGGTTCTAGTTCACAGCCTGCAAGCATATTCGGTTCTAGCTCTCAGCCTGCCAGTGCTACTGCTAGTATATTCGGTTCTAGTTCACAGCCTGCAAATTCTAACACTGGCATATTTGGTTTAAATTCGCAGCCAGCCTCTTCTGTTTTTACTTTTGGCTCTTCTTCACCCTCACCGTCGACGGGATTTTCTTTTGGCTCCTCTATTATGCCTACTGGAAACGGGCCACTCACATTTGGATCTTCTTCCATATCTCCTACATTCTCATTTAATTCATCTACATCTGGTACCTCTACAACTACATTGTCTTCAGGCCGCCTTATGTTTCAAATGTCTAATGCTCCTGTCAGTTTTGGAGCTGCTTCCCCTTCAAATGATCAGATGAATGATGAGGACAGCATGGCAGAGGACACAGTCCAAGCCTCTACTGTGCAAGCTGTGTCATCATTTGGTCAACCAGCTAGTTCACACTCCCCTTTTATGTTTCCTTCCACATCTGTTCAATCTGGTGGGCAACAGGTCTTTCAGTTTGGTGGGCAGGCAGCTCCACAGAACTCATCATCTCCCTTTGCAGCTGCGGCAGGTAATCTAGAAGTAGCACCTGGAGGAAGCTTTTCACTGGGGACTGCAAGCACTGATAAGTCCAACCGGAAAATTGTTAGAGTTAGAAGAGACAAGCACCGAAAAAAATAAAAGAAGTTTGCATGACAAATGTGAGATTAGGTTGTGGAGACTGGTGCTTTGTGCTTCAATCTCAACCTGTTGAGAACGGTGAAGCCAACCGTTTTGTTAAGGCTGAGAGAGGAGTGCCTACCTGCGTCCTCTGGATTGCTGTCTGTTCCTAGGTTATGACGAGGAGCAAGCAGTTGGGATTTCAGTGGCTTTAAAATTGGTAGCCTCCATTATTTTCACTTGATCTTTTACCGTCTCTTATAAAATTTGTGGCCTCGTGTACCTTCTGGGTTATACTTGTCTCAATTTTGGTTAAGTTTTGTAGTGAGAGAATCAAGAAACTAGTTGGTGTTTAAAGTCACAGCTTTTAAGGTAGAAAATTGGATGAATTCGGCTGGGGTGAGTGACCTATTGTCGAGCAGGGTTTTTTTTTAATGTGTAACATAGAGAACCTCAAGCATTCTGTATCTATATAATATTATCATCTTATCGCTTTATACCTTACCTTTTGGTTCTTTATGAAGTTGGTTTATAACTAGTTTCATAATAATTACAGCATGAGCTCGGGTTTGTTTCCTCCAAAGGTGACAGTAAAAGGGCTGAGAATGCTTCTTACAATCTTTAAAAGCAAGCTGTTTGTCGTTTCATCTGGACACTTTGAAGATATACGATTTGTGTACAGAGGTTATTGAAGGGCTATAATACAGAAGGAGAAAGGCGAGGGCTTGCATTTGCATTAAAGATGTTAGCAATTGGAAGAGAAAGGATATGAAAAGCACTCTCCACTGAAATCAGATGAGAGAATTTTTTCGGTTTCCACTTCTAAGGTGACAGTGAGCGAAGGCCTGACCCTCGAAAAACCTTCTTTTTATGTTTAATTAAACACAAGGATCTGAACAAATAAAACAGCATACAAACCAAGAAAATGACGTTTCAGATTCTGTGTAATCAACCAGTCAATCACTCTGCTCCCCTCATCCGTCTTTTCCCCCTTTCTCTCTAGGCTGGCTTTTCCCTCCTACTCATTTCTTGGACTCTTTCCTAAACCCTACTTCCTCTCAGGAGGACCTATTGACGCCTCTAGCTCGTCTTTTCCTATGGCCCTGCTGTAGCAGGCTGGGTTAGAGATTGAAAATGCTAATGCAGAGAAGCTTTACGGATTTGTCTTTGTATCCTTGCGCGTGGTGGATATGGGATTCCTCTCCTTCTCGTCATGTCCTTTTCTGTTTTCAATCGCTTCATCTTTGTTATTATTTGCTTTGGTAGAGTTAAAGTTATGGATCTGAATCCACTATTAAAACCAAAAAACATTCCCCAAATTTGAAGATCAGGAACAATGTCAGAAGGTTTCGAATTCTTCTTCGTCCTAATGACACATGGTTTCAACTTACAACACACCATATGCCTTTTTTACAGCTGGGACGATATACCAATCGTTGAATGAAGGACTCCCCTGCGAATTTTGCCCCTACCTGTCTGAGCTCTGAGGGCTTATTTATTTGTGAATTGCCTTGACATGATTAAGCAGCCTGTAATGTCAACTACAGCTTGAAGTGACTGAACGAGAATTCTGTCTGTCGATGATTCTTTTGCTTACCATTCCTTTACCTTGAGAGTTGGTCCCTTGTAATTACCGGGTTTGAGTGGATCAACGTCATTTTCCGTTGACGAAGAAAATATGTTTCCTTCTCATGTGAAGTGAAATCAGGAAAGAATTCATGTTACTGAGAAAGGCGGTGGGGGACACACGGTTAGTCCAAAGTTCAAACTAAGTCCTGGTTAGAGTCGCGTGAAGCGATGGTTGAAAGGGAAGACAGCGTCAGTGATGCCTCGAACCAGTGCGCGAGCAGCTCGCAATTGCAGTGCAGCACAGTGTAACGGTTTATAGGGGAGAGTGGTCCGTACATGGTGAGAGAGCGAGAAGAGTAAGCCGTAAGCACAGTGAAGGAAGAAGGAGAGAGACGACAGGGCTTAATGATGTAAAAGAACGAGTGAAGCAAAGCAGGTGGTTTAACAGATAACCTAAGCTTAAGGAGAGCACAGAGTGGCTTTCAGTTTCGAGAGGATGAAGCTGCACGGAATCTCCGAAGACTGCTACAGTAATTAGGTATGTTTCACAAATCCCAATAAGAGAAACAAGGTAATGTCGCTTGGTTTCCTTGCTGGAATTGCTGCAATCCCAGCATGGCCCTGGCCTACCTACTGCAGCTCTTTCTCTTTCTCTGAAGCGTGGTGGAGAGTCTGGAGACTGGAGAGGTCTGAGTTCAGAGTTCAGAGAGAGAGAGAAAGAACCGGAGGTGTAAAATCATAAAAAAATGTATTGAATGTGGTGTGTCCCTCTGCTTCCACCGAATTCAGGGTTCAGTCGCCGATGTGAGTGATGTTGACATGTCAACTGCCATTCACCGGGAAAAGCATACACATGACACCCGCACATTCGCCTCCGTCCCCCCTTCTCTCTCTCCCTCGTCCACCGCCGGGACTTTCTTTTTCAATCAATAAAATTGAAAAGGAAGGCCCTCTGGCCTCTTCACTCTTCTTCCCTCAGTCGCTTCATGGGTTGTTTGTTGCTTTTATCTCTTCCTCTTCAGCGCCCTCTCTTCATTCTGAATTCTCATAGCGAGCTCATATCCACGCTCTACAATCATGCACAGGCTCGCAAACTCCCGGTGGTAAGTCAATTGTCGTTCTTATTCACCAGATGAATATGAATTTTAATATTTCCTTTCTCTCTCGTTCTTCTTCGTCTTGCTTCCCCTCGTTAACAATCTCTCCCTACCCATTTCTTCTTCCTCTTTCTTCCTTGCTCGCTCACACTCTTTGAAAGCTTTCAAGCTTGAAACTCCCAGGCAGTGAACGAGGTACCTTTCGTCTTTAAAACCCAGAGCGGCATATTGGTCGATCCCTCAAGTACTGCTACTCCATACTAGCTGCCTGCTACGTCAAAATTTTCTGAGGAATGGGAAGAAATATCGTTTCTTTGACTCGCCGTTTCTCTTTAAACTTGCTTCTACGTACTGTATTCTCGTACTTCACATTTATTCCTCTTTAGTTTTTAGGATGAAATAGTACTGCCAGCGCCACTGTAACAAGCTAGCTTATCTGTTACAGGTACATGTCTTGTTTAGGGTTTTTCAGCATAATAAGGACGAAGATGTTGCAAAAAAATGGGATCTGCAAAACTGTGCTTGATGACAAGATTGGTGCCCTTGATGATTTGCAGTATTTCCAGTATGCAGATACTCTGAACTTTCTTAAATTTTAATGTTGGGTAACTATTATGAATGTTTTGAGGATCATAACCTAAACTTGGTTTATTTAAATATATTAATTTAAGGTATTTTTTTATCCCCTTCCATGCTTTTATGTCAACCCTTCTGCAAGTCTTTTCCACCATGATATCATGTTGAAAGATATAGAGAGCATAAAGGTAGGAGCTTATTCTGAAAGTAGATTACCTAGGAAAAGAGAAGGTCATGAGAATATACTTTCTGCTTTAGTATGAGAGCTCTATCTTTTATGATTCAAACACAAAGATGTGACAAGTGCTCTATCTTTCATGCACTTCTTGTCAATTATATTTTCTCCTGAGAAAGCAAAACTGTGTTTTTTGTAGGGTCTTTGCTCTTACATTTATACTAACAGTAGAGAATGTGAATTTTCTACTGTGAATTCCCCTCGCATTTTCTCTCTTGATAGTCTTATTTTTGGGTAATTTCCTCCAGGAAGTAGATTATGTAAAAACTTTCTCTGTGCTCCAATATTTTTACATATGACTTCTCTTTTCATGTCATGATCATTCAATGAGAGCACTAATGTAAACTATTTGTGACTGAGTTGAAATCTGCTATGTGAACAGATTCAACAAGAAAACTATATTAAAATCATTTGCAGATCCAGGAACATCTCAAGAGTTACAGTCTCTCTCTCAAAAAGTTTTTGTTCTGTTAAAGGCGAATGAAAACACACCAGATAATACTTAAAAAACTGCTTCTTCTTAATACAACCCCTGAGCCTTTTGGGTCCCTTCTCCAACATAACCTTCATCCATCTTTACTTGCTTGTTACCATCAAGGGTCAGTCCGAAGTGAATGTGAGGGAAATGAGCCCACTGCAAGTGAAATATAATCAAATAATTAACTGGTCACCAGTTCTTTTTTTTCCATCTATAATTCTATTCTATTGTTTTATGTTTGACCAACCTGCATAGAACTGTCAAACAGGAACCAAGAAACATTTCTTCTTCTTCTTCAAATTTTCACTTTATAAAGCATTGACAGTTCATTTGAACAAGGTAGTGTGTTTTTGTGCTAGCTAGTAGGAAACCCTAGGAAGAGTCATTTTTTCTGATTTTTTTTTTTTTTTTTTTGTACTCCAATGTGTTAAACACCTAGCCAATATTACCCAAAAGACCCGCCTGTTAGAAGCGGAAGGCATATATACTTAACCTCAGGACCATAACACAATGTTAGCGATGAGAAGATTTTTCACTCTATTCCTCTTATCCCACGAAAAGCTGAAGGAGATGGGGGAAATGGATTTTCTATGCTCCAATAAAAAATAACAGAAAAATTAATTCGAGAAGGCCCATCAAAGGAAGATTTTTTTTCACTAGAAAAATCTTTCGATAGGAAAATTAGTCAAAACTGAATATGATTTTTCCATCGTTTTATGTTCTTGTGACAATAAAACTGTCCAGACATGAAAAAATACCTTATGATATATACTTAAACAAAGTTAAGAGACTTCATTATGTCTGAAACAAAATGAATATGTCAAGACCTAAGAAGACATGTTCCAAACTAATTTAAATTTAAAATAAATAATGTAGCCAAGAGAACCCTAAACCCTAAACACAGTTGCATTTCACTTATTTTCTGTCAAGTGCTATATATATGAAGATACTCATGTTAGTTTTTCTCATTTCATCTATCTGGGCAGAGGTACAAAACTCACATTTTTTGCTGCAGTGCTAAAAGCCTCCCTGTGGCTAATATCAGGATTACTGGCCTTTATCCTTTGTATTTCCTCCCTGTGGCAAAAAGAAAGATCACAAACCATACGTTATTATTTCTGAGATTGTCAGAAAAAACAAAAAAAAAGGAAAATAACGACAACGTGAGAGAACTGATCGAGAGGAGAGCTTACTTGATAAACTTATTATATGCAGAAGGAACGCGCTGTCTCTTTTCTGGTGCTGCACCAAACAATTAAGAGAGGAAACTTAATCCAATCCATAAAGGTTAATTCACAGAGGATCTTACCATCATTCCTCAAGTTCTATCCACTCTGAAAACAACAAATTTTAAGCGGTTTTTCTTTGAAAGCAATGATCATATCGGACGAAGTCTTGTTTTTTAACGGTTTCCCCATCTAGTTTTTTTTTTTCTTACAGTGAAGAAAGGCTAAACTCTTCTCCAGATAAGTATAGATAGGAACGAGAAACCTAAAACAAGGAAGGGATATAGGGCTGTGTTCAGAAAAAAAGAAAAAAAAAAAAGCTTAACTTGTTAATGTATGATCAGTACTTCATGCAGGTGAAGGTCTTCAAACACTAATAACAAATCCAACGACAAACTAGACAGTAATCTCATGTTATTTACTGGCGGTCGTCCATGGGAGAAGTTCTGAACACACGTTTCTAAATTTACTTTTCTTTCTTCTGCTGGGTATTGTCTTCTTCATCTTCTGCTGCACTTGGCTCTCATACAGTCATACAGTACGCTTACATGCTTTCTGAATTCCAAAAGAGTCCTTCCATACGCAGAAGAAGCTCTCTTCTTAATAAAAGACAAATCTCTTCTTAATAAAAGACAAACAGACCTGATTTACTCTCTGCTGAAGAAAAGTGTAAAAGAGATCAGTGTGCCTTACGACGTATAGGCGGTATCCGAGGTTGATCGTTCTCTGATGGGTCCATGATGGAAATCCTATTGCCCTTCGAAGAAGACCCACAATCCCTTCCATAATCTTGCAAGCCATGATTGAAGTTCTGCAGAAAAGAAAAAGCAGCAGTCAAATCTTTAAGCTTCTTCCCATTTTCATGCAACTAATCCATCACTTTTACTGGCAAAAACTAACCAGAACCGTCCATTTTCAGACAGTGCCTCATGGGATTTAAGTTGACACATCTTCTGTTAATCGCATCTAATTTAATTATAGGTGGACTGTTTTTTTTTTTTTTTTTTTGTGTAAGCCGGACGAACTTGAGAACTGCATAAAGATAAAGCCATTTGCACGAAGATCGATTTCACCACTCGACTGGTCTCATCACTGGAGTTGCCAAGGGTCGTCTCACTCAATATATATATCTCATTGTCTCCAGATACTTTTATAGATGATCCTTCACACTTGGAAGCTCGTTAGTCACCCGCCTTGGACGCATTAAGAAGAAAGGAATAAGACACAGTCCGCGAATACCTGCAAATCTTGAAAAGGGAATGGTTGCTGCTGTATTCCTCCCATGTTCACGGACAACAGGTTAGCACAGTGACCACATCGAACTGTGACAATGCTGAACATTGTGTTGCTTGGGATACCTACCTGAAAAACAGTGAATCCAGGGAATAAACTCAAGATTCAGAGCCACTCATGGGAGATCTCTTCCATTTTTTCATTTATCATGTATCCGCATGCATAAGATTTTTTTGTTTTTGTTTTTGAAAGGAACCTTATCAAGACCAGAGGTGGTTACCATATTCTACTAAATAGATTATTATGATCCAAGTGTTGATTGATGAGACTTGGTCCACTGAACCTAAACAATCTTATTTTTTGAACATGAAGAGATGAAATATTTCCCTAATGGGCAACAAAGCATTAATGAAGTTCTGAACTTCCATGATCTTAGTTGATCAACGAAATATATAACCCAAAAACCATGGAAATTTTTACACGGATGAGACAGTCAGTTGAGCTCATTGATTCACGAGGAAGAAAAAGATCAACTAGCCATGTAAAATAATTGTACAGAAGAGGAAGGAAGAAAAGAAAACCAGAATGCAGTTATCTCAATCTGTCTCTCTTCTGCAATATTTCTACTTCTCCTTTTCTATTTGAGGGTCATTGAACTTTTCGGTTCCCTGATAAAATCCATGAATAAGTAACTAATAAGAAAAAGATGCCAAAGCAGGAAAGACAGAGAAAGATGTTGTGTTTGTTTCTGTTTTTTTTTTTTTTTTCACTTCGATACGTTTGCTGTCTATTCTGCTTCCCGAAAAGAAACAGGCAAAGATCGGAGACGGGGGTGAGAGAGAAGAATGTGACAAGACATTAACAGAAACGTAGACTCCAACGTGGCCTCGAATAAGGAGACACAGAACGGCGATTAGATCCCCTTCTCTCTCATCGCAGTCCTTCACTTTCATTCCGACGTCTGCTTTCTAAAAGAAGAACAGTGAATGTAAAGAGAACAAAGACGCTTGAAGAAAGCTCTCAAAAGGGCGCCCAAAGGGGGCATCGGCATGATGAAAGCAAACCCAAAAGGAAAAGAAAAAGGAAGTCTGTTGATTCTGCTCAGTCCACTTTCTTCTCCCTCAAACAAGTGATGAGAAGAATGTTGTTGAACCGTTGTGTTAACTGGGAACTGAAAGGATTGATGAGATTCAGGGAACGAGTTGAAACTTGGGATCCCCAGAAAGAAGATAAAACGATCACCTGCAAACTTCTGGTCTCTGTAATTATGAGATTAACTGAAACAAGCTCATCTTTGACTAAATAAAGCATAATTAATACTGTAGTTATCAGCTATTTTCCTTAACTTCCCTTTTTTAAAGAAAATATATACATTCTGACATCCGAAAAAGACATTCTTTTCTATAAACTCCAAACTCCCTTGAATTCTGAGCTCCCTTTTATAACCAGCCTGGTAGATATTTACTGCTAATGGCGTCTTGATCATTCCTATGAATGCCAAGCTGTTTTCTCTCTTTCGAACAGCTGATGATGCCAAGGGTGCAATTCTACAGAAGCTACAACTTACAAATCAATCTGACTAGAAGGACATACATATCCACTTCAGAATCAGCTAGCATACTCCAGACAACTTACAAGCAACATCTCCTCTTATAGTTAAAACCATAGATCAGATATCATTTCCAACAGGATTAATCTTAACTGGGAGATTGGGGAGGGTCTACAATAAATAATAGTAAATCTTATATCATTTTGAACAAGCAAATAATGGAATCTAATGAAAGAAAAGAAGAAGTTAAGCCTTGATCAGACACCTAGACAGTGTATCAAATGGTTTCAGTCTGTAGAACTGTAGCAAATCTTCGACATATATATATATATATATATATATATATATATAATCTTATGGATCTCTAAGTTTCATTTTTGAGTCAATTTATAAGTTATAATCTCCTTCCATCAGAGATATTGGATTCTAATTTTTGTTTCTGGTATTAAAGGCTCTTATGAATCTATCTTGTTAAGATGGAGTTTGAATAAGAAATGATTGTCCTTCATGCATGATTAGTAAATATCAATTTAAGCATGGGGCTAGCTAATACCCACTTAACATGAGTATTATGACAAATGGATGATAATCCCAAGCAAGTTTTATTTGTAATATCAAAGGGATGTAGATTGGGAAACCTAAGACAATGAAGTGATCATAAACAAGACCACTGTGATGAAGAAAAAATGTCAAACACTGTTGTGTTTGCTCTTAGTAGTTTTTATATATTGTCATTATAGTTTCCTCACTTGATTGCTTTATTAGACTGTATGAAGCTAATACTGAATAGTTCAAATAAGACGTTTACAGAAACGTCAAAAATGAATGGAAAACTCTGATGGTGTTAGGTGGGAGTACGCTTCTTTGAAGGTTGAACAGCTTTATAAGAGAGGTCAACTGTCAATGAAAGCAGATCTCCTTTCATATCTTTCCTCATGATTTTTCTCCCTTTCTCTCTTCCTTCCTCCACATCTCAGCCATCTTCTTCTCTCTCCTTGTTTTTTCTGTCATTACATTGCTGGAGATGGCTCGATCGGCCAGAAAGGTTCAAAAGACTGCTGCAGCTCTGGTACCGGTGATCACCATCAACAGCTAGCAACATTCCTTTCAATGCTTAGGCTCTTATAGCAACTTGTGTGCAAGCTTCAGAAGCATGATCAGTCAGGACGCCCGTGATCGATCTTGATGTCATGTTGTTTAACTTTTGTGCATGGATTTGTTACAGATAGGAAAGGCAAGATCAGACTGGGTGAATTTATGTCATTAGTTTGTGATCATGGGGACAAGCTTCGATGCGAGTTCTTGGAGAATGAGTTAATCGTTTTAATTAGCTCATTTTCATCAAGGAAGAGATGTACATAAAATTCGATGAAAATGAATTAGGGCTTTGATAGTCCTGGTTACGGGTTCAGGAACCCATGAAAGCATAAAAAAATCCAGGCAAAATAAATTCTAATAATTCCCAACCTTTGATCCCAGAGATGGTCGTGAAAAAACAAAGAATTAAGGAAGTGGGTATTCACCCATTCTCTTCATGATTGGAGCTGTGATTCCCCGGACATGAGAAGAGGGTCCAGGGAAGCGCTTCAGACAGGTTAAGAAAAGAGAGAGTAACATATAAGTCTGGAGTCATGTACCGCTAAGATGGTGTTGCACAGGTTGCAGTGGACGTAGCATACGCGTTCAGATGAAACTTCGACCGACATTTTTCACGAACGAGAATCACAAACTCGAGAGAATTTCGTCGCTGGAACTGCCTTCTCAAGTTGATTTCCCGAGGAGCAGCTGCGTGTGGGCGAGGGAAAATGAATTCAGGTGAGGACACGAGGAATCCTTTTTCCTGGCTGAGATGAAAGGATCCCGGAGATCGGAGGCCAGGATATTTTAGGTGGATTTATAGAGAGAAGTGGTGCAGAAAGAGATAGGTAGGGGTTGAAAGGAGAGAGATAGTGGTTTTGGGAAATGGAAAGCAGACGAGAGAAGGAGAGAGAGAGAGAGAGTGGAGAGAAGGTGGATTTAAGAGAGGGTGGGGAAAAAGTAAGGAGGGTTATGATTGAGTGAATGAGTGGGTGGAAGTTTGTAGCGGACGAGGGGGGACACAGCATAAGAAAGAGAGAGCGAGGTGCAGCAAAAATCCAAACGAGCTCCTTCTGCCATGTCTAAACGATGAAACAAATCAAAACCAGACAGATCATGAGCTTCACAACCAAGCTTCTTTCTTCGGATCCCCTTGAGTAACGAGTTAAGCAGCTCTCTTTCTTTCTGTAATTAACTACATATCTTCTGTTTTACTGCACTACTCTCATACTGTGAGAAATTAAATATCGTCTTCTGATTCAATGGACTTGCTAACCTTATGTCAAATTAAGTATTTAAGAGCTCAAGAGATCATTTTATTGTGTCTTAATTGGTGGGACGATGACTGTTTTATCATTTATTAACTGCTTTTAAGATCAAAACCAAGAAGAAATTAATGGTACAGACCCATGAAAACTTAATAAAGCTCAGGAACTAATTATTTCAGTTAAATAAGCTCAAGGTTCAAGAGAAAATGATTTATGCTGCTGCCATGGGTTTTGGAAG
The DNA here is from genome assembly GCF_029961685.1 of Aristolochia californica. Classification (NCBI taxonomy): domain Eukaryota; kingdom Viridiplantae; phylum Streptophyta; class Magnoliopsida; order Piperales; family Aristolochiaceae; genus Aristolochia; species Aristolochia californica. Next base: position 246,397 of record NW_027181804.1, on the reverse strand, counting down.
TGTCTGGGTTACTGGTGACACGTTTCTGGGTTTTCGTCGTTGTTGCTCCATTATTTGCTTGCCTCGAGATTAGCAGCTTCCAACCTCTCAAACTGACTATCCATTTCAGTTTCTGAATCCGAGTTCTGGATTACCATATTTGTCTGATCCATTTTGTTTTTCAACAAGTTTCTTTTTCATTATTTTTTTATTTGAACGTACTTGATTCTTTAATTTTACAACAACCCAGAAGGAAGAAGGAAACAAAAGAGAGGAATTACAAGATTTGTGTACAGAACGGACTTTAATGAACTGATATAAAAGATGAGGTTACAGAAATTTCAAACTGGGGTTTTCAGAGAATTCTTATCTTTCTTTAACGACGCATGAGCAGGGTCTTTGATCCTTTTGATTCATCTAGTTTTCTATCTCCTAATTTGGCAATTAAAGAAAGACGGAAGCAGCAGCACCAGGATTTGATCAAAAGAATGAGCTAGTAAATCTACGGAAAAAGGATTTGAAGTCCTGGAAGACAATAACAACTAAAACTTTATAAAGTGGAATTCCAAATGTTACTGCATCAAGCGGAGGGCCTAAAACTTCTTGTCCGCAACAAGCAAAAGGGCTTTTCTTGTAGATTCGCAAATTCTCCAATATAATGAAGCAGAAGGCACCACAAAAACTGGTCTCACAATAATCTTTCTTCTTTTTGTTTCCCTTTTGTTTCTGCAGATTTTTGTTGAAGAGGAGTAAATCATATCTTTGATCCTAAATATTTACTTTAGTTATAATTTCAAAAACATCTGTATTTCTCATTGAAAGTTTTTGTTATTAGGATGGTTGATCTTTCTGTGCCGCTGCCACCCCAGAAGTAGTAATGAGAGAATTAAAATAACATCAGTAGCAGGAAGTGGGTTGAAATAGGTAAACCCAGAAAGAGAAAAGGTAAGAACAGAAGCGGGGGGTAGATTTAACCCACTGAAAGCATCTTCTTGTGAGATGAAAATAAAATATCACAAGTGAGGTGGGTTTCACCTCAAAGTGAGAAGAGAGCAAGAGCTTATTTGCTTTCAGAAAGAGACCTTTTGTTATGATACTGTACATGGATGTGAGGTTTTATAGTGACAAGACATCCCCATGTAGCCTCCTCTCTTCAATACACAACATGATGCAGGGAGAACAGGACTTAGTTTTCTCCCCTTTTTCTTCTCTAAGAATCAGAAAAAAAGGGAAAAACAAGTGAAGAGGTCAACTGAGCAAACACAATAATAACAGTAATTACTTGGAGAGAACATGGGGTGTTTTCCTATGTTCTTTCTCTGCTGAATTCAAATCTTTTCCTATCTCCCAGCAGCAGCAAGATACCAAATTTGAAGGCTAGCTTTTCTTTGTTCTCTAAAGAAATTCTCCTCCATCAATTAGTTACTAGCAGCAAGCAAAAATATTACAGGAGAGAAAAGAGAGACTTCTCTACGGATGATCTGGAAGCAAATAGACAGTTCATGAGTACAAAAACTGATCTGAAGAGTCTGGCAGCTGTAGTATGCATACAATGCACAGACAGAGAAAAGAAAGAAATGCATGATTTAATTGGAAAAAAAAAAAAAAAGGCAAAAGCTGTTGTGTGTTTTTAGGAGAAAACTCCAAGGCAAGGTATCAGCCCTAGTCCCTTTCATGTTTCATGAAAAATAATACTCATCCCCACCCCTCCCATCCTACTTTTCCCACTTCAATTGTATGAGGAACCCCAACCTGCCCCAAAAGTTTATCCTCAGATTTGCTTCCAATTGGTCCACTCCTTATTCCCTTTCCGCCAATCAAATCTTTTCTTTTCAATCTTGTACGGGTTTTTCGCTAGTATATTTATATGAAAAATTATTCAATTACCCGTTTTTTGATCGTTTTATCCAACTTTTTTATAGTAGGATATGGAAACAAAAATGTATTTCTCTTAATATAATTCGATCTAAATTTGACTAAACGATAATTATTTATTAATTGTTTATGAGTTTCATCAAGAGAACAAGGGTGAGAGGAGGAATAGATAGTTGCAAGATATGTAGGGTTAAATGGAATTTGAGAAGAGGAGGAGAAAGAGAGAGGGGTAGGGTTGGGTGTACAAATGGTGGGTTTTGTGTCACATGTAACAAATAATGGAAAAAATAGTAGGCACCTTCTCACTTTCAAACTCTCCACAGTCTAGAGGGGAGGAGGGAGAGAGAAAGAGATAATCTTCTATATTTTTTAACCAAATTAGTGGATTTTTCTACTCGGCATAGATATATCGCGTCTCGGTGGATATCGATATGCTAATTATTTAAAAAAAATTAAAAAAAAAAAATTTATTAATATTAGAAATCTTAGATTTGCATGGGTGGGTAAAATGGTAGGAAAGGTTTAATGAATGGTGTAAAAGAATAGAGGTAAAAACTGCAAATAGGGAAAGTAATCACGTGAGATGCTGTGAAGATAGGTGTCCATAATAAGGAAAGGCCAACCCTGCTGTCGATAAAAGGCAAGAGACGCCATTGACTTGTCCTCTTCAAATATCGCCGACGCCCCTTTCTCTCTCATGCCTTGTTTGGGCCTCGCCCATGCATTCGTCTGCTCTGCGCAAGAAATGAAAGATGGAAACACGAGGGGGGAGGGAGGGACGGATCACATCTTGACATTGACAATCAACTTGACAGTCGAATCTCTGCCGCTTCTCCTCCACCACATATTCCTCCCTGCCTTCGCCCCTTCAAACAAAACGCCCTTTAATACTTCTGTTGTGATCTGGGTCCCCGTGATTTTATCTGGGTTTCTCGGAGAGATTCAATGCTTCGTTGCTCTCCGTTAATTAAGAGGCGAAGCTTTTTAGCGTCAGCTTGACAACACTGGAATAGAAGAACAAAAGGGGAAGAACAGAATCGACTGAAAGGAGAGGTTTGGTCGTCGCTTATTCTCGCAATGGGAGTGACTGTGTGATTTCTGACCGGTTACTGCTTATGAACAGAAATCCAAAATGTGGAATGATAGAAAGTGATGGGGTTGCTGGGATTGTGAGGAAAATCAAAAGAAAGAGCTCAAAAAATTCCTTGCTTTTTCTTTTCACCAAAGCATCTTCGAAGGTCTCTCAAACATAAAAAATCAAAATAAAACAACGCCCACCGTGGGGCTCGAACCCACGACCACAAGGTTAAGAGCCTTGCGCTCTACCAACTGAGCTAGACGGGCTGTTTGCCATTTTGTTCCTTCTCTATTTAATTGATAAGACTTTCTTAGACGGGAACCTGACATTTCAACTAGTGGCAAACTTGACCTCAATATGGGTTTGTTTATTCACCTAACCCAATTAATAAATGGGTCAGATTTAAGAAACACAATTAATGGACAGAAAATGTCAATCTTGAAGTGTACATAGTTTGGTAAGGAGTATATTAATGGACTTTCTTGTCAAAGAAGGCCTAGATATCAATAGGTTTCACATTAAGTATGTTGGTAGACCGGTTGTATGCTCTTATGTTTGAAAAAAATTGTTTGAGCCAATGTAGCAAAAATCAAGTCAAGTGGGTAGAGCATGGGGCAAAGAGGACCAACTTGAAAGAAGTGGAAGAAGCTCTCTAAGCTTCAATCAATTGCTAACATGATGTATGAGAAGTTCATAGTCTGATATGAGAGGCCTAGAGGAGTGGTTGGCACCAAACATTTGAACCTCTTCAAGCAACAATTAACTACATCAAAAAGTAGTTGGTCCCTCGCCAACTTAGAGAAGAATGCGGCCAACAAGAAGAAGAAAATAGATTCAACTTATGGAGAGATTAATTCAAGCTCGGATGAAGACATGGAGTCTAGAATTCATGGGAATGTCAAAACCTCTTGAAACTATAGAAATTGAAAGTCAGAAATCCCTCTACTGGAGAATCAACTTGACCCCTTATATCTATGTCTCCATTGGTAGCTTTCTCTCGGCCATATTTTCACTGCTGCAGAGTCCAGAGGTTCTTCTTCCAAACTACTATCATTCCCTGATCAAGTACCTTCTCTCTCTTGCTTTTCAACTATGTTCTTTTTGGTCTTTTTACCATTCCATCCGAACGAGCTTCCTGGGGCGGAAAGGGCAGAGCAGAGAGCAGGAAGGAGAGAGGCGAGGCACACCCCTCCTATCCCAGTGCGGAAGCTCCAGTTCTCTGCTGGGTGCGTTGCACTTTTTTGGTGAATCAGGTTATTTGAACTCGCTATAGTGTCGTGTTCGTCTGATCTTCATTGTCACTCTCTGATGTTAAAGCATTTGGTGCAACTCATTCTTATTGCAGGAATTGTTGTTATTAACAAAGCGCGTGGTGAAGTAGAGTTTCTACCTGCTAGGAGCTATCGTAGTTTCAACAAGTGGTTACAGGAGTTTTAGTTACGGGTTCTTTCAGGAGGCCTGGTATAGCTGATTAAGTTCTCTCTTTGCTGCTTCAATGGCGCGCTTCCGAAATGTGATTCTTATACGTGTATAGGTGATTCTGTCTCACAGATTTATGAATTTATTCGGTAGTAATTGATGGAATAAGAAGAGGAAAAAGACATTTGTCAAGCCTGTTGTAGAAAAGCGCACTGTTGATCATGTCTTGGGATATAAGATCCCAAAGAGGTTTGTACTTTCAAGAGGATTAACTTCAGTAATTGGTCATTCAACTCCCTCAACATCTTAGTGTTACTGTTTACCAATAGAATAGGATATTGATTTTCATCTTTCTTTTAGGTTTATAAGCTAGCGATGGCTCCACGTACAATTCAATAGTACAAAGTTCATCATCAGACTTCGATACTGGGGCAATTCTTGCACCTATAATCAACACACCACAGAATCCAGCAATTTCTCATTCACTTGTTAACTTCCCCACAAGAATGCCCACTTTCTTCACATATGATACTATGCCTACATGTACATGAGGTGTCTGCTGAAGTTCAAAATCAAAATAACATTTTCTTCAAGAACAAAACTCGGATTAAATTATAATTAGGATTAAACACCCGAAAGAGGTATGAAATGACCCTGATAGAAGCACAAAATTTGCACTAAAATAGGTGCACTATTAAACCATATAATATTCAAGCTAATCAATAATACACACTTGAGGGAAGTCAACCGCATCCCCTGAAAAAAAAAAAAAACATTTGAATGAAGGAGGAGAAAATCTGAAGACTTTCCTTCAAAACAAATTAAAATGAAAAATAAGCTAAACAACGTAAAACATTTGTAAGAATACAGTGGCCAGAAAATGAATGCACCTCAATTGCAATCTCCCCTCCTGATTGTGATATATTACACTGACGACCTGCGCCCTCTTTCAGCACCAATAGTTGCCATTCTGTCAACTACGTTAATCAAACCCAGAGCTTTGGTTTCTTCTATACTACATCAATCCAATGCTAACCTACTCAGACGTTATGTATAAGTAGTTAGGGCACCAAAATTTCAACAGCTTACTGGGTAAAATCTCTTTCCTACAAATACAGTTTCCCAGTAGAAAATAATATCCCTCATCTGACTCAACTATCTGACTTATCATCATCTTCAACCCTTCGGTAGAAAAGCACATATGCTGCCGATGTCTTTATCTTGTCTTCACCAACAGGAAAAACATGACTATCATCAAAACCAAACCACTGGTTTGACCCTTCATGCTAGAGAAAAAAAAAGCAAAATGTTAGAACTCATTATAAGCATGCACAGCAGATAATACATTGATAGATATGATACGAAAGCCAGAAATAAAAAATAAAAAATAAAAAGCTTAAGAAACTATAATACCACTCCGTATAAAATCACATGTCCAACATAACATTTTCTTTGAGATAAATCAACAGTTCAACTATATCAAAGTTTGAAAATCTTCTGCCAAGGAGCAAACCAGTTACTAGCATTAATTACTGAGAGAGAGAGAGAGAGAGAGAGAGAGAGAGAGACCCACATAGACAAAAGCTGTATAATGACCACCGCCCATGCTCCCATAGTGATTACTCACGGCATACAACACATAACGGTTTGAAAATTCCTCACTCCTATGAGAAATATAGTTTGACAGGTCGAGATCATGAATGGGGAAGTCAACAAACGTCTCCAACTTATTCTTTGAGTACCTGCTATAAGAAAATCTTTTTAAATGAATAACTAGGATCTTTGGTAGTCTCCAAAGATCTAACTTTTTGCTAGCTTGCCGATGCTTCTTGCAGGAGGGGCAGTACCTGAATAGCCAAGAACACAAGTCATGGAACACAACAAGAATGGAACAAAAGAAATGAAATAAAGAAATACTACTCAAGGATTAAGAATACACATACTATGAAAAGAACAAACATGCAAAACAATTAGAAGTCACAACTGCAAATAGTATTTTGAAAAGAAGATAAGATACAAACAAGTCTACTAACCACATATCTTCTGGTCCGAGAGGCTCCTCCTTGAGGAAGGCTTCTAGACATGCATATAGAGAAACAGTCTCCTGGGACCTCTTAGTAAAAAACCCAGACTTGAAAACCTCAGGCAATGAGTTCAGAAGATGCATATCATACTGTTGAGATGTCACATCTGACCAGCACACAAGTACATTTAGCCGTCTATTTGATCCACTAATTCGGATTGGTTCATCCATACTTATTTGGGAAAGTTTTGTTAAGCCTTTTTCATCTGTCAGGTAAAACTCTAACCCATATTTGGAATTTGAATCATTGGAATCATCGACTGCATCCATACTATCAGAAACAGTGAGGTCTACATCAGCCCCTGTGCTACTTGAACTTTTAATTCCACTGTATTGATCATCCAGGGAAGCTACCCGGCATTTTAAAAATGGATCCATTAGTCTCAGAAATAATTGACGGATATTAGCTCCATTAACCACATTAGCTAGTGTTGTTAGAAGAGGAACTCCAAAAGCCTTCCAAGATGATGTTAATTTACCAGAGATGTACAACCTGCAATATAACACCCTTGTAAGAAACTTTACATTTAATTGAAGAAGAACTTCAGAGAATTACAACTGAGAGAAGGAAAAAAATACTCAGAAACAAATCTTGATTGTAACGCATACAAATTAAAAAGGTGGAAAATAAAAAGAGCAGAAAATTTCGGCAGTAAAGTTGGTGGTAACCTTGTTCACAGAACCAATAGATGAATGTTACTTTTTTCTTTTTTGGGCTGAACGTAGAATATTACTTGCTAGAGGATAAACTAAAGATAGACACGATTGCTTAAGGAAATTCAATCTCCACATGTCAACAATGTAAAAAAAAAAAACACAAATTCTCCTTTTGAAAAAGTTTCCTCTTATCTACTTCAATGCATGGAAAATCAACAAAGTATTATAAGAAATTGCATCAGAAAAAAGAAGGATATCTTGGTTGTTTCATCCAGTCACTACATGCTAGGACATTGGAGTAAAGCAGGACAGCAAATAACAAGCATAAATATGGGAAGAATAAAGACACCACCATTGTCAATGGCAATAACTGCCTTAAAGAACCTGCTGAGGACAGCCAATAGATAAACAAGAAGTCCTCCTAAAAAGAGTCATATATGCAAGGCTCATCCTACCACATCCACATAATGCCAGATCATACTTCACCATCACCCAGCAGTCACTGACTATTTCATCATTGTGCAAGTTGGCCTTCCAACCAATCCAAATTTTGACTCTGTTTCCATTACTCGTAGTTTGTAAACTTGGTTCAATCAAGAGCATTAAGTTCAAATTGGAAGACTGATCCAGCTTTTTGATACACCTGTGGCAGCACCAACTCTGCAGAGAATCCAGTAGAAACAATGCACCGCCCAGGTTGGGTCCCCATGCATGCTCCAGATATGATGTGACAGAACTTACTCACCAGCTCTGGAAGTGCTGGATGCAAATACAGCCAGGATGATGGACCTTGCCCAATCAAGAGGCTAATTCAGGTGAAATTATGATGGGTGGAGTAGCAGCATCCCACTAGGAACACTTTTCAAAAATAAAAAACAAAAAACATTGTACTGGGAACACACCTTTCTACAAATTACTGTCAAATTCTATCTGTTAGTAAAGCTAATAAAATACAACAGTCACCCCTCTTTATAAGCGGCAAAAAGTAGCAAATAAGATTCGTGATTATTTAGTACCAGATGTCATAGTGCAACAAGTTACTGTCTATTAGAAAGAAAAGAGTGGTAATGACAGATCCCCCTAGTCAAAATTGATTTCATTTTTTCTAATAATAACCTTTATGAAGGACACGAAAGTCTTAGATATGTTTCAGAAGTTCCATTCGACAAGTAATACAGAGGAGCATCTCAGCCTCAACAAGGTGACATAAATTTGGTAGAAGCAAAAGAAAATTTAAGCATTATAGAGAAACAAGATAATGCTATTTTCAGTAAAAATGGATATAAAAAAAAGATTCTGTTTGGTCAGTTACAGCTATCAAATGGCACTTCAGCTATAAAGATCCTTTGGCATCTACTTATGCACAAGCTAGAAGGAAAAGCCTAAGTTTCTGACATAATGGCAGAGTTGGAAATACTAGTCGCCACATTATAAAATAATCAGCACACTTACTCTTCCTGATGCTGATGCATAAAAATGACCTGCAGAGACTTTTCATGGTCACTTGGTACACGGTATGCAACAAGTCTGTCATCATCTCTAATCAAGGACAGGGAATCTGATGGCTCTTCTAGGAAACGGATAATTCGATTTGTGTATGTCTGCAGAACAATAAATATTAATACAGTCTAGTTGAGATAGAAAAACAAAATATTACTACTAGGCATCCCCTCATTCATTTATAAAAATTTCATTCATCCTGAACACAATTTAAATTTAATCACTAGAAAGGTATAAAGGTCTGTAATGCAAAACTTTATACATTTGAACATTTTCTTTTAAATCATTGCAAGTGAGACAGAACGAAATAGTACATCATAGTTCTTAGAGCAAACCTCTGCCACGATGAGGCTTTCATTATTCCGTAAAGAGCATGATATGCTTAAGGCTTGAATCAAGTCCTTGCACTTTCCATTCTTGGGCACAGTTACAGTGTAAGGGGTGGGGAGAGTAGTACCATCTACACTGAAGATGGTTATCGTCATAGTTCGCATAGTTGTTGAAGGCAGGGGTAGTGACAAGTACATGAAAGGATCAAATGTAACGGAGACCTTATTGCAGATGGGGCATACTAATGTTGACCTGTACTGGCCCTGGCAATAGATATTATAATGTTACTAACACAAAAGATATCCAACTAGTTAAATAATATTTAAGAACACATAATAAAGGCATACAAACCAAACATACTCACCTGGCATACGTCCACAATAACTGAGTCATTTCGTGCCAGGTGATTTGCCCAGTATTCATTAGCCACTACCTCATCCGGGCGTCCTTCGGAATCCTTGGCTTCAATATAAGGTTTGCATTTCACTCGGTTCAGATCTTCATGGAGTCCATCCAGAAGAAAAGCAAGAAGCTCCTGCGGACAACCAACAAAGAACATTACCCAATCATCTTTCTTAAAATCCACAAAGATAAAGAATAACATGTCACGAGGAGAAAGAAAATCTTACTAACTTGTGAATCATGTTGATTAAAACCACTGAACTGGGGAGCAAAACGAGCAAGTTTTGATTTAAATTGTCGAGGTGCAAATGGGCATTTTGCAGGAGCCCACAACTTCCTCAATAGTTCCCCAAATGCCAATGCAAGCTCACCCTGCAGAGAATGAAAATACTAAAAATGTAAAAACAAACAAATTCACTAGAACTTATAGGATTTTCTCAAACCAAAAGTTTAAGCTAATTTGGCAACTCACAAACAATTTTAAGATAAATAATTAAAAATGCAAAAGTCAAGGGGATATCCAGTGTGACCTACATCCATGCCTAGAGGGTTGTCCTGATTGATTTCTTTACTGTAGTCCCCTAGGAAAAAGTCAACAAACTCTGGTGTATGTGCCAAGCATTGTATAGCGCTGTTCATAAAACAAGTGTTGCCAAGATTCTGCAACCCTATCAAACCCAAAGAAACCCCTCCTCCAGCACGTGCACTTGCCCTAGAGTTGTTGTCAGGATCATCATCACCAATGCTGCCATTGCCCCAAAATGATCCATTAGAAGATGAAACAGACAAAGTGGAATGCTGTGTTGCTGATTCATCTTTCTTTCCTTCATTTCTGCACCTTACAGAATCTGACAACCCATAGACTTGTAGTTTCAAGAGAATCTGCAAATAAGTATGACACAAGGAATATAAATACAGACAAACTTCTGTTTCTTCTTCTTTACAACTCAGCAAAAACGTAAGCAAACAATGTATGCACACTTCAATTGTTTCTCTTTTCCCCATTGGTTAACTTTAAAGCAAAATAAGCTCTTTGATCCACCAGTTAAAGTTCTAGCATTTAAAGTTTGAACCCATGATAGCACTCCAGTAGCAAAACTGGATCAGAAAAAGTTAAACTTAGTGAAATACATGGGTTTTTTCTTTTTAAAGGAAAAAAAGGTAGTTCTTCATACATTCAAGAGCAGCTTTTGGAAATTATACAATGCAAAAGGAAAACTCCACACCAAAATCATTGTTTAAAAAAAGTCACCAAATGTTAGGTTTTTCAAGCAAAATCATACAGCACCAGTCAGCAGATACTTTGGCTGGTTTAATTGTTGCAAATAGAATCTGATCAAAACACTTCAGTTTTTAGACCAACCACTACACAGTTCAATCATTGTCACCGAGAATAACTCATTCCCTATGTTTGATTCTTCAGGAAAATCATGACCTTTGGAAATTGATATAGCGTAGCCCCACATACATCTAGAACAATGTCCAGAACCCTATTGCAGTTGTGGAAGTCTGAGAATGCCCTGAATATTAGGATGGTGGTAAGGTAAGTAAGAAAAGTAAAACAATGATCATAAGATCAACACCATTGCTCAATCATACAACTCATTCCATCAGTAACATTTTTCATGGCCTTGCAATGATGGAAACAAGCCATCGGCATATGCAGATAGCCCCAGATGCATCAGTTTAAGGCCTGTAGAGGGCCACAGAAGCTCTCTTGATATGGCTTGCAGTCTGCATTATGCAAACAGTCGGATCCATAAAAATGGAGCTGCTAGGGTATGAACAGGTAAAAAAAACTCATTCAAGACTTCTTCTTTTTTCCTCAAATGACACCAACAGGCATAAAATCTTTTCAAAGTGGATGCTACCATCAACAGCCAATTTCTTAACAGCAGATACAACTTAGACAAAAACCCCATACAATCAGCTAAGTTTATTGATCATGTGAAAGAAAAATAAAGAAAAACAGAATAAAATAAAAACTCATTACTTGTGAGGGTTAATAAATTTTCAAGAAAAGTTACGGAATCAACTGAAGCAACAAAAAATAAAAGGACTATATAGTCACCCTCTATAAAATCAATCTTTCCAGGATGATGACGTTGACCAATAAATTCTAAAATGTGGAAAACAACAGAGAAAACATTTGCAGAGTGGTGAAAACACCAACATGGCCGAAAACAAGTAACTGAGATAGGACATTACATGTCAAAGAACACACAATCTCAAAACTAAGTATGCCCCAGAATATTATGGCAGAACACGGCAAAAAACATCTCAAGAGACAAGGCGGGTAGTTTACCTCTTGATCTGACAGGCGTTGACAATCCTTAGTAATCTCATTTTTGTCATTCATGAGATACATATTTGTCTGCCCAGACAAATCCCAGATACGTACCTGTAAAGTATATGATAAAGGAAATGAACAATCTCATTGCAGTAGAAGCATATACATTTCCATAAATACTAAAAGGCAACATACTGGTTCAGAGTCGATGCTGCCAAAAATCTTGCATGCTCTCTTGTGAAATTCCACTGCATTGTCCTGAGTTATGACCAACAACTTGCCCGTCAGGTAACAGAAATGTAAGAGTGATTTCAATCCATAACTCTGTATCAAGCGCTTAAATTAGAAAATGTGTGCACCTAGCATAAACAACTTCAGTCCATATTCCTTTTCACAAACAGTAAACTCCCGTAGTACCTTAAAAGTAAAATATGTTATTTGCACGATGAGCCAACATTTTAAACAATTTTTTTCTCTTTCCACTGCCACTGCCTTTCTTACAATATTTCCAGATGTTGACACATCTTGCAGTAAATATTTTATTTGCAGTATGATCTGGAGGAATTGACTGAAATATTATGCTCGGAGGGCTCCATATATGCCAAGCAATATGTCTATGCTTCCACAAACATCAACCAAAGAAAAGGAAAATAGAGGAATAACAAGACATACTTTTTTGCTGACCCTTATATTTAACTGATTTGATTCCCGCAAAACAGATAGCCTCAATTGCAAAGGATAAACATCTGAAATACCATCTTCAGCAACAGATAAATTTCTAGAACTCTTCATTGCTGCATTAGAATCACTATGCCTGAAGAATATAAGAAACAAGTTGGTAAAAATAGAATTCCTATAGCTTCCAAAGAAGAAAGAGATGTGGAAGAAAAAGAATATGAGTTGATATTCTAGTAAGCAAATATGAAAAACCAAATCCTAAAACCAAAATGAAAAAGCCTGAGACCAGTTTGCAAGCTATTAAACTTATGCCTAACATATGTCCCAATTCTGTCATGCAATTCAGAATCATACTTCATAGCCAGTACCTATATGGACGAATATTGATAAACAAAACAAATAGCAAACAGAAACACATGCATCAAGAACTCATCATTTTCTTCTAACAAATATAATAAAGTCAGAGAAGAAAGGAAGAAGAACAGCAGGTTGCTACAAAAGCAATAGGAAAGGGAACTCTCTCCGATAGCTTTTATGGCAACCTGCTGTTCTTCTTCCTCTCTTCTCTGACTTAATTCTCTCTCTAATTCCTCCTTGAACAAGAAAAATACATATCATAATAATATTGTGGATATGAAACATTCCTTAGTTCAAAATAGAAGCAAGTTTCTCCAAACACAGGCAAGACAGTCCAAGATAGCTTCCAACTGTAAGTACCCCCACACAATCTCAACAACAGACAACAAACACCACAACAAAGGAGCAAAGGAGATGAAAGTGCTAAGCAGCTTCTGGGTCAAAAATTTCAAAGCACCACAAAAGCCAAGATACATGATATTCAGTCCAAGATTCACAAAAGACATGCTTTCTCAATCTTCTCAAGAAAACAAGCAAGTTTGACAGATCCATGGTCAATGCTTTGAGCTTATAGGAGGTTCCCAACACTCCTTATAGTAGCAGCTTCAAAAACATATTAATAAATAAATCAATATTCAGCTCTTTCAAAAGAAATCAATCAATATTCAGAATTTCTGAAAAGGAGCTATAAACAATATGAAAAAAAAACAAAAGAACAACAACAACAACAACATAAGTATCATTCAGATAGGCACACTCACCATTTGAGTGTCTGCAACCATGTAGCATCAGATACCAAGGCATAGTCCCGTCCAGAGACCCCCTCTTCAGAGTTCTCATGCTGCCCATGATCCTCTTCAGGTGTCAGGTTAAAAACAAGATCTGACGTAAAGAAGTTATTGATGATCTTCATCGGACCGGCAAAAGATGATGGAGAAGAAACTGTATACAGGATGCCTTCTTTCAGTTCTGTGCCCCCGATTGATTCTTGTGCCTCTTGTAACCATCTGGAGGGCATGTGCAAAGGAGTTAACCATTGAGTGACCAATGAAATATCACAGGTAACAAGGAAAAGGGTAAAGAAATTTTTAAAAGGAACTCCAGGAAAACTGCCACTCTCGCCACCGAGCAACTCATTATGCATGTTGGTCTTAATTGTTCCATTAGAGCAATTAGTTCAGTCAAACTCCCATCAGATTGGGTTACAGTATCAGCAAAAGATGACGAGTTGATAAACTTTACGATGCAGTACCTCAGCCTCTTTCAAACCCACTCTTGAATTTGAAAACCCATGATCAATCTCTGAGAAATGTAACGTTACCTCAATGCTCGAATGGTTCCAAACCGGGGAAACCACAACCAAGCGAAGACCAGTACTGGTAACTGATTGTACGGATCCACTATTACTCATCTTTCAGATCCATGCGCTGGCATTGTAGAACGGACCTATGAACCCAAATCCCATCCCCGAAATGAAACATTCCAGACCCGAAACCCACACCCGTGGAACGAAAACCGGAAGGGGACGAAAGAAACCGACGTGAAAAACAAATTTCATTAAAAAATAACCCTAACAGCAATAGATAAAAATTGATAATGATAAGAACATATAATGCAAATGATTCGCAGCTAAATCAACGAAGTTCCTGCAATGTAAGTTTCCAAGAGAACAAAAAAAAAAAAAAAAACTGCAATGTTGAAAGCAACAGAGAAGGCGAAAGAAAGACAGAGATATCTAAAAGTACCTGTGAGGCACTAAGTAAACCCGGTCGGCCTCAGGGAAAGGACGTTGTGCTGGATCGATCTCCATCCCGAGAACTCCGAGATCCCGGAAGCTTCAGCAACGCCCAATCATCTATTTGAGATCAAGAACCAGACACGATTTGCCGAATTTTTTTTTTTTTTTTAAAGTATATAGACAGAAGAAAGCCACTAGGTGATTGGAGGAGGGAACGACGAGAGATACAAAGAGAGTTCGCGTGTGAGTGATGCTTTTGAGACGGATTTTGCAGAAAGCGACTGAGGCAGCTTTTGATGATTTATTACGGTTGGGGAAAAATGAGGAAAAGGACGATTATGAGGAGTTTCTTTTCTTTTCTGTTTATCCCAAATCGCCTCCCCTCACGCTTCTCCCTTCTCTCACATTTAAAGGCAGGAATTTCGATGGATGAATATTCGAGGCGTTTTGTCCAATTTTCTTCGCCTCCGGCCAGAGATTTAATAAACGGAATGGACAGTTCGAAGGCCACCAACGAAGTGCTCGAGCATCAAACAAAAGTACTCTCTTTCTTTCAAACGTTCTTGCACCAGGCAAAAGGACGTGCTCGGCTTCACTAGTCTGAGACGAGCTACCGGTCAGATGCTCTTTCGTTGTCACGGACTACTTTTATTACAAAAAAATTCTTTTTTATGCCACTAATTAAAAATAAATACTAATAATATTTCTGTTTATATTAGAAATAAAATATTTTTTTATTAATTAAAATTAAAAATTAAAAAAAGTGATAAAACGCACTTTTTCTCATTATTTCTATTAATGGAGGAATCAAATAAAAAAAATCGTCCCAAAAAATAACATAAATATAAAAATAATAATTAATTCTTAGTTTTTTTCATACACTTTCCCGTTATCACAAACACAACCCAAATAATCTATTATTCAATTATTTCCAATTACTTTCGCATAATAAAAAAGGAAAAGTAGTAAGAGTGGCAAAAGCAACAAGATTAGAGCTAAAATGGAAATGCATTCAAGCAGAGCAAGAACAAGGGGAGATACTAGTGAGTCTCTCAGTAATAGCGTGAACCAGAATCATAAGCACGGCCACCTGGATAAGGGCCTCTTGATTCAAATCCAGGATTTCGACCACCCATTGGAAACTGGGATCTTTCTTTGTAGGAAGAGTCGAAGTGACCAGGAGCAAAGCTACCAACAGGAGCTCCATAGCCATGAGGATCCGTGGGAATCATGCTGTTATTGGGAAAGTGGCTTAGTGCTGCTTGCTGGTACAAATGCTGCCGAGCTTGGGACTCTTGACGGAGGAAATCATCTCTGTGGCTTGCTTGACGCATCCGGACAGTCATTTGTTTTTCCTGGTACTGAGCATTGATTTCATTTATTCTCTGAAACAGAAAACATTATTTCCCATTATTTCAGCCTCAAGCACATAAAAATTTCTGTTCGTTTTTTTTCTCTTTTGGAACCCTCTCCTAACACACGCGCGCGCGCACACACACACAATAACAACAACAACAATAACAACAACAACAATAATAACAACAACAACAAAAACAGCAAAGCAAAGAGGCAACACAACGAAAGCAAACTGAGATTAAAAAAAAAAAAAAAAAAAAAATTGCCACTCTCAACACCCACACAGCAACACTATGGAGGCCTAGGGAAGAGGGACGGGGGCATCTTGGGGGTTCATAAAATCAAAAAGATGCTCATGACATGAAAATACTCAACTTTCAAGCCAAATGTAGATACTCTTCTATGTTTCACAAGCACAGGTAAAATATGGAACAAGCTAAAAATGGCTTCAAGAAAAGAATAAATACACTATTTAGCACTCAGAAGGCACCAATATTTCTAATTCAAAACTCATAAATCCAACACTTCCAAGCTGGTCTCTGATCCAATGAAAAATCTTCACAGGCAAAATGGCCATGATTTAATGTTTTAGCAGTTTCTTGGTTGGGAATGATAGATATGAGAGAAATAAATCAGGCTGCAAAGCTCACCTCCCTATGCCGTGCAATCTCTGCATCTTCTGCTTCCTGATGTTCCTTGATTAATTTCATGATCTCACCAAGAAATTTGTTTTCAAGACCTTCAATGGTCTGTGGCATGATAGCTTCCTCATACCCAACTTCCACATCCTTCTCATGGGATTGACCTCTTGGATCTTTGCTGCTCTGTTTCTCTATGCTAAGTTTTGAGTCTGGCCTCATAGAGCGAGGAACATCGCTCCCATGACCTACATCACAATATACACATCTTATTGCAAAGAATTTAGGCAATTTACATGTCAGAACTTTCTTATTTTGTGTATAAAAGAGAATAGCAAGAAAGATGTTAATAAAGAATTGCTATGTTGGTTTTTTTCTCAAGAAAAAAATTGCTACGTTGTTTTTTTTTTCATTATTTTTCATTTCATGGTTGTAGTTATTTGTTGGAATCATCAGAAAATTATTTATCATGATGCACATCTAGAAGAAACAATGTGAGGCTTTAAATTTGAAGATTGAGTATTTCAAAACACAAACGGACGGCACAACCACAAAACCTATTGATTACAAGCAAGAAACCTAACCACATGGTCCTACTGCCCATATTCCTCCATAAGAGTTTGCAGTCAGATAACACATGCTATGGACAAAAGTAGCACCTGAAATGTGACAACAGACATGACACATCCAAAGATGCATAATCTGTTGGAGGCCTTCCCCATCAGCTCATTCATTACATAAACTGGTCAGATTTTTCATAGATTTATAGAGAAGAAAACTCTAAGGGGGGGTTAGTCCACAATGAAGTGGAATGAATTCCCCCCGCATTACCTAGTTCATCCCATTTATGGTGTTAGTCCAGAATGACTTGACTTGAAGTGAGATAACACCATTTCATCTCCTCAGGCAAAAACGACGGAATTCTGTTTCCGCCCTTTTTTTCAAGTCATCCAATTACCACGAGCGATGGCGTCGCTTCTTCCCCCCCCCCCCCCCCCCCCCCCCACGCTCCATTTCCTTTCTCCTCTCCTCTCGCTCAGCCTTCGTCTCTGGACGAAAATTTTCGCCCGACTTTGTCTCTGCTCCTCTTGCTCGGCGCTCGTCTTCGTTCTCTGCTCCCTCTCTCTTGTTATCTCTCGTTTTCGCCCCATCTCCCTCTCTCGTCTCTTTCTCTCTCGGCCTTTCTCTTCCCTCTCCCTCTCTCGTCTCTTTCTCTCTCGGCCTTTCTCTTCCCTCTCCCTCTCTCGTCTCCCTCTCTCTTTTCCCTCTAGGCCTCCATCTCTTTTCACTCTCAACCTCCCTCTTCCTTCTTGTTCTCGCTCTTCTCTTTCCTCCTCCCCCGATTTCCTTTGATTTAACCTATTCCGGTTTCGATATCCTTCGATTTCCTTCAATCTTCTTCGATTTTCGACGGTTAGGCGTCGATTTCTTCCATTGGGCTTACATTTCCCCATTCGGCGGTGATTTCCCCCAAATTTCAGAAGGTAATCCGAAACCCTAATTTTTTTTTCAACTAATTTAGTTTTGTGTTTGAGTTAATTTTAATTTTTGTGCGTAATTTATCTTGATTGTGGCCAAATTAATTCCAATAATATCACATTCATTGAAGCTGTTTTTATCTTTCATAAACTTGTGATGAATTTTATTTCTTATACTGTTTATCAGCAAAATCTCTACACCCGTCATAGAAGTGACTTGTTCCGACTCTAAACATAACTCCCCTTTTATTAGTTGGTTTGTTACAGATTTGATTGTGCCCCAATAAATAATTTGGAAGAGTATTGACTAAGAGAACTGTAACGTTTCCCTGTTTGCTTTTAAAAAATTTATAAAATACTAAAAAATGGTTGCTGCAACCCCTATCTTAAAACCAGAGTTGGTAAAAAGAAAATTGGCCGGACTCTAAAATCTGAGATTTATATACGAATGGGCATATATCTTGGAGATAACATGGGGATGTAAGAAAGAGACTGTCGATAGGTACATACTCAGGAGAGTAAATCTGATGATGATATATATGTAGCAGTTTCAGCTACTACTCTTGGTATGAACCTTTAAAATCTGAGAGTATTGAAAAGGGGAAATTAAAGATCTGGAAAGTAAAATGCCCTGTAGAGAGATGTACTATGAAGATAATACTCAAAAAAATTTATTTTCTTCTTTTCTAAGATTTGAGAGTTGCACATAATAGTGGCCAGCACTTGATGGATCAAGAGCAGAAATCTGTTTTGCTACATATTGTCCTAACTTTATATTCTTAAGGAATTTGCAGGCGTGCCCACCACATTGTTACTTCTGGTTTTATTAGCATACTTTCAACAAACTGATAAGCATCTGTCAAGTACCCAGCTCGGCCTAGAAGAACTACCACACAATCATAATGTTGTTGACGAGGTTCTATGCCATGGTCTCTCTTCATGAAATGAAAATATTTCCATCCTTCTTCGACAAGATCTTAAATTTTATTTTTTTGTTGTTTTAACTGGAATTCTTACTGCATCCTATCTGTACGGAGGTCTTTTTTTTTTCTTAAAAAAGGCTTATTATCTTAATTAATAGTTATTCTCTTGAAAAATATATAACATCTGCTCTTTTTTTTTTGCAGAACAAATTTTGATGAAACCTTTGTTAGAACAGCAACTCCTTTCTTCAAACAAGTATCACGAGTGTTGTGCCAATTTCATTTTTAGGAAATATGTTATGTAACTCTTGACTCTTCTTTTTAAAGTTTTCTCTCTCTCTCTCTCTCTCTCTCTCTCTCTCTCTCTCTTAATCTGTTAAATCAGTCTCTCTGGCATAGGGCTTTTCTTCTGTCCCATTCTGATCATCCCCACCCCTCAAGCAGCCCCTTGAACGAAAGCACTTGTCATGTGAAAAAAGCTTCAGCTTTCCAATTGTCTGAAGATGGGCAAGGACTAATGAAGACCCTAAGATTTTGATCTGGTCTGTGGATTTTGTATTACAAATGAGCTCCATCTTCTGCTTTGACTTTTTTTAGGGTTTTAAATGGTTCTCCATCGATCGTTACAAACAAGTCGTCTCGCTTCAAGTTTTAATGATCGTGTTATTGTCATTTCTCACTCTGAGTTGCTTGCTCATAGGCGACAGGTTGGAGTCCAAAACCCTGGAAAGTGGGTGGTTAAAGTTATCTGTACCTTATTCATTTGCTCTCAATCTCAAGATATTTTGACATTCTTTCAGCATAATTTGAGTCCTTCCATCGCTTACCAAGTTGTTCAACACTTTAGAAGTCCTAAGCTTTCTTTGGACTTCTTCAATTTTACACGTACAACTGTCCAGTTGAAGCATATTTTTCCCAGTTATGCACTTCTGGTAAGAAGATTATGTCATAGAGGGCATTTAGATTCTGCCACTGACGTTTTTGATATGATGAAGGTTGATGGTCATTATCCTGATGGTTCAATATTGGGGGTCTTGGTAACATCCTTTGCACAGGTGGGTAAGGTAGATTTTGCTGTGGAATTAGTGCATCAAGCCCAGGCATACAAATATAAGCTTAGTTCTTATGTTTCTAATACTCTTTTGAATTACATGGTGAGAAGCAACCGGACAGCTGAAGCAGTAAGATTCCTTAGAGAACAAATGATGGAGCACTTTACTCTTGATACTTGCACATTTAATATTATTATTAAGGGATTGAATAAATCAGGAAATATTAGTGAGGCTTTTGAAATTTTTCATGAAATGGCAATTTTTGGTTGTCATCCAGATGCGATTACTTACAATGGTCTTATTCTAGGATTATTTCAAAGTAACCAGGCAGATAGAGTGTGCGGTTTATTGCAAGAAATGGGTTCTAAAGATACTTCAAAACCAGATTTTGTGACTTATACATCTATAATATCTGGTTACTTTGAAATAATCCTAAACAAGATCTTAAATAATTTATTCTAATCCCACGTAATTAGTATAATAATTTATAATAAATTGTAATCATTAATTGGTTTAATTATGCAATTTCTATAATTAATTAAACACTTAGGTTTATTTATTATATTCCCTTATGTTATTTTTTAATTTTTATTAATTTTAAATAATTTATTCTAGTCACACGTAATTAGTATGTTAATTTATATTGAATTGTAATCATTAATTGGTTAATTATCCAATTGCTAAAATTAATTAAACCATTATTTTTATTTATTATATTCCCTTATGCTATTTTGTAATTTTTAATAATTTTATATAATATATTCTAGTCACGTAATTAGTATATTAATTAATAATGAATTATAATCGTTAATTGGTTAATTATCCAATTGCTATAATTAATTAAACCATTAGGTTTATTTATTATATTCCCTTATGTTATTTTTTATTTTTTTAAAATTTTATATAATTTATTCATGTCACACGTAATTATTTTTTTAATTTATAATAATCTATAATCATTAATTGGTTTAACTATCCAATTTTTATCATTAATTAAACCATTATGTTTATTTATTATATTTTCTTATGTTATTTTCAATTTTTTATTAATTTTATATAATTTATTGTAGTCACACGTAATTATTGTTTTAATTTATAATAAACTATAATCATTTATTTAGAAAAGGACACTGAAATCTGTTTTCCAAGCACTAACACTGGAATCTATTTTCCAGCCACTTCAACTGGCCTGGACTAACACCCAAACATGACTTGAAGTGGAAACAATTCATCTCAGTTCAATTCAATTTTCCACTTCATTTCCACTTCATTGTGGACTAACCCCCCCTAAGTGTATGCCCATAAACTTCAATTTAAGCATTTGTCACACACTGATCTGCTGCTCTTGAAGCTCCATTTCTCCCTTTCAAGATTGAGAGGACAGTCTATGCTTTGCTTTCCATAGAAACTGGCTAAGATAGGTTCAAGTCAGAGTTTTATAAATCCATTTGGAATTTTATCAAGGACAACGTGTGTGGGATCTTCATGAATTTATGACCTAGGAACCAATAGCAAGACAATGGGATAGTTCTTTGTTGTCAAGCGCCTTCAGATCCATCAGCTTATCTAGCTCCTAAAAGTTGATTGCTAAAGTTGTAGTTAACTGGCACAAGCTTTTCCTGTCCTCAATTATTCATTAGTGTCAGAGTGTATTCATAAGGCCATTTAGATTCTTTACTTTGCCCTTGCAATACATGAGCCCATTGATCTTTCAAAAGAACCAAGCATCAAAGAGTTCTTGTAAGGAAAAGGTAACTGACCATGTCAGTTGAAAGTTACAGGATTTTATTCTTGAAGAAATAGGTTTTGGGAAGATATCGCAATTCTAGAGACTCATTTGTATTTACTTGGCCATATTCTTAGCCTTTTTTCTGAATAGTCACCTTTTTAGTCTTCATTAACGGTGTTGCTCATGTATATTTTTCATAGAGTTCTCGTGAGCTCTGTCAAGGTGTCTTCTCTCTTGCATGTTGTTACAACTTGTCATGAGGCTCCCCAAGACCAAAATTTCACAACTAAACAGCTCAGAGTGCTCCATAGACCTTCCTCTCCCCCAAATTTAGAAATCCCTGCCTCAGACGGTATGCTTTGTTTTAGAGAAATATTAGATCATCAATCTTAAGGCCAGCATGAGCTTTTCTCCAAGCAAAAAAAAAAAAAAAAAAATCAACAAATCTGGTCTCCAAGGCAGCTCACAGATGACCTTAAAGACTACATCATTGCCATCCTAAGGTAGAATTGGAAAAGCTTGGCTGTTTGCTGTGTCCAGAAGTTTAATCTATTGTAGAATAGACTGGTCCCCTGGTGGGACATCTTAAACTTAGTTTTGATGGGAGTACTAGAGGTAACCCCGGGGCCTATTGAAATTGGGGGTGTCATTAGAAACAATGAGGGTCACATTCTCCTCTCTTTTTGGGTCCTATTAGTACGGCTGACTCCACCAAGCTGAAGTGTAGGCTGCCCTCAAGGTATGCAGCTCTACCATGAAAACTTATCCCCAGCTATTGATCATTGAAGGTTATTCTCAAGTGCTGGTTTCTTGGGGCAGTGGTCATCTTGTGTCTCCCTAGAGATTTCATAGCTTCTCCCTTCACATTGAGGACCTGATGGCCTTTCTCAAAGTCCCTTGGAGTCGGTGTACTGTGCACAACAAATTCCATCTCTGATTCTCTTGCTACAGAGGGTATCAACCATCAACAACTTGTTGTCTCTTTGGGCCCTCCTAATTAATTCATTGTACCTTTATAATTATACACTCATTGTTTCTTTGTAATTTTGATTTTTTCTTCTTCTCTCTTTTTGGTTGTAGGGAGCTCTCTCCCTCCCTTTGCCTTTTTTCGATCTTTTAATAAATTCTTCACCATTCAAAATTTAAAATAAAAAATAAAAATCTGGCCTCCACAGTATAAGAATTCCGCTCACCATGCAGCATCTTAGTTTGTTGAATCCTCCTACTCCCCTCAGCCTATCTTGTCTTCACCCTTTATCCAATCGTCCCACAAAAATCCTTTAGTTTCCCATCCTCAAGGATTTTGCCATCTGGTTATCCTCAGAAAAACAAGCTCCTTCGCGAAATGTGTAGCCCTTACCTTGTCACATCTGTCCTCTCCAGACTTCCTCATCCCTTGCCCCACTAATGAGACCACAAAATTAGGCCATCAAGTACCACTTTGTCTGGTAAGTTTCTTCCTAGAGGTCTAAGCACCACATTATTAATTGGGTAGATCAGGGCATGAAACAAGCCTGTCTAGCCAAAAGATTGTGGCATTTTAGTATTAGGAAATCAGCTAGTTGAAGACAGAAGAAGAAAGCAATGTCTGAACCTTTCATGTAAGCTTTGAGGCAGTGACATAGAAACATGCACCTGCTCATCAATTACTACTCCTTCCCGGTTTGGGGCCCGATGTTGCTCACTTCAGTGTGCAAATTTGCATCCCATTCTTTAGTGTTTTGATAATTTAGTCCATCTATTGGCCCTTCTCAGGGAAAGGTAGGTTTCTTTGAAGAATTATGTTGGTTGGTGTCCCAATGGGTATTTGGAATGAAAGAAACCATGAGAAATTCAACGACAATGCCAAGTTGGCTGGTGGCATTACTGAGGAGATTGTCCATCTTAGTCTGTATGGGGTCAGCCTTCACCCCCAAGTTTATTGACTTCCTAGTTCAGTGATTCATTCTCCTTATCCTTGTAGCTTCCCTTCCACCGATCCCTGCCGCATCAATGAATTTCTTAAAACCTATTTTTTTTAGTAGTTCTCAGGTCAACTGTAGCCCATTGGTTGTTGAAAGTGTTATTCAAGGCAGCAGCTTTCTTATTCAGGTTCTTCATGTAGGGGATTTGACTATGACACAAATTTTGTCCCTTGTGATAACACACAAGAGGACCTTCTTTTTTGTCACTTCATGTTGAAAGTGACCTCAAGGTGGTCATTTGTTGGTGTTTTCATGATTCAATTCCCTCTTTGTGCTTTCTGTCATTCTTTGAAGAAATCCAAACCCTTGATCACCCTCTTTCTGTAACTTAGATGACCACCACAATCCACTAAACACGCTGCAAACTCTCTTGCATTTGCCTTAAGATAGTCCCTAGTTCTCTTGCTATCACTTGCCCTTAAGGGTTTTGGCTTTTATTATTCCAATTGTTTGCTCACTTCACTTTTCTTTAGCCTCTAGTTTGTAGGGTGTATTGTATTCTTTGGTCTTGAACTTAATGACTACTTAATAATTGAAGTGGAGCCCTCCAAAAGAGCGGCACCTACACAAATTTGTGTAATGGTGACTTAAAGAATATACTCCCTAGCTCCCTCCGCTGGGGACTGAACCAACACCTTTTTTTTCAAATAAAAGCAAGACCAATGTATTGTGTCATAAAGAAGCATTCATCCAATTTACAGAATTCAAAGTGGAATATTATTGCCCTCGAAATAGTTGGCAGATTCATTTCATAAAAATGAAACTGGCTAGCAATGAAATGCGTCACATCATATCTTGATAATATAGTACTGGTCTAACTGTCCCCCCCCCCCCCCCCCCCCCCCCCCCCCCCCTAATTAATGAATAAGGGCATCAAAAAGGGACATCTTTGAAACTCACTCAGATACTCATGACAACTCTAACCCAAACACAAGCCAAGTACACAGCTACCTACGCATTGTCTCAGCAGTCAAAGATAGAATCGCAATCCATGAGCATGTAAAAGACACCACAATACAGAGAAGAAAAGTTTCAACACAAAAGTAATGACCAAGGCCAAATTTACCTTCTTTATACGGGTGAGAAGGCAATTGATTTGACCCCCTGGGTCCATCCCGATCCCATTGCCATTGTCCTTCTGCTTTTGGAATCATGTATTTGGTTTCATCTTCTCCAGACAAAGCATCTTGCCGTCCTGGAAAAAGGTTTATCGCAGGGTTATGTTGCATTCTTTGGTTCTGCTGCATTTGACTGGCAACTAATTGATTCACACCAGCATCTGCATATTGTCCTTGACGTCTCATCTTTGCCACTTCACCAGAATGACCTACCCACTAACACCTAACAAGTACAAAAGTGACAACATGAGAGCCCCAACTATTAATAGCACATAAGCAAAAAGACAATATCCTACTAGTGGATTCTGAAGTGACGGTGTAATGTGAGCTTAACATTGATACCTACCAATCAACCTAGACTCTATTTCATTAAGTGCCAGCGAGTACACTATTTATGGGACCACCTCTGCACTTAAAATGCTCGCAAAAGAGACTTACATGGCATCCAATCAATGTGTTCTAAACTGCGGCTCATAACAATTGCTTGAAACAAACTAGGTTACCAAACAAGTTTTCTTTGAATGAGGCCAGTTGATGGCAAGATTTGACATAGACTGGAAAAGTGCAAATGCAGGTCAAGTGAACACAAAACTGCTCCAATGTGACTAAATCTAGGAGCTAGTTGCACTTTTTAAACTTAACTTGGTGCATGTGATATATATAGCTTACAACACCTCTGGAAATGATGAAATGGAAAGATCTCACGATTTGCTATGGGATAACTTATTGCATTTCCTGTGCCACATGTTGATTCCTCTGCAACAAAAACACAGTTTCATTTACTGATAGCTATTCACCTGCCTTTTACTAGAGAATTAAACATAGGTAAGACTAGACATACACCGTATAGTCTCTTTTACTCATTCGTCTATATGGAGAGCTATTCAGTAACAAAACATAAGATAACTCAAGATTCTAGAAAACTTAGAAACAACATAAACTACTTTCCTTGCTTGACCATATGAAACAAAATAACCCCAGGTCCTGCAGACTGAATTTCTGATTCAATGACCTCACGGGTATCCGAGGTTTTCTGATTGAGAGATCTTGGCTTCAAACCTCACGGGTATCAGACGTGTCTATGGGTGCTATTTTAACCAATCATTAAAGAAAATATTACATATTGAGCGGGATTGTGAGATCTTCGATTCAAAAGTCACGAGTATCAGAGGTGTCTTTGGGTGTTTTTTTTATCCAATCACTAAAGAAAATACTATATGTTGAGCTGGAATTTGCGGCACAAATACAACAAACCTCCCGACGTGGAAAAACTTACGGGAGCCAACTGACATTTTTTGGGTCATGATACAAGTGAATATCCCATGAGAGTATCAAAGTTCAGTCCCAATAAAAGCTCTCGCAATTTCTACAGGAAACTTCACAGCCCAGCGTACATTTAGAGAACACCGAAAGAGGTCCAAATACCATTTCGGCCGTCCTCGAACTCGAACAATGAATTACCATAGCGCGATTAAGACGAATCCACCACGCAGAAATCAAACATAAGGGGAAATTCTAGTAAGCATTTTGTCAAATGCCATACAGGCGAACCGGAGAGGTCATGCCTTCCAGGCACAGTCGGAACCCTATTTTAGCAAACCGCAAAAGGCTTCCGCATAATTACAAATGACTCGTAAACATGCGAATAAAATCTTGATAGCTTACCAGAAACTCGACTATGACAACTCTAACGCCTCCAGACCAGCTTCCATTGCAGAAAACAACTTCGATTGTTTGAAACTCTGAAGCTTCTGTACAGGACTGGCAGGGAATAAGCAGGACGAACGAAAGGTAGCAGAGAAAAGAGAGGATACCATGTACACGACGGGATATTGTGCAATTATAGAGGAGCTTGCGATTCACAGGAATAGCACAATTTCCCGAATCCCGACCTTCTTAGAATGTGGCAGTGGCAGGAAAGCTGCGCGATTAACGAGAGCTGGTTCGTTGTCCGATCCGCGTGGACTCGCTTTCTGTCTCGGTTGGTGACCCGAGGATTTGCAGTTCCTTTTGCAGTCTGCAGCCCGAGTTGACTCAGTTGCCGACTCGGTCATGTTCCCTTCCGTTACGTAATGGAAACCCGCTGCAATGCCGTTACATCGAGTTTCGATATGACGTTTTTAGGTTTTGTGTCGGCCGATACGATCTTTTCAACAGTTCTTTTGCGGAAATATTGACCTATATATCGGGTATCTATGTTTTTCACGTTTTTCCTCTCCTCTAGCGAAACATTGGCCTTAAAACGGAATTTATAAGGCCGATATAACCGATATATCGGCGGATACGAACGTTTTCTACTTTTTCTCGTTGCTCGAGCGAAACATTCGCCTTCGACATGGCCACGTTGAAGTATCGAAACCAGCGAAGTGGCGGTGGCTTCCAGCTCTCTTTTGACGACGGTTCTACCCGCTTTCGATCTTCTCCCTACTGTTACGAACAATTTTTGGGGTGGCAAAACCCTATTGTCGAAGTTTCTGAAAATTTTAACTAGCTCCACGGAACCCATACTCCCCGCTGTGAGTTTCCTACTTCATGACCGAAGGAAAGACTACCTGTGAACTAACAAGTCCTTCGTCTCCGTTTAACATCGTAAAGGGTGCATTGGATATCTAAAATCCGGTGCGTAGTGGAGCGTACAGTAACGCGGGGAATATATAAGCATTACTGTTACGCGGTTATCAAACATTATCCTCGGGGCGGTGATGAAGACGACGACGCCGGAATCAACCAGCTTTCTTCTACGTACGAAACACTAAAAACCCGCTCGAGGAAAACTCCTCTACTTCTTGTCTGGGCTTTACCTGGACGCCGCAGAAATCCATTCCGCCTACATTCAATTTTGAAGGCACTACACTTGAGTACGTGTTTTTTTTGTTTTTTTTTTTTTATTGTTTTACGGGTTGCACGACTATGCAGATTTGGTGCTTGTTGAAATACGTCTTCCGCTATTTTCATACAAGCTCCTTTCATCATCTTTTCTAATGAATTTGTAAGTAGTTTGTGCCTTTTAAGTTATCTTAAGGATATTAATTTATGTCAAATTAAGGTCTGCTGCTTGTTAAATCGTGTGGTTTCTTTGTGACCACTATTTTTTTCCCTATAGAAATTTTCTTTCTTTTCCATCCTGATGTTTCCTTCTTCGTGTATTCCCCTACCCTGTTTAAAACCCATGAACCTTGCTGTATCTCTAATTATCTCACTGGTTTGAGCATGAGAACATTCTAGCTTCACTTTTTTTATCTTTACTGTAATTAGTGGACTTCTAGTATTACATCTCTTGATATATATAAGTTCATCGCTTGTGCAGTAAAACTATTGAGTTGTTTCTGTTGGAAGCCTGAATAACTGGCTGTTTTAGCACTTTCATGCCTTTATGATGTTATAGTTTACTTCTTGTCTAGAAGTACTTTTCAGTAGCCATAGAGCGTAAGGGAGTAGTCAAAAGTCCATTAATTTTTAGCCATGTGAAGAGCTAGTCTCTGGGAGACTGAATTGGTTATCTATGGTTGTTTATACTTCTTGCATCTCAACAAAGTCACACTGATTGAATTTTGGCATCAGAAATATTCCACAATGATCTCACCTACCTATGACAATGTTGATTGGGAAATTGAGCACTTCTAACTGCATCATATAGACAAGTATTAACATGTTTACACTTATGTGACATACATACAAAGTAGTTTAGGATGCCATTCTGTAAAACAGTAAATTTATCGCTGTGACGCATCTCTCTCCTTGCTGGTACTCCTCCTCCATCTTTATTTACCTTCTTAATTTACAGCCAGCAATTATCCAGTTTCCCTCTTGATCTGACAGCTGCTAAAAGCCCCTCACTTTGGAGCCATACTTCCAAGAGAAAGAGAATGGAGGGAGGAGAGGGTAAAAAAGAAAGAGGTAGAAGTGAAAAGAAGAAACAAAAGAAAAAGGCAAAATGGGAATTGAAAAAGCTTAATTTTTATTTTCACTCTTTCCTTATTCTGATGTATTGTGATCATGTCATTCAAGGTCCATGTCATGCGTGAAAATCCACACATCATCCATATGCCTACAGGTAGCATTTTCTTTAGGTGTTGGTAGGTCAGTTTTTTCAGCGAGCTTCTTCGTTTTGGGGTTGGCCAAATGGATCCCTTTGTTCCCTCTGATCTTGCATTTGGCCATTTTCTTTTCTCCCCATAATTTTTTTAAACAATTATAAAAAAATGTGACTGATAGTGAAGAAAAATGGCAGTTATGAAATCCTCGGAAAGAAAAAAAAATTGATATGAACATCCTAGCTTGCAATACTAGCAATACTCTCTAAAATTAGTGGTATTTATTGTAGAATATTCAACACAGAAACTTTGAATAGCTTAATGTCGATGCATATCTATTATGAAACCTATTCAATTTGTTGTCAGAAAATGAAACCTATTTAGTATTCAAGAAAATTCTTGAAATCTATTCGTTAAATGACTGTAAGAGAAGCTTGAGGTATAGGGTTGGCAATGAAATGTGCAGTTTTCACCTTAACACATATTTCTCTCCTAAACAATAAGTATGAAATTCAAATATCATGTAATCAATATATTCACCATTACTTCATCTACTCTTGAAAGTCCAAATTTTACCTTATTGTCTATCGTGATAAATTAAGACTATTTGCCTTTTCTTTGATGCGATCATTTTATGGGGATATAATCGCTGGTTTGTGTGTTTTCTTTATGTTAATCACAAGGTTGGACATGTTATTCAGACAAAACAACATGAATTTTGGAACGAATCGGATCATGGTGAGAAGTCGAAGGATGCCTTCCACAAGTGATAACCATGTAGAGGACAGCAGTGTGAATGAGAGCCTCATTCCATTTCTTCAAGCCTGAAAGATTATCGAAAATTTTATGTGCTTGTTTAAGCTGCAGGCACCTTCATTAGAAAAAGCAAGGCTGTTTGAAGCAAGACCTATTCTATCAGCTATTATCCCAATGAGAATGTCTACATTATAATTCAAAAGCAAGCCTAGTTTTGTGGTTTCCCTTATGTTTCATCCATTTTTGCTAGGGTTAGCATTAGAGAAATCAAAAAAGAAAATACTGGAAGACATTCAATTTCAAATAGAACGTTAGGCTGTGGGAGTTGTAAGTCATATCAAATTTAGGTTTGCATGGTTCATGTGAAGCGATGTTAGGAAAAGCTTTTGTTCAAATTTGCTGGTATTGAACTATATACCAAAATCATGTCCTTTCCGATTAGGTTAAGTCCTTTTTATGAATGAGCATCGCGTGTCAATATTGTTGCTTACCGAATGGTGTTTCCTTGGTGCTTTTTCTGATTCCTTTAAATGGAAGCCAGCTTCTGTTATTTATCATGCTTTAGTTTTCCCTTTCTGAGGACAGTCCATGTCTGCTCCATCTTAAGTAGTCATAAAGAGCTAATTCTTACTTGTTGTTATTTTTTATTTTTATTTTTTGCTGGTTGTTCCTCATTTTCCTATCCAACACCATGTGGGGTGTGAATTATGTTGTTCAGTGATTTTGTTTCTGATAACAAGTGCTGCCAGTGAACGATCTACTTTGGCTTCTTTGTTAGATGGAGGAGACAGGGAGGAGTGCTTCGATGGGCATGCCTGTATTAGATAGCTTCCACAAACTATTCAAGTGACCGAGTTCAACTGACGTTATTATTATGTATGGAAAGCAATGAATACTGGAAGGCGTGGATCCCAAATGAGCACCA
Organism: Aristolochia californica; assembly: GCF_029961685.1. Lineage (NCBI taxonomy): Eukaryota > Viridiplantae > Streptophyta > Magnoliopsida > Piperales > Aristolochiaceae > Aristolochia > Aristolochia californica. The sequence goes on along the minus strand of NW_027181804.1, from coordinate 216,038 downwards.
GCACTAAAAGAAAATACATTGGCCAGATATAAATGAATTCAGACACTGCATTTAGTCTTCAACTGTTGAGAGGAAATTGCTTATTAATACTGATTTACCCATCAGATCAGTGTTTTGTTATTTGACTAAACCCATTAGACGAGAGTAGATGGAGTTCATCATGGTAAAATCCCAGGAGAAGCACATAAGTCTTTCTTGATATCAAGATTAACTGATTTAGTGTCATTCTTTCTCCGAGTAGGACCCAAGACAGGAAGAAGACATGGGGCACCAAATCTCCAAACGCAAATTCGAAAGAAGGATGCCAAGCCAACGGCATGGAGAAGAGAAGGCACTTTCCATGGTAGAGAAGCCCAAGTTGCAGAACTGTTTTCGTTGTCATTGTTTGTGAATAGAACAAGGACCAGCCCCGCTGTTACAGCAGAGTGTGGTAGCTGTCTGGGGAGCAGAGGAATGTCACTTTCTGTACATGTTTCGTTTTTTTGAAAGTGTCCTTTACTGGTGGGTTGGTCATCAATTTGATTCCCTCTGTTAATTTTGAAGGTTATTTCGCTCCAAATGACTCTTTTTCTCCCCATTTGTCTCCTCCTCATTCATTCCAGCCAGTGATATTTACAGTGGACGTCCAACAATTGATTCTTTTCTGATCTTGTAATTTTTACAGATAAGGCGATGTGTTAAATAAATCGCCATTCATATGTGGGACATTTGTTTTGTCAAATGTGGTTCAGTCTTCATGCCTCCTTATTATGTCCCCCACCAGCACTCTTTGTGGCTCTCTTTCTTTCTCCCTCTCTCTTTTTTTTGAGCTTTGCAGTTGCAGGTTTTGACTCATTCTGTGGCTCTAGTCCCAGTTTTCATTCAACCAAGGGACCACCATGACTCCTGCCCCTTACAACATCATTCAGGTTTACCCATTTGTTGATAGAGTGGTAATTTTGTCATAAAACAAAAAGAAATTAAGAAAGTATCATAATAGTGAAGTAAGGGTTGTCTTATGTCACCTCATTGCCATTACAGCCTCTTAATGTTATCTATTTTTTTCCTCTTTGTAAAGTAGGATTAAGCAACGGCTTTGGCGGCGTTAATTAGTTTTGAAATGACTTTTTTATCCACTCAAATCCCATTCCATTATCTAAGATCGAAATTTCCAATAAATCGGCAATATTTCTCTCGAGCAAACATTTGGTTAAGTACGTTTCCGTAATTTTGCATCTTGCTTAACACAAGCAACGCCGTCAAGCCAGGCTGGGTCTTTCCATTTTTAATTTTTTTATATTTTGTCTCGAATATCGACGTCGATATAAAAATCATCCAGAATCCTAAGTTGCCACGTGGCATCTTCTGCCCTCGTATTCTTCTCGTTATTTTTTGTTTCGGAAAATTTTAGGATAAAATTAAAATACCCGTAATTCGAATCTCGCTTTATCCTTTTTTCTGGAAGTCATCGCTTGACTACTCACGTGGGTGTGGGACCGGACCGAGTTTGATTCGACCGGGTTAGACCTAATAAAGAGTGGGTTCGGAGAAAGTCAGACAAAACCTTTTCCTTCCCTATTAAGTGTTCCATTAAACCGGAACCGGTTCGAATAACTCTACTTTCCAGGTCAACTAAGGGCGGCCATTATCAACTCCAGTCTCTCCTCTGTCCTTTCTCTGGAATTTAACCTAACCTCGGTTAATTACTCGGGGTTAGAGCAGAGCTCTGTTAGGGTTAAAGCAGAAAAGCGAAAAGCGAGAGAGAGAGGAGAGCGCAGAGTGGATGAAATTTCGTGGCCGGCGTTGAGAAATTATTATTTATTACTGCGGTTTTTTGTTTATTAATGGTCGCTGTTGTCTTCTCTTTCCTGGAGCCGTGCCTCTCGCGTCTTACCTTCTCAGATTTCGGCCCTCCGGCCGTATATTTGATGATACGAATCCGCATCGCTTTCGCATATTCTTCCTCATTTCGTATTGGAGCTTTCGGACTTTTCATCGGAGGAGTTTTGTAGGGAGGTCGACGGTCGTTTTTTTGTTCCTCTTCCGTTCTTTTTGGAAGGGAGGAGGCCATTTCTGAGGTTGCTGCCGATTTTGAGCGCCTCTGGCAGATTTTCGTTGTTTTTTTCTCGCGAGAATTTGAAGGTTTTTGCGGTTACGAGTCTTTTCTGAGGAGATATTTGGTGATGTGCTGATTGCTACCTGTTTGGAGTTTTCCTTTTTGCTGGAGGAGCTCTTTTTTTTGGATTGCGGCGGACGTTAGGCTTTTTCGGTGAGTGATATTTGAGGAGTTTACCGGATTTCGGACCTTTTATTGCCTGAGATTCTTGAAAGCGCCGGAGCATATCGAGTTTTTCCGGTCGAATTTTCCGAGTTCGCGTTTGGATTCCGAGGTTGCTTGAGGTCTCGATCTTCGTGTGGGGAGCGAAATTGAGTTTTATAGAGATTTGGTGGAGGATCTCGTCCGATTGTTGAGGTCGACGCTGCAATGGTGGTGAAGATGATGAGATGGCGGCCTTGGCCGCCTCTCTTCTCCAAAAAGTTCGAGGTGAAGCTCGTTGTCTTGCGGATGGATGGGTTTCATCATCTGCTTCCGCAGGAGGAGCCTGAGAAATCACCGGAGATGCCAAGATTAATGGCCGAGGTCCGATGGAAAGGTCCGAAGATTGCTTTGAGTTCATTGCGACGCACGGTGAAGAAGAATTTTACCAAAGAGGAGAGCCTTATGAACGACGGCTCTGTGGAATGGAATGAGGAGTTTCGTAACGTCTGCAACTTTTCTGCTCATAAGGAAAACGCATTTCTCCCTTGGGAAATCGTCTTCTCCGTTTTTAACGTAAGTCTGGTGACAAGTATCTCTGTTTTTATGTTTTCTGGACCTCGAGTGGATGCAAAATTTTCGAGTTTGTGTGTGCATTGTTATTTGATTTGGTTAGATGCGGTTCGTCGTATCGGATTTTTGGTGATGCTGATCACGTTTCTATTTTATGAGGTCTTTTCCCTAGACTTTGACTATGAGAAGATATTTATCACCAACTTTAGTATCTCTTGTTTTACTTCGCAGAATTACAGTAAGTTGTGTTGTGTATTTTTGTGGAGAGAGATATAAATAATTTTTTTTTTTATTTTGCACTTCGAGATTCGAGGATTTCTTAGTTCGGTGCTGCACGATTTTGTCCTTTATTGAGCTTCCGTTTTTAGTTCAAAAGTCATTTGGTTTATTTGTTTGTTAAAGAATCGTTCTACTTATTTGTTGACCTGCTAACTGACTTGAACATGAACCCGAGTTGTTAGCATCGTTGTTGTGCATATCACTTCAAAATGTTCGCTCGATTTTTTTTACTTCTTTATTCAACAAATATCTCCGATTAAAAAGTTCATTTAGTCTTGGCCCTCCTCCTGGCCTGGGAGAGTTTTTTTATTGAATGTTGGATTATTTAGTTTCAAGTTCTTTCTTTGTCGGAATTTATATCATTGTTGTTTATTTAACTTCTTTTTTTCTTATTAGATGTTATGTTATGATATGTTCTTTGAGAGTTTTCTATAGATGTTGGAACCTTTAGTTATCTAGTTTTTTCTTCTTAGAAATTTTTATAGTTATCATTTTTTTTTCTTTTCCGTATTGCATAATATATTGGAAGCATTTCTATTTGGGCCAAATCTAGAGATTTTTCCTGCTAAGGGTGTTATCAAATAAATTATTGTAGGCTTCATGTATCGGGAAAGCATTAGTCAACTTGTTTCTCAAATTTGCCCCTGCCTGGTGCCACTTGCAGTTTCACTTGTTTTGATAGATCTTTGCTTCAGAGATAGCATTGTGGTAGTTTCTTTAGGCAGTAGTTATTCTTTCTCTCGTCTGTTTCTCCAACATCTGGTTGTCATGCAATAGTAACTTCTATTGGAACCTTGATGAGTTGGTTTTCTCTAATGCTTCTCTTAGAGATATGTTTTGACTGCTGATCAGGAAATTAAGTCATTTCCCTAGCATTCTGCTTCTTGAATTTTACAGCATATGGAAGACTCCCAACCTTATATTGTGTTTTGCTTCAGGGAATGAACCAAGAACTGAAGAACAAGGTCCAAGCCATTGGCACGGCTTTACTGAACCTTGCAGAGTTTGCAGTATCAGCTGAAAAAAAGGAGCTGGAAATAGACATTCCTGTGTCCCTTGTTGGCGTCTCCTCTGAACCTCTTGCCAGTCTTCATGTATGTGTCTCCTTTGTCTGGTGTATTATTGATTGTAGCACTTCTTGTTGATATGATATTTGGACTCTGGGAATTTTCCATGCATTTGTTGATCACTGCAGCTGTAATGCATTCAAAACATTTTATTTTTTTGAAGAAGTCATTTAAAGCAAATATAATAATTGCTTCTATAGTTGCATCCAGTGATCCTCATCACCTTTTGAAACACCATGATATATGAAAATTACATTTCAGTATCAGGGAATGGGAAATTTTGTATCTGCACTTCAGGCACCTGGTTTCTGTAACATTACTTTTGTGTCAATGGATTCATTTTGAATATTTTGGATTTCTCAGTACAATTGATTTATGGCAATTTTGCTCTCTTTGGTAAAAATCCAAACCCTTAGCTTGATGTCTTTTTCCGTTGCAGTTGGCTCTTAGCTTCTTAGAAATTAGGACTGCACAGGACTCACCTGAGACAGTTCAAAGAGCAATTGTGGCTGTCCCATTTTCACCTCCAGCTGGAGATGTTACTTCTTCCGAGAAAGATGAGCTTTCTGCTCTTAAAGCTGGTTTGAGAAAAGTGAAAATCCTTACTGAGTTTGTATCAACTAGTAGGTCTAAGAAAGCCTGCTTTGAGGAAGAGGGTAGCGAGGGACGGTGTTCTGCCAGAAGTGAGGATGCTGAGTACACGTATCCATTTGATACTGACTCGCTTGATGAACTCGATGAAGGAGAATTGGAAGAGGGAAAAGAAGGCTCTAGTTTTAGGAAATCCTTCAGTTATGGCACATTAGCATCTGCAAATTGTATGGGTGGATCCTTCTACTCTGAAATGAGGATTAATGGAGGAAATGAGGACTGGATTTACTACAGCAACCGAAAATCAGATGTTGGTTGTGTAAATGCAGAAGAGGCATCATCCACCCCTGAGCAGTCCAGATTGCAGGCTTCCAAAAGGGGCATCCTTTCTTGGAGGAAGAGGAAATTGAATTTTAGGTCTCCTAAAGCTAAAGGAGAGCCTTTGCTGAAGAAAGCTTATGGAGAAGAGGGTGGGGATGATATTGATTTTGATCGCCGGCAATTGAGCTCATCTGATGAATCTTTTGCATCAGGAGTAAGTACTTTTATCACTTTATGTTTGTACCTCGTCTCTTTCTGAAGTGTTTGATAGGTTAATCTTCAAAGAAAAATCCTTGATTTTGTTATCTGTAATATTCATTCGATGACCTAAGAACTATTGATGCTTTAATGAAAGAATTATTAAAAAAATTCAAATAGGACTTCATGCATATATGCTATATCAATTAAACCATCTCGCTTACAGTCAAGTGTCCCAGTTCTTCTTAGGTTATTGGAAATTGAATTTAACATTATGCCTATTACTCACATTTTGTTGCACAGCATCAAAGCTAATTCTTGGTGTCTTGACCAAGCTGCCGTTGAAATTTTTGCCTGAGAAAGTCAGGTTACAAAACTTGGAATGCCATATTAAATTGTCTCCACATTTCATCAAAAGTAGGAGGTTTTTATGTGGTTATCTGGTTTCTATTTGTTTCTTGAGTATCAATTTTTTATCCAGATAATCATTATTTGGGTTGCATTAAGGATTAAGGATTAAGTATTGAATGTTAAGAATTATTGAGTTGCTGTTTTGCTCTTGTAAAATGTTATCTTTTGTATGCCTGCATGATTTGACTGTCTTCAGTTTCGATTTTCCAATATACCATCTTGTCAAGAGGTGAATCATAAGAACATGAGCTGAGCAATTTTGTTTTGTCAGTGGCACAAGGCAGATGATGATGCAGGAGCAAACCGATCCTCAGTATCAGAGTTTGGAGATGACAGCTTTGCTGTAGGTAGTTGGGAGCGGAAAGAAGTAATAAGCCGTGATGGTCATATGAAGCTGTCAACACAGGTGTTTTTTGCTTCCATTGACCAAAGGAGTGAAAGGGCTGCTGGGGAGAGTGCCTGCACCACTCTTGTTGCTGTTATAGCTGACTGGTTCCAAAGCAACAGGGACGCATTGCCCATAAAATCCCAGTTTGACAGCCTAATCAGAGAAGGCTCACTTGAATGGAGAAACCTGTGCGAGAATGAAATTTATAGAGAGAGGTTCCCTGACAAACACTTTGACCTTGAGACTGTTCTCCTGGCAAAAACTCGACCACTCTCTGTGGTCCCAGAGAAGTCCTTCATTGGTTTTTTCCACCCAAATGATGGGATGGATGGTGGGTTCGATTTCCTTCATGAGGCCATGTCTTTTGACAACATTTGGGATGAGATCAGCCGAACAGGATCCTCTTGCCCCATGGGTGCCAATCCTCAGATATACATAGTGAGTTGGAATGATCATTTTTTTGTACTAAAAGTGGAGGCAGAAGCTTTCTACATTATTGACACACTGGGAGAGAGGCTTTATGAAGGATGCAAGCAGGCGTACATATTGAAGTTTGATCAGAACACGACAATCTCTAAATTGCTAAACAAAGGGAAGGCCGGTGAGGAGGAGAAACCGGAATCTGACCCTGGAAATCAGGCAGTTGTGGCTGGAGTGAAAGAGTGTGAGGAAATTGAAAAGAGTAAGGAAGGAGAGGAGGTTGTGTGCCAAGGGAAAGAGGCATGCAAGGAGTACATCAAGAACTTCTTGGCGGCTATCCCCATTAGAGAATTACAGGTAGATATAAAGAAGGGGTTGTTGTGTTCAACGCCTATCCACCACAGACTGCAAATTGAGTTTCATCTAACAGAGTTTACTCAGCCAATGGTAAGTTCACCTGCAACAAACCTTGGCATTGAGACTGAGACGACGACGACGACGACGACAACGACAACACTAACTTGGGAATGAAGATTTAGTGTATAAATTAAAAGGGTAGTGTGATTATTGGGAAATTTTTGGTTTGTTTGGGTTACGAGGGTCTATTAATCTGGAGAGAGTGGGTGTGGATGCAAAAGGACCTTTTGTCATTTTGTGTGTTGTGTGCTATGGGAGCTTGTTTGCTGTAAATGACCTTCTCCTAACTGTGTAATTTGATATACAAAAGTTTAAACACTTGTACCGTGTCTTGATAGTGGATGTATTCACTCTTAAATGTAATCATGACGGGCAAGGGATGTGATAGAAAAGGACTGCTTTGGGCGAGCGTGCAACACGGGTTAGCCAAACTATAAACCCCCGTGGCCCGACCGCAGGAAGCTGCGGCGAAGAGCCGCAATGAAGAACGACCGTTGAGGGAAAAACAGAGACCAATCATTATGATTAGGCAAATTGCGAAAGGCACCTTAAAGAGGAATTGTTATTTTAAAGAAGCGACAAAGGAATCTCGAACTTCTGACCGCGGAAAGCAGCTTTGTATTTAAAGAAATCTGTTTGTCGTCGCTGTAAGCCTCCATGAAAACAACTTGCCACAGGTAAGTATGAAATTTTAATTATTTCATAAAATAGTTAAATAAAAATGCTAATTTTATTTATCTCAATCTGCCTTCCATCTATTTCTCTTGTTTCTTTAGCTACTTTACTTCCTCTCTTATTTCCATTTTGTTTTTCCCCTCTTCAATCGTTCAATTTGATTTGTCGTGGCCTCTTACATCATCCTTCCTTGCTTTTATTTTTGGGAGATTTGTTAGGAGTTAAAAATAAATAAAAATTAACTATTAACTCTAGGTTTATTTTTGTGGAAATTAATATAGACTCGGGACCAATAAACAATAGTTCCATATCTATCTTGTTATTCACAAGATAGCACAAGTCATCATCCAAGGAAAAAAAAATACCATGTAAAAGCTGTAATTGAAGAGAAAAAAGAAAGGAGAGATGGAACTGTAGGAGGCCTAAAATCCCATATGTGAGTACGCTCATGGGCCTTTCTACCAAGCATTAAATGAACACTTCATAATGATTCATCAGCATTTCTACTAAACTTTAAACGAAGCAACTTCATGATTCATTGACGCCTTCGTTTGATTAGTTCTTTGTTGCCTCCAGGAACCATGTTAAGATTAAAATAAATCAAGAACGCATGCGCGTTCACACCTGAAGAAGAGAGCCATGCCAATATGCCATAGATGTGAATGCCAGGCTATATCCCAACGCTGTCAAAGGCAATCCACAAATCTTACTAAACAATTCATGAGCCACTGGTGAGAAGAAATAAGCAATTTCGTGGAGCAGCTACTGGGTACTGGGTCTGTATCTTTCTTTTATATCAGTTTCTGATATATATTGAGTCTTTATCCAAAAAAATAGACAAAATTCAGTTTGCAGCTAGATAACTTTTTGCCTTGAAGTGATTTGCAGAATTCTATGAAGTCCATCAATCAACAAACCAGTCTGTTATGCCACTTAAAAAAGACAACATGTTCTAAGACCTGCAAAAAATGGATTACATGAATATGATCAGAACTTTAGTCATCATTAAACAGGTGAACACAGCTACACAACCAGATCAACCACACCCCTTCGTAGAGGCATCCTTCAGTGCAACATAACAGATAAGCCAATTGATTAAATAACTGAACAAACTAAGAATTAACTTCAAATACTGAGCATGAGTATGTGATGTTCATAGTAGATAGCAAGAAAAGATATCACAAAATAATCCTTGTAAAATGAAACAAATATATTTATCAACTCTGAGCTTTTCCATGAAATCCGTGCCACTAGATCCAAGCTGCAAATTCACAATGGCTAAAGATCTGGAATTCTACAAGATGCTTTCATCGGCTCAGAATTTTAGTGATATTGCTCATGTTTTTATTATATGAGGTCTTTCTTTAGACTTTGACTACGAAAAGATATTTATGTTCTAATTTAGCCTTTTTGTTTTACTTTTGGCTAGTCATTTTGGGATAGACTTGAACCCAACTTCAACAGAAATAACCGTGTAAAAATGAACTTGGAGAGAAACATATCTAGTTTGAAAAGATCCAGTAGTTGTTCCTGCTTAAACAAAATATTGTAGGATTCATTAACCTAGAGGTCTGTTGCAGTTTCACTTGGTTTGATAAACCAGGTCTTTGCCATAGTGGTTCTTTCTCTCTTTTCAGTTTCTCCAACATCAGGTCGTGAATACTATTTCATGCAAGAGTAACTTCTATTTGAGCCTTGACAAGTTCTTCTCTTAAGTTTCTATCATAGACATGTTTTGACTTCTGACAAGGAAATAAATCACTTTGCCACCATTCTGCTTTTTCTTGAAATTTACATGCTTATCTTATCTTTAAGGAATAAGACTCCCAACCTCATATTGTGTATGAATTGAGGACTGAAAAACAAGGTCCACGCCATTGGAACAGCTTCACTGAACCTCAGCAAAGTTTGTAGTATCAGCTAAAGAAATGGAACTGGACAGAGACATCCCAGTGTCTCTAGTTGGTGTCTCCTTTGAACCTCTACCTCTTCTTCATCTCCGGTATATCCTTGATTTTGGCACTCCGTGTTTATTTGATACCGTGTCTTGTAGAAATTTTTATTCATTCATTGATCACTGCAGCTTATGTCATATGAACCTTTGTTTTAAAGAAAAAATTGATTTATCTTTTTTTTTAAGTCAGAAATGTAAATGTCTCTTAATTACTCACCCTTTTGAGAATAGGGGGTAATAGGTGAATTTATACAAGATATCATGACTACCCATTGAAAAGGTGGTCGAGTTTGACACAATCACATTGAGCAAAGAGAGCACCATTGTAGAGACTTAGATATCTGAACATCTTGCCTATTGGGCAAGACATTTGAGATTTTCAGGGGGGTAAGATGATATGCACCTTATATGAAATGATGTTATGGGTAGGGATGTAAATGATATACGGATTATTTTCTACACCGCTTTGATTACCATTCCGGTATTTCCATATCCGTTCTGTCCGATTTTCTTTTAAGGTATTCCACTTCTGTGTATTTATCTGGTTATCAGCCAGGTAAACGGGTAATTAAACAGAAAATAATAATAAATATATAATTCTTTAAAATTATATTTTGAAAAAAATTTCAACATGTTTACAATGTCTAAAGAGAGTAAAGAGTGATATAATAGCATGCATAATATGGTCCTCCCTGCATATAGGTATGTAAAAATATCCTTACATTACCTGCTAATTGGAAAACAGCTATGGAATGGATATTACCCGATTCTGTTATGTTTAATAGATGGGTAAGCAGTTAACATTACTCGATTACATATACGGGTTAGATTTTTTTGTTCTACATCTGATCTGCTCTTAAACAGCAAATGGAACATTGGATAATTGGATAAAATTGCTAGTTATGGGTTGTTAAGATGTGCTTGATTGTTGCTGTCCAAAAAAGTATAGAAAAACCATGCCCACCCTTAGGAAAATTCTATCAGCTCTTGTCGTGCTCCAGCTTCATATTTTCTATCCTCTATCTATGGTTGACCACTATGAATTCACAACAAACTTGAAAAGTCACCTGCAGACAATTACACCAATAATTTTTTATTTGGTTTTGTGATTCATTGGGTCAACTTGGATTTGCAAAGGGCAAGACATCCATTATATTTTCTGAAAATCCCCCTAATTCCCCACAAGTCTAGCTTCTAGAATAGAGAAAACCCACTCGACTAAGGTGATCTGACCTAGATTTTGTTGGGGCCAAGTCTGGACTCGAGCATGAGTCACGATCCCATGTCTCGATTAATACATACAGTATATCTCTCCACAGCTACTCATGCAAAATTACATGATGATTATCCCTTCATACCATCATTTTTTTAATAGAAGTGATAATATATTAAACAAGAGAAGAGATTACACTAAAAGAGGGCCTCCTGATACAAGCAGAGAAGGGAGGGAGGTCTCATGTTTGGCCAGCCCGTCAGCCAAAGAGTTGGCTGAACAGGAAACATGGGACCAAGAACAGGTAAGGTTGGCAGCGAGGTCAGAAACACGGTGATCAAAAATGCCAGTGCCTGTGGAATAGCAACAGTGGAGCACCAATGGATGACGATGCTAAAAGGGCAAACCCTGGATGACTCACCTTCCTGAGGGATGACGTAGACAGTGCAAGCTTTCATAGACTTAGGGTTGGAAGATTTCTAAAAGTAGAATCTTTTAAGAGCAAATATTGCATAGAACTGACTTAATCAGCAATAAGAAATAATCCTTGTGTTATGGCAAAGAGAAACACAACTTTAACTTCAATCAAATGAAAATATGGAAATCCCCTTTTTCTAGTATATGTAAACTTCAAGAAAAGGGAAGAAGAACCCCTACGAAGGTCTAAAACAGGATCTTATTGCTCTGATACCATGGAAATGGAAAAAATTGAAAAGTAAAGAGTGAAGAGAAGAGAGGATAGAGAGATGCAAGGAGAGAGTGCTCAAAACCAGCACTCGCTAGAGGCATCTGGTCAACCTCCCTCATAGCTCCAACACATATAACTTCATGTATACACATCAGAATTTAACCAAACTTGAATTATAAGTTTCCTAACATGACATATAATCTACTTCTAACTCCAAAAGTGTATACTAGTTGTTAGGAATTAGACGCCTTGATTTCAAACTAGGGAGAACAATAATAATAATAATCACAGAAAAAGGAAAAAACAAGCACGAAGAAAAGACACGAGATTTATACAAGTTCGACTCAAGGTGAGACTACGTCCTGTCTTCCACCGCTGTAGTATTCCACTATGAAGATGAAATAGTTTACAAGAGAAATCGCACACTTACAGGTGTTTTCTCTAACCTCTCTCGGGCTGCAACTTAAGATCATTTTCTGATGATAAAACCCTAATAACGACGCCCCCACATATAAAGAGAAAATTAGGGCAACCAGATTATAAGTCTGAAATCCCCAAACTACCCTTAATGAGACATTAGTCAATATATCGTGGATTTGGTGGGGGCTTTGCCCCTGAACCCATAGGGAGGGGGACTCTCCGTCCCCCTTCCAACCCAAACGGCGACCTTACTGCGAAGGTCAACCCGCGTACTGACTCAACGTAAGGCGTTAATTAGGCTCCATAACTTAACACTAGTAACTGGAAAAAAACCAAAATGCCCCTTGTATATATTTAACAGAAGAGTTCTGAGGCGCATAAATAACCAGCCATGCACATGAGCATATAAACAGAGGGCAGAGAAGCTCTCCCTCACCTTGTTGAAAAGAAAAAGGCAAAGATGATTCACTTGCCAGATACCATGATTGCTCTTAAACTATACCTTAGCTGCCCCATTAATAAGGATACAGAAGGTAGGGGAAAACACAGCTGCTGATCCATGATCTCCACTTTCTCCCAAATCCCATGATACACTTATGTGATCTATGAAGCTCCGATTCACCTTGCTGAACACCTTTTCCAATATCCAGCTTGATTTTGGCTTTTGACATGTTATTTTTATGAAATACAGCATGAGTTCATGGATCAAGAAGGCAGACCCAAGTAATTGTCGACCTCTAATAAATACACACTGCTGTTGGTAAGTGCATAAGCCCAATACCAATTGAAGTCAGCTGATCAGCACCCTTGTAATCAACGTGTATGCACTAGTGACAAGAGGCATATGGCCCCATAGTCCCCTGGCTGCATTGCACCCTTTTTTAGCACCAAAAAGATATAGGCAGCGCCACCCTTGCTACTTATTCCATTGGCCTGAAAATCTTCCAACATTTTTATGACATCGGTTTTAAGGAAGTGCCAACTGATTGTATAAAACTCAGCAGTAGCACCATCAGGACCTGGCACTTTATCAGGCGCCTATGCAATATATGGAAGATGTGAATATTAATATCCCTTTCTTTCAGCAAATGAACTGTGGCCTTTTGCTTCCAAAATATTTCTACCTAACTTTAAGATTGTCATGAATGTTCTTCTCTAGGTCTTGAGAGGTTCAGATTCTTCAAGAATGTCCAAGTCTTGAGTTTGATTGAGGATCTCCATGTTACTTAAGACAGCTCCTGAGTTTTACCCTTTTCTTCTTCTCTAGGTGCATCCAGTCCCCGCAGCAAGTTTTTTCCAAGCATTTTCATGAAATTAGAGATACATATCCAAACTGAAGATAGTAACACGAACGGGTATCTACACAAATTATTTACTAGCATAAACAGAAGCATCTCAAATGGCAAAAGCATAACAGCTACATCCAAAAGTTTTTTCAATACAATTGATGTAATAGGTTAATTATCACTAATCTTACGAAAAATTAGAAAGGAATGATTAGAAAGTTTCTTACAAGCTGATCTTCAACATCTGTATGAAGCACGGAGCTGGGAGAAGAGACAAACACCAATGAAAACCTCATTGTGAAAGGGCCTCCTGAAGAAGCTGCTCCGTGAGTGCCTTAGGAAGACCCATCACACTATCTGCTGTACCAACCTGGAGATAAAACATAAGGCCCTGTTAGTGTCTTTTCCAAGAAAGGTTAGAAAAGTATTTCTAGTAGAAATGTGTTTCCAGGGATAAAGAGCTGAAAATTCTTACGAGGAAAATCATATAATTTTCTAGGAAAGATTTTCCAACCAAGATGGGCCAGAAAACCATATGGAAAATTTTTGAATAAATATTTGACAATTGATGCTATAATAGTGTCAGCACAATTTGACAGTTTATTTTGTGAAGTTGGGTCCAAGGCCTATCCCAAAATGACTAGCCAACTTAGGAAGCCTCTTTCCCAACTAATAAACTCAATATATTTATTCTAATTAATCCATGTTGGACTATTCCTTAAAACTCCCCCTCACGTGTGGGCTTTGGGCTCTACATGTGGATAATTTTGGTGGAGGCCCACATACGAGTACCTGCTCTTATACCATGTGAAGTTGGGTCCAAATTCTATCCCAAAATGACTAGCCAACTTAGGAAACCTGTTTCTCAACTAATAAACTCACGATCTTTATTCTCACTAATCCATGTGAGACTATTTCTTAACAATTTTACTGAAAATTTATCGAATAAGTATGGTAATGTATGAGATTGATTATTAATTTCCATCTATTTCCCTGAAAAATGCACTAACATGTCCATTTAATTTTCCGTGGAAATTTCTAAAATTCTTCATGTAATTTCCTAGTAAGGCACTAATAGGATTTTATTTGAAGGTTTCTTGGAAATGTGTATCCTCGGAAAAGGAAAAACATATAAATTTCCAACCAAGGGCACTAACCGAGCCTAAAGTTAAAACCGAATAGATTACTTAAAATTTCCTTACAACTTTTTAGAGAAAAGAAGGGAACAAAAAAGTGAGTCTAGAGCAGCAAATTGCGGGGAGGTAGTTGGTTGGAGTTATGGCACTATATTATGAATATCACCACAACTTCAATGTTTTTGCCCGATGAAAAGGTCCCATGTATGAATCCTTACAGTTGACATAAGTGCACTTCAGCACACTACAATTTGAAATTTTCCTGTGGAAGATACCTAATCATCATGAAGTCTAACATCCACAATTAAAATGAAAAATATCAAGCAAAGTAGTAAAACCTTAGGTTTCACTAAAAAAACTGAAATGTTTAATTCAGAACATTTATATTGAAAAGAAATACATAGCCAACTGCCTGTTCTAGTAGGAAACTAAGATAGCCTTCACTATGCATTGACATATTAAACTTGAAAGAAACAATAAACTGTAACCTAGAATGAATTAGTTGAAGTCTTTCTTAGATTATTCTCATTGTAAAACAACCGCCACCTAATTATCTAATATTGATATAAGCTTCAGAAACTATTAAGACATAAAGGGCATTTAAGCAGATTCTTATGAAAAACCATGCCAGGAGGCTTCCTAACCACTTCCAAGAGAATGGATACTCACCACTGCTTCTACAAATGGTGACGTTAATGGATGTTCAAGAAGTAAGCCTCCAGCAACGTTGAGAACAATCCCCTCTTCAATCTGACCAGATCAAAACAAATCAGAATATGTGATAGTAAAAATCTAAAAGTCATTTGTAGCAGTTTCCAGTGTTGATGCGGTATAATATAGCCAGAACAAGTGCAACTTTTACCAGGTTCTCTATCACATCATCCGGTATTGTGTGGAAATAAACCTGCCACCACCAAGTTAGTCTTTGGTAATGAAATCAAAGTCTCAATAAAAGATGTTCATCAAATTGATACATTTATCAACTGAAATTGCCAATAAATAAAAATAAAAATAAACAAAATAAAAGGATAGAAGGCCCTCTTTGTCCACAGAGCTGAGAAGTGCTGTAGGGAATAAGGGATGTTAGAGAACAAGGAGTTGAAATATCTATGTTATGAAGTCCTATTTATTATTTTCTGTAACTTTAGTTTCGGTACTATAACACCATCGATTTAAGTTGTTAAGGGTAATACTGTAAGTTTAAAAAAGGATCAGGGGTCAAGCAATTGGACTTATGCTTTTGAAACCATTTTTCTCTGATTTAGGGTCTTATTATCTGGATCATGGTTGACCAGTCTACTAATGTTGAGAAGCTTCTGACTGAGATCAAATCCGAGATTCTGAAATTACCCCTAATGGGATATCCAATTATTTTGCATGGTTTTTTCTGTCAAACTTTTAATAATTTGCAATCTTTATGAATATATTGTTGATTCTCCTCCAACAAGCTTCAATCTTCAAGAAAAATAGCTGAAAAAAGACACCTTTGTCATTAGTTGGATAATTAATAGCATTGAAGAATCAGTGACTAACAATGCCATCCAATTACAGATAATAAAATTTGTTTGGGACACTTGTCGTGAACTTTACCCAACTTCAGATAGTTTGAAAATCAAATGACATCATTCACAAAATGTATAACATCAAACAGCAGAAGGATTTGCATGGTCACTATGCTTGATTAGCCCAACCTTAGTCAACCGATGTCGCAATAGAGCAACAACAGAGGGAAGCTTATGTAGCTGCTCTATTCCTAGCTAGTGTGAAGCCATACCTTGCAGTTGCAGAGACTCAATTTGAGTCATTTTACAAAGTCTTGACTAGATGATGTGCTTGTGACTGTATAGGGGCATTCTAGTGAAAAGTTCTAGTCAAGTCTTTGACAATACGGCTTTATATCTAATAGAAAAGGTAATGATAAATTAGTAATGCTAGTGGAGGTAGAGATGGTATTCTAGTGGAAAAGTTCAAGGTTGTGGCTGCTAGGGGTGGCATCGAGCCGAGCCGAGCCCGAACCTGCCTATGTTCGAGTCGAGCTTGATTTAAATATTTCGAGCCGAGCTTCGAGCCGAGCCTCGTCTCGAGCCTAAAATTGTTATCGAGCTCGAGCCCAACGAGTTCGAGCCGAGCTCGAGCCTCAACATACATTTCAAATTTTTCAAAAAATATATATCGAATAAAATGTATATAAAATTATGCATACATTTTATATAAAATTGGGCATGACCTCTACATAAAATTGGGCATAACTTATATATATAATATATGTATAAGATTGGGCATAACCTCTACTTAAAATTGAGCATAATCTATATATATAATACTTGTATAAAATTCGGCATGATCTTTACTTAAAATTGGGCATAATCAATATACATAATACTTGCATAAACACTCCATAAACACTCCATAAAATTGTTTATACATTCCATAAACACTTCATGAAATTGTTTATACACTCTATAAAATAATCTAAACACTCCATACACTGCATAACATTATAAATAAACTCCATACAATAATCAAACACAACAAAATTAAATAAAATATCACTATCAATTTACAATCACCCAAATAAAAACTATAAATTCTTTAAATAAAATCATATTACTATTACATACTTACTAGAAAATTACAAGAAATATTTTAAATTTTTCTTAGGAAAATTAAATGGACCTCTTATTGCCTTTTCTAAGGAAATAAATAAAAATTAATAATTAATCTAATATATTATTATACTTATCGATAAAATTTTAATCACATAAAATGTCAAGCATAAAATTACTATGAAAATTGCCTCATGCTCAAAGTATTATATCATCAACTGTCAAATACTTATTCAAAATTTTTCTATATGGTTTTCTAAACCATCTTGGCAAGAAAATCTTACTTGAAAAATTATAGGATTTTTTAAAAAGAATTTATAATTAGAAAAATATTTTGAAAAAATTCGAGGCACTAATGGTCCCTATATTTCTATTAAAAATATTTTTTCAATATTTATTGAAAAGATTTTTTTTTCCTTGTTTATGATCTCGCACGTAGGGGTGGCTTTGAATAAATTATATATAAAATTATGCATACATTTTAAAAAAATATAATGATAGGGGAGGTTCAGGATTGAATTTCAATAATGGATTTAAATGCACCAATATCAATATTTTTTACTCCAATTGTTGTCTAGCTTGTTTTGTAATTTTTGAATTTGGCCATAATTTATTATGGCCTCCTTAGTGCCCCTAGATAAAAATTTATATTATAGGAAAAACTAAAAATATTTTTCCTATGATACATATTACCAAAAAAACCTTTAAATAAAATCTTATTACTATTAGTGACTTATTAGAAAATTATAGGAAATATTTTAAAATTTTCTTAGGAAAGTTAAATGGACCTTTTATTGTCTCTTCTAGGGAAATAAATAAAAATTAATAATCAATCTAATATATTATTATACTTATCGATAAATTTTTAATTAAATAAAATATCAAACACAAAATTGCAATGAAAATTATTTCATGCTAAAAGTATTACAGCATCAACTGTTAAATACTTATTAAAAAATTTTCTATACAGTTTTCTACCCCATCTTGGTACAAAAAATCTTACTTTGAAAATTATATGATTTTTAATAAAAAATTTTAATTAGAAAAGTGTTTAAAAAAACATTAGACACTAATAGTTTATAGAAAATTATTTCTATAAAATTTATTTTAAATTTTTTCCAGAGGAAAAAGTTTTTTTTTTATTTTATGATCTCGCACGTGCGAGATCATCTTCTCGCGAGGAAGGGGGAGATTATTTCTCCCCTGTTCTGGTTTTCCGCCGAGACGACCCCGAGGGAAGGGGCTTACGGCGCCGGGGAGGATTTATCGTCGGAGATGACGGCCACGACGGAGTTGGCGGCGACGGAATCGGCGGTGACGGAAGCGGCGGCGACGGAAACAGAGGCGACGGCGAGGAGAGGAAGAAATCGAACGGACGGACACAGAGGCGGCCGGCGAGCAGCTGCGACAGCAGTATAGAGGCCGGAGAACAGCTACGACGGCGGTAGAGGCGGCGGCAACAACCGATGGGAGGGGTCGGCGGTGACAAGGGGGGAGGAAAAATTCCCCCCCCCCCCCCCTCGCTCTCGCTCCCGCTCCCCCGCTCGCTCGCGATCCCGTACCGATTCATGCCGATCCGACTCATTTCGAGCCGGCTCGCGAGCCAACGAACCGAACCTAGCTTCAGTCGAGTTCGGCTCGTTAAGGTAAACGAGCCGATTTCGGTGTTCGAGCTCGGCTCGAGCTCGAAAAATGACGAATCGAACCGAGCCGATACCGAGCCGAACCGAGCCGGCTCGCGAACCGGCTCGGCTCGAAGCCACCCCTAGTGGCTGCAATGATTGGCATATTAGAGTATGCACATATTGTGTGGGCTTCAATAACCTAATTGATTAGTGCTAGAAGTTGCACAGGAAACATAATGGGGCCAAGGATAACCAAGCATTAGTAAGTTCAGACTATAAAGTAGAGGCTCCCACTTCTACCAGTGAGGCATGCAAGCATAAACATGACATAACAGATGAAAAATATGAGACTCTTCAAAGGATAAAGAGTATGTTCATTTATGCATGACTTATAAAAAGTATAGTAATTATGATTAATAAACATAAAATTAAAATGTAAGCCAAAAAAGAACTTTACCTAGATATTGAACTAGTAAAATCAACACACGGCTATTATCTTCGAGTTCTAGAAGCATTCTTTATGCAGAACTCTAAAGAGCTTATTAATGAAACACATAATTAAGCAATATAGTTAGCTTTTCCAAAAGCCATATTTAAAGCTAAATTCAATTTTAGACAACAAATATTGCAATCATATTTTTCTACACTTCAGTTCATAGGATAATCAATCGGACGATGGACATTCATTTGCACCTACTGTAATAATGTCATAAATACCTCAGCTTTGTCAACGGCCCCTTTTCTAGTTCCTGTCTTAAGATTGGTAACAAGTACAGATCCCACAGTAGATGCATGCCCTCCAGAGTACCCTGCAAACAATGTCAAAGTATTAGACTAAACTGCCAGACCCAAATGAAAATTGAAAGGTCCTCTTTTTTGTTTTTTTTGTTTTGAATAAAAGAAAAGAAGAATAAAAACTCTCTCAATGTTTAGTAAATTCTTAAAAATAAAATTAAAAAATGAATAAAAAACAAACAAAAATTTTTCTACAAATCATACTGTAGAGACCTCCAAGGTGTCCCCAGCACTGAGCCTTATATAATCTATTACCTCTCAGAATATCATTTATGGAATTCAAAATGCACGCACACATTTTTTTTAAAGATAATCGCATTGGGCCAAAAGGTCGAGAGGCAAATTACAATGCATGCACACATGATTACTTTTTTTTTATAAAAGTAAACACACAAGATTACTTGACTTTAATTATTTTTATCAAAATGTGGTTCACACTAAAAGGATTACAGACGCTGCCAATGAATGGTTAACGGCTGTTAACATTTTTTGTGGGTAAAGATCAATGAAATTCTCACTATAAAAAAAATCTTATTTTATAACTAATCAGCACTATGATAGATTTGAACAACCAACATGAGGGGAACAAACAAACCTTTGATAAATTCTCGTGCCTGTTCCTTGCTTAAGGGTTTCTCTCTTATTACTCCTCCATGGACAACCACCTCAAATTTTACCACAAGTCAGTATAAAAAAATATCTCAAACTGGTTATGTTCCAATTTAGTAAATGAATATATTTTTAGCACAGAAAAGCTTCATTATTTAACAAGTCTTTTTACAAAGAACCATAGTCAAGTTTAACTAATAAGACCATTATTTAGTTTAAATCACTGTTATTATAAGCAACTGGTACAACAGCAGAGATGAAGAAAAATTTACGATAAAGTACAACAGTATTGAGATTTATACTTGGTCAGCAGTGATCAAGAGTGTTGATACAGCCTTAGTCTTGTAATCATCAATTTCTTGCAGCCTTGATATGATTGCATCAGCCTGTAATAGAAATCTCAAATAAATAATAAAATACAAAATCACTAGAAAATAAGAAAGACAAAATTTTACCGTGATATATATGGCATGAACTATTAACAGAATCTCAAAGGAGCATTGACAAAATAACTAACCAAATAACAGAACCTCAATAGGAGAACTCCAGGCATACGAAGCAAAATACATCTAAATTTGGAGTGCCTTAAAAACCTAATTGCCCACAACCTAGTGTCATGGTTATTGAATAATGAAATCCAGGGGTATTTCATACATTTTTCTCATGGGTAATTTAGTACTTTGGTCTCTCTCCATTAAGGATGGCAGCAGGATGCTAGGGAACCTGCCCCACCCCGCCCCATGCCATTAAATGCGGGGATGGAGTTGCTATTTGACCCTGAAAGATGGGTGACATCCAAACACCCACATGGATTTGAGGTGGGGACCGATTTTTCCATCCCCGCCAACGTGGGATTTGGTATATACTCTCAACTCTTTTTAATTGAATATTTTAAGTTTACTTAGGTTTTTAAGTTTTATGTGATTTTATTTGTAAACTATTATATGAGGCAAGGTACAAAGAAGATTAAAATCAACCCTGTTGTGAGGTGCATAGGGTTGCAAGGTAAGAGAGGGATGAAAACCAACCCTGTTATGAGGCAAGGCAGGGAAGGGGCTATAGGGTGGGGTTGAAAAATCAAACCCATTGCACAATGGAGCAGGGACGGGGTTACAGGGTGGGTTTATTGGACAGGGATGGGTATCTTAAAAGCCGCCCGACTGCCATCCTTACTCTCCATTAGTTCTATTATACTTGATGTTATGTATTTAGTTTATTATCAATTTACTTACTATGGTGGAATATGTATTTTGAAAGACACACAGTATTGTAGTTTGCACTGTTTTGACTTTAGGTAACATAACAAGTGGTCAAGTCTGACCCTTAAACTGGCATTAACCCTCTTGTTTTGTCCATTGGATTATGGATGAAAGTTGCTTGAGAAATTGAGTCAGGTACCAAAAAGTTTGAACAACTAGTCATCTTGATCTCTGTAAAACACAAACTTCAACCATTGGTAATAGTAGTGTTCACTATGTTCTCTATGAAAACTGTGGCTGCTTCATCGCTGAACAATCCTTCGGCACAGCAACAAAAGTTTCGTACTACAAAAATCTGTTGACCACCAGCATACTCAGTAACCAGCCTGTTCACCTCAAACAAACCCAGTCCACAGAAAAATTGCCATGACCTCTTAGGTATAAAAAGGTGTCCAAGAAAGCCTCTAAACTTCCTCTGCTCAGCCTCGTCATGTATGCAGCTAAAACATGTCCCCAGCAGCTCCTCCAAGTCCTGCTCTATCTTTGGCTAGTAGTAATGAAATTTAAGTAAGGCCAGTGAGCATTTCTGACATAGATGACTCGCCCACTGCAAATCATGCAACAACTCCCATGGCAACCCATCGTACTTCGGCACATAGTCTGCCACCTTCATGTATAACAGCTCTAACCACACCCTAAAATGCCACATGCCCACATGCACTGCTGCCTCAAAACAATTGTCTAGCCCGGGGGTCAAGTTGGAAGCCCTGCCTCAAACAATGAGCCAGTTTGCTGGTCACCTGGCCAATGACTGCTCTAGTGCCACCAGTTCAGTTTTGAGGCATAATGCACCAAGAATCAGATTGCTTCTGCCCAACTTGTACTGTATGACCATGTCAAACTCAGCTAGGAAGCCCTACCACCTGACCTTTTTGGACTCAATTTCTATCGCATTTGGAAGAAGCTTGTAGACACGTTGTTGGTCTTGACAATGAGCCATGAACCCAGCTAGTAATGCCTCCAAGTTCACCAGGTAAGGTGGGAAAGTGCATTGCTTAACCGAGTTGCCAGCATCCTTGCCATAATCTTGTAGGGCTGGAATGAGACTGATTGGGCCTTATTCAGCAGGAGAGGTGGCTTCTGGTAGGGGCTTGAACAAAGTGATATTTATCCTTTTAATCCAGGTTGATTTATTTCTGTTTATATTTTGTTTGAGGAATTGCATCAACGGTTTCTGGATTTAGCTAGCTTATTTTGTTGAGAAAGTTGCTTTCTTGTAATCTTTTATATTATTTTCCTTCAGTGAAACTCTCATCATTACTAAAAAAAAGTTTATAGTAAGTTGCCTTAAGGATTACATAAAGAAATAAAAACAACGGTATTAAAATTTTGCTCACCTTTGCCTCAGCTAGAGTGATGACTAAATCTTCGGGTGTTTCCTTTCGAATGGCTTTTTCATCTATATCAGCTGTCTGCAATATTAACCTCTATGATGAGCTTCAAAAAGTAAAACCAAACAAGAGCAAAGGTCGCTTATGAACTAACCATGATAGTGAACTTGTATCCCATCTCAGATAAAATGTTGCGACGAGACATTGATGCTGATCCCAATATTATCTTCATCATGAGCAAGACAATGAACAGCATTAGAAACAGTATGTATGACCACTAATACAACAAATTTAATTGACATACAGCATCACTAGCTCTGTCTTATGTTAGACTATGATTCAAGGTTGAGATTGAGTTAAACGAACTAACCAAAGCCTGTTTACATGAAGATTCTGAGGAAATAATCAGTCTGGACACCGTCAGCAATCACCACCTCTAGTATCCCTAGTCCTCTTGCTGCTCTTTCTAAACCTTGTATCACTAGTCTTAGTCTATGACCATCTACAACTGCATTTATGACTCAGCTAAAAACAGATAAAGATGGTGCAAAGAAAATTATTGCATACTAAAAAGTTGAGCAAGGTACTCTCCTCTATTATTCATACTCACAAAAGTGCATTCACTAGAGGGCATCAATTTTTTTACGCCACTCTCACAGCTCATAAATTGGTGGATTCTTTCAAAGAAAGAAGACTGAGAGGATTATCAATAAGCTTGCTCTTGGAAGGTGTTTGACCATGTAAACTAGAGCTTTTTGGATTTTGTGATGCCAAGAAAGGGGTTGAGTTGGTCTCACACTATTGGAGGTGCAAATAGAATAGCGGACTCTTTGGCATGTCTGTTATCTAAAGAAGAAAAATCTGTCATGCATCTATGACTTGTATGCCCAATATTTTAACATGATGCAAGATAGTAAGACCATTACAGAGTATTTTGGTGAGATGCGGAGGGTACTACATGAAATCATTGGGTATCATCCTTTCACCACACATGCAGATGAATTGTGCAAGAAGTATAGATGGGGAGCAATAGAGCAAGCTTCTAGGAGGAGCTTAATGAAAATTGAAGTGCCTGGGATGTCTCTCATAGATATGGAAGGTGATTTCAATCTTATAATATTAAAAAATGAACAAAGTCCATCATCCCCATTAATTATGACCAATATGGAGAATTTCAATGCCTTCATGATTCTCATAGTTTGGAAGGCATAAATGGACAAACGCATAAAACCCACTGAGATTGTCAAAATTGGACAGGTTTCTAGTCTCCCCACAATGGTTGGATATTTTTCCAAAATTTCCATGCCTAAAACTTGCCTAGGCTGGTGTCTGATCACAGCCCTCTTATTTTTTATCACTGTTCTTTTCTTCAGAGTCTTCGCTGTTCTAGTTTAAGAGGGTCTGGTTTGAGTGTAATGGAAATGGTTTCCTTTCTCTTTGCGAAGCTTGGAGAGAGATTGAGGTCCTACAAATCCGTCTTCCAAATTTATTTATTTTAGCTGAATGCATTGAAAGCTAAAATCAGAGATTGGCATCATGATAGCAACGGCAACACTCCTAGATCTGCCAAAGCTTGTGCTGATAGTCTCACAACCTCTCTTTCTTGTTTGATGCTTTCTATTTATTTCTGCTCAATTTTTAATCTCATAAGTTTTTTTTTCTTTTTTCTTTTTTTGTTCGCTTGCCTGACCCTGTTCTTGTATGGTGGCTGCTTGTTTTCTTCCCTCTTTAAGAAGATCTTTCTTGTATCATTTGAAAACAATGGTGCAAGAAACTCGTAAAATGACATGGGTGTTATCGTATATATAAAATAGCTTAAGTGGGGAGGGGCATTATGGTAAAAAATTTAGGGTTATATCTTACGGGACTATACGAGAGAAAGGGGAAAATCGGGAGGGACTATGTTGTGTAATATCATTGCTTGAAAGAATATTTTGACATGGTATCAGAGTTGGGTTCATCGTTTTGAATTTTTTTTTTACCTTTCTTGTGTTATCGGCGCCATCTGAGTTGATTTTGGAGGTTCTTGCGGCGTACTCTAGGTTCTGCAGTGGATTTGCAACAGAGACTCGTTCCCATTTGCAGCGGCTTTCGTTGGGTTTTTCACTTCGTTGGGGTTCCTTTGGCAAAGAGGTTGGATTTCGTTCATTTGCAAAGGATTTCATAGGGTTTTTCCTTCCGTTGGGGTTCCGTTTGCCGAGAGGTTGGATTTCGTTGGTTTCTACTGGATTTTGTCATTGCCAAGGTTGGAATTTGTTGTTGGCCGAGAGGTTGGCCTTTGTCGTTGGGTTTTGTCGTTGGCAGAGAGGTTTGATTTTATCATCTATTGCAGAAGTTGGATTTGATGTTGCAGAGGTTGGATTTTGTCGTTGGGTTTTGTAGTTGGCCGAGAGGTTCGATTTTATCATCTGTTGCAGAAGTTGGATTTGTTGTTGTAGAGGTTGGCTTTTGTGGTTGCAGAGGTTGGATTTTTTCATTGGATTTTATAGTTGGCAGAGAGGTTGGATTTTGTTATCTGGATTTTATCATGTTATCTGAAAGGTTAGACTCGTTCCCTATTCGTCTCATGGTAAAAATTACACTGCCTAGGAATTTCAGTTCCGTTTATTTGTTATGGGAAAAGAGTTATGGGGTCATATAGATGGGAGTGATACTGTACCTCGCGAAGCCAAGGCTTTGTCCAAGTGAAAAGTCAAGGATGCTAGGGTCATGACCTGGATCCTTGGCTCCATCGAGCCTCACTTTGTTCTCAATTTGAGGCCTTATAAAAATGCCACTGACATGTGGAATTACCTCAACAAGGTTTACCATCAAGACAATTGGAGTATGAGATGGGTAATTTTACACAAGGAAGTCTCTCCATTGAGGAATATTTTTCTGGTTTTCAAAATCTTTGGGCTGACTATGCAGAAATTGTTTATGCGAATGCTCCCGTTGCAGCTCTCTCTGTTGTTCAAGCAATGCATGAAACAAGCAAGAGATATCAATTCTTGATGAAGATCTGTTCCAATTTTGAAATTGCACGTTCAATCTGTTAAGTGTGTTTTTCTTGGTTAAGTTATACCTCAAAAGGGTTATGTTTGTTATGATCCACATGCTTGTCGTATACGTGTTTCTAAGAATATTGTTTTCTTTGAAAATCAATATTTCTTTCCATCTCATGTTGCGCTGCCATCTGCATCTTTATCTCTTCTGCCAAGCTTTGATGATTCCCCGACAATTGTAGAAAGGTTCAAACCTGGTTTTGTGTATGAAATGTTAGTGTTTGTGGTCTGTGTTAAGACTTGGCTTTCTGCACCTTAATCGACTAGTCTTTTTGGGTTGTATTGGTTAGGTTCTTACATGGTATCAGTGCAGGTTTGTCCCACATCCCGCATTCGAATCCCCGTACGTTCGCATGTTTGGCGAGGGGACTTTGCATTTGCATTTGGCGGGGTGGGTGTTAGTGTTTGTGGTCTGTGTTAAGACTTGGCTTTCCGCACCTTAATCGACTAGTCTTTTCGGGTTGTATTGGTTAGGTGCTTACATGGTATCAGAGCAGGTTTGTCCCACGTCCCGCGTTCGAATCCCCGCGCGTTCGCATGTTTGGCGCGGGGACTTTGCATTTGCATTTGGCGGGGTGGGTGTCTGTGTTAAGACTTGGCTTTTCGCACCTTAATCGACTAGTCTTTTTGGGTTGTATTGGTTAGGTGCTTACATGAAAGACATAGTTGACAAGAGTCTGGTTCCACTTCCTATGTGCCCCCTCACGATCTTGACCTGACGCCTGCTTCTTGCTACAAACAAGCCATGGAACTTGAGTATTGGCAAAATGTAATGCAAATAGAACTTCGAGCACTTGAGGAGAATCACACTTGGGATATTATTCCTTGCCCCCTTACAATTAAGCCTCTTGGGAGTAAATGGGTTTTCTTTGTAAAGGTTCGCTCTAAGGGCTCTTTGGATCGGTACAAAGCTCGCCTAGTAGCTCTGGGCAACAAACAGGAATATGGGATTGATTATGAGGATACATTTGTTCCTGTTGCCAAAATGACCTCGGTTCGAACCATCTTAGCTATTGCTACTTCCCAATCGTGGCAACTGCATCAAATGGATGTGAAAAACGCCTTTCTTCATGGTGATCTTCAAGAAGAGATCTACATGAAGTTTCCCTCTGGTATGACTACTTCTTCTCCTCGTGATGTCTGTAAGCTAAGGCATTCTCTGTATGGACTCAAGTAAGCTCCCTGGGCTTGGTATGAGAAGTTTCGCAGTACGCTTGTTGCCTTCAGGTTTATACAAAGTCAGTATGATTCTTCTCTCTTCTTCCACAAGTCTGCATCGAGTATAGTCCTTCTCTTGGTTTATGTGGATGATATTATCATTACTGGCACTGACTGTGGTTTGATTACTAAGGTTCAGCAGCTGTTGCATACCACTTTCCATATGAAAGATCTTGGCCAACTCCTACTTCTGAGGACTGGAAGTACATCATCAGGCTAATGGTATTTTCTTAAACCAGCATAAGTATATTCAAGATATTGGCTGGTTTGGAAGACACTTCTTCTGTTGATACTCCTATGAAGGTAATTATCAAATACAGGAAAGATGAAGGGGACGTTCTAGATGACCCTACTCTCTATCAGCGCCTGGTTAGGAGTCTCATCTACTTGACCACTACTCGCCCCGATATCTCCTATACAGTTCATCAGGTCAGTCAGTTTATGTTCTCTCCTCGGCATCTCTATACACGTTGATCTACTACGGGTTGGTATATGTTTTTAGGTAATGCCTTAATTTTTTGGAGATGTAAGAAACAAGATCCTGTTTCTAAATCCTCTACTGAGGCCGAGTATCGTGCCATGTCTACTGCTAGTTCTGAGATTGTATGGCTACGTGGTCTTCTTGCAGAGCTTGAGTTTCATCAGACTACTTCTACCCCTCTTCATGTTGATAACACTAGTGATATTCAGATTGCCACCAATCCCGTTTTCCATGAACGCACCAAGCATATTGAGGTTGATTGTCATTCTATATAAAATACCTTGGAGAGAGTCAGGTGATATATTTTCCTTACATTTCTTCGGATTTCCAAGTGGCCGATGTCTTCACCAAAGCAATGACTCGACAGCGGCATCGATTTTTGGTTTAGTAAATTGTTGCTGGTTAACTTACCAGCATCCATTTGAGGGGGGATGTTATCGTATATATAAAATAGCTTCAGTGGAGAGGGGCATTATGGTAATTTTCTGAGGGTTATATCTTACGGGACTATATGAGAGAAATGGGAAAATCAGGAGGGACTGTTATGTGTAATATCATTGCTCGAAAGAATATTTTGACAATGGGACCACAACGAATTCGTTATTGGTCCTCCATTTGGTAGCTACTCATAAAATTGGCTTTAACTACAGAGGGACTAAAAAGGACCGGCAGAGCGGCTTCATAACTATTCATGCTGCAGCTCACTCGTGTTTCAAAAGGAACAAGTTCCCGGCTGATATTCCGAATCGACAACCTGCAGTCCCTCGGCGTTAATGTAAATCCTCAAAAGATAGCGAAAACGAAAAACATCACGTTTTCTTCAACTAATAGCATCCCGCTACTTCTTTATGACAAATTAATGGAAATCCTTGGCAAGAAGAAGTTTGGCACTGTATAGAAATTACTAGACCAGAAGCAGAATTTTAAAAGAAAGAAGAGAACGAACTCAGTAGAAGAGCAGGGGAAGTCGAAAAAAAAAAAAAAAAAAGACACAGGAAGGAAGTACCTCCATCAGGAAACCGGGCACACCAAGAGAAATTTGCTGAAATCTCCGAGCTACTTGTCTCCCAACTTCGTGGAGAACTTCCCGCTACTAGTCGACGTACCTCGCTCGAAGCCTCCGGTTGAAAGCGAAATCGGTCGAAAAGGTAATTTATAAAGCTGTCGAGGTGTTGTCTGGCGTTAAACAAATTAGAAACTTGTGCTTAAGTAAAATCTGCTAAAAAACAAAAGAAAATCAGTCTACTTTGGGAGGGAAGCCTTCCCTCTTTTGGGCTACTCCGAGAGAAGGCAGATTAGTTATACAAGCTCTCATTATCTCATTGTATCGCTCTTCAGCAATAACCATTCACCTTTCCAATGAATTTTTAAAAATAATAAATTGATCACATGAATTAAAAACAAATTAATATCTTTTTTATTTTATTATTTAAAATATTATAATTTAATTTAAATATATATTAAATTTTTGCACCTTTTATGTGATAAAATAAAACAAAAATATGCTTTCCACATAGGGGTGGTTACTCAACATTTGCTTTAACTTCAAATTCAAGTTGGGTGTTACTGTGGACAAGTTCAAGTGCACTAGAAAACAATTTCCAATATTAGTGCCCCAAAATGAGTAATATAACCAAAATAAGATAATGAGTAACTTGTAATCATATACTTAAATAGAATAATCAGGCCTTAACAGTAAACGCGAATAATCAGTTCCTCTATGGTTTGCTGGTTCGAGTTGTGATGAATCAGCAAGTTTCCATTTTCAGCAGCTCAAATAATCATCAATCGTGCATAGTCACTTGGCAAGTCCGAGCGAACAAAATTAGCAGAGATATCGGCAAGCAATAACAAACGAAGAAGAAACCCTACCAAGCCAATCAAGCATCAACAACAAAGCAATCATACGAACCAATCAAAATTTTTTACACTATTAATAAGAGAAGCACCAAGAAATGAACGATTTCACAATGCTGGAAATACAAAGTTGACGAACCAGTCAAAAAATTTTACGTCATTAATCAGAGAATGATTTCATGACACTGGTATTAGTAAATAAGCCAACTAAAGATCTCGGCTGGATATGATTTGGATACCAGTGTAAACGTTTCAAACAACTTCAGCATAATACAATTTGGAAGATAAGCTAACCAACTAAGCAAAGTTGTCTGAGACATGAATTTTTGAAGGATTAATCAACTTTCCAAGTTTTGTGAGAGAGTTACCAATCTACCAACCAACCCAATCCTGTTGACAAGTTCAGCAACTTCCAAGTTAAATGAATGCTCTGGTGCTCGGAAAAAAAAAATATGTCCTAAGTTTTCTCTATACTGGTATCGAATGCCCTGTTTTCATACCAGAATAAACGAGTGATGTGTTTCGAAGAGCACTCCAACCGGCAGCACTATCTTGTTCCACAGTGGTGCTATTTTGTTCTAAGACATTTCATGAGTAGTCGTTTCATATTTGCAAATAGTCGAAGAGTTCTCTGAGCAATTGCAAGCCAAAGGGCAGAAAATAAGGCAAACCTGCAGCCATGGTGACCACTAGAGTTCAAAGGATTATGACCCAACCCATCGATCTTATTTCCAGTAGAAGGATATGAGGATCGAAGGCCGCATCATCGTATTTGATGAATACATGAATTTGGTTTTAGATGATGCTGAAGAGAGGGAGGCTAAGGGGGAGAAGAGAGGGAGACCGAGAGGGAGAGAGAGAGAGAGAGAGAGAGGAGGAGGAGGAGAGCAGCGAGAGAGAGAAGGGTGAGGGAGAAGAGAGATGAGAAGGGAGAAGCGAGAGGGAGGCTGAGAGGGAGAAGGGAGTACTAGAGGGAGAAGGAGATGAAGAAGTTAAGAGAGAGAAGAGAGTGGGAGAGAAGAAAAAAAAATTCGAGAAGCAGAGACTCGTCCCAACGGCTTCAAGTGGATGACTTGAAAAATAGTGCGGATTCCCAATTCCACAACTTATGCCTTGGGTGGCTTCATCTTGATTACCTGTTTCAATCACTTGAAGTCGATGCTGGTGCACCGCTCATGACTTCAAGTGACCTAAGCAATCAAGAAGAACTTCATATCCTGATTCATGTTGACTAACCCCCATAGACTTTTCAACATTGTCATTTCTACAAAAACAAGTCAATTTAAACACAACTTTCACAAAATGTTCCACAAGATCTGAACATACATTGGTAAATGCTTTCCACATGCGAATGAACATTTCCCATTACAAAGGCTTTGCTCATTCAAACAAATAAAACATAATAATTCGCCATATTAAATATCGGATGGCTAGAGTGGAGAAAAAACATGACAAACTGGTGAGAAGATGCAACCACCATGAAAAGTTAAGAAGAGAGAGAATGAGAGGGAGAGAAAGTGAAATTGAGAGAATTGAAACTGATCTGCATCGAGGGACTTGCAAGTCCCTCAACCTTTGTTTATAATAAGAGTTGAGTACAAAATACAAAAATAACCTTAAGTAAAAACCCTACTTCCTATTCTTCATTTCCTCTTTACATGAAACTTGGTCTATAGACATAGTTGGATATACATAACGAGATTACATCAAGGCATATAAATAAAAATAAGGTAAAATAACTAAAATACCTCTATACTTATTTTTCAGCTCTCTCCCTCAAATTGGAGAGTATATATCAAATAGTCTCCACTTGCCATAGAAGTGCAAAAAATCATGCTTCCTAATGCATTAGTTAAGATATCACCAAGTTGATCATCAAATCGAACATATCGAGTGGTTACTTCTTTCCTCATTACTGGTCCTGGATAAAATGACAACCTACCTCTATATGTTTAGTCTTTTCATGAAAAATTAGATTACTTGCAATGAAGATTGTTATCTGGTTATCATAATAAATAGTCATAGGATCATTTTTATACAGGCCTAATTTTTAGATAAAAAATTTTACCCAATGCTCACTGACAGTGTGGGCCATTGCTCTATATTCAACTTATGCACTGGATAGAGCAACAAAATTCTACTTTTTACTCTTTCAGATCCCTAGATTTTCTCCCATAAATACACAGTATCCAATAGTTGATTTTTCTGTCAAACTTGGAACTTGCATAGTAAGCATCAAAGAAAGTCTCAATCCTCAAGTGATTATTAGGTCTAGAAATGAGATATTTTCCTCATGCTATTTTTAGATATCTCAAGATTTTATGTGCAACCTCTAAGTAAATTTTACTTAGATGCTCCATGAACTGACTCACTACACTTACTACAAATGAGATATCTGGTCTAATAACTATAGTATAAATGAGTTTACCTACTAGTCTCTAATACATTGTTTTATATTTCAATTTTGGACTTTGATCATCATGAAGATCAAGTCATACTTCCATAGGTGTATCAATAGATTTGACCCCCATAAGTTCGTACTCTTGAAGTATATTAGTGACATATTTCTTCTGAGTCTAGAGTCATTCCCTCTTTACTTCTTGCAACTTCAATACCCAATAAATATTTTTGTTAACCTATATTTTTAGTCTGAAAGTGATTCGCCAAATGGGATTTAACTTTTTCAATATCTGATATGTCACTCCCTAGTAGGATGATCTCATCTACATAAACCAATAAGATAATATTTTTCAGATGATCATTTTATTATAAATAGTGAGTAATCATGGTGGCTTCTACAAAATCCCTTGGATATAACCACTTGACTAAAGTTCTCAAACCATCCTCGTGGACTTTGTTTTAAGCCATCTTATGTGTCTCCCCCTGAGCATCATACTCAGAGGTTATCCTATATAGACTTCCTCTTCAAGATTACCATATAAGAAGACATTTTTAATCCAGTTGGAACAGAGACTAGCTTTGATGAACTACAAAAGAAATGAGTATGCAAACAAAAGACAAGCAAGCAACCAAAGAAAAAATCTTAAAAATATCAACACCAAAAATCTTAAGTATATGCTTTGACAACAAGACGAGCCTTATATCGTTCGACATATCCATCAGAGTTATATTTAATAATATAGACCCACCAACAGCTAACCACCACAACACCTGAAGGTAAATCATATAACTCCCAAATCCCCCTATCACTTAGTGTTTCCATTTCAACATCCATGGTTTTCTTCCAATGAGGAGTCAACAGAGCATCCTACACTGAAGAAGAAATAGTGCAAGTGGAGATAGACAGAGCAAACTTATGATAATTATCTGACCAAGGAATCAAAAGAGATAATGTGAGACAAAGGGTAGAGAGTACCTTTGCAAACACCTTTATGAAGAGTGATAGGAATGTGAAGATCACTTACCTCAGGATTAGGAGACGGTGAATAATCATGGTTTAGTGTGAGTAAAGGGTCTGGAGCAAGATGAAATGGTACATTTACAAAATTTTATGCCAAGTAATGTATGTTACTATAATAATAATTGAAAATAACAATACATTTACAAAATTTAATGCCAAGTAGCTTAATGTCACTATTGGATTATAGGTGTTTTTTCCTTGATTGTATGTAGTATTTTGCATTATGTTTCATTGTATTTAGTCGTACACTCTGGGGTCATAGATCAAACTTGTCAGTTTCTTCATTTATGTGGAACTTGTCCCTTTCTTGCTCCATTTGTACTTTAGAAGTACAGTTGTAATCTTCATTCTCATTTTCGGTAATTTGGCCTTCCTCGTTGATGTGGGCTCAAATAAGACGTTTTCTTCAAATTTGGTGTCGTAGGCTATGGGCAATTTCTTCATATTTCTAATAAAAGAAGAATTTTACGTGTTAGAAAACAACACCAATAAATAATAAATAATAACCATTATATAGTACAATCTTATCAATTTCTTCTACTATGAAAGCTTGCTCACCCAAAGAGCCTACAAAATTGAAAAAGCATCACTGTCAAAGGAAATCTATAATCTTAGAAACTAACCAACCACTTGATGGCTCACCGGTGAGAAGAAATGAACATACCGAAAACATGTAAATTGCTTCACGATAACTTCAAATGCTTCAATTCTTGGAGGTGTGTATGATACCATGCCGAAAACATGTACTTTTATGACACTCTGGAATTAAGCAACACGACAATTAGGCTACTTCCTTTTGGTCAATAAGCTTGACTTGGGGTCAAGCCCTTGAGCTGAGTTAAGCTGAACCAACTTATTGTCAAGCTTGAGCCGACCCAACCCCTACTTATTACAACCTAAACAAACAAGACATACATAACATTAAATAAGCATAAATAGTTTGATAAGCAAGACCAACATGGGTGATTAGTTGTGGTCACATGAAACATTATGAGGTGCCAAGAAGAAGAAAAAACTTCAAAGACACTAATTGTATGGCAAAAAATTATCATTTATCTCAAGGAAATTGGGATATCTTCTCTCTGTCTCCTTGTACATTATAAAAGTGAGACAAATGGTCTTCCCCTCCTAGTTGGAATTGGGAGTCGTGGAGGAGAGAGGATTAAAAGGTTATAGGATATCTCTTATAGGAACATTATGGATTTAATTATAATAAAAAATAAAATAATAATAGTTTAATGTAATTAGTTTGATTAGGGTTAGACTCAAGAAATTCATAATTTAATTTAATCCCCAAAGATTTACATAGTATTAGACACTTAAATGTAGAGTATATAAGAAGAATAATGGAGTGTTTATTCAGTTGTGTTTGTACCATAAATGTGATTGTTGTTTACTAAATAAATCACCACAAAAAAATGCAATAAGTTTAAATATGGTTGTCTTTATGTCATATTTTTTGCACGATTTTAGTTATTTTCTATAGATAAATCAATAAATAGGAAAAAAACATAAACATACTTTATATCGGCTCCCTTTTCCCAACTTATGCAAAAAAGAGAGAAGTGCAAGTCCCTTGGTAAAAGAGGGATAACCTGTTAAGCACCTAGCCAATACTACCCAAAATACCGGCATGTTAGGAGCGGAAGACATAGGTACTTAGCCCAGGACCACAACATCACACCTACCTTCACGAGCGACGTCCACGACGGCCCACTCTCACGACAGCCCACTCTAGCGATGACCCACTCTAGTTTCTACTAGGTTGCCCCCTCCACGTAGGACTCTTCAAGCGCCGCTCAGGACTTTTCGAGCGCCGGGATTCGAACTCGTGACGTAACGCCTGCTCTGATACCAAATGTTAAGCACCTAGCCAATACATCCCAAAAGACCAGCCTATTAGGAGCGGAAGACATAGGTACTTAACCCCAGGACCATAACATCATACCCCACCTTCGCGAGCCGACGTCCACAACGACCCACTCTAGCGACGACCTACTCTAGCAACATTGGCCGGACCTGGGTTAAGTTCCTATGGCTGACCAGTATTTTAATTTGGCCTCTAGGTCGCCCCCCTCCTCTATGTCACCCCTTCGGGATTCGAATGCGTGACGTGGGAACCGCTCTAATACCAAATGTTAAACACCATAACACAACATAACCTTGCCACTTTTTCGACATCACTTGGAGGCGTGGTCAGCCCTTCTCTTTGATTCTTTTTTGTTGGGAGAATAAGGATTTCCAACATTAAGAGGGGCACCATTGACCTTTCATGGTGAAAAAAATGCACCATATGGTAACCCCTCATTATTTTATTTGGATTGAGAAAGGTAAAGAAAGGTCCCTCCTCCACTTAGTGCAAAAGAGGGCATTAGAGTGGTCCCTTAGTATTTTTAAAATATCAAATAAAAAAAGTCCATATAAACTTCTCACATTCGAATTAAAGGGCTTAAGAATTAATTTTTTCGTAAATTATATTCATTTACTATCCAACACATCAATGTTAAAACTTATTTGTGATCTTTTTCATACTTTTTATATCTATTTTAAATGAAAATAGAGATAATCATAACATTATAAATATAATAAAAAATGCAATTTACTTTAAAATAGATTAAAATTTCCAAATAATCATTTAAATTTAACTGTTTTAGCTAAATAATTCTTAAAATTATAATTATAATGGTCATATTTATAGTATACATCGTCTGGTTGCCTAAGGAAACAGTATTAAAAATTACCCTAAAAAAATTATCTTAAAATTTAATTTAATTTAATAATTTTCACTAAAATGATAAAAATATCAATAATAAGACCAAAATACCCTTGTGCTTGACTATATTGACTGCCCTGACTCTGTGGACTCGGCGGCACAGGATTCATGTGTGGAACCCGTAGAATTCGGATCTGGTAGATCGCAGTCGCTTCTGTTCATAAAACATGACGTCAAGTCACTCCAGTTTCTCCAGTTTCCACACGTCCGGACACTTGTCTCACATTTCAATCGATTTAAAACCCGAGCGCCAAATCCATCCGTCGAGTCAGCCGCTCCTGAGTCCTGACTCGTTAGATCTTCTGCCCTTCCCACGGACTTTCTATAGATACTCCGGGTTCCCGTACAAGCTACAGAGCAGAGCTACCGTGTCTGAAGTCTGAATACGTACAATCCTTATCATATGATATATTGGGAAGGGTGACGTGAGAATCGGGCATCATTTATTTTCCGTTGGTTTTGGGCTGTGGTTGGGAGGCCGTGAGCGGGAACTCCCCTTGCGAGCTAAAACTTGAAAAAAAGGAAAAATGGTCACCTCTGAGGATAAGATGCGAAATTCCGCATCCGAGAACCAATCCATGGCGGATAGGGACCAGAATCCAGCTGATGTCGTCTCTGTCGATCTTCCCGCGCCTGCTGGTTGGATGAAGAAGGTGTTTTTTGGCTCTTACTTGCGTTTTTGTTCTCTGTTTTTCATTTTGATGCCGCTGTCATTCTTCTGATTCCTTTTTTGACATGTATATACTGAAAAAAACATGTAAAATTTGATCCGTTGTAAGTCTGTTCCCGTCCGTGTTATACTGTTGTTTTGAGTTGGTTCTTTTGGTCTGCTGTTCTTTTTGTTTTTTTTTATTAGGGTATGAGATAGTACTATTCGAAAGCAGCATGTTGAGAATTATAATTTCTTGTTTGTTTTTATTCACTTCGTGTTGCGTGGATACTGCTAGTGTTATGCACATTTTGGTCAAGGCACGAGTGAGTAAGAAGAATTATTGGCTTCCTTTTTTGGTTCTCGTTTACGACTTAGGGTTGGATGCACTGTACCGAAGCTGGAAGTTGGTTTTATCACGCTGTAGCATATTACTTGCCGTTGACTTTTCCTTCTGTCTGCTGGATGTTAGGATCGATGGCCTGATCAATATCTTCTTATGGTTGCTTGGAACACTGTTGTGTGTTATTTGTAAGAGAAGTTCAATCATCAGAGTAAGTGCTCCTTAGATTGGTGATGGACGCCTCGTGGTTGATAAATAATTAAGGCTTACGATTAACTGTTTCTTGTGTTTTTGTTTGTTGGCTTGTTGCTTTGTTGCTACTTAAGAAACACGAGATTCCATTTTGCTTCGTTTTGTTTTATTTTATTTTTTGGTTCCTTATTTATCCTGTTCATCTGAAAATAGAAAGCACCAATATTTGTTCTGTTGGTGACCACAAGACCAATGAATGTGACAGTCTTGCAATTGATAAGTTGCTGTTTATTAGTGCTTAGCTGGATACTGGTTGGTTACTTGTGCTGAAAAACGGCCCCATATATGCCAATTTCACTTACAAAATATTTTAAATTCAGTCTCATTTGTGTTGTTCCGATTATCCCTGTTTTTAATTCAAATTGTTAATGGCTTACTTTGAAATATTATTGCCAATTGCTTTGTGTTATGAACAGCTCTTTCACTTGTTTTCGTCATTGGAGAGAAGCTTCAGTAGTTCTTTCTTAGTTGAAAGATTAACGCGAATTAGTTCTGAATGTCATCTTGGTATCCGGTTCTTTTTTTCCAATAATTGTGTGTTAAATGTTTTAAAATTATTTTGGATAACATCAATGAATTTTAACTATCAAGATTTTGAAATTCTTACATGCCTTTTGATCACCATAATTTACCGGTTTTTGTTTAATTTGTGTGACAAAGCAACTATTGATGCTATGATATTTGATCTTCAGGGACATATGAAGGTTTTATTTATCTAAAAGATATGCAATGTGGTTGATATGTCAATTAGTTACCATCCATTTGTGGTACGGGGGTGCACAGATGCTTATGGCTGGGACATGCATTCTTTTAATTCTTGTAGGCTTTGTGTGTTTCAATATGATTGCGTAGGTTTGTATATGTCTAAGGGTTTTATGAGGTTAATACGTGTTTTTTATTCTTCAAAAAACAAAAGTAGTCAGATAAGTTAGTTTTTGGAATGCTAATCCAAAATGAGAAAGGCGATATTCCTTTCTCCTACGCTGGCACTCTTGGCTTTGCCGATGCAATTACTGCTGAAATCTTTGCTCCGTTGCACGGGATTCGTCTTGCCTTCGTGAGCTGCTTGGACATGGTGATTGAAGGGGACTAGGCAGCAGTCAAATCTTGGTGTCGTGAAAGCTGACCCCCTTGGAGATTTCTTCCCAAATGGAGGAGATTTGGACATTTGTAATTATGTTGCTACTGACTGGAATCATGTTCCTCAATCTGCTAATTCAGAGGTTGATCGCCTTGCGCAAGAGGGCATTCATCACTGTGACATTGTGGTTATCAGACATTAGCTGTATTGGCTTTTTTTTTCTTTTCTTTTTTTTAACTTTTGTTTTCTAGTTTTTTTCCTAGCGTCTGTGTCCTATTTGTAGGTGGCTTGCTTGTCTTCTCTATTCTATAAAATCTCCTCATCTTAAAAAGAAACACGAGTGGATTTATTTGTTTATAAGGATTTTTTTTAACTAGTAAATGATAGAACAGAATTACCGAGGGCTCCTAAAGCCAACATCAGCGTTATTTGGTTACGGCTTGTATAATATAAGAGACATGCTCTTAAGATTGTTTAGAAGGTATTGTGGAACTTTGTTTTGCATGTAATAAGGCGTTAAAAAAATAAAAAATGATATGGGGTTAGAACTTCATAAGAGACATGCCAATGTACATAGCATTCATGTTGCATACACCTTTGTTCATATGCACAAGTCCAGGACTTCTTTGGATCATCTTAGAAAATACTTATTGTATAGAGAGCCTCTTAACTTCTATCCAATTTAATGCTTGTACTTGATTACTTTGAAAATATACTTGATTGCTACTAGTGTTTGGATTTCTTACCATGTTTGGAATTGAGGCTATATGATGAAATTAGTAAATGCACAATCTTGGAGGTTGAATTTTTATTATTGTTATCAGTGTATATATATATATATATATATATCTTGAAAGTGGCACTTGTAAATCAGGCAGCGTGTATGGCATAGACCCGCATCATGGATGTAATTTTGTACTTCTATTCTCTCATCATCATATCATCATTATTGATCTTATTCAACTGGTGTTGGCATCTGTAGCATGATTTCTATTCTAATTCATTTTCTGGCACCTTGACAAAAAAAATTGTATTCTTGCTTTATTATTTTCTTGCTTCATTATCCATCAAAAGTATTTTGTTTTTGTTTTTGTTTTTGTCATCAGATAGACTGGCATCACCATAGTCTTTTACACTGCCCCAGTTGTTGGAGTCCTCCCAACTTGCCCATGCAACCTTAAATAAATCACTTATATCTTGTCTTTTGTTACTGCTCCTGAAGTATTTAATATCATATTTCATTTTAACACTGAGATGTAGATTGGTTGATTACTCCAAATAAACTTTTTCTTGAAGGAGATGTTGAACATTCTTTCCACCTACTAGGTCCTGTCTGAGATACCTATTCAAGGTTCTTAGGAACGTGGTATGCCTCAAAAGATAGTAAAAAGACCCGGTGTAGTCACCAATGCATGATGCAAACTTGGTGTCTTTAGTTACAGATAGATCTCATTGTGTTTGTTTTATTTTTTTGAGCCTGCAAGGAACAAGAGTAGTGCGTAGTTTTCCATCCTCGAGTCCCTTGTTTTTCAATTGAGCAGAGACAGCAAATTTATTCTACCACAGGCATGTTCAGGTGAAAAAACTCTATCATTTGTCTTGTGGCTTCTCTAGCATGAATTTTTCCTTCACCGGGTTTAAGGTAGCTGGGTCTAGGCTGTGATGTGGTTAATGATATATGACCTATCAGAGCTGATATAATCATTATGCCCAGGTGAGAGAAAAAAACTCATTGCAGCTTGACCTTTCTTTGGTGGTGTCTGGTGCAATGAAGGAAAATGTTAACTTCATATTTGTATGGGTTTATTTTTCTTTTTTTGTAGCTTTATCCCAAACACAACACTATCAGCTTTAGCCATGTGTGGATGTGATGGAAAAAAGAAAATCAGTGGAATTGTTTTGCTGGGACCAATGATTTGTCTTTTAGATAGTTGAGTTTTATGTGGGCAAGTGGCATTGTGAACTAGATCATTATCTGTGGCTTGGAAGTGCCCCTCTAGGCAGGGATACTTGGCTTGAAGATGTTCAATTTTTTTTAGAGGACATTAACTATGTAATCTGAAGATCCTGGGCACATCCCACATGATTTCTAGTTGTTGATGTTGGGTCCAGGTCCATTTTAGAGGTCTCTTCCAAGTGATAAACACATGATTAGTCCTGATTTTTATGGGGCTATTCCAATGCCACCAGTGAAGCCCAATCCCACTCCCTTACAACTGCCTCTTTACAATGTCTGATTTGATTAAAAATGACTTGAATTTACTCAATTGCTGCTAACAAATTTCAGAGATGGTTATTTTGTGAAGGCATTTGCTTCTTTTGCACATCTGGATCCTAACTTGTTTGACGTTGTCACATTTTATGTATGGCAATTGTTTATCTTTTTTTTGTTGTTGTTGTTGTGTGTGTGTGCATTAGTTTATTCCAAGGAAGTGGGGTACACCCAAAAGGAACGAGATAGTTTTCATATCTTCGAC
Organism: Aristolochia californica; assembly: GCF_029961685.1. Classification (NCBI taxonomy): domain Eukaryota; kingdom Viridiplantae; phylum Streptophyta; class Magnoliopsida; order Piperales; family Aristolochiaceae; genus Aristolochia; species Aristolochia californica. Next base: position 175,944 of record NW_027181804.1, on the reverse strand, counting down.
TGGAGAGGAGATTAAGAGCAAGAGGCAGTTAGATCAGTACCTCAGATCCCATCCTGGAGGTCCTTCTTCTTCTGATTTTGACTGGGGAACTGGTACTCTCTCTCTCTCTCTCTCTCTCTCTCTCTCTCTCTCTCTTTCTCTCTATAACCTGATTTTACTTTTTGGCCAAAGCAGGAGACACCCCAAGGCGTTCTGCGAGAATTAGTGAAAAGTTAAAAGCATCTGAGACACCTGAACATGAACCACCAAAGAAGAGACAAAGAAAATTAAGTCTGAAGGAGAGCAAGGAGAAAAATGATGGGGAGGAAGACCAGGAGATGACTGGAAAAGAAGACAAAGATGTTGAAGGACAAAGTGAAACCCTTGAAAAGGAGAAAGAAGATGAAACTGAAGCTCCTCAAGAGGGGAAAAAAGATTGTGCGGAAACAGTAAAACCTACAGAGGAAGCCCTTGAAAAGGAGAAAGAAGATGAAACTGAAGCTCCTCAAGAGGGGGAAAATGATGGTGCGGAAACAGTAAAACCTACAGAGGAAGCCCTTGAAAAGGAGAAAGAAGATGAAACTGAAGCTCCTCAAAAAGGGAAAAAAGATGGTGCAGAAACAGTAGAACCTACAGAAGAAAGAAGCAGCAGTAATGTGGTTACTGAAAATCCTGTAGAAGAGAAAAAAGATGAAGAAACTCATGCTCAGGAGGAGCCTACTGCTGTTGCTAGTGTAGATGAGGAAATGAAAGATGCAAAGGAAAGGGATGATGAGGTTGTTCCTAGTGAAGAAGGTGATGGGCTGAAGGATGCTGCTGATGGAGAGACCAAGCAGCAAAATCAGAATATGGCAGAAAATTTGGAGAACAATGAACAAAAAATGGTAGCAAAGGAAGACAATTCCAATGAAAAGCAGTCAGGGGAGCTGAAAGAAGAGAAAGAACAACCGGAGTCTGAAGTGATGGTAGAGGCCAATGCACAGGGAGGACCAGAAGTAAAGGAAGATAAGCCAAAGGAAAACAGCAGCCATGGGGATATAGAGTCAAAACCGTCACACCAGTCTTCTATTAGTTGTGAGGATGGAAAACATCCACCCAAAGCATCTCCCGTTAGCTGCTAAAGACACAAAACTGTTGTTGTTAGACAAATTAAAATGTATCTCTCTTTTTTTTTTTTTTGGGGGGGGGGGGGGGGGGGGTGCTACTTTTTTGACTTTGTGAGGATATCATAGTGTTTGTGCATTTTGTGAGTTCTGATTGTGACCTTGGGTCTGCAGTGATCTTGCAAAATTGTTGTGATAATTACAATTGACTATTTTGTAGTACCATTGTTCAGGATATTTAGTGTCCTAACCATGTCTGTGCCCTGATGTTAGAACACAGGCTACTCAAAAAGCAGGTTGAGGTGTACTATGCAGCTGGTTGGGGTGTACAATGCTGCTCTTTTTAGAATAGCTATTCTTTTAAGCAATTGCTGTGTTTCTTTTTCGTTTCTTTGCTTTTATCTGATCATTGAGAATGACTTCATAAATGATGCTGTAGAGCTTGTGGTGAAGACCCTCTCATATTTCCAAGCAGCAGCTTCTAATTGCGTACAGGTGGAAAAACTAGTAGAGCGAACCACGCAATTGAGACATTCGTTTTCAAGCGGCCAATATTAATCCAAAAGGAAAAATATTGAAAATAACCCAAAGTCCCAGTCAATTACAACAATATGCAAGAAAAGATACATTACGACGTTGTTCTAAGAGCAGATGGGGCATATGATTAATCCTTTTTCACTGTAGTTGGGACATGAAACGAAAAATTCCTGCTCGCCAGTCGCAAGCTTGTGGCTTCCATTGCATTGTGAACACATCAGAAATCTCAAGCCACTGCCCTTGTTGAGATTTCTTCCCTTATACAACAATATGTTCTTTCCTTTAACAAAATATATTGTAATCCCTGTAATATCTGTAATCTTTGTAATTACAATCGATCTTACCATGTGTAAATTATTACGATCTGTAAAATGGCTATTTATGCCAGACGATGTGAATAACAAATCAATACAATTCAAACCTTATTTTTGAATTGGTATCAGAACAAGAGAACCCTTCTCCTTCTCGTTCCAGTCGCTGAAGAACAGAGCAACAACTCTCCATATTCTCTCTATAGTCGTCGTGAACAACATTGTTTAGCAGTGCTCCCGTATTCATCTTTGTCGTCGCCGTGAACACCACCGTCGTCACCCTTCTCCGGCGGAACTTCCGAAAGTTGCCAACGACTGCTGGCTCGGCCTTCCAACAACCCGCACCAACAGTCTCGACGGAGAAGAAAAGCTACCGTAGCTTTCTCATATTCTTCTTTGTCGTCGTTGTGAATAGATACGCCGTCACCCTACTTCGACAGAACTTTTGAAAGTTGCCAACGATTGTAGCCGAGCCACCGCTCGGTCTTCCAACAATCTGCACCAGCGTCCCGACGAAGAAGTATGATTTAATTTTTCTCTTAACTTAGGTATTGTTTTTATTTTTTTGCCGAGCGACCCAGACTCAGACCGGACTAGAATCAGATATCCAAATCGGGTCAACCCAGCGATAGGAAATAGACCATACCAATTCTCGAACCGGACTAGAATCAGAGACCCAAACCAGGTCAACCCAGCGGTAGGAAGCAGACCAGACCAGTTTTTGGGTGTTTATTTTATTCTTATCACCGCAGATCTTCTTGCATCATGTCGAAGGAATCAACACCAATTATTCATGTTCAATCTGAAAACTCTGGTTTTACAATCAGTGTCATTCTTATGGTCCTAGATCATGGAGATGCAAATTACAAGACGTGTGTTGTGTTCCCGGGCCCTAGCTCGAGTTACACGACGGAGGGAGGGATCACCTTGCTGTTTCAGAGTTGAATCTTGCCACCGAGACCTCCCGGGATGACCTATGGTGTCGATTTGAGGAGATGAAGGTCGGGAAAGGTTTTACGGAAAGTCGAAAAGGGATGATGGAAGACAAACGCCGCCAGAGGAGGCCGGAGAGCGATTAGGGCTCGTTGCCGGGAGCCGTCACAGGGGGTTCCAAGGGAACGCCGACCCTGGTTCGAAGGGGAGAACTCAGATCCCGATTAATTCTTCCTTTCTTTCATTCGTTCCACGGACCTTAAGTTAAGTCCGAAAATTCCAATTATTACAATGTTCCCCTACGGCTTCCCTATGCGTGACTGAAAATAATTTAAATTACAATTATGCCCAAGTCCCTTTTCTGGCCCCTAATTCCCATGCATCTTATGTCTGAGTCAACTCACCTCGTCGCCTCTGGGTGACCCGTCCTGCTATCAAGTCCACAACATCACTCCCCCCCTTAAAAACAAGGTTGTTCGCAATCTCGAACGTGGGTAAGCCTGCTGGAAAACATCAACGTCCTCCCACGTAGCGTTGCTGGCGTCGGAGTGGGTCCACTGAACTAACACCTCCCTGCGGTGGGCATTCTAACGAGCATTTAAAATGTGGTGTGGCATGAGGGATAACTGACCTTCTTCCATGGGTGGTAGAGATGGGGTGCGTGGATGATCACTGCCCTTGACGGGCTTGAGAAAGGACACATGGAAAACATTATGGATCCGCGCTTCTAGGGGGAGGTGGAGTTTGTAGGCTACCTCACCCACCCGCTGAGAGATGGCGAATGGCCCAAAATATTTGGGCAATAACTTGTGCCTGCCGCCTGCCATGGAGGACTGTCTGTAATTCTGAAGTCGCAACCAAACCAAGTCACCAACGGGGTACTGAGCATCTCGGTGGCCTTGATCATAATACTCCTTCATTTTGACCTGGGCCTGCCACAGACGAAGGTGAATAACCACGAGCAACTGATCCCTCTCTATCAGAGCAGCGTCAAGTGCGTCCACTCTGGTGGACTCTGGAGTATATGAAAGAAGCTGAGGGGTCCCTGTCGTATACAACCCGGAACGGAGTCTCCTGTAAAGCCGTGTGGAATGAGGTATTGTAAGCATATTCTGCCCAAGGAATGCAATCCACCCATTGATGTGGACGATCGCCCACTAAGCATCGGAGATACATTTCAATGGTGCGGTTGAGAACCTCTGTCTGGCCATTGGATTGCGGGTGATAGGCGGAGGAAAAATTCAACTTGGTGCCGCATAGGTGGAATAAATCACGCTAGAATTGGCTAGTGAAAATGACGTCCCTGTCACTGACAATGGACTCGGGAATGCCATGGAGCCGCATGATGTGAGTAAAAATTGTTTTTGCTACGGAAGTTGCGGTGTAGGGGTGTTCCAATGGAAGGAAGTGCCCATACTTAGAGAACCTGTCCACTACCACCAGAAGAACAGACTTGCCATATGACTTCGGAAGACCTTCAATAAAATCCATGGAGATATCAGACCAAACCTGAGTGGGAAGCTAGAGGGGTTGGAGGACCCCGGCGGGGCTCAAATACTCGGCCTTGTTGCGCTGGCAGACTGTGCACGCAGTGACATATGCAGTAACAGCTGACTTCAGACCATCCCAATAGAAATCCTTCCTAAGGTGGAAAAGAGTCTTCTGGATACCCTCATGATAACTGTTATGATAAGCTGAGAGCACGGTAGCAATGAGAGGAGAGTCTGGGCTCAAGTAAATGTGGTGCCGGTAAGTAATAACACTGTCACGAACGCGCCATGCAGAGGGCAGGTGGCCTGCTGTGATTTTCTGGCTTAATGCTTGCAACTCGGAGACCAAACTATGCTCGGTCTTGATCGTTTCCAGCAACGTAGGAGTGGGCTGACTAATGGCATACAAATGAGCGGAAGAATCAACTCTACGGGAGAGAGCATCAGCAACTGTATTCAACCGGCCCGCTCGATGTTCCACAGTGAAGTCGAACCCCAGTAACTTACTGACCCATAACTGCTGCGGGGAGGTAGAAATACGCTGATCCAACAGATATTTCAAACTATAATGGTCAGTGCGGATGGTAAAGTATCTCCCCCATAAATAAGGGCGCCAATGGCGCACCGCCTTGGCTAGACCAATCAATTCTCTTTCATAGGCGGCCAGTTTATGTTGGTGTAGCGGAAGTTGTCGGCTGAAATAGGCGATAGGGTGGTTGGCTTGTAGTAGAACCGCTCCTATGCCACTACCTAAGGCATCACATTCCACTATAAACATTTCCCCAAAATCGGGTAGCCGTAATACCGGTGTAGTCGCCAGTGTTGTTTTCAGATTCTGAAAGGCAGTGGCGGCCTCATCAGTCCACTGGAAGGAGTTTCTATGCAGCAGATTGGTCAATGGTGCGGCGAGGGCTGCATAGTCCTGAATGAATTTGTGGTAATAGCCTGCTAAGCCCAGAAAACCCCGCAAAGCTGAAATGGTGCTTGGTACTAGCCACTGGGTAATCGCTGCAATTTTGTCTGGGTCCACTGTAACCCCGGCTGCTGTAATAAGATGTCCCAAATAAGTACCCTGTTGGCGCCCAAAGGTACACTTTGTTCTCTTCAAATAAAGGCGGTGAGCTCGGATAAGTTGAAAAACCTTTTGGAGGTGGTTCAAATGGTCTGGCCAGGACTTGCTGAATATGAGAATGTCATCAAAAAATACAAGAACAAATTTGCGGAGATAATCTGTAAATACCTCGTTCATCAATGTCTGGAATTTGGATGGGGTGTTAGATAGGCCAAATGGCATGACAAGAAACTCGAAGTGCCCGTGATGAGTACGGAAGGCTGTTTTCTGAATATCTGGACGAAACATACGGACTTGATGATACTCCGAGCGCAAATCTAACTTTGTGAAAAATTGGGCCCCAAATAATTCATCTAACAATTCATCAACCACCGGAATAGGGAATTTGTCCTTGACCGTCTTGGAATTGAGTTCTCTGTAATCCACGCAAAATCTCCAAGTCTGATCATGTTTCTTGACAAGGAGGACTGGAGATGAAAAAGGAGACGTACTCCTCCTGATGATTCCCTATTGTAGCATAAGCTTACATTGTCGCTCAATTTCATCTTTCTGTGAATGAGGGTAGCAATAGGGCCTCACTACTACCACCTTAGAGCCTGCCTTCAAACAAATCCTGTGGTCACATCTTCGTAGTGGAGGAAGTTCCGTAGGTTCTTGGAAAACATCCGAATAGTGCTCCAGTAAATCTTCCAATGACGCTGTCCAGGGGGGCTGTTTCTGGAGTAGATGCAATTGCAGGTGAAAATCTGCCTTGCTCCCCTGTAACTGTAATTGTTTGTCTGCCCACTCAAAAGTCATGGTTAATGCGGTGAAGTCCCACCAGATTGGTCCCAAGGTTTGCAACCACTTAATGCCAAGAACCATATCAAAGCCAACTAATGGAATAATTAAAAATTCTGCTTCAAATTGAGTTCTTCCACAGAGAATAAGACAACCTTGCTGATTCCATAACTCGGAAGTCTCTCCCCATTGGCCACTGACACGGAGGTCATAGGGCGAGGTTGCACGTGCAATTGTAGTTGCTGGGCTGCACTACTGCTAATGAAGTTATGGGTGCTCCCGGAATCAACCAAATTGAGGAGAGGCTGATCATTGATGATGACGCGCAACTGCATAGTTTTAGTAGATTGGCCTGTTATCGCGTGCAGTGAAATTTCAGGTTCCGGTTCGTCCTCGACCTGTTCTGTGGAAATGGGCTCTTCCTCCTCATTATCTTCCCCTTCCAACCAGAATAGTTTCTGGCATTGATGCCCAAAGGTATACTTCTCATCACAGTTATAACACAACCCCCGTGATCTGCGGTCTTCCATTTATGCTCTGGATAATTTTTTAATAAATCCCGGCGTAGGCTGAGCAGCCTTAGGCACTGGGGAAGAGCCTGCATTGGTGCCGGATCGCCATGTGCTACTAGGGGCCGACCTGTTGTTTGACCAAGGTTTACGATTCTGGATTTTCTGTTTTGCCTCTAGAGTGCGGTCTAAGTTCATTGCTCGGGCTAAATCAGGGGGAGCGAGGAGCTCAACCTCCAACCTCAGTGATTCTGATAAACCAGCAGTAAATAACCCCACCTGTTGGTCCACTCGGACTATCTTACTGGCTCTGGCCAATTTTTCCTGAAACGCCTTCTGATACTGCTCTACTGTGCCCGTCTAGCGCAACAGGACTAGGTCCCCTAATGGATTACTCTGAGCAGGCGGACCAAATCGAATCGTGCATGATTCCTTAAATTCCTCCCAGTCGATGTTTGGATTTTCCATTTCAAGTTGATGGCCCCATAGCTGGGCTTCATCGAGCATGTGGAATGTGGCTATTCGAACTTTCTCAGTTTCCACCGTTCTTTGATGGGAGAAAATTTTTCCACATCTGTATAACCAAATTAAGGGGTCCTCGGATCCCTTGAACATAGGAAAATCCAACTTAGTGTATCTAGGGATAGTCCCACCCCCAGACCCCGAGCTTACACCATTCTCTGTGTGATCACTGCGACCCATACAATGGTCTCCCTGCCTTGCCGCAGGGGTCCTCCTTTCTCCACGAGGAGTAGGATTTCTTGCCCCCAATAACTCATCGAGTTTTTCAGAAATCTGTTGGATTTGAGCATTTACCTGAGATCCTCTGTTGTCCATCAAAATTGCCAGACGTCCCTCGGTTTCATCCTGGCTCGCTTGAATCATGCTTCTGACGGTAGATACCCAATTTTCGCTATTCGACGGTTCTCCCATTTCGGCCTGCTCTGATACCAAGCTGTTGTGTTCCCAGGCCCTAGCTCGAGTTACACGACGGAGGGAGGGATCACCTTGCTGTTTCAGAGTCGAATCTGGCCACCGAGACCTCCCAGGATGACCTATGGTGTCGATTTGAGGAGATGAAGGTCGGGAAAGGTTTTACGGAAAGTCGAAAAGGGATGATGGAAAACAAACGCCGCCAGAGGAGGCCAGAGAACGATTAGGGCTTGTCGCCGGGAGCCGTCACCGGGGGTTCCAGGGGAACGCCGACCCTGGTTCAAAGGGGAGAACTCAGATCCCGATTAATTCTTCCTTTCTTTCATTCGTTCCACGGACCTTAAGTTAAGTCCAAAAATTCCAATTATTACAATGTTGCCCTACAACTTCCCTATGCGTGACTGAAAATAATTTAAATTATAATTACGCCCAAGTCCCTATTCTGGCCCCTAATTCCCATGCATCTTATGTCTGAGTCAACTCACCTCGTCGCCTCTGGGTGATCCGTCCTGCTATCAAGTCCACAACAACGTGAGAAGCTTGAATATATTATGGGAAAAATACCACTCCCATAAGAAACTGATGCTTCCTATACAAAGTGGTATTTTGAAAATCAAAAGGTCAAGGGGTGGTTGCTAACCTCTATGTCATCGGATATTATGAAGCGCTATATTTGACTACGCACCACACGTAAAATTTGGAATGCTCTAGCCAAAGCTTCTACGATGGGTCAGATGAATCGTAACTTTTTTCATTGAATTAGAGAGTTTTCTCTACCAAACAGACTGGTTACCCTCTATCAATGTATTATGGTGATCTCGTGAAAATTTCCCAAGAACTTGATCATTGTGACAGGATTATAATGAAAGATCCTGTTTATGTTATCGCCTATAGAAAATTCGTTGAAAGATTGAGTGTACATATTTTCTAAATGGATTGGATGCAGAATTCGAACAAATACTAGGCGAGATTCTCAAAAAGGACTCGATATTCGATCTTGAAGAAGTCTATGTTTACGTACGTCGTGACTCCATTCGTAAAACACCTCTAAATGGTGAAGTTGATCATGTTGAGTCATCTGCAATGGTGGCATGTAGAGCTAACCCTAAAACATCTCAACCAACTGGTCCTACCAGTGATCAAAATCGGACATCAAGATCTCAAAATCGCACCTTTGAGATTGGAACAACAAAATCAAAACATATTTGTACTCACTGTGGTGAAAAATGGGCATACAAAGTCACAATGTTGTGAACTAATTGGGTATCCAAAATGGCGGGATCCTACCAAAGCACCTCGCAAAAGGAACTCTAAACCAAATAATCATGCTTTTGTTGCAATAGTAGAACCTTCCACCTCCAACACAATTGACCATGCATCAACTTTAATTGCTACATCTGGTAAGGTTCTTCATACTTCCACTCCTAGTAGTAATAGTGAATGAATAATTGATTCTGGTGCTACTAATCACATGACCTTTGACAATCATCATATTTAATTTATGAAACCATCTGAACAACATATTATATCCACAACAAATGGTACTCCCTCTCATGTTATTGGGGAAGGTTCAATCACCCTTACTGAAAATCTAAGTATTGATTTTGTATTAGTTGTTCCAATCCTCAATCATAATTTATTATCAGTAGCTCAAATAACTCTCACTCTGCATTGTATTATGATTTTTTTGCCTAACCGTTGTGTTTTTAAGGAAATTCGAACTCGGAAGACAATTTGTTATGGTACTTGAAAGGGAAAGTTTTATTACCATGATCTAATGCCAGAGAGTTCTCATCAGTTAGCTCAAGCATTCTTCATGAATAAATCTGCAGATTCTGAAATTTGGTTAGGCATAAACGGTTGGGTCACTTATCTTTTGGATATTTAAAGAAATTGTTTCCAAAACTCTTTACTCGATTATCTATTTCAAAAATTTAAGTGTGATGTATGTGAATTGGCTAAAAACCATCATGTTCCATTTCAAATAAGCATGAATAGAAGTCCAACACCCTTTATGATTATCTACTCTGATGTATGGAGTCCAGCAAATATAGCCTCTCTTAGTGATAAACGGTGGTTTGTTTCCTTTATTAATGATCACACTCGTATGACTTGGATTTGCTTAATGAAATAAAAAAGTGACGTTAGTTCATTGTTCAAACAATTTCACAGAATGATAGCCGCTCAATACCATTATACAATACAAACTCTCGGCAGTGACAATGGTGGAGAATTTGTTAATCAAGGTTTGAAAGAATATCTAGATGATCATAGTATTACTCATCAAACTACTTTTCCGTACACCCCTCGGCAAAATGGGCTTGCAAAGCGAAAGAACCGCCACCTTCTTGAGGTTGTTCGTGCTTCCTTATTTGAAGCTCATATGTCTGCTCGTTACTAGGGTGAAGCCATCACAACTATAACTTATCTTATCAACCAAATACCCTCGATTGCATTATAATTTCAGACCCTCTTGAGTGTTCTTCATGAAGTCGTAAGTTTACCTATTGTGCCAAATCTGCCACCTAAAGTTTTTGATGTGTGTAGCCTTTGTTCATCTTCATAAGCCATTGAGAAATAAATTAGAACCCCATGCTTTCAAGTGTCTTTGTTGGTTATGCTCAACATAAAAAAAGTTATCGTTATTATCATGCTCCCTCTCGCAAATTGTATGTCACTCTTGATGTTGTATTTCACGAAGATAACATGTATTATTCTACTCTCCAGTTTTCAATTCAAGAGGAGAACAAAATTAAATTGCAAACCCCTAATCATTATTCAGACAACTTGGATATTACAAGTGATGAGTATTCAGATTATAGTAGTGAACATTAAAATAATACAAATGAGCATGATTCACAGGATGGAAACAGTCAAGACCAGATGGAAGTAGTGCAACCAGAATCTTAGTCGACTACTTCCTCCCTTCATAATGTACAAGTGGGTCAATTGTTTTTTGAGTCTGAGTCCATGTCTGAGCCTCAGGTAAGTTCTAAAACTCAACTAAGAGTGATACCTCATCGAACCACAAGAAGAAAACCTAAAGTTAATTATGAACCACTTCTCAACTCTAAATCTCAATATCCCAGGCATAATTTTGTGTCTTACCATAGATTGTCAAAGGAAAATGAAGTATTTGTGAATCAATTATATATTATAATTATTCCTAGTAGTGTACATGAAACCTTGAAAGATCCTAAGTGGAGAAAAACTATGAATGAAAAAATGAGGTCCTTCCAAAAGAATTCAATATGGGAAGTGGTTGACTTACCTGTAAGAAAGACATCAGTTGGATGTAAGTGGGTATTTACTATTAAATATAATACTGATGGCACCATTTAAAGGTTCAAAGCAAGGCTCGTCGCCAAAAGATATATTCAAACCTACGGGGTTAATTACATAGATACATTTGCACCAGTAGCCAAGATCAATATTGTTCAAGTTCTACTATTTCTGGCTATGAATCTTGATTGGCCCTTATATCAATTTAATGTTAAAAATGCATTTTTGCACAGAGATCTCCAAGAATAAGTATATATGGAATTACATCCTGGATGTACTATGCAAACCAAAGGATGCAAACAAGTATGTAAACTGAGTAAGTCCCTATATGGTTTGAAGGAGTCCCCGAGGGCATGGTTTGGAAGGTTCACCAATTTTATGAAGTCTATTAGATACAAGCAAAGCAGCTCAGATCGTACTCTATTCTTAAAATCTATTAAGGAAACAATCACAACTCTTATTGTATATGTTGATGATATGATAATAACTAGGAATGATCCAGAAGAGAAGAAATCATTGCAAAATCATCTTAGTAGAGACTTTGAAATGAAAGATTTTGGCAACTTAACATACTTTCTTGGTATTGAAGTGTTAAGATCGAAGGAAAATTTTTCTATCTCAACGAAAATATACTTTGGATTTATCGAAGGAAACTAGTATGACAACATGTAGTCCAGTTAATACTCCCATTGAAGAAAATTTAAAAGTGGGAACACATTCAAATCAAGTCCCTACTAACAAGGAGCGTTATCAGAGACTAGTTGGGAGGTTAATTTATATTTCACATACCAAATCAGATTTAGCTTATGTACCAAGTGTGGTTAGTCATTTTATGCATTCTCCAAGTGAAGAACATATGAATACCATCAACCGTATCTTGCGCTAGTTGAAATATCTCCAGGGAAAAAAATTTGTTTAAAAACGGAGGCAACTTCAAAATTGAAGGTCATATCGATGCTTATTAGGCTGGGTCAATAGAGGATCGATGATCTACATTTGGATATTTTACATTTGTAGGTGGAAATTTGGTCACTTAGAGAAGTAAGCAACAAGAGGTGGTGGCTAGATTGTCTATTGAAACAGAATACAGGGGAGTGACCAAAGCAATAAATGAATTATTATGGATCAAGAATTTGATGCAAGAACTACACACTGAGCAAAAAAGTCCTATGAAATTAAAATGTGATAGTACAACAGCAAGTGATATTGCCCACAACCCAGTTCAACTTGATAGAACTAAACACGTTGAGGATAGACACTTTATCAAGGAAAAGCTGGAAGTAAAAATTACTGAAGTCCCTCATGTCCAGTCTCAAGATCAGCTTACCGATATGCTGACCAAGGTAGTGTCTTACCGAGTTTTTAACAATTGCCTCAACAAGTTGGGCATGAGTGATAACTATGCACCAACTTGAGGGGGAGTGTTGAGATTTCCTCACTTATATATTATAATATATTCTTTCCTTGAACAAAATATATTGTAATCCCTGTAATCTCTATAATTATGATCGATCTTACCATGTGTAGCTTATTACGATCTATAAAATGGCTATTTATGCCAGACAGAGTGAATATCACATTAATACAATTCAAACCTTATTTTTGACTCCCCTATCATAACCTGCTAGAAGGCTTCCAGAATTCAGGTCGGTAGGCCTGAATGACGACACCAATTCCGATAAAGGGGCTTTCCAGCTACTACAATTAGCCATGTTTGGGTTTTTCATAACAATGTTTTCCTCGTCACCGCAACTGGGTAAACACTGCGTTGTCATCCTCACCGAGGACGCTCATGAGTTCTGCCAAGTCGATAATCTCATGCTCAAGTGGCATCACATCTAAAACTGATTGGTTCTGAAGTACTTGACATGGGTTTGGCTCGAAGGAATCCAACAACCCATCAATGACATTTACCCGAAGTACTCAATTATTTCTCAAAGGAGCAATTTGACGAATTGATTTAAGCTTTTTGAGGATTCTCCCTTTCATCCCCTTCATCTTGCCTGTCACAAACAAAGCCCATTTTTGGAATTGAAACAGAATGGAAGCGAATCACCCCTCAAGCCGGTTCGCCCCATCAAGAAATGTAGGAATAATTCCAATCCCGACTGGAAAGAAAACTGACAAATTCCTATCAAGAGAAGCAAGCCATTTTCACTCTAGAAGGACTAGGAGGTGAGCCTAAGACTCATTTTCTGATCATCATACAGTCGTGCCTCCTACAATCCAGTTATTGGCAATAAAACGATCGCAATGTCGGCAACAACAATATTAAATCCCAAGATCTAGGCGTCAGATAGCGAGGAAATAGAAAGAAACTTACAGGTTGTAAACATGGAAGACAGGTTGCTTCCATTAAGGCACCAGATGTCGATCAAAAGAACGAGCTTCTTTCGTGGTAATCAATGAGGATCGTTGATATAAAACACATGCGCTCTAACCAAATTTAGTAACTTTAAAATCATTTTTCCCATCCATAAAAAGAGAAGAGGTTGTAGCTGCAAGTCAGTTAAAACTGCCAAATACAATAATGGGACATTTTTTAACATATCTAACATTCTCCAACTTACACATTCTCATAATTAATATGTATCAATGAATATTGATATATTTTCAAAAATATTTCCCGTAGATATAATATATTTATACCCAAACAAAGAAGATTAAATTACATGAATAGTGACGATAAGTCCTTTAAGTAAAGTATTACCTTCCATGTATTATATTGCAACTGTCTCCTTTGAATAAGAATTGCCCACCAGTTACAACATCTCTTCTTTTGATGGAAAAAAAGACTTTAAAATTACAAGATCTAGTCTAGCAGAGCGCCTGTATTTTTACATCAACGAGTGCGCCTATATTTTTACATCAACGAGCCCCTGAATAAACGAGTCAATCTTCTTTTGGAAATTGATTGCCATGAGAGGAGGTATGTCTTTCTATTAAAGAATAAGAATTTTATTGTATTTAGAAATTGATTTGTTTTATTATTTGGTATCAGAGCCAGGTTGGGATCCTAGGACCTGTAGGTTATGGAACTTACAAGTCACATGATCGCAACTTGGCTCTGATACCAAATGATAGCCCATAGGTCCCAGAATCGCAACTTGACTTTAATACCAAATGATTAAACAAATTATTTTCTTAACACAATAAAATTCATAATCTTTAATAGAAAGACACACCTCCAGTCATGGTGATCAATTTTTAGAAGAAGATCAACTCATATATTCAGAGGTTCGATAATGGAAAAACATAAGCGCTCTGCTAGACCAAATCCCTAACCTTGAACTCCTTTTTTTCATCAAAATAGGAGAAATTATAATTGCTGGAAAGTTTCAACTATCCACTACAACCTACATCCAAGGAAAACCACTTCCTCATTAATGGGTGATTTTTTAAACATGTCTAATACTCTCCCACTTGATCTATTCACATACTTAATATGTATCATTGAATATGAAACATGTTTAAAAATGTTTTCCATGGATATAATATCCTTATACCCAAACAAAGAAGACTAAATCACATGAATCATGACGGTAAGTTCTTTACAGCAAGTATTACCTTTCACGTATTACTATGCAGTTGTCTCCTTTGAATGAGAACCTTATGTGGCACATATCTTTATGAATAAATTTCCAAATGCTCATTCAAGGTCATTTTACATTGTCATTCTTTAACTTCATGTATACAACTAAATAAGAGAAGACAAAAATGAATTTAATGGAGTTTTTAAATTGGCAAATTGTGATACAAACATAAAGGGAACCTCAATTACTTAAAATTACATAATAGAACTGAGTTTCATATGTTCAACATGTTCCTTATAAGTAGCGTGCGGTAGACCTTATGTCAACCAATCAACAATCATTAATTTGGTGTTGATGTATTCGACAACCACTTTGTTTGTTTTGACATGTTCTCGAATAGCTAAGAATTTTATGTTAATATGCTTACTACAACTTTCACTCTTATTGTTCTTGGCCAAAAACATTGTTGCGGAATTAATGCATTAAATCCTCAATGACTTAAAAATTGTTTCAAACCCTGAAATAAAACTCTTCAACCATATAGCATGTGAGGACACTTCAAAACATGCTACAAATTATGCTTTTGTGATAGAAGTATCAATCGAGGATTATTTTGCACTTCTCCAAGAAATGACCCCTCCAACTAATACGAAGGCGTATCCTGATGTTGACTTTTTCGAATCAAGGCAGCTAGCAAAATCAGAGTCTGAATATCCAGTCACTTCTAGATAATCAGATCAATTATACGTAAGCTTGTAGTCTTTAGTCACTTGAAGGTATCGCATGACTTTCTTTGCAGTTTTCCAATGGTTTAAAATAATTACCCATTATTGACGAAGTTGTTTCCCTTGGATATAGGTTGTAGTGGACAATTGTAATTGCTCTGCAGTTACAACCTCTCTTCTATTGATGGGAAAATAGGAGTTTAAGGTTACGGGATATGGTCTAGCAAAGTGTCTGTGTTTTTCCATCAATGAACCTCTGAATAGACAAACCGATCTTCTTCTGGAAATTAATCACCATGACAGGAGGTATGTCTTTCGGTTAAAGATTAGGAATTTCATTGTGTTTAGAAATTCATTTATGAAATTTCTAATCTTTAACGGAAAGACATACCTCCTGTCATGGAGATCAATTTTCAAAAGAAGATTGGCTCGTCTATTCTAAGGCTCATTGATGGAAAAACACATATACTCTACTAGACCAGATCTCGTAACCTTAAACTCTTATTTTTCCATCAAAAGAGGAGAGGCAGTTACAACTATCCATTACAACCTACATCCAAGAGAAACCACTTCCTCAATAATGGGTCATTTTTTTAACGTGTCTAACATAATGATCTTTGAGTTTTAGGGGAATGGAAAGGAAAAGAGACATGAATTTGAAAAGTGGAAGAGGGTGGGGGAAGCAGAGAGAATGATAGCAGTATTCTTCTTTTAGGTCCCTTCTGCTTGACACTGGTCTCCAACGGCTGTAGAAGTTGAATGCTGCAGGAGGGGCAACGGTAAAAAACCTTGCTTCTTTGCAATCATTTCCACCCATCTTTCAAAAGTCCAATTTCTTTACAAAAGCTCGAAAAATTTACCACCATGGTTAGTTGGCAGCACTCTCACTGTTTTTTACTGTTTGAGATAATTTTTAAAAGCAACTGCTTTAGATACGATAATCAAGATATTATAATTTATTTTTGTAGTTGATTTTTAAATATAAGTATTTAAATATGAAATTTTGTTAAAATTATTATTAAAAAAGGTGAATACCTTTTTTTCATTGCTTTTACCTTGTTCTCCTTTGTACCTCTTGCCCAAGAGATAGAAGAAAAAGTGGAGAAAGGGTTACACCTCTTTATTAGTGGATATGAGGGAAAGAACTGTCTCGCTTTGAGTTGAAATAAAATGTTGTAGATACATTTAAAAAATAATTTTAATTCAAGCCGTCTTCTTCAGTGACCTTAAAACTTCAAGAATTAATAATTCAACATGGTATCAGAGCAAGTACTCGTATGTGGGCCTCCACCCAAATTATCCACATGTAGAGCCACAAAAGTGTACATGAGTGGGGATGTTAAAAAATAATCTCACATGGATTAGTGAGTAGAAAGACGTTTTATCAGTTGGAATGAGGCTTGTAGGTGCATTAAGAAACTTGGCGTTTCCTTTTTCCACCATGGGGTTGTGAAGCGGGCTCTAATTGTTGCTATGAAAATCCGACCTGCCGAACCTCTTGTGTTGAAATTACTCAAAGAAGCTGTTGATGAAGGCTTTCTAAGTTCTAGTGAGATGGCAAAGAGCTGAGAGTCTTGATGATCTCTCACTAGATATCCCAACAGAAAAATCCATGTTTGAGGAAATGGTTCCAGTCGCCATAGCTGCCGGCTGGCTGGATGCCTTATTCCTGAAATCCTCGGAAGGGGAATCAAGGGAAGTAGATGATGACAAAGTAAGGAGGTACAAGGAGGAAGTGGTGACCATAAGCCACAAGTACTTCCTTTTGGATGACATACCGGAACTTATCCGCAGCCTTGAAGATCTGGGTTCTCCAGAATTCAACCCAATATTTCTGAAGAAGTTGATCACCTTAGCAATGGACAGGAAGAACCAAGACGAAAAATTGGCTTCAGTATTGCTTTCTTCCCTTCATAGAGAGATTTTCTCTACAGAAGATATCGTTAATGGATTTGTTACGCTCTTGGTATCTGCCGAGTATATTGCTTTGGACATACTGGATGCATCAAATGAGTTGGCTCTCTTTCTTGCCCGAGCTGTGATGGATGACATCTTAGTCCCCCTAAATCTAGAGAAAATTAGCAATAGGCTTCCTCCAAATTGCACTGGAACTCAATCAGTGCCACCCTAATTAGAAAATATCTTCCAACAAGAACTAACCGAGGAAGCTTTACCAGCTCATTTTCTTTAATGACGTTCAACAGACATTACAGTTTTCAGGTGCTGCAATTATAGATGGCTGCAAATAAAACTGGACACCTCACCTAACAAGTATAGACAACAAGTTTGCTGTGCACGAGTTCTTAATGACAGATCAAAGAAATATATGCATCTTTACAGAGAAACTATTGATACATAATGAGTCTCTAATTAGCTATCAGCAACGGACGAACCAAACTTGATCTGGAAATTAAAGGAGATGCAAGTCAGAGTGTGGCCATCTGGGTCCACTATCGTCATCTTGAGCATATAGTTACCCTGCATAATTATTGAGGACATCAGATAAAATTAACATTACAGTATAAACCAGCTATAAAAATTATCTAAAAGCTATATTGTGTGTGTGGTTGTGAACAAGCTCCACTCCCACTCCCCATATTGTCTTCTCTCTTGTATTTCATCTATAAGAGGCATTTAACATGCAATGTATGAAGCAGTCAATTGTGTATTGACGAGTAACACTAGTCAAAGTAGCATGATTCTTGTTCTCCATCTATCTTCATTTTTATTGTTAAGTTGAGTCCAAGGCCCATCCCAAAATGACTAGCCAACTTAAGAAACTTCTTTCCCAACTAATACACTCAAGATTTTTGAACTCATTGATCCATGTAAGACTATTCCTTAACACTCCCCCTCACTTATAAGCCCTATTTTGTGGCTCTACAAGTGGATAATTTAGGTGTAGGCCTTCTTTTTTGTGGCTCTACAAGTGGATAATTTTAGGTGTAGACCCTCTTTTGTAGCTCTACAAGTTGATAGTTTTAGGTGTAGGCCCTCTTTTGTGACTCTACAAGTGGATAATTTAGGTGTAAGCCTTTTTTTTTTGTGACTCTACAAGTAGATAGTTTAGGTGTAGGCCCTTTTTGTGGCTCTATAAGTAAATAGTTTAGGTGTAAACCCTATTTTGTGGCTCTACAAGGGGATAGTTTAGGTGTAGGCCCCCATATTACCTACTCTGATACTATGTTAAATTGGGTCCAAGGCTCATCCCAAAATGACTAGCCAACTTAGGACACCTCTTTCCCAACTAATACACTCAAATTTTTTAACTCACTGATCCATGTAGGACTATTCCTTAACAATTATCTTTTCAGTAAGTGACAATGCTTGTCTAAAAAACACAAAAG
This sequence comes from Aristolochia californica, assembly GCF_029961685.1. NCBI lineage: Eukaryota > Viridiplantae > Streptophyta > Magnoliopsida > Piperales > Aristolochiaceae > Aristolochia > Aristolochia californica. Next base: position 157,410 of record NW_027181804.1, on the reverse strand, counting down.
CAATCAAAAGAGAGCTAACTCAGGTAGCTGGCTGAGAGGAGAATACAAAATCTCCATCCCCAAACGGGAATGCGTGCTGAAACACCATGGGCACTCATTCACTGAGAAGTCCAAGATGTGGTAAGGCAGTCCAAGATACTATGAGCACATTTTTATTTTGTAATTAATTACTATATCAGCATTACTTCTTTTTTTCTGAAGAGGATCATTGAATATTTTCATTACTTCATTTGCCAGTAGGTTAGAGAGAGAACCTACAACGCATTACTTTACAAAAATCTTAGCTTGTGCTGAAAGGATACCTGATTTGGATGAACAAATGGTGGCAGACATGTTTAATAACAAGACAACAAACAGACACTGCAACTCGTTCAGTCCATCTATTCCAACTAAACTTGTCAATGTTTTCTTTTGTCCAATGTCCCTTTTCTTTCTTTCTTTCTTTATCTTTCCTAAGTGTTTTCTTCTATCATCAGATGGTTTGATGAAAAAAGTGAAATCTTTTATTTGTTATTAATTTTTCATACCAGTAGTTGACTAAAACCAATCCACCAACAGAGCCACGGAAAGTGCCAGTCAAGTTCAGTTTTTATAGTACTGGTTTAAAGCTACTTGTTCAACAAACTCAAAGTGTCCTCATACAAAAAACTATGACGGCATAGGAAGTGAAGTTCATCAATGCAATACAAACAATCATAGATATGCATATCAAACAATTAAAAGGAGAATCGACTTACTGGTGGGGTGTATCCAGGTAAACTCTGGGAATGAGAAAGAACAAAGTTGCCAGCTGGGATAGGGCAGGATGTCTCCTCACAGAGTTTGTGGATCTCCTCATGGATGCGTATCCCAAAGAAGTATACATCAATTGTTACCTTCCCTTGACTGATTGGTTTGTCTGTATCATGACATTCAGAAAGTCCACAATCATGTTAAGCAGTATTTAGAGACAGTAAATATTTAAGCACTCAGGAACATTGCATCTCAGATTGGACGTGCTTTCAGTTAAAATAAATTTTACTTTTAAATATGTATATGACACATGCTTTCATCTGCGTTAATCCAAACAAGGTAAATTGACCTTTTTATATACACATGAGTACTAAGAACTTCAGTAGATCAGCTGCATTGAAGTTGTTCAAGGAAAGAAAACTAATACATTGCAAGCATATTTTAGTGAAATTTTCTCATGATTGGCTTAGTCAGATTCTAAACAAAGAAATGAAGTACTAACTATTATTCAATATGAACAGCAAAGAAAAGAGTTCAAAAAGAAAAAAGAAAAAAGAAAAAAGAAAAAAAGAAAAAAAAAGGGTTACTCAACCCACTTCCCTCATAACTGCTTTTTCTGTTTTTAAACAGGGGAATTAAAAGCTCAAATACAAAGGTCCTGGAATGAAGGTAGATTACTGATAGAGGTACTTATTGAAACTCCATCCAGTCATAGTGATAGACCCACAACATCAACACTCTTTTATGCATTTCAAAACCTAACTTATTGCTTATATTCTTTGCATGATCTAGCTTAATGATTCATTCAAAAAGCATTTCTGTTCCATGCAACTATTTATATAGAAATCAAGACCAAAACCTAGAACTAGAGTTCAACTAAAAGCCGAAAAGGCATAAACAACTCGTTCAAATTTAGAAATTTGACCATGTAAACTGACAATTCTTTACGCGAACAGTAAAAAAAATCATATAAAAAAATTAATGTAATACCATATCATGTTGATAACTATCAGTAATCAACTTCATTAGCATGAATAAACTAAAATTGAACTAGTACACAATGTACAATCATTAGTATGCAGGATCCAGTGGTTATTAATGGAAAAGACTAGATAACGAGTCATATTTTTTAATTAAACAGCTGAAGTTAACAGGGAAGGTCAGCATAATAAATACATGCAGTTCCATTTCTGCAGATTTGGAGTCAATGACCAGTCTCCAAAAGTGTCTCCAGTTATCCTACTTATCAAATTGTTGTCCTGCAAATGCATGCTTCATATTTTGTAACAAATGATGTTCATTGCATAATCCATCCATCATAGAGCCCATCAGGTCAAAGGTTATGAGTTAACAATCCAGATTCTACCTTTTGATACACTAAAACACCAATAGACGTGGAAACAAAATGCAGAAACAGGACATGTCAACGGGAAGTCGGATACAAAACCTTAGATGAGCAAGCTAAAAGTAGAACATGTGCGCTTAGAAAGAAGAAAAGATAAAAGTAGGCAGACTTGTCATATACGCCAATGTATCATAGTCTATCAGTTCCAAACTCAAAGCATAGCAGATAAACAAAGCAATAACAAAAATTGCCATGACAAGGATTTATAAATCGCTAGAGGTTACCAGTCGTTGCAGAGACGCTGAAAGTAGCTGGCTTGCCTCTAATCACAGGTTCTGGAGAGATATCAACCCCCGTGACTTCAACCTCATAATCAGGATTGTGATCTGTAATCATCACAATAACATCCAGAAGAAAAGATCAACGATGGATCCCGCCAGTAATGAGCAGACCAGAGAGATTCAACAGCTATCAAGCACGATGGTCTTTTTCTTTATTATTTCAAACGAGCAACTCGATCAACCATACAGAGAGAACATGTCATAAAATGGTTTTGAAGTGGATTATCATACAAGTTTCAAGAGATGATTATAATAAAGAAATCAGATTCCAAGTGACAATTACGAAATTGAGAGATCAAAATCCAATATTTGATTTCCCAACAACATTGCTCTGAAGAAAAGAGTTGGTAACAGCTAAAGATCAAAACTTGCGTTAAATAAACGCAGAAAGTTGTTTTATTTTTTCGTATCAACAAACTCTAGCCAAATAAGCGAATTGATCAAACCGCATGCAAAAATTAGAGTTGTTCCAGGCAGAAACTCACGAGTTTTAACTTCATCCTATCCAATCAAAAAAGAAAGCAAAGATGGGGAAAAAAAACGCAAAAAGCAAAGAAAATCTAGATATCAGCAAAATCCCCAACAGAGGCAACAATAAAATCAAAGAGGAAATAATGATTAATGTCCATAAACAAGAAACGAAAATTTCCCCCCAAGAACATTAGTAAAAAAATCTGTCAAAAGCCTCACCGCAGTACTGAACTCTGGTTGCTTGTGCCCAAGGCAAGAGCACTAAAAGCAGGGAAAGGAGAAGGAAAGCGTAGGAAGACGCTGCCATGGCTTGACGCGATGTTCAATAAGAGTCAAGAGAGAAAGAAACGCTCAGAGAGATTCGCATGAGAGACGAAAGACCCTCAAGGACACACTGATATTTGAAGAGAAGGGAAAGAGGTGAAGAGGAACTTCGGATCAAGGAAGGAAGATGCGGTGGTTTGGCGGGACAGGACACCAGACAGGTCCAAAGAAGAAAAGGATAAATAAATAAAAGCAGAAAAAAAAGAAAAAGAAAGAGAGGACGAAAGAGTAAGGAAGACTGAGAACAGTGACCAGCCTTTACTGGCTCTCAGATTTTTTTGGTGCAGGTCAGAAAATAAATTTTTACAGAGATCCGCTAAATCCGGCCAACATTCTTAAAATAAACTAAATCTAGATAATTATGAATTACTAATGAGTTAATCCATTGCATGAAATATTAATCAAGCTTCATAATCACAAGCTCCGCGTCCTTGTCTGCCGAAACGACGCCCCAAGAAACTGGGTAAAATTTCGAAACTGCATTTTTGCAAAAAGAAAAACTTTAAGGAATAATCAAATCTCTATTTGTGGCTGCCGGACAAAAAACGGAAAGAATCTTTACTAGGATTAGATTGTAATATTTTACCCTGCTCGGCTGTTATGATTTGTTTTCTTCTCAATTTCTGAAAGCCGGAGGGATTGTTTATTCATGACGATCGAATAGTTCGTTGACAATAACCACTCATCAGCTTTTTATTTTTTGGATTCACGTACACCTCTTATTCCTTAGGTAGGTTTGAGGGAAGGGGCAGATAAACTGTCGGATAGATAGAGGAAATTGAGGAGGGTGCTTCGATGCCTGGAAGGGTATCTTTAATAGGTTGAAATATCATGATTTCATCTGCCTATTTTGAATTGGTCGAAATTTCGAATTTATTCGGGTTGGTACGTAGGCAGATGTCGTCTTCGTCCTCCAACCTGTTTAATTACAGAGTTTGGTAAGATGTATTGTGCTTGTTTTTCTAAGCAAAAAGTTAAAAGAGTTTTAGGAGCCGGAGAAAAGAGAAGAGTCTATTGACCTTAGCGACCGTTTCGAAGAAGGAAAAGAAAAAACGCGAAAAGAAAAAGGGAACGTTGCAGAAGAGGAAACCGCATTGATGTCATTTACAGTAATAAAAAAGTAGCGGATGACGCGACAGTGGAGACAGAACTGTAGCAAAGTCGAAGAGGTTAGATTTGCCATCACTTTCTTGAGGAGAGCTGGGCAGCCAAGCGTTTCAATGGATAACCGACTGTACTTCTAAATTCTAATCTTAATCAACCGAACACCGTTACGTCCTTTGGGTTGCTAAAGAAATTTGTCTTGTCAGTTTCTGTGTAAGATTTAAGCACAGTTTCTTATTCCAAGTCACCCCTGCTAGCGACTCGATCCATGTCTCTGTTATGACTTTGCATTCGCCAAATCTGAACTCTCTGATGTTTCTGTATTCTACATGGTGCAACTGACAGTTGCATTCGGATGAAAAACTTATGGGCACAGATAGAAAAATAATCACTCCCACGTCCTTTCTAAGAGCAGTAACTGCAGCAGCTTGCGCCATGGTGGTGCGATGCCATTATGCATTGAATCACAGCGTGGGAGAATCGTTTTGGTCCATTCCTCCCTCCGAAGACTTCTATTCTAAATGGTCTGCTAATCACTTCTTCCGAGTTGGTGATTCTTTGGGTACTAAACCTCTCTGTTGCAGAGATTCATCTTCTAGTTGAGTTTCTTTCTTTGTCTTTACTCCTTAGTAATTTATCTTCTTCATCCTGTCTTTGGGGTTTTCAGTTTTCGAATTTGAGACCAATTTCCACGACGTGATTCAAGTTTCGAAGAGGCATTACGAGAACTGCTGCACAGAGAGGCCCCTCCAGACATTCAGGACAGGTCCTGCCACTGTGACTCTGGCAGAAGTGGGTGTCTACTACTTCATCTGTTCTGTGGCAAACTACTGTCTCCTCGGCCAGAAGCTCTCAGTGGTTGTACACTCCTTAATTCCTGCTCCACCTCTGCAACAACCACCACCATTTTCTCCCTCTCTTTCGCCCGCTTGGCCTCCCCATCCATCCAGTCCTCCGGTCGACCCAACAAGTCCCGCACCCGCACATGGCAGTCTCCCCGTGCCATCATCCTCTGCCCCTGCAACCAAGACAAGGCCAGTAGTTCAACCATCAGAATCGCCAGCTCTTATCCGGAGCTGCTCTGCTCGTTTCCTTAATGGGCACCCTTATCTACGCTTTTTGTTTGTAAAGATCATATTGGTTGTCCTCGTACGGTTGTCTGGATAGTCTGCTCTGTGTGGAAGCAAGGAATTTGATTCCTCGTTCATGGCAATTTTGGGGACAAGAGTTCAAAATTCGAAGTGCGGCTGCCAGCCGGGGTGTGGATATCAACTTGAGCAAAAAAATTTGTAAATATCTTATCTTAGATAATATCATTACTGTGATTGTTATTGGCTTCAACACTTTCATGAAATAGCAATAATAGAGCCAGTTTGATTGCCGAACGCCTGCAAAAAAATTGTGTTAAGCAGTAGCGAAGTCGTTAATTCCAATCAGTCTGTCGGCTGAAGCCTGTGTATGGAATCCATTGACGAGAATAATGATGATGCAACACCCAGCTCCCTACTCTTTTTCCAAGACTACCAGTGAGAACTTTACTGACCATTGTACCCCTCTTTACCCGGGCAAGTTCTTTTCTTTTTTTCTCGCCGAGCTGGAAAGAAGATTTCTGGGGTTCCTCTCCCGCTTCCCTTCTCTCTACCCAACCACGATAAAGTTACAGATTGGTGAAATGGAAATTCTCGTGGTAGACGGATCGTCGACTTTCAGAACCAAAGTCCACTCGAGGCATTAAGTATACCCAGAAATGGATAGAATTCTGGGTAGAATCAAAGAGTTCTTATTTCCGTGTCTTTATGTGATGCCTTCGTGTATGTCATTTTCCATTTCTTTCTTGTTTTCCTTGCTGCTTTTATCTCAACTTTCTTTATCATTGTTTAGTGGTAAACTGGTTAATTTTTGTGACTATGACAAAGACAATCTTGATTTGCTAACTGCGGCTGTATATTTTCATCAGTTTCCTTAAGTTTTGTTTTGCACATATAGTTGGGATGTAGAACTGGCGCGTAAGTTAATTTCTTATAAGCTAGTGGAAGGGAGGTATTATTTACTTAAAAACTACTAAGCAAAACGCTGGATTATTTTGTGTCTGAGAATTCGGGGGAAGTGTGGGTTCTTAAAAATTGAGTTTAACTACGCAATTCTAGTCTACTTATCTAAAACAGATCCTAGATTTACAACTTCTTGTTTAAAGTTTATGACTTAGTAACTGAAGTTCAGGGCAAAACTTGCCTTGAACTGAATTACAGTAAGTTGAAGCTTCTTATTTCTTTTAAACATTCAAACTGTTGTGTGTGTCTAGATTTCTCAACTGCAGTTTACAGTTTTTGATTAAGCAAAGGCTGAGTCCCGATGGTAACCCCATCCCATGTAAAAGTATACCAGCGTGCTCTTTGGAATGGAGAAAAGAGTGGGAGTGCTTGTCCCATGTGCATTTCTGGTCCGTGGGAGGATGTGCTTTTATATATTTTAATTTATGCCTGTTGAACTGTCATTGAAGGCCCTAGGCTGCTTCTGGGTCTTTGATTTTGGTACTAATATATGAAAATTTTGTCAGGCAGTTGAGGCATTACAGTTTTACTTTGAAATGTACTTCATTATTTTCACATCCTGTTCCTATCCCCATTTTTTTTATTAAGGAAGATTACTTGCAGCTCTGTTCTTAATATTCTAGAATCCGTACTAAAATTTGCACATGAGGACACTTTACTAGCATTCTGAATAAACGCCTTCAGCAAGAGCGCATTTATATATTTCTTCTTTGTGAAGGCCCTCCTTATCCATCTGTTAGGCACTTCAAATTGAAGGAGATTAAAAGTGCAACAGCCAACTTTAGTACATTCATGGGAAGTGATTGTTATGGAGCTATATATAGAGCTCAGTTCTCCAGTGGCCTTATTGCTGCAGTGAGAGAAGTAAGAAATTTTGGACCTGAAAATGATGCCTTCTACAAACAAGTGCAAATCCTGGGCCGTCTTCATCATCGCCACATTGTCACGCTTCGAGGGTTTTCTGAAGGATGTGATAGGTTTATTTTTTATAGACTCTAATCAAAGTTGAAGCTTGACATTTCTTGAACATCAATATGTGACTCTTCCTGTATCCTTTCTTACATCACAGGTTTCTTATATTTGATTTCGTAGGAAATGGGAGCTTGAAAGAGCTTCTTCGAGGTACCTTTAGAAAGTTGTCCAAATGTTTTTACTTCTTGTGGATTTCACACATAATTTGACATAGTAAGGTCTGGACAGATCCACTTAAGACTCCTTTGAATTGGAAGACCAGATTGCGGATAGCTACTGATGTTGCAGCTGCTTTGGTAGGTTGCTCAGCATGAGTTTGTATAGGTAGAAGCATGAAGTTTTTTGGTCTTTTTTAAGCTCTACATTTCATGTTTTTTGTAGGAATACCTGCAGTACTTTTGCAACCCTCCAATCCTCTATGATTTTGTCGATTCAAGCAATGTTATGTTGGACGAGAATTTTGCTGCCAAGGTATCCAGATATTTCTGTTGCAACATGGTAATCGTGTGTTTCTGTATCTGGGTCCAAGTGTATGAACATGCTGACTCTTGTGTCAGTTTTTGCCCTGAAAAGGATGTCAGTGGAACTGAGAAGAACTTTTGCAAGAGATAGTTGTTACCTTTATGATCCATTTTTTACTATTTCAAAATAATAAGTAAGACAGATAAGTGTAACCATATGCCTTGATTTTCAGCTCTCTGGCATGGGTGCTCTTGGGTCTGCTGGCAGACATTTTTGTACGTCAGAGTTCGCATGTTCAAGTGGGTTAAAATTATATTGTTGCCATATTATTTGTTTTATCTGTGAGCCCATGCTCCCAATGTAGCAAGAATCACTTACATATACTCTACTGCAGGTGAAACAGATCAGAAACGTAAACACATAATGTTCCAGTTTGGTGTCTTGATTCTTGAGCTTATAACTGGTCAATATCTAGGGAATGGAGAGATGGAGGTGGTTGAATGGGTCCAAGGATCTGGTTTCACTAATTCGATGCATAACATGGTGGATGCTGATCTGGGCTATAGTTATGACTCCAATGAACTTAAAAGTCTTCTGATCATAGCAAGGTTGTGTACTAAAAATGATGGTGAGCCAATGATTTCCGTTCCGCAGGTACTTCGGTATCTGCAAAGACGTATAGAAGCCTCTATTTCTCATGTATAGGGTTTCAAACAGCTTCTTCTGGTTTCTTGTTCTGAGTTCTATGACTAAGGTTCTTTCATTTAGGTCTGTGTGGTTAGCTGATCTGCATTAGCTCTTTACTTTTGCTTGATCTGATCTTTCAGTGTTGACTATAGCTAAATCTGCTCTAGCTCAAGTTCATGTAACCTAGATGTACTATTGAAATACTTTGGAATCTAAAGGAAAAATAATTTGGCTATCAGGTATTGATGCACAATTGTTCTAGTTTTGGAGTTGGACTGTGAGAGCTTTAATGAAACCGTGAAAAAAGAGTGAGGTGCCCTTTAGCAAGGTTCTCTTGATTTATATTGGCTTGTTGGAAGCACATCATAAACTTTTCTATACGGCAACATGGGTAAAGTATGTCTTTCATTTCATTTATCATTCAAAAAGGAAAAAAAAAACTGCATAGATTGGAAATCAAACTTTGAGGCGTTACTAAGTCAATCATAGATTTATTTTCATTATCTAAATTAACCCAACCAAATGAATAAATGACTTGAAAAGTCAATGACTCTAAAGGACTTATCTATTTTCTCTGTTGTTATGGAGTTGTGTCCTCTGCTTCCTTGCCAGAATTTGGGCTTTGGCCATATGTTTAAAATCTAAGATTGGAGAGTCTAACGCATATACGATAAGAACTATGTTAAAAGACACCCACGTGTATAGGGGTGACATGATTAGTAAATAAGGAGAACTTTCATAGAGATGACATAGAATTGTAATTATACAGCTGGTGTATATCCTCTTATGTCTTTTTCCCTTTTGAAGCATATAGCCATAAGGGTATTGTAGTCATTGTAAACACCTTCACACAATTATAAATATAACCTCAAGGCATGGGGTAGAGCATTCAAGCCTTTTCCTCTTGGCTCAAATTCGTCCATACACTTCTCTTTCTTTTCCTCTTCTTTCTCTCCATTGGTTTCTTCTCTCTTCTCTCCCAAGAGCTAGAGTTCTTCTCTTCTCTCGATCCCTTGAGATCTCTTATGTGTATGTCTTGGCCCTAGAAATCAACAAACTAATTTTCCATTATCCTCACAGCAATGCTGGCAGTCCTTCACTTGTTGACAGACATCTTAGTCTTGATTTGCTAGTGGGGGAAAGGTCCTAGAAGAATAATTAGCGTCAACATAGATTTTAGGTAAGCATGGTGTGGAGATATACTTAGCCACAAGGATCATTTGGAGGTGAACCTGTATGGATGTAACAACTGCAAAGCTCCTTAGGTACTGTTTGGGCCCTGCGTCTATGGGAGTCCTTCTCATAGAACCTCTGTCCATAGGCCATTTTTCTTTGAACTCCTGGCTGGAGTTCAGTCTGCCAAACACCTTGATAAACCCTAACTGAGGTTCCTTTAATAAGAACTGTTCTCCACTGGGAGCCATCAGGAACCAAGGGCAAACTTTCCCTCCTCTTAAACTTGCTCCATACCTGCCAAAGGGTTTTACTGAGAGGTTCCCGACAGGTAATGGCAAATTATTATTTAAGCTGTTTGGCAGTTAGAGATTTTACATTGGCTCTCTTTCCATCAAGTTCTTCTGCACTTTTTTACCAGAGCTGAATAGGTGTATCCTTTTTTCACTAGTTTTGGTCTTCTGACAGATTTTACTATCAGGTAAGACAATATTACTAGTACATGCATGATGGCTACAGAATGTAGGTCTCATTGCTGCTTTGGGTTCTCCCTGTATTGTATATCTTTGGAGGTCTGTGCAGTTTTGGGCTGCTAATTTCATTGTTTTGTACAAATTATATTGAGATATTTTGGTTTTTATGCATCCAGTACTTGAGAGCACTTCCTTAGATGTCATGAATATAAATCATCATCATTACTCGCAAGGATCTTATACAAAGCTCAGTGTGATTTCTTGTCATATAAGATACAAAACATTGTTGATTTACCAAAAAAAAAAAAAAAAAAAAAAAAAAAAAGAATTATCATGATAAGGCTACTTGCTGGTGTAAATGAATGGAGATTATACAGCATCCTGTATCCTGTTCAGCATCTCTTTCTGTCTGCCTCACACACGAGCTGATGCCAGAGGGGTGGGTAGAGGACTGGGCGTGGGTGACATGCGACATATGGGGCAAGTAGGGTGCAAGCGCAACCAAGCATCCACACACTTGAGATGAAACAAGTGCCCACAGTCTGGCAGCAACCGTAGCAAATCACTGTCCTTATAATCAGCAAGGCAAATGGAGCAGCAAGAAGCAGTAGTGTCCTTCTTCTGGAGCTTGACTGCAGAGTAGAGAAGCTTGGGGTAGGTCAGTAGGGTCACTTCATCAAGGCCAGCTTCTAAATCAGGCATTGGTTGCTGACTTGGCGTAACATGGACATCCGGAGTGTGGTGAGATGGGGGAGGCTGATGAGGCCTGGTGCAGTAGTAAGAGGCAAGGGTGATGGTAGTGATGAGGATAAGGACACCCACAGAAACACCAATGCCATAGCCAAAGCCATTCATCTTGTCTGAACCAAACATCCCAGAAGATCCAACCCAAGTTGTGTTCATGGCTGCTGCTGCAACCTCTGAATCTGGGGGTTGATTCAAGTACAGGGGTGGTAGTGGTGGTGGGGGAGGCAGTGGTGAAGGGGGCTGGACAAGGAAGAACTGGTCGGCCATGGGCGGATATGTCTAGGAACGTGAAGATGGAGGAAGTTCAAGGGAGGTAGATGGTCAAAGGTTTGGGAATGTCAAGGGTGGAGGAGTGGTAGAGATTTGAAACGAAGCTAGCAAGGTGCACAACCCCTCTTGAGGAAGAAGTATTGATCCATACATACACATAAGATATACAGAAAACCGTTGACCTCAATAACTTCATGACAAATATAGCATTAATTATTCTCCACGTCTCTTTCAGACTCTCCTTTCCTTGTTTGAGAACTACACTGAACGTTATTTGTGATTTAATATTACCTTATGGATTATACAATAAGTATACACATTACATACGTTTAGGGAAATGGGAACCACTGAACCGGAAATTCGGCTAACAGAGTATCGTCCCCATGAACGAGACCCTTTCTGGCTCTTTGATTGCATCTTTTGCTCCCTCCGTCGTCCCTACCATTGCTTCCAGATGACAGATATATCCAGAGAGACCTACTCTGTAATAGGTAACTGAGGTATGCATATATTTTTTGAAATGCTTCATGGTGATGTGAAGATTAAACAAGCGAATCTCAGTCTGGGAGGAATGTTTCATAGTACACTTTTCTTCTCTCTAGTGCCAGTCTTCATAAACCCTTGATGTGAAGAACATAAACGAGGATGAAAAGGGGCACTAGTCTCTTTTTCACCTCGAAGGGAGGAGTTGGCATGTTGTGCACGTCTAAAGCCACACAGAAAACCGAATAAAATGTCTCTCACCGTAATCAACCATATCGGTCAAAGTTGCTGGGAAGAGTACTCTTGCAATTAAAGATGAAATTGTTTTCCACGCAGTGACGCAGCCCTACGAATCATCGGTTCACATTCAGAGTGAGAGAGAGAGAGAGATGAAATTGTTTTCCACGCAGTGACGCAGCCCTACGAATCATTGGTTCACGTTCAGAGTGAGAGAGAGAGAGAGAGATGAGCATTCAAGTGGGGTCCTTCAGTAGGTAAAATGCATAAATCATGGACAATGAATCTGAAGGAATTCTCCTCGCCAGAACACTGAAGAAAAAAGAAAAACAAAAAGTATAATCTACTGCAGACAGGAGTACAGGTTTCCCGCGGAAAGAGTAATCTTTGTCTTCTCCTCAATAAATTCCTCTGTGAAAAAACCAGAAGATCGAGGACAGGACAAAAATGTTGTCAACTAGTGACTGACAAATTGACCATATATGTTACCTCAGAAATTGGGAGGCTCCTTCCTGTAAATGAGGAGTAGAACATGTTGTTGCTAGGTGGATGCGAAAGAAGTTGCTTAGCTAATCGTGCTCAGTTGAACCCAACTCCCAAATGCACATGTGCGCTGCTTTTTGCTTCCAAGACGTGCGGATCTTGTGCTGAAAGTATTTATTAGCCGATGATCGCAACTGCAAATGTTTTGTAAGAGAGAAGTGCTTCACTTCGCTCCTCCGGACAACTATTGTTGCCCTCTGGACTCGTCTTCTCCCTGCTGTTTACAGCTCATCAATTGTTGTATATCTTTATATGTTCTCTCATCTGATTGCGGACTCCCGCAGTGGTGGACACTTTCTTTGAAAGCTCTCTTTGCTGCATCTCAAATTGTTCATCTTCTACGGCGAAAATCGAGGGTCCCCTTCTTCTGTTTCCCCTCAACTCTTTGTGCCTGTTTTCTGTTGAAGCTCTCTCGTCTTTTCTGCAAGCTCCAAACGCTTTAATGAAAAGAGTATATGAATCATTTATTAAACAGTAAATATGAAGTATCGTATATAAAAAATAAACATTAAATACCAATTATAAAATTTTAAATATCCACGAAATTTCAATTATTAAGTTGACAGCTTCTGAGAAAATAAATACTTATAAATGACCTTATAACAGTTTGTAGGATTAAAACATTTACAATGCTAAAATAATTACTTTCATAATATATACAAATAAAGAGATTTAAGTAAATTAAGTTTTTAATAATTACAATCAAATCTACCAAATTCCAATCATATTTCCGACAAGACACTCAAAAACAGAAATTTTTTCTTAGCTTATACGTCTAACGTTCAGCTCCACCTGTACCCTCGACCCCCGTGATTTAAAAGACATGAACAAATAACTTTATCAACATTGCAGACACCATTAATAAGATAGATAGAACTCAAGACTTTGTTTCTTTTCTATCAGTGTTCAACAAAAATGACTCGTATGGTTTTCGAAAAGATGAGCACACTGATATGGGTTTTTACGACCTACATTACGATAGTAATCCTTTCGACCGGTTCAAATTCAAATTCATGTCTTCTACATAGCAATCTCTGGCTTCTACTGCTGGGCACACTGCACCCTCTGTGCGCCACCGTGGGAATCGTCATCTTCCTCGTAGGCCTCCTGAGCATGCGCCTGTTTCCTGCGCATCTCCTCTTCGATATTCACATCATGTAAAGTCGTCTCCTCACATTCATCTAGCTCCATGTCCGTAAGCTGGGTCGCAGTCCTCGGAGGTAAAACGCTCTCCAGGGCCTTGCACTGTTCTGGCGATAACATATCCGGAAACTCGACTGTGAAGTGGATGTAAAGCTTCCCTTTCATGAAAGGTCGCTGGTACATTGGCATTCCTTCGTCATTGATAGCCTTGAATTGATCTGCCACATGCAACAATTGCTATCAGTAATCATGTACAGCAGGTTCAACAACTTACAGACAACATAAAAGGCTATTTACTTACCAGGTTTGACTACTTCACCGGGTTGGGATTTGATCAATAACTGTCGATTGTCCAAATGAGTCAATAAAAATTGGAAGCCGCAAAGGGCCTCGGTGAGCGAAAGGGTATGCTCTACGAACAAGTCGTCACCCTTTCTCTTGAACTTAGGGTGCTCCTTTTGTTGTAGGACAAAGACGATATCACCTGTAACAGTGTCGGGCTGCAAGTTTCGAGGTATATAACTCAGTGAGCACTTAGCAAAGACATGAACATCAAAGAATGCCAGGGTACACAAGATAAGAGCATACTACTAGAAATAAGTATAACTAATATAACAAACAAGAGCAATGTACCGCTTCATCAGCTTCTCCCGGGAAGGTGATCCTCTGGCCGTTTTGCATACCCTTCTCCACATGGACTTCGAGCACTTTCTTCTCCTGAACAACCTTCTCACCTTTGCATTGCGGGCATCGATCCTTGTCATTTATAGTCTCCCCAGTTCCCTTGCACTCATTGCAAGGATGCTGCATCTGCTGTATCATTGAAGGGCCCAAATGCCGGATAGACACTTTCATTCCAGACCCTTGACAGCCAGCACATTTTGTTGATGCACCCGATTTTGATCCCTTCCTGCCGCAGATGTACCAACAATTTATAAATACAAGTCACATGTACTTCGTAACAAATGTTTTTTGCTAGCATTTCCAATTCACTCTAGTTTACCCTTTGCATTTGGAACAGATCACATTGCGAGAAAGTGAAAGTTTCTTTGAAGTCCCATTGTATAGCTCTTCAAGGGACACCTTCAGAGGATGTATCACATCCTCTCCTCTCCTCTGTCTTCTGCCCCTGCTGCTTCCACCTCCTGATTCATTTATTGTATCAACATAAAAATTTCAACACCCAGTAATCAATAAAAAGAAACAACAGTATATCCCTCTTGAAAAAACCAAGAAAAATAAAAATAAACAATAATCAATAAAAAGAAAAAACTAGCCGAAGACAAAGGTAGAAAAACAAGTGTGTCATCAGTATGACACGGAAACAATAAAAGTATAGTCAGTTACCTCCAAATGGGTTGCCTCCGAAAAAGGATTGGAATATATCAAACGGGTCATGACCGCCACCACCTCCACCCATTCCTTCCTTGAGAGCATCCTCTCCATACTGATCATATATTTCACGTTTCTCAGGATCACTCAGTACCTCATACGCCTGGGCCAGCTCTTTGAACTGCATATCATATAAGGAGATACATTAAGTCACAAGAAGTCGCAGGACGGTTCATAACATGTTAAGAACAAGGCACGATTCTAAAACTTCAACTCATAAAATTAAGCAGAAGATTCACCTTTACCTCAAGGGAACTCTACTGTTGATCTAATTTTCCTTCTGTTCATCTAAATTTCCTTCTATGTAATGGTATAAAGTTTTGTTCGTTCAGCAAAAGAAGACTGGTAAGAACAAGGCACAATTCTAAAACTTCAACTCATAAAACTAAACAAAAGATTCACCGGGTACAAACACTATAAAAGATTCACCTTTACCTAAAGGGACCTCTATTTTTTTTTTCTTCGGTTCATCTAATTTTCCTTCTATGTGATGGTACGAAGTTTTGTTCCTTCAGCAAAAGAAGACTAGTTCAAATATGACCAATAATTTTACAAACAACGGATAATACATGTACATAAGTACGGCAATTAAACGGGCACGATTTTCTCAAAAAATATCCAAAGACGAACAGGACATCAAGTTACAATTGAATTGTTTTCCTGATAATTTCACTGAGAAAGAAATCGCACTAGCATTTAATAAAGGTAGCAGCTGCAAATAATAGCAATCGTAAGAGACAAAAGAAGAAGCCCAGAAAAAAGCATATAACGTTCCCAGAATCGAAATCAAAAAAGAATACCACGGTCAGAGCCTCCATAAAGCTTGATATATATAAACAACCACGAGATCCATAACGATCATCCACCAGGTACGAAATCACAGCAAATGAACAAGAACCGAAAAAACAAGTAAGGCATCAAAGTACCGTTACCTTCTCAGGATCCCCTCCCTTATCAGGATGATTTTTAATGGCCGCCTTCCTATACGCCTTCTTCAAATCATCCTGCGAGGCATTCTTAGAAACCCCGAGAATCTCATAGTACCTGTTGTTATCACTCTTCTTAGGCGCCCGACCGAACATCTTGAACCAGCGATTTCGACCCGATGATGCTGTACAGATACGGGAAGAGCAGATCGAACCCCCAGAATCTCAATCGAGATCGACGGAAACAAAACGAATCAACACCGGAGAGGCAGAGTTAGGGAAGAAAGACACCAACTACCGGCGTTGTCGGCTTCAGAAAAAAGCCGAGATGCCGAACGTAGAGGCCTGTCCTTCGTCAGGGACGAATTTATAGGAAGGACTAGTGAGATCGTCGTGGAGATTGACGGTCAGATTCGTTAGAAGGGACAACGCCACGTTGCGGACCGTCGATGGAAGCGGAACGAGGCGAATAATCTGGAATGCCTGCTCCTCTTTCTGGACTCGAAAGCTATTGTGGCCGTCAATTGTTGATCGGACCGACGAGGATGTGGTTCTAGATGGTTCGAAAAGCGGACTGCGGAATGAGGAGTGCGGGGTCAAAATTGGGCGACCGGCATGGTGGCTCGCGCGAGTGGGAAAGTCGCAGCGGGCCCCGTCCAACCGGTGGCCGTCAACGTAATTGGACTCTTTAGATTTTGAGATTTTACCTATTCTTAAATACTTTAAATTCATAAATATAATTAAATAAGAAAAAAAATTAGATTTACATGACCAAGTTAAGCATATGTATTTAGATTAATTTTTTTATTTTACCCTATTTAAATCTATATAAATCTTTAGTTTTTCTTCAACCAATATATCAACTAACAATGTAGTGACCAAGTTAGGTGCACTACTATACATAGCTCCAATAATAAAAACATATCTAACATTAAAATTCATACACATATTCATAAACTTTAAAATGAGAACAAATGACACTTTCAAATAAGTAATAGTAATAATATGTATTTTCAAGGCGTGCAAGTTATTGTGAATTAAGACAAATCAATAAAAGTTGGAGAAATTTCGTTGATAGGAGATGATGATTATATATGTAAAGAGACCGTTCCAAATTCTATAAATTGACAAGTCAAAAATAAATAAAATAATTAATTTTGGAATGCACAAATATGTTTAATCTTGTATTTTATTTTAAAAAGATGATTGTATATACATCAAGCGAGCTAAAACGAGTGATATCGACTCAACTACAATGAGATTTACTAAACTAAAATTATTCAATAAATCCATACAACTAAATGATAAAAAAAAAAAAAAATCACACATATCTTCACAATTGGGTTACTTTGCTCATTTATCCTACTCTAAACTGCACCTATTTTTTTCAACCACGAACTATAACAAGCAAATAAATAAATAAATAAATAATTTGAAATTGCCAAATGTACATAAGTAGGTGAAATTTGTTTTAAAATATATATTTTCTATTTTTTGTGTGTAGTGTACAATTGAAAAATTGGAAAAGGGGAGAGGGTGGCTCGTCTCACTAGAAAGAGGTGGGAGGGGACTTGAATCTCCTCCCATTCTTTTCATTGACCTTGTGCCACGGTTGTCACTCCACACAAGTCTGCCTGACCCAAGCTAGAGCCAGAGACTAGTCATTGTAATAAGACTACCTCATGCACATATAAGAGACTATAGAAATGCATATAAATATACCCTTCAAATACGTCATCCCGGTCATAAATACGAGAAGTGTCCACATTGGACACGTTTCATTCATTTGTCACACGCGCGCAAGACCATCCCGATCATTTTCGTATATAAAATGCGAGGCGCGAACATACGAAAAACCGCTGTGCCTCTAAGCACGTGCATATATATAATATTATTTTGCTGGTCCGTGAGTTGAGAAATGCGCCATACGCTCACGTTAGCGTCTAATTCCTCTGCGTCGTGCTGACCACTATCTGTGTTTGGGTGAACATTATTTACCAGTGACCAGTAGTATCGCTGCGTCTCTCGCTCGCTTAGACTTTTATCTGTTTGGAACACTGGGTGCTTTTACTTTTAAGCGAGAAAAATAAACAGACAGACGGAGAAGGCAGCACAATAGAAGACAAATGGAAGTGGAAGAGTAGAAAACACAAGAATAAGCTGTGGTCTCTTTTCGGGACTTTTTCTGCCACACCTGGAAACCAGGATGACGAAGAAAGACTAACTGGGAGTAAGTCAAAACGCGGATTTCTCTCTCAACCGGCCATAGACACCCATTTTGGAATATCAGATAAGGGAGGTTCACAGTTTTACTGGTTCCATGTTTTCGCTTTCTCCTTTGATCGTCGGCTTCCTCTGCTGATCTCTCATTTTGTGTTTCTCCTCGGCAAATGGACTGCGCGTTCTCATCGAGTGAGTTATATTCATCTCCCGAGTTTCCCCTTCTCTAATTGCGCTATCCGACCCTTGGGGGTTTATTTAGATTTAAGTTTGATTTCGATTTTGTAGTTCTTCCGATATTACCGACTTGCAGGTCTTGGTCTCTCGTGTTTAGATCGTGGTTTTGTTTGTTGGGTTGGGTTCTGATGTCGGCTGTTTCTATTTTCATACGCTCTCTTACTGAGTTCGACCATCGCCACAACGTCGTCAGCTTTTATGGTAATTAAGACATGTATATTTGCAGTCTGACGGTGTTTGAGGTGTACCGTTTCACTTGTTATTAATACCGTGTCGCAAGAAGCATACGAGTTGAATGGAGTCATTTATGTGTTGCTCTGTCGGTACTTGAATTTTATATGATACCGGAGTTCTCTTTTCTCATATGGTCCTGGGGCTGTTCTGTAGGCTTAACCGGTTCGGTGGTACGGCAAGTTCATGTATATGTTTGGGTGTTCAAGAATTAATTTCTCATTTAAGGATTACTTCTGTTACTTCATAGGACTGTTTATGTGATCTGAAAATTTTCGTCTGTGCTTGCCTTTGAGGAAACTAGAGAAGTAGCATGGCCGAACTATCCAAGGCTTTTGTTTCCCAAAGCATGATCGGTCTGCTTTATTCTTTTGTATATGTCTGTCATTAGCAATATAGCCAGAAAAAAAAGCGGCCAAAAATTTTAAGCCCAAGAAGTATGATTTAGTTTGACAGTGATCCGATATAAAGAACAGATTAAACTGCTAGAGGTAGACTTGTTTTGTTAGTTAACTTTGAACTTTTTGGTTAATCTTCCCTTGCCAATTCCCTGGTATTGTCCTTCAATTTATCATAATCCATCTCATTGTGCAGTTTATTTTTCAAGTATTGATCCAGCCTCCTCTTCAAATTGTTTCCTTCTGATTGAATGTTTAGTAGAAAAGTTGTTAAGATGAATGCATACATTTCCAATGTACAGGAAACTGTGTTTTGTTTGTTTTGTTTTTATCTTGTGCTATTCTCATGGGAGACGAGGAATCAGCCATACCAAGAAGAAACAAGTACAAAAATGGTTGTTGGGATCTTTGTCTAACACTAGTGAAATAACATTGTCAAAAAGTTTTCCTGACAAGCTTTCTTTAAACTTAGCAACTTCTCTGAGAGAAATAAACACAAAAAACTTTACTCTACAAGAAGTTGGAAGTCTAATATATCTCTCCTCGAGATTTATAATTGTCATCCATTACCGCGAGTATCTAGGGGACTATAAAGCGAACTTTATTCTACCATTTTGCTCTATAATTTTCTCGTTTGATTGTTAGTTTGACTTCTTTCAGTTATTTTCTCTTCACTTCTATCTATGTTACAGCCAACCATTTTCTTGCTGATGGCTAAAAAGTCCACCAATCTATAATTCTACCCATGCTTCACATTTTAGGCCAGTTGGCTGAGTGTGAGAGTTGGTGTGAGAGCACAGTCCCACATTGGTTTGAGCATAAAACAATCCTTTGCTTATTAATTTTAAAGAAGTTTCCTTACTTAGGCTAGTCATTTTGGGAGGACCTTGACCCAACTTTCACTTGGTATCAGGGCCAAACCATGCTAATGTTTGTGCTCTGTGTGACCTTTGCGTTTGTTTTTTTAGCTCACGTGTGTAAGTTCTCCATGACTTCAGCTGGGTTGACGATTTAGGCTTGGATATAAGGGGGAGTTTCGTGGCAAAAAAAATCCTCAGTTTATGCATACACATGCTCTAACTCTCAAACTAGTTGTTTGAGAGTGAGAGTTGTGTGTAAGGGAGAATAATCAAACATTGATTTGGGCTTGAAAAGATCTATACTAATTAGTTGGGAAGAGGCCTTTGATCTTTGCCTTGTTATTTTGGTAAGAAACTGGCCTCATATTTAATGCTTTTATATGTTACTTGTCACTAAACTTGTTTTAACAACGAATTCTAACTTTTTGTTGAATTGAAAGTTTGCTTCATAATTGTGAATATTTATTAAAGGTATAATTTAATCATGACTTAATTAATCGATCTAAATGCAGTTGGAGGTTGATTGGATTATATTATTAGATCAACCCCTGTCAGCTTTCTTCACAACTCTTCCTCTTGAAGTTTTGTTCTCCTGTCGACTTCTCTAGTATTTCCACTTGCCCACTTTTATTCTTCTTTTTTCACTTTTAGTTCCTTCTTTATCTGTCTTACCATTTCATTGTGAAATTATTTTATCATAATTTCTAAATTAAGTGTATGATATATTGGTGAGCAGAAAGATGGAGCTTTTGTGAAATCTTCAAGGTATTCTTATTAAAGGCTCAAAATTTTGGAGTCAGAAGAAAGTGGATAAATCATGATCCTATTAGTTCAATATTTTTATGGGTGCTTTTAAAATGGTATTAAGGAATTTTTTATCATCAATATGAATTCAACATGGAGGTAAGGCCCATGAAGCTGGTCCTAACACTGTTGGAAAAGGCTTGGTGTTGGTGATAAAGATCATCAAGGGTTTCAAGGAGTTATAGGTAGATGCAGATCCTATAAATTTTAAATCAGTAGTAAGTCAATTGTGATCTATTACTAAACTCAATTATAATCAATTAGTTAGTGAAATAGTGTTGTACAAGACGAATATTTGGTTGATTAGGTATTATGGTTCGAATGATTGGTGGGGAAGAGGCATTGTCTATGAAAGTTGGAGGTGATGAAGATGACTATGTTAAATAGATGTGCAACAAAACTAGGTAGGACAAAATTGGAGATGATCATGAAGAGAACAACTATGTAGCTACTACTTATCAATGCAAACTAAATTTCAACTATTGTTTGGTTAAAGTGTCTTTATTCAGTGGCTCATATGTGTACCTCGTGTTTCAGTTGAGGTGATAAGAGTGTAAGTGAATGTTAAGGCTGCCTTAAAGGCATATAACCGCAGTTGATTGTTTATAAGTAACCTGAAGAAATTGTCGGTGGCTTAAATTTATGTGACGTTTGGGTTCCGAATCTGAAACTATATGGCAATTGTTGATATTCCTTTTCTAAGCAATGCCTTTTCATGTTTCATGTAGGTTGAGAAGTCTGTGACATCAGCCATTAATCCTTTTGGTAGAGTGTTTTAGCTTATAAGGCACTTCTGTAGTGTCTAGAGAAGGTGTAGTTTGAGCTATTACATCTGTCTCCTTATTTTTGTTTATTTTTCCTAATGTTTTTGTGAGTTTATTATCAATAAACCTGGTAATCATGACTTGGGCCTTTGGCTCAAAGGCCACTTGGGGGTGTTTTAATGTGTGGTCTTGGGTTCTAGTCACCAAGGTTAAGGGGGTGGTCTCTGTGTGTGTGTGAGTGTGTGTGTGTGTGTGTGTGTGTGTATGTGTGTGTTTGTGTGTGTGTGTGTGTGTGTGTGTGTGTGTGTGTTTGTGTGTGTAATCAACTTTCAAAAAAAAAAAGTCATCTAACCATATTAAAAAAAAAAAACAGTTAATTTAGACACTCAATTTTGTAATAACTTTCTCTCTTTCTATGTATTTTCTTGAATGCCGTCACACAAAAGGACGATTGGTGGAGGGTATGATGAAAATAGGTTGTATCATCTGGATGTAATTGTTACTCATGTTCAAAAGACATCAAAGTCTGCAGTGCTCATTTTTTATTTTTTTAAATGCTGGCTCCTTTTCAATGACATCTTCGTTTTGGTATCCTTCAACAGAGAAGAGAAGTTTAGTTCATCCTAATAAGTGTGTCAGTCTTTGAATGTGGGGCTTGCAAACTAGGTAAAACATCCTAGATCTGTTTTTATACATAATTAAATGAGGGGAGTAACACTTGCTTTGGTCTTTTCCAGTTTAATTTGTTTTTGAATGGGTTCTCCAATCTGATGTTTGGGGTCCATGTTGTGCTGAGAGTTGGTTGGGATAGTACTTTACCTGGATTTAATTACAGAAAGACTGAGAGGATCTCTTTTATGTACTAAAAACATTTTATCTAGAAATAACAACAACTATTGATGTAGGACAACAAGGACTTCAGGTTCTAGGTTTCTAATAGGTGCTGCATTAGGTCTCACAGGTTGTGACTAAACAAGCCAAGACATAGGGTAAGCTAAATGTATGCTATCACCATAAGAAAATAAACTTAAACAATGAAAATGTACAAAGAAAATATATTAAATTCACTATATACATGCATAACAAGCACTAATTAAAGGAAAAATACCTTAAGGATGAAAGTTCTTAACAAATCTAGGAGGAAAAAGGAAAATGAAGATAGAAAAGGCTCAAAGCAGGTTAGGAAATGAAAAAAGATGCAATTTTTCAGGTTTGTCTTACTTTGATTTAGGCAATCTAAACAAATAAAATACAAATTTTGATGAAAGAACTAAAGATGTATGTGAAAACTAATAGAGATGCTGCAATTGAAACAAACAATCATAAAATTGAAGAGAAAGTTCTGAAATTTGAAGAAAAGAAGGTTAGGGTTTGCTGCAGTTCCATGCTACAGTGAAAAAAAATGATTTCTTTCTTGGTGAAATAGAACTGGAATGAAAATACAACGAAAGAAGAATTTCTTTGGAAGGCAAAGATTAAGAGAAAAGCAGTGACAGAAGGGGAAAAGGCGGCATCAACCTGATTCCAAGAGAGAGAGATAACTTTTTATCCGAAAAACATAATTCTGGAATTTCATTCATAAGTGTCCATTAAGCTAAAAAACAAAGATTTAAAATAAAACTAATTAATTTTTATGGGCCAAGACAAAGTTTAACTAAAACATACCCCATTGAAAGTAAAAATATTAAAACCCACCCAATTTCTTGAACCTACTAACTAATAAAACTCAATTCTTGGACTCCTCATTGAGCCAAATAGCCACATTTCTCTTTTTCTTCCTTGTACTTTCTTGGAACTCTTGATTCCCATCATCTATGTTCTAGTATTTTTATTTTTTTATCTAATAATACCTTACAATATGTGAAAAAGAATTCAATGCTTTTTGTATTTGTCATGGGCCATCAAACTTCTTGTGTTCACACTCATCAAAATGGAGTGGGCAAACATAAAAACTGTCATTAGAAGCATAGAAGCATTTTTTGTTGAAAGTTTTTAAGACCTTTTGGAGGGATCTTTTACTTACTGCTTATTATTTAATCAATTGAAGTGAATACAAATTAGTTAGATTTAAAAAAGCACTTTTATATGGTAATATATGTGTAGAAGTATAACCGAAGTCCTTGTGCATAGTTTGACGAGTTTATTGAGGTGGTGATGGACTTCGGATTTAGGAGGGACCATTTTGATCACTTTGTATTTGGGCTTGCTACTATTTAAGTTCACGAGGGAAACAGTTTTAGCCAAGGCAAAAGTGAAGGATCTCTTGCATGCATGAAGGCTTTATAAAGTTACCTTGCCAAGACAATGTGTAGTTTAAGGTGATTCAGCCATTGTTATCATCTTCGTCATGTCTTCCTTGTGCCCTTCCTTGAAGGCATTTCTGAAGACGTAATCATTTTGTGGAATGGAATTATGACATCGACAAACTCTAGGCTGATTCATCCTTTCTTGATTACATCTTGTTATAAGGAACTCTCATCCCCTTACTCATTCTTGTTTTTGGTCTTTGTTGCTGGGTAAAAGGTCCGACCATTTTGTGACTGTACACATATTTATGTTTCAAACTAGTCGCTGAGAGTGAGAGAAGGTATTGTGAGAGAATAACTTGACATTGGTTTGGCCTTGAAACATCACATATATGTTAATTGGTAGAGGTGTCCTAAGTTTTACTAGTCATTTTGAAAGGAATAAGCTCAAATTCATGTTATTATTCATGATAAATTGGCAAAATCCGGAACCTCCCAGCAATCTCGCATTGTTTGGGAAGGCTTCCCCTCTTGTAATCTGCTCGTTTGAGCTCTCATAATAAAATTCAGCATCATTTAAAAAAAATTTAAAAAATTCATGATATTATTGGAATTAATTGAAAGCCACCTTTTTTTCAGTGGATTTTATTTTATTTTATTTTTTGGTGCTCTATGTGTTCTATGTTTTTTGGCCTAGGTTATATGATTAGGCATGGAGGCAAGAGGGAGTGTTGGTGAGTAAAAGTCATAGCATTCTATGGGTGTAAATGTGCTTCACATCTCAGGCTAGTTGCTTGTGAGTGAGAAAAATTTGTTGTCAGAGATTTGTCCCACATTTATTTGGGCTTGGAAAGATCATGCACTTCTTAATTTGGAGAGGTCTTTTAAATTCGACTAGTAATTTCAGGATTAACTAGCTTAATTTCAACAATCTTGAAATGTTTAGGAGCTAATCTTCCTTCCTATTTATTTATTCTCTTACTAAAAAAATGAGTATTCCAAATACAAAAAAATTTATATGTATTGGTGTTAGCTATTATCAAACGAGTAGCTTTGGTCCTCACTTTTCAAACCATTTTTTTGTATGTTGCTTTTTTGTGTCTCTTTCCTCTATCAGTTATAGTAATTCATGTGGTCATCATAATCATTCATGTTCTTATCAACTTCTTTTGTCATTATTGATTGTAAATGATTGATTTGCTGGGATCATCTTCATGGCAGGTAGTGACACAGAGTTGGGAAAGTGATGCTAAAGTGACAGGCATAATGGGTGCATCTGGAAAGTGGTTCAAAACTTTGATTGGATTAAGAAAGTCAGAAAAGTCAAAATTATCAGAAAAGGGTGATAATGTGAGTAGTGAAGACCTTGGATAGATTTCTTTTCATTTGAAATGCATCAGAAATTGATGGTTCTCTTAACATGTTTTATGAGAGCTATTTACAGTGGCAGTGTCCTTCTCTCTTATACTGAAAAGAATTTAAATTCGGTTTCAATCTGTGAACTGCTGATACTTTTTGAATTATTTAATAAATGAATCACTTGTTTAGCCGTTTCGATCTGTTTACTGCTGATACCTTTTTCCACTATTTTATTAATGAATCACTTGTTTACCACATTCTGCATGTAGTGGAAAGATGATGAGTCTTTTCCAAACCTCGAGATTCTTCACCTCGAGTACCAGTTTCTGAACCTTGTCTCATTTCTTCTCTTGATGTGTCAGATTTGTAGGCCTGCATGCTTTTTTGTCATGTTAATTGTTTTGGTCCTTGTTTCCTTTTTATCCTGCATGACTTTTTGGGCATTTCACTTGTAACGAACTAGATGCCAGCATGTTTTTTAAAACAGAAAATCTAAGCGTATAAGAAGAGGGACGATAAAACTATAATATAATTATAATGCGAATTGGTTTTTCAGTTTTTTTATATGTATAATGCTCAAGATTATTATTATTATATTTTGAGAAAAAGTGAGTATATTCATGACAAGCCAAAAAAACTCAACATGCTAAGAAAGGAACACTTCCCTTACACAAGCGAGTGGAGGAAGGTTCCTTGCTTAGCAAGAGAATCAATTAACGAGAAACATGAATCCAAATACAATAAAAAAGAGAACAAATGTCTACAATTTCATGGAAAATATACCAATGCCACCAATGGGGGTTGGGGAGAGTGGCACACCAGCTAATAACGACCTTGGAGTCTCCCTCAATAATGAGTTGGTTACTAAAGTGATCAGGAAATACAACGATGCAATGGTCGGAATGCTGATAAAGGATCTCTTCTCGTTGTTCCTAACTGTGATTCGGATTGCCTTGCCCTACCGGGACAAATCCTCCTGAATGGTGGCGACAGTTCCTTTTTATATCTGTGCAAGCACTGCTGCTTGGATTTGGCTTTCTTGCTTGTCTTCCATGCTCAAACTTTTTGTTAATCTTCATCAATCCTGGGATCTGCTGGTTTGTCTCTCTGCACCTCGTCTGCACAAAGCCGCTCAATTGTCGCCTGAATGCTCCTCTGTCCTCCGCCAGTCGCATCTAAGCCATCGTCCACTCTCCTCACACCTCTACTCTCCCTCACTATTTCATTCATCTTGTGACTCAAGTCATATTTTAGACCCTTTCATACTATCAGAGAATAATTCAAACATTTTTAACAGAATTATTCAATTTTTCCCTAATAAGATAATGTTTTTTGTAAAGATACTAAGATCATATTTTAGAATTATTTCAACTGAATCTGGTATTCGTCATATGAAAACAAACCAGCTATTAGCTGGTATGATTATAATGCCACAGTCTAGGAGCTCTCTGAAGGGGTTACTTATGGTTGAAGTCAAACTGGAATGACAACTAGAAATAGAAACTTTGGGGTGAAATTGGTTATGCAGCTTCAACATAAAGAAAACAAAGAAATTTGAGATCTAGAATAGAAGGACAAGAGGAAAAATTATGAAAATATGCATAATGAGGGCCAAATCTGAGCAGTAACTTTGGTTTTATCTGATCTTATTTATTAAGTGTCTTCCTGAAAAAATACCATGTTAAATGCTCCAGTGGATAAACTGTGAAAGCATGGTAAATATAGTGATACATGGTATTTATTTAACAATGTAGTATTTGGAGTGAAGTTAATTTTCCATTATAGTGTAGGAGTATATTCTTTTTCCCACTTAAGGGAACAGTGTTCTGATCTGTAAGGTGTCTCAATTGTGATTTAATAAGCATATTTTAGGAGGGGAGGATGGAATTGTGTTTTCATTGAGTGAGACAGTATTATGCCTCCTTGTACGTTTGTCATTAGCTTTTTCATTTTTTTTTTTTTTTACTTAGCCAACTAATATACTTGAAATTCGACCTATAATTTCTTTTTCATTGCAATAAATTTTTTTATTTGTATTTTCCATTGCTTTTATTTTTTTAGCATCTCAAATAATTTATTTTCTGACATTCAGAAAGCAGTTTCCACTGGTGGTCATTTTTTACAACGTAGAAAAAATTCTGTTGATATTGATGGTGCTGTTGCTGAAGATAATGTTCATCAAAATGATGCTCCCTCGGCTGGAGATGTTGATACTATATCAAGCTCCCATACAGGAACCTCTTCCTCTACTTCAGTCAATGTTCAGACCGCTTCTGAAATTGAACTTCATGCTAAGGAGCAGAGGGCAGCCATATACATCCAAACTGTCTTTCGAGCATTCCTGGTATTGACCCTTCTTTGCATGCAAAGGATCTTGTTCCCATTTCCAACACACGAAAGATCCAAATAACTGTTCCATTTGGATTTTTTCCACTATTTTAATCAGCTCAATATGTTTGGCAATGGTGTCTTTCTCTTCATTCATGTTTCCTGTGTTAGAAAATCTAGCAGTTTCGTGATGTTGTTCAGTCTATAACTGTTATTTACTGCAACGAGTGTATGAGCATTATGCATCTCCCAATGTTATTGATTGAGTAGCTCTCATTTCTTTGGTTGTCCTGTTACTAAAGTTTCACATTAGGAACCAGTAGTCATCATTTTTTTGCACTGCTATCCTTCTCTGATGTTTGGAAGTGAACTTTAGGCATATCTTTAGATCTTTAAGCTAATTTACATTGCCTAAATAGCTCTAATTTTTTTTGTACTGTCATTCAAAAGGAATTGTTCTGTTGATTGCTACTGTTTTGGGTATCAGTCTTTGAACTTTTATCTGGCTTCTCAGGCTAGGCGAGCTCTACGAGCTTTGAAAGGATTGGTCAGACTTCAGGCTCTTGTGAGGGGCCATGCTGTTAGAAAACAGGCTGCAATTACACTTCGTTGTATGCAAGCTTTAGTTAGAGTTCAGGCACGTGTTAGAGCAAGACGAGTTCGAATGGCTCTGGAGAATCAGCTTGTGCAACAAAAGCTTCAGCAACAAGTTGCACATGAGGCACATGTCCGAGAAATTGAGGTTAAAATACATAAATGAGTGGCCATATTTAATGGTCAACTCAAACAACCATGCTTTCCCTAAATAGCTACTTCTTTATTTAAGAAAGGTTTTCCTCTTTTTTTTTTTTTTTGTTTTGTTTTATTTTTTTGTTTCTGAAGATGAAGAAAGGTATGCATATAACTTTCTAGTTTCAATCTTCAAAGAGGTCATCAATCTCTTTTAGTATCTTCCAAATGAAATCTGGATGTCCTAATAAAAAGTTTGTTACATTCGATTTGATTGCTGATGCAGGAGGGTTGGTGTGATAGCGTGGGATCTGTGGAGGAAATTCAAGCCAAGTTGTTGAAGAGACAAGAAGCAGCGGCAAAGCGTGAGAGAGCAATGGCATATGCTCTTGCACATCAGGTTATTATTGTGGAAAACCTCTTATTCTGAATCTCTTGTAAAGCTTTGGGTAATGTTTACTACCTTTGTCCAGGGGCCTTAAAATTGTTTTGCCATGTGAGTTTTAAGCTTCCTGATTCCATGCTAGTGCTACTGGTGCAGCTTGGGTCTTTTTGATTATTTGGTATCACCTCAAGCCTAATTGAAGAGTGAATATTTTTTGAATCCTGGTCCTAACTTTGCCTAATCACTAACGTAACCCATTGAGAGCCAACTTCAACTTTGGTATCATTTCTTTACCATAAACCTAACCTCAACCTGACTTCTTATAGATGGGTCTGGCTCAAGCAGACAAATTAACATCTAATATATATTACAGTAAATAAAATATTTATACAGAATGACATGATACTTTTGTGTAGTTTGAAATCCATCCCCATAATACCAACTCTGCTGGTTTATGTTAACTGCTAGTCCCAAGCCCTGAAATATCGTAGACTCAGGTTGACAGCTGGCATGGGACTTCACTCAAACATCGGAACATGCATTGAAGTGATGTTTTACCTAATTTAGAAGATTTAGATTGATATTTGCAAGGAGAATTCCCACTCTGTTTTGGTTGTATCCAAATTACAAGAAATGCATTTTAGGCATTGCTAAGTAACTTGTAGCTTCAAGTGAAATTTTAATTGCCAGGTATGGAAACTTCTTATTCAGTGGCTATCACATCAGGAATTTGTTAAAAAAGAGAAAAGATAATGGGAATAACAAAAGCAGAAGAGAAAATAAACTGTAATGAACAAAGCATCATGGTAAATACTGTTGCTGTTGGCTGCTTATTCTGTTTCTGGTTTAAATTGTATTTTCTTTTTTTTTGAATCTTGGTTTATAATATTCTATTATCACAAAAAGAATTCAGAATCTGAAGTGTGCAACCCAGTTCTCATTTTACTTCTCTCTTCTCTCTCTTTCAAACTTATTTTTGAACTTTACTTTTAATTCTTCTCACCTCTCCATTCAAAACGAAAAAAAAAAACAGAAATTCTCAAATACATTCCTTTGTTCTTTCTGATTAAAAACTTTTTTCACATTGTAGTTGTTCCTTGTGTTCTTTTTCTAAACAGTGGCAAGCAGGATCAAGGCAGCAGGATGCACCTCAAGGTTTTGAGCCAGATAGAAGCAACTGGGGTTGGAACTGGTTGGAGAGATGGATGGCTGTCCGTCCCTGGGAAAACCGATTCCTTGACATAAACCTCAGAGATGGTGTCACTGTTTCTGAGAATACGTCAGTTGAAGGAAAGAATGAAGTAAAGGCACAACTCAAACCTCCAGGCAAGAAGCCTCTTCATTCAAATAATTTGAATCATAGAATGGGTCCATTCAATTCGGATGGGAGTGGCTCCTCATCAAGCATGTCCGCGAACATATTTAACACATCTGGTACGGTATCAGGTAAATCAAAATCCCGGACACCACTTGAGCAGTCACTTGGGGAAGCCAGTTCAAGACCTACTGCTGTAGGCCCCCGTTCATACAGCAATCCCAGGGAGAGACCAGCAAAACTTGACCCAAAAGCAAAGAAGCGATTATCACTGCCTAGCAATAGTAAGTTTGCACTTTATTGATTAGCTGCTTTCTTTGTAGGATTTGATCTGCAAAATTTCAGCGCCACTATTTTTACTTTGGTACGAGTTTTGGAATATGCAAACTACTGAAGTTCATCTCATTTCTTTTATAGCTAGACCTTGTTATCCAGAAGCATTTAAAAAACCCAAAAGCATTTTAAAATACCGAGTTTATCTTTTTTTTTTTTTTTTAATTGTAGTTACTTGTTCTGTTTTTCTTATTATTGGTGTGACATGTTAAACTGTAAAGGGGTTTCTGTCTAAAAAAAATAGGTGTCGAGGTACAAGCTTCCAAGACTCCAAATAGAACTGCAGCAAAAAGGGAACCTCATGCACAGATGCATGTTAAGGAAAGGACCAGCTCGCGAGGGAATTCCAACTCAGCAACTATGGTGTTATAGCGGAAACTGGAGACATGGTAACATCTTCATATTTGAAGAGAAAATCAGTGTGAGGGCACAGTTTCAATTTGTCTGTATATAATCTTATTTGTAGATTGGTTATTGGAAATTTTTTATGGGTGTAAAGTGTTTGTAAACTGCAATCATCTTGAAAAGGGAGGACTTGAATATGATAAACCTTTTGATTCCCTGTGCCAATTCGTAGTTACTTGAAGGAGTCATACTCAGCTATCTACTCTAGGATTCTGGTGTAGAACTCTTGTTTTGATCCTCTCCAAGCATAGTTGAATTTCCGGTGCATCCATGCTTCCCAATGCTTTCTCATTTTTCTGAGCGGGGAGACCTGATGACCCTGCTCTAGAATTTGTCGTGGTAATGAATTAAAATAATTAAAATTTCGAACGGAGAAGCAAATGAATAAAGACGATTTTTTTCCGTTTCCGACAGTTCTTCAAGCTCTGTAACCAGGTCTGTAACAAATCAAGATCGGGGAAGCGCGTCACGGGACGACGAGACCAACCCTGACGGGATAAGTGTAACGGCCGGCGAACGGGACTCGAAAGTTTGAACGGCGTGAAGCGCGGACGGAACGGTAAGAGAAATTAGTTGAGAAGGGGCCCACTGTTCTTTCCTTTCATTTGCAAATTAGTCCCCATCAAAAATTAAAATTGAACGAAAAGGGCTTTTAATCGATTTTATTTTTTAATTTAATAAAATAAGACTAGACAGTAGACAAATCCCTATTCCCTCCTCCTCCCTGTCTGATAGAAAGGCCGCTCTTTCAGTACTGTCCTTTGCTCCTTTCTTCCTCCGTTTATCTTTTCTGGTTCCAGCTCCACAGTCACTCTCATTCTCTCTTTTGCCCTTTCTGTGCTTAAGGCGCTGAATCGCTCATACCTCGTCTTCCTCCTTGTTTCACTCTTGCATTCCGCGGAAAAATCCACCTGACTACGGTTTTATTTTTCTTTGCTCTGTTAATCGGCTTCTCATTTGGGAGTTGGTAATTCGTATGACCTCATCTTCTTTTTCTTATCTCGTTTTCTATCGTCTTGTTCATCCACCCGCTCCAGCTTGAACTGCAAACTGCAAAAGTTCTGATTTCTTGCCCCTCTTTTTTATGTTTTCTTTGTTTCTCGCTGAGACAGAGACTGTCTATCTTTTGATTCAGCTGGTAGCTAGACACAACAACCAGATAATTTTTTGTATCTTCTTGGGCGTTCGTTTTCTTTCAACTATCAAATCCTGTTTACGTGTTTCTATATCTGTATTTTTGTTGAAGGTAGAGAAATCATAATCCTGTGAAGTATTTTATTTTATTTTTATTTTTATGTTCTTCTCGTTCTTCCTGCGCAACCAAGATTTTCTTGTTGATATTAAAGCTTCCTCTTTTTCTTGGCAGCTTCGCTGTGAAATCCCAAATCCCCAGTGATTGGGACTGCTCACCATGTTCTCGACGCCGTTTGTGTTCTCCTACGCTCTCCTCCTTTCTCTGCCACTGCTTTTCCTCTTGGCTCCGCGCATACTTCCCCCTCGCAACCTCCCGATCTCGATCCCGGACGAGCTAGACGACCTCGCCCTTTTCCGCCGCGCTGCAATCTCCGCTGCCACCCGCCCTCCCCGTCCCCCCTCCCCGTCCCCCAAGATCGCTTTCCTCTTCCTCACAAACTCCGACCTTTGCTTCACCCCTCTCTGGGACCGCTTCTTCGATGGCCACGAACGCCTCTTCAACATCTACGTCCATGCCGATCCCACCGTCCCTATCTCCCCTCTCACCGGCGTCTTCAACAACCGTCTCATCACAGCCAAGCGCACCCAGCGGGCCTCTCCGACACTCATATCTGCAGCCCGCCGCCTCCTCGCGGCCGCGCTGCTCGACGACCCGGCTAATACCTTCTTTGCCCTCCTTTCACAGCATTGCATTCCGCTTCATTCCTTCCATTTCGTCTATCACTCCATTTTTGCGCAGCATCTGTTACCTCCTGCTGCTGCTTCTTCTTCGGAGTCTTGGACGGGGGCCGTGGGAGAAGGCGGGGGACGGCGAGAAGAGCGGCGGCGGAGGTACCTTAGCTTCATCGAGATCCTTGCGGACGAACCGGGGTTGTGGGAGCGGTACACTGCGCGTGGGGATAATGTGATGCTGCCGGAGGTGCCTTTCTCCCGTTTCCGGGTGGGATCGCAGTTCTTCATTCTCACTCGACATCACGCGCTGCTGGTCTTAAGAGACCGGCGTTTGTGGAAAAAGTTCCGGCTGCCGTGCCGGAAGAGAGAATCTTGCTACCCGGAAGAGCACTACTTCCCGACGCTGCTATCCATGGAGGATCCAATGGGCTGCACCCACTTCACGCTCACGCGTGTCAACTGGACGGGAAGCACGGGGGGGCATCCTCACACCTACGGCCCCGCGGAGGTGTCACCGGAGCTGATCGCCCGCCTCCGGAAATCCAATTCTACCTACTCGTTTCTCTTCGCGCGGAAATTTGCGCCTGCCTGTTTGAAGCCCCTGTTGGAGATCACGGAGACGGTGCTTTTCCGAGATTGACGCGGATGATTTATGCTACCAAGGTAAGGCCCATCGGTGATTCATCTCCCCTATGAAATGATTTCTATCCCCATTTGCAGCAATCTGATACTAATAACAGATGCAAAGTGCTCAATAGAACTGTTTCTCAAGAGAATAAATAGATGGGTTTTTCAATGTCGACAGGCAATTGCATCATTTGCTGTTGAGTTGGGTTCCTCATTGCTTGTTAACATGGAGAACACTTTCTGATTCAAAGTTTTATAGGATATAGGGGAATGTCTGTGAATCTATTCACCTATCCTACCGAATGTCTTATTTGCGGGAACTTTTCAGGCTAAATGTCACCTGGGCTTCGAAGTAATTCGCAGAGCTTACAATTACAACTTGGGTTGATTTGAATCTTAACTAATGCGATTGTTTTCAGGTGAGAATGAGATTTTACTGTTCCAAATTCCGAAAGAGAAGGGCAAGAAGCAGAGTGAATTGAACAAAACTCGACCAGACTCTGGGCATGCTTATCACGCAGAGATGAGGAGATACAAAGTGCGGTCAAGCATTCCGTCTGCTGTGTTCTGAAATCTTGGGTCGATTTATGTAGAATGTAAGAGCGCTGCTATGTCCCAGAAAACTGGTTTTCCAACTCGCAATGTGTATATACATAAATTTATGTAGAAGACTAGAAAGAAGAGTTAGGTCTGAATACTTTTCTTATTCTACCGCAATAGCGAAAAAGAAAAGATGGGTGTTGCTCTCTTTTTCTTTTTGTTTCATTCTGGTTTCTCCCTCGCCGGATCAAGTTGCTTGCAAGAGAGAGGGGGGAGAGCGGACTTCATGAATCATGCTTCCACTACCTCGGGTCTGTTGTCAATCCACTTTCTGCTTCTGCTCTTTTTGTGACGATTCCAATTCAAGGAACCCCCATTAGCAGATCTGCTCTTGTCAGCTTCTTCTCGTGTTACTTACTTGATCAAACTTTCTAGTTGATAAAGTGCAAAGTTGGTTATCTAACGATTCCAAAGTTTTAAACCCCCCGCGTCACATGAACAGTCTGCCAAAGTAGAAAAATAAAAAAACAACTCCAGTAGTGGGTGTAATCATGTCAGTTCTGGTAGTGGTATGAACTATTCATCTTTGTTAATGCTGTAACCTGTTATCAGTCTTTCATATTAAAGAAGACATCTCGGATTTCTTGGAAAACAGAAACCCGGCAATTGTGTTGCTCGTTCTAGTTCAAGCCTGTAATGACTGGAAACGTCGGTTAGGGCACTTGGCAGAATCTCCTGCATCTGTTTGCTCTTTATTTCTTCTATGTAAACTTGGACTGAAGAAGTTTCTTAAAAATATTATTGATGATGAGTACAACATTTCTGTAGAAAGTCTGCAGATGAGCTATCGATTGCTGTTTAGAAATGAAGCATCGTGGTTCTGAAAATCCCTAGGAATCAAATGGTTCTTATGTTTTGTAGGAAATCATATTAAAAGTACAAACAAAAAAATGTTTTGATTAAGCCTTTTAGCCGTTTATGTATTTCTTGAAGATTGAAAAAATAAAATTTATAATTTTATTGCCATTATAGTTAAAAATAAAAAAATGTTTTTATTAAGCCTTTCAGTCATTTGCTAATTAGTTGCCATATATAAGATTTATTTATAAATTGCTTCTATAGTTGATTCTTACCGTGTATAAATGTAAGAAAATTGATAAAAAAAATAGTCAAAAAATATTTTTTAATAAAATTATTGATCAAAAGAAACACTGACTGATCGTTTTTAGTGGATGTGTTGCTTGACCTTTTAGAGTAGATGGAATGAGTCTGGCCCCGTTTGGTTGAGACTACAGAGGGAACGGAGCCAAAAAGAAAGCAGGGGTTGGAGGGAGGGAGGGAGAGAGGGAGAGAGGGAGGGAAAAGAAAATATCAGCCAAAGTCTCCTCCTCTTCGTGACACTATTTATAAACCTCTTCCCTCAAACATACCCTCCCGAAACTTCCCTTGCTCTTTTGCTGCTGTCGAGCCTCCCTCACACTGCCGACCTTCCCTCATTTTCTACCCTGCCCGGAGCCTTCCTCTCAGGGTCGCGAACTTACACGTTGCCGACCTCTCTACACGATCGTGTGTATCGTCACTGGCTTACAGGTACTTTACTCTCTCTCTCTCTCTCTCTATACCACTCGTCGTTCGTCACTACTCTTGCTCCGTTTCTCCGACATTTTCCTCATACTTTATTTCTACTGAACTTTGTGAGTGTTGTTGGTATGCCTCTTAAACATTTATTGCGTATCAGACTATAGGGATGACTGACCATGAGAATAAAATCTCTGTTTCTATTGTCCTATCAAACTCGTTTCTTTGGATCCAAAGAGATTTACAGCCGGATAACAGTAAGAATACGTTATTGAAGATGCTGTATCTTCTATGCAAGGCTCTTTGCCTACACAGAAAATATTCTAGCTCACCTCACAAGATGTGAAAGGAGGGGGATGAGCTTTCATGGGCTTGAACTTTGACAGAATATGCTTATGTTTGTCTGATTGCATTGTGTACTGAAAGACCTAGCTGATGGAATTTTGGAAAGGGAGAACAGCTCTCACATGATAATTGAGAAATTTGGAGAGGAGTTTCTATGAGAAAGAGAAGGGAAGAATGCTTTGCTTGAATGCTGTTTTCTTGGAGTTTGTTGAGATTAGAGATGTATGCAGGAGATTCATTTCTAATGGTGTTGTCTTAAGTTTATTGCTACCTTAATTTCCTACCTTCGATAAATTGGACTTGATGGAGTTTTTAAGCTTATAGCCACCTCAATTTCCTACATTCGATAAATTGGATTTGATGGAGTTTTTTAAGTTTATAGACACCTCAATTTCCTACATTCGATAAATTGGATTGATGGAGTTTTTCAGATTATATCTTTCTGCTGTTCACGGAGCACATCAAACTAGACTCTCATTTAGCTAGGGGTAGGGTGTTTCTTCTTAGTAAATGTATGCGGGTTGAGGTATGTTGTATTAAATAGAGTTT
This sequence comes from Aristolochia californica, assembly GCF_029961685.1. NCBI lineage: Eukaryota > Viridiplantae > Streptophyta > Magnoliopsida > Piperales > Aristolochiaceae > Aristolochia > Aristolochia californica. Next base: position 121,415 of record NW_027181804.1, on the reverse strand, counting down.
TCATTTATAGGGGTGCTTTTTAGGATGCTTTTGCTCCTTTCTTAATTTTTCTCTGTTTGATTTCATGTTTTGTGGCAACCCAGATTGATGTTTACCTACAAAATTTTTCAAAGAATTGGCCTCTGGTTCTTGAGTGAATAATGTCCTAGCAAGTTGTCATTTCAAGTAATACTATCCTGGATTTTTTTTCTCGTCCAAAATTTATGCATAAATTCAGTACTCAAATTTCTTCACTGCTCACTCCTTTTTGGTGTATTTCTTTAGTTTTTTTTTTCCTTAAGGGGTTTCATGGATTGAGTACCATATTCTTTCTGGAGCTATAAATACTGTGCCTGATGGTGAGGGATCTAGTCTGGTCTGTGAGTTTGTGTTTGATACTGGTAGAGATGTCACCAACAAAAGTTAGATGTCCATGAAAGAATTCTGATATGTTTTGAAGACTCAATCTTACATATCTTTTCTGAAATCATAAGTTAAAAGTACCATCCCTCTTGTATTTGCTTATCTGTTGCTGTGGTGCCTGTTTGAAATGAGATGGTGAAATGCTAAATATTAGAAAAAGAGAAGGGAAATGCTTGTATCAGCTTCCCATGGGAGGACATTTTTTTTTGAATGGCAGGAGGACCTTTTTTTGTAAAAAAAAAAGAGAAAGAGGAGAGAATTTATATAGTAGAAATGTTCCACAATCTCACTGAAACCCCATTTTCTAGTGTCAATGAGATCTGTTTGTCCTTGTGGTAGAGATTTTACTTGTTTGAACATGAAACTTTGAAGAAAATTCACATATAACGGAACTACCATATTACATCAAGGGTTCTAAATCAATTAAATAGCGAGGGACCAGTCCAAGCTGTGGGCTAATCATCAAGGCCTCTATGAATAGGCAGAAAGGCCCTGGTTGGAGTTCAAATTGCTCTTTCTGCCTTTTACGATTTTCTCAGTTTCCACAACAATGAGATTTGAATCTAACTGCAATCTGCAAAACCCAAAGCATGTTCTCTTGTCCTGGCTTTCTCATTATTTCACTTGTTTCTTGGCATGTAATTCTTATGTCAACTTCAGGCAAGCTTTCTGAATGTTTGAATGTTTCTTGATATCGTTACTGGTGTATTCCTTTGAGGACATTTGGAGAGGATCTGAAAGGCTTTCTTAAAATGTTTCTTTTATCAGCAGTATTTGGTGTTGTGGGGTGTCAGTTTTTTTTTTTTTTTTTTTGATAAAAAGTGATAATGTTGTGGGATGTCAATCGCCGCACACGTTGTTATTCTTCATTCCACTATTTTGGTCTATTACAATGTGAAGGTGCCCCCCCAATTAAAAATGTTTTTTTGGCAATAATGAACTTTTTTCTTTGATCTGCATTCGATTATTTTGCTGTTTAGCATAAACAGTGCTGAAGTTCTCATGTTTCCTTCTTTATTGATCTGTTGTCAACTCAAGTTCCTCGGACTTATTTTGAGCAGAAAAAAGATTAAGCTACCAGGAGCTGGTTATTGGTTTGCTTGCTAACATGGCAGTAAGTACTTTATATTTTCTTTGGAAAGTCTTTTACTGGTAGTAGTTCTACTTCTCTTGCTGACTAGGATTTGCACTTTGTATATTCCATATTTTTGTAGATTGAAAACATTTTTAAAGATGAAGCTACGGAAGAGAAAGGAGAACGGGCTAGAATGGTGTGTATCTCATGTCCTAATTTATTTTTTCTAGGTTTAATGGTGGATGCTTCAAGTATACATAAATCTGTGATCTTTTTAATTCCCTATCTTTTATCATCAATCTTTTTTTTTTGTGATCTTTTATCAACCTCTTACTATGTACTTTCAAGAGTTGTAAGATATTGTTTGTTTTTGTCTAGGCTTCTTTTGTTGGTGCAATGGCAATTGCAGATTTGCTTAAGACCACATTAGGTCCAAAAGGAATGGTAAAATTTTACTTGTATCTATTTAAAAAAAAAAATCTTGTATGTAGTCATTTTTCTTTTTACAATCTAATTTAGAAGATTGATGTTGGTATTGGAACGTCTCTGTAGGATAAAATCTTACAGTCGACAGGAAGAGGGCGAAATGTCACAGTGACAAATGATGGTGCCACCATCTTGAAATCTCTTCACATTGACAATCCTGCTGCTAAAGTTCTAGTTGGTATCCTTCATATTTCTGAAAAGTTTGAGGGTGCTTAATCTTTTCAGCAGTATGTTTAGTGTCTGCCTTAGATATTCTTTCTCTATCTGATGCAAACTTGTGTAGGATAAACTGAAAACGGAGGGAAGGGAAGGGCTTTTATAATTAAAATCCCGAAGGCTTGAAACTTCTTTGGGTTGCATCAGTTTGAATTGGTAGTGTTTGAGCTAATTTTGTTTAAAGCATGATTCTGTTATGTGTTGTGATCTTAAAAAACTATTTTTTTATTGTATACTGTGTCATTTTTGTTATCCTTCAATTTGAGAATCAGACATTTCAAAAGTGCAAGATGATGAGGTTGGTGATGGGACAACATCTGTTGTTGTTTTGGCTGGGGAGCTGCTAAGAGAAGCAGAAAAACTTATAAATGCAAAGATTCATCCAATGACAATTATTGCTGGTAGGGTATATTATCTTTCATTTGAATTTTATCTTATTAAGGTTTATCTTTCCTCCTTTATTTTATACTTTTCATGCCTGTATCTTACTTAAGGTTAGCATTTTCCTACTTCTGAATTTGTTCTAAGTGTCATGGTATAAGGACTCCTCCCCACAAAAAAAAGAAGAAGAAAAAAAAGTGAGTAAATTTGTTAAGAAGCTAAAGGGAATTCTTGAAAAAAGCTTCCTTCAGTAGCTTTAAGACAGGAATAGGGCATAGATGAACTAGATCACCTAGGCAAAGAGAGCAAAAGTTTGTTCCAGGTTGATCTAGTATCTCTAGATAGTGTATTTTGTTTATGATTGGACATATGAAAGTAAAATGTAAGCTTAGTCCTTTATTTAAGTTTAAGGTTGAGGTTGACAATGATACCATGCCACCTTATCTTGCTTGAACTTTCTATAGGAAAAGTGTAATCTGATGTAACCCGATAACCGTAATGAAAAATTTCTAGCAAAAGGGAAAGAAATGATTAACATTCACTGCCGAAATCGAGAGAAATAAACCAACCTTGAGCAGATGATGTCTCCCCGATAGCGATGATAGACCTCCTATAGCCGTAATCAAACTTTGTGCGAATACAATAGAAAGAAATGCGGAAAATCCACTGTCGAAATCACTATCGAACTCAAAGAAAATCAACGAATATAGCCACTGGTATTCGAGAGACCAGCACTCTCCCTGAGCAAGGCTCTAAAGAACAAATCCCTCAATGCCCATTCTCTCTCTGCTGTCCATATATTCCCCCGCGATCCCCGTAACCACTTAAAACCGTAAAATTCCAAAAATACCCCTGTCCTCATTAATCAACTGTTAATTCTTCTAATTATCCTTCAACTGTTGCTTACTCCTTCTAGAAAAAGTAAAACGAATTCGGGGTCTATCATTACCCCCCGCCCAAACTTTCACCTTGTCCTCAAGGTGAAAAGCTGGAAACTGGAGCCTCATTGCCCCAAAATCCTCCCAAGTGGCTCCAAACTCTGGTAGGTCCTTCCATTGCACCATAACCTCCAACTGTTGTTGCCCATTTTTTTCCACTCTTCGTATATTCAAAATGGCGGCAGGTTCAACCAACATATCTAATTCAGCTGTCAATTGTGGAGGAAGAATTGAAGATGAATGTGATATTCCTTTTGCTCGACGAAGTTGGGAGACATGAAACACCGGATGCACGGAGGACTCTGGTGGGAGTTGCAGTTTGTAAGCAACTCTTCCAACTCGTGACACCACCTCAAAAGGTCCATAAAAACGTGTTGCCAACTTCTCATTGCGTCGAGTGGCCAAGGAGCGTTGCCAATAGGGCTTGAGTTTTACAAACACACGATCCCCAACTTGAAACTCTTCATCCCTCTTTTTAAGATTAGTCGTGGCCTTCATTCTCTGCTGAGCCCGCAGTAATTGCATATTCAAATCGTCAAGATATGTATCCTGGTCCTCTAAAATCTGTTCGACTTCAGAAACTATAGTTGTCCCTGACTTATAGTGCCATAAGGACAGAGGGTCACGTCTGTATAAGACTCGGAATGGAAGCTGGTGTTATACCAATATTCCGCCCAAGACAACCATTTCGCCCAAGTTTTTGGTCTGTCAGAAGCAAAACATCGAAGATAGGTCTCCAAACAATTGTTAACCACTTCAGATTGACCATCTATTTTGAGGGTGGTAGGCGGTCCTGTGTCTCAAATCAGTCCCTTGGAGATGAAAGAGTTCCTGCCAGAAATCACTCCTAAACACCTTGTCCCAATCCAAAATAATAAACTTGGGCACCCCATTCAATCGAATCACCTATCTCACAAATAAATCAACAACGGTTTTGGTTGTAAATGGGTGCCTCAACACCAAAAAGTGAGCATACTTGCTCAACCTATCCACCACTACCATAATAGTATCAACGCCCTCTGACCTTCGCAACCCTTCAATAAAATCCATGGTCAAATCCTCCCAAACCAGCTCTGGTAAGTCAATAGGCTATAGAAGACCAGCTGGGGACCTTGCCAAGTGTTTGTTCTTTTGGCAAACCTTACAATTCTGAACGAATTCAATCACTTTTTTCTTCATACCCGGCCAATATAAGTCAGCAACCATTCTTCTATATGTTTTAACCTCTCCCGAATGGCCCCCAATAGGTGTGCAGTCGTATTCATGCAATAAGGTTGGAATTAAAGAAGAAGTCGTAGATAAAACCAACCTACCATTGTAAAAGAGCTGCCCATGGTCAACTTGAAACCCTACTACCTTGTCATCAGCTGCCAACCGTTTGAGAATTTGTTGTAAGAATGAGTCCGCTGCCACTTCTTGTTGTAAAACATCCATATCCAGCCATTGCACCCCAGAAACTGTAGCTATATTCATCATGTCAGGTTTGTGAGAGAGTGCATCCGCCACTCTATTACTTGCCCCCAGTCGATACTGAATGTCAAAGTCATAGCCCATCAATTTCACCAATTAGCGTTGATATTCAACACTTATGAAACACTGTTCCAGTAAGAATTTTAAACTTTGTTGGTCAGTTCTCACCAAAAACCTCCTTCCAAGCAGGTAAGGACGCCATTTTTGAATAGCCAACACAATGGCTATTAGCTCTTTTTCATAAATAGACTTCAGTAGGCCTCGTTCACTCAATACTTGACTAAAAATTGCAACCGGTCGTTGATCTTACAGTAGAACAGCTCTTAGCCCATATCCAGAAGCGTCAATCTCCACAATAAACAACTTCGAAAAATTAGGTAGAGCCAAAACTGGTACCGTAATCATGGCTTCCTTCAAACGCTCAAACGCCTCGGTTGCTTCATCTGACCACCCAATTTTTTTTTTTTAATTGATCCGTCAAGGGTCTAGCAATATCTCCATAACCCAAAACAAATTTCTGGTAGTGTCCTGTAAGACCAAGGAAACCCCTTAATTTCTTAAGTGTGGTTGGTGCTGGCCAATCAACCATAGCCTGTATCTTACTAGGATCAACTAACACCCCCTCTCTAGAGATGATATGTCCCAAGTATTCTATCTGTTCTATCCCAAAAGAACACTTCTTAGAATTAGCGTACAACCTCTGTTCTTTTAATTTCTCCAAAACAACCACTAAATGATCACAGTGAGCACTCCAACTTGGACTATATATCAAAATATCATTGAAGAATACCAATACAAATCGCCGGAGAAAAGGCTTAAATACCTCATTCATAAGGGATTGAAATGTAGCCGGTGCATTGGCAAGCCCAAAAGGCATGACCAAGAATTTGTAGTGTCCTTCATGAGTCTGGAAAGCTGTCTTGTGCACATCAGCTGCTTTCATTCTGATTTGGTGGTATCTCGACTTCAAGTCCAGCTTTGAAACGACTTTTGCTCCATGAAGCTCATCTAACAACTCATCGATCATTGGAATGGGAAACTTATCCGGAATAGTTTCCTTGTTAAGGGTTCTATAGTCCACACAAAATCTCCAACTTCCGTCTTTTTTCTTGACTAAGAGCACGGGACTTGAAAAAGGGCTCATGCTAGGCTGTATTATTCCAACAACCAACATTTCTCCCACCAATCTCTCTATTTCATCTTTTTGTATTTAGGGGTACCGATATGAACGAACACTCACCGGTGAAGCTCCATCCTTCAAAGTTATGGCATGTTCCTTTTCCCGTTTTGGTGGTAACTCTTGGGGTATAGCAATAACATCCCCAAATTTCGTCAAAACTCTCTTCACCATCGTTGTCATGTCCTCCTTCGGTTGTGACGCTGCCACTGTGGTACTTCCCAACTCCACAAGAACCCCATGTCCCTCATACTTGATAGTACGCATAATCGCCTTGAGTGAAACCAAAGTTTTGTGCAAGGAGGGATCTCCCTGTAATACCAGTGTCTCATTTCCCAATCTAAACTTCATAACATGGGTTTTCCAATTCGTATACGTTCCTCCTAAGGTGTCCAACCATTGTACACCCAAAATAACATCGGTGCTTCCCAATTCCAAAGGCAAAAAATCCTCCACGATTTCTATTCCTTGAAGAGTTAATTGAACCCCTTTACAAATTCCTTCCCTGGTTAGTGCAACACCTATGCCCAATTGAACGCCATACTTTGTTGTTGGAGATAAAACAAGTGCAGTTTTCTACCACTGTAGTGGAAATAAAATTATGGGTTGCTCCTCCATCAATGACCACGACAACTGGTTGTTCTCCGATGCTTCCCGCAATCTTGATGGGTTAATTCAACTACCGAATTCAACGACACCTTCACTATTTGAGTAGCCGCCCTGACCTCTTCTTCCTGTTGTTCACACTTTCCGTCATCGCTATCCTCCATATCTTCTTCTTCCAGTTCTTGTAAAATCAGCACTTGTAGATCCTTGTTTTTACATCTATGCCTAGCTGAGAATTTTTCATCACAACGGTAGCACAAACCCCGCTCTCTCCGTATTGGATTTCGGCTTCCATGAGTTTCTTGAATGGCGCCCTCTTCTCCATCCCATGTTTCGTTGTTTTTGCCATTGTCGTGGTCCTCCCATTACCCCCAACTATGGTCCCCGTTGGTTTGGAGTACCCAGCCCAAACCGAGTCTGCTTAATAACTTTATTTTTCTCTTTCAACTTTTAGGCCAACTCCATGGTCCTTCCCAACCCATTGGGGTCCAACACTCTCATCTCGGCCCGAATTTCTGGCTTAAGCCCATTAACAAAGTTGGATTCCATCACCTTCACTGGAATATCTTCCAACGTGGAAGCCAAATCCTCAAATCGCCTCCTGTAATCTCTCATGGTGGTCTCCTGCTTCAACGCCAGAAATTTCTCATAAGGAGAGCCTTCTTCGGAACTTCGGAACCGTTTCAGCAATAAGGACTGAAATTTTTCCCAATTCATGATCTCCCTCCTGTTATTTTCATAATTGAACCATTTTAACGCCTCCCCTTTCAGACATACTACGACAGCTTCCAGTTTTTCACCATGAGATACTCAAGTTAGTGAGAAATAACGTTCAGCTCTGTAAATCCAGTCATCTGGGTCTTCTCCCTAAAAAATTGGCAACTCTAACCTTCTGGGTCGCACTTCAAATCGGCCCTGCATATTCCGGTCAACCTCGCCACTGTCTCGTCCGTTTCCGATACCTCTCTGTATTGAGTTGTCGCCCACTGTCGAGTTCAACCCCAGTCTCGCCGTCGCTGACTTACTCTGCGCAGCTAGATTCCGGGTGAGTTCCTCTTGGGTACGCAAGAGTTGTTCAACTTGTCCTATCAGCGTCGTACCCTTGCTCCATGGCCGGAATCTTCCGAACCTCCTCCTTCATCGAGCTCACCTCTTCCCTTACTGAACTCACGATTCCCTCCACCGAATCCACTCTCGACTCCATTCTAGTAGTAGCCATGAGGATCGACTAGATGCTCTAATACCAGATGATGTAACCCGATAACCGTAATGAAAATTTTCCAGCAAAAGGGAAGAAACGATGAACATTTTTTTTTGAGAGGGGCGTCACACGATTCGAACTCGCGACCTGACGCACCTGGTGTAAAGAGAATACCTCTAGACCAAACAGCCTTAGGCAAAACGATGAACATTCACTGCTGAAATCGAGAGGAATAAACCAAGCAGACGATGTCTCCCTGATAGCGATGATAGACCTCCGATAGCCGTAATCAAACTTTGTTCGAATACAATAGAAAGAAATGCAGAAAATCCACTGTCGAACTCAAAGAAAATCAACAAACATAGCCACTGGTATTCGAGAGAACAGCATTCTCCTTGAGCAAGGCTCTAAAGAACAAATCCCCCAATGCCCATTCTCTCTCTCTGCTGTCCCTATTCCCCACGATCCCCGTAACCACTTAAAACCGTAAAATTCCAAAAATACCCCTGTCCTCATTAATCAACTGTTAATTCTTCTAATTATCCTTCAGTTGCTGCTTACTCCTTTTAGAGTAAGTAAAACGAATTTGTGGTCTATCATAATCATGTCTTTATGGTGAGTTCACTTTCTGTAATTTTTTTAAAAGAGAGAAAAAGAATATTCTAGGTAAATTTAATTCCCCTTTCTAGAGAAACTGAACTCATAAAAAGTTTGTATATTTTAGAGAGGCTTCCTGCTGAAATTCTTCAAAAATAATGTACCAAAGAGGTTTTCAAATGCATTGGTTTTTAGGTTCTTCAATGATTTTTTCCATTTTTTTAAAAGATTTTTTTCCAAAAATTGTTGCAATTTTGAAATTCATTTGTTGGTTACAGAAACCCGTATTTTGCAGAATATGCCTGATATCATCTGATTTTCATTATTTGGGACTGTGATAGGGTACCGGATGTCAGCAGAATGTGCACGTAACGCTTTGTTGAAGAAGGTTGTTGACAACAAAGAGGACTCTGGTATGAGAAAAAAAGTGTTACAGTCTATTTCCTTTTGTGTTTTAGTAAGGATTTATCTTTTTGTATTAATTTTACGGGTGTTTGATTATCATCCTGCAAGAGACATTTTTAATCAAACATTCTTAAGTAATGTGTATTACCTAAGTTGTGTATGTCACATGTCAATATGCTTTACTACAGGCCTAATATTTGCTTTTGTTCATTTTCTGAGAAAATAGAGAAATTCAAGGCAGACTTAATGAATATTGCCATGACAACTTTAAGTTCGAAAATTCTCTCCCAAGATAAAGAACATTTTGCCAAACTTGCTGTAGATGCAGTTCTGAGGCTTAAGGTGAGTGTCAACTGATCATTCCTGTATGTTGGATTCTTCTGAGTTTTATTTTTACTGCTCTAATTTATTAGTGTACTACGTACATATTTGAGCAAAACTGGTGAGGATTCTTACAAGGCTAATTTGATTTACTTCTACTCTTTTAATTGATGGCAGGGTAGTACAAATTTGGAAGCCATTCAAATTATTAAGAAACCCGGTGGATCTTTGATGGATTCATTTTTAGATGAAGGGTATTGATGTCTCCTTTGCAACCTACCTCCGAAATATTTGTTTATGTTCAATACTAGTTCTCTCTCTCTCTCTCTCTCTCTTGTTGCTAACTACTAGAAAAGAGGAATCCATTGAAGAAGTTCCTGGGGGGAGCAGAGAGTACAATGAGTGAGAGCAACATTAGAAAAAACGAGATACAAGAAACTAAAGAAAGAGAAAAAATGGGGGCAGGTCAACAGGCAAGAGATGATCCCTTAGCGATGTGCTGCCTGGGGATCTCTTACCTAGCTAGAGTGTTAGCTATGCTATTTGCACTCTTAAGGGTGTCCTGCCAAGTAACATTCAGGTTTTTACATAGTTTTTCTCTTTTGTCTACTGTATGCTTCTTGTTATTCTTTAATTTGGGAGTCAGACATTTCAAAAAGTCTAACATTATGAGATTGGACATTTGGTAGGGGGGACTACTTTTAATTATTCTGGGTATTTTCAAAATAATTATTTCCCACTCATTCTGTAACTGAGGCAGTTAATTCTGTTTGTTGTGCCTTCGGAAAATGACTATTTTAGTTATCCTTAACCTTGTATTGGCTTATTTAGCACTGTTTGCCATCAGAGAAGAGTGAAGGTTAATTGGTGAGACTTGTGACATCAATTCTCTACATATTATAGCTGTGACAAATTTGTTGTAGTTATAGAACAGTAGAGTTTGTTTCGTCTCTAAGCATAATTTCCTTGCAATGTATCAGCTTAAATGAACTCTTATACCTGTTTGTCTCTTATTTTGTCCCCTCATTCCTTTATGCTAAGACTTTTTCTATGCAGGTTTATACTTGACAAGAAAATAGGCGTTGGTCAGCCAAAGCGCATAGAAAATGCAAAAATCTTGGTGGCAAACACAGCTATGGACACTGACAAAGTGAAAATTTATGGGGCTCGTGTTCGTGTTGATTCCATGTCAAGGGTTGCCCAGATAGAGTCTGCAGAGAAGGAGAAAATGAAGGAAAAAGTGCAAAAGATAATCGCTCATGGCATTAACTGTTTTGTGAATCGGCAGTTGATTTACAATTTTCCTGAGGAACTCTTTGCAGATGCTGGGATACTTGCAATTGAGCATGCTGATTTTGATGGAATTGAACGCCTTGCCCTTGTAACTGGAAGTGAAATTGCATCTACTTTTGACAATCCTGAGTCAGTTAAGTTGGGCCATTGCAAAGTCATAGAGGAAATCATGATTGGAGAGGATAAGTTGATCCACTTTTCGGGGGTTGAAATGGGCCAGGCATGCACGATTGTTTTAAGAGGAGCCAGGTTTGTGCTTTGTCTACCTTTTCTCAATCATAACTTGATGCGACTTTAAAGAAAATCCAGTTAGTGGCTTCAAGAGGCAGTATTTTCTTCATTTCCAAAAAAAAAAAAAAAAAAAAAAAAGAGGCAGTATTTTCTCTTTGTTGGTACTTTTCTCTCTCAATTTTTGTCTCACTATTCAAAAAGGGTTAGGCAGTATATAATTGCAGCTCCTTTAAGTGCTGGCCTTGTTTACAGTTCTATCTAGAGATTTAATCTATGCTTTTTTGTTTTTTTTAATGTTGTGTAAAATTTCGTATACAACATGAATAGGCGGAGAGCCCTATAAAAATTAATGAAAAAAGAGAGGAAAAAAATATAAGGTACAATCATTCTATGGATTCCCAATTTACAACCAGAGATCCCTTCTTTAGCAAGTGAATCGGCCAATATTTGTAGTATGAAATATGTTGACTTCATGAGTGCTAAATGTCTTGTTAATTGCTTTTTAAATTTATCATTTTTCTTAGAGGTCATATTGTAGGCTTGTGCTTATTGTTAGAAGGTCAGTGAAGGTGAGATTTCTCCAGCAGTTTTCTACTTTTCTGAACACTTGAAATGGGTTTCAGCTGGTGCTTAATGAAAGGAGGTGTCCTTAAAATATCAACAGAAAAGTATGACATACAATTTTTATTTTTATTTTTTTTTGAAAAAGGCAAGTTTTAATCCAAAGCACAAGCAAGAGGAACAAACTAGGGAGGGGCCCTGTCATAAAGAGAGATTGCTGTGGTCAGCCCGCTTTTAGCAAGAAAATCAACCAAATGATTGGATGATCTTGATACATGGCTTCAACAACAATGGAGAAGGCTAAAAATATCCATGATCTTGTGGAAGGTGGACCAATGATGCCGGGAGGGGGGGTGGGGGGTGTTGTGTTAGTGGGCTTAGAGCATCACCCAATAATAGATCTTAAATTCCCTCAATCCAAAGCTGTCCGCCCAGATGTGACCAAAAGAGAAGGAGATCACGACTTATTAATAAATAATGGATTGCAAACTCAAACTTTGCCTGGGGATTAGAATTTTCTGAATCTACAAACTCAAGCAGGGTTATCTGTGTCTCTAAGAGTCTAGCAGATTGGGTGAGACATCTCAAATTTTCAGGGGTGCATGTATAAGAGACGTTACATGGAGTCTCCACGGTGAATTCATGGAAAACCAAGGTGCCCGCTCTGTGCTCAAGCTAGCTATTCTGAATGGAATCAGAATGGGTATCTTGTGAGGAGGGTGTATCATGTTCTAGCTTGGCATTGGTCAGAATCTCATACAATGTTCTTGTGAAACTCAACCTCCAGCAGTGGTGTCCCTGCTCCATTGTTTGGAAAATCCCTCCTGTGCACAAAATTAGGCATTCTCTCTGGCATGTGGTCAAAGGCACCCTCTCTTTTGACCAGCTTTATTCTTTACAAACCTCTTCAATCTCATCCCCTTCTGGGTAAGCAAACTTCTCAAGTTCCAACACCTTTTGGGATCTGAGGAATTAGTGGACTGCGGCTGCTTCCATGGATTTAATGCTATAGAAGCCTCACGGGTGTATGCTATGTGCCCTCGTGATGTGCGGATGAGCTCAATATTCTGATGGTAGCTATAGGAAAGAAACATGACCTTATGGAAGATGGGAGGTTATTCGTGACTCTTTGAGGGTTTGATGAATCTAATTTTCTCTTTCCCTTTTGGGCGTATTGATTCTATTGAGGCCAAGATGGGAGCCCTCTTGCATGGACTTAAGCTGTTCAGAAATTCTTTCATTGGTTCTCTAGTGGCCGAGGAGGGTGCATGTTGGGGTGATGCGGGGGTCACTTGGTGCTCTTCCTCCCTTGGAGGCTTTACTGTTATTTTTATGAAATTGAGGGATTTTCAGCTTTCCTAGATATTACCTGTTGCCACATACCAAGGGAAACCAACCAGTTGATGGATTCCCTTGTCCACGGTTTCTCTCAAAAAAATGCCTGTTGAATTGCCTTTCTTATTCCAGGATATTGGGTTTAAGGTTCTGGTTAGTTTTTGTTTTTCTTTTGCTTTCTTGTATTATTTTTTATGTGCACCACTTGCATTCTTTCATCTCTTTAGTGGAACTCTGCTTTATTTTTTTTTAAAAATAGTCCTAATTGGTTGCATGACTGGAAGTCTATGAATTATTGTTGCTTGTTTGTAACCAATGTTTTGCAAGATTGGGAAACAGCTGAACCAAAGGACAAAATCAAATGGCAATGTGGCCGAAGAGTCTATGGCAAATGAAGGATATTGGGAATGCATAAACATTATCTTGGATGAATGAATACGATTCATTATACAGCCTGAAGTCCCTGAATTATTGTTGCTTGGCTGCTACTAATGGTTTGCAAGATTGGGACGATTGTCCCAATGAAAAAATAAAAGGACTTTTAAAGATTTGGCTTCCAGAAACCATATCCTTAACAATGGCAAATGTGGCCAAAGAAGCAGCTGGAAATGAAGAAGTTTAGGAATAAATTGTGATTCTGATAATATTGGGTGAATGAATAAGAATTACTTGAAAGAGAAATGTGAAATCTCAATGGGGTTGTGAGAAGCCTTTTTAATGTCAAGGAATAATCCCACATAGATTAGTGAGTTCAAAGATCTTGAGTTTATTAGTTGAAAAAGAGGTTTCTTAAGTTGGCTAGTCATTTTGGGATGGGCCTTAGACCCAATTACATGGTATCAAAGTAAGAACTCACAAAAGAGGGCCTACACCTAAAATTATCGACTTGTAGAGCCACAAAAGAGGGTCTACACCTAAACTATCCACTTGTAGAGCCACAAAAGAGGGCCTACACCTGGAATTATCCACTTGTAGAGCCACAAAAGAGAGCCTACACCTAAATTATCCACTTGTAGAGCCACAAAAGAGAGCCTACACGTGAAGGGGAGTGTTAAGGAATAGTCTCACACAGATTAGGGAGTACAAAGATCTTGAGTTTATTAGTTAGGAAAGAGGTTTTCTAAGTTAGTTATTTTGGGATGGGCCTTGGACCCAACTTTACACATTCTCTTTCGAAAGCATATGTAAATGAGGAGTTAGTAAATACTGAAATGGAGTTATGCACTCTTCACTGTTTTGCATCAGTTTCACTAAAATTAATTTTTTGAGAAAGGGGGGCATTATTTCAAAGCCAAAAAGGCTAGACAAGAATACAATACATGGGCCTCTGTCATAATGAGAAATTGGAAGAAGGCCACCTAAGGCCGTGTGGTCTGATGGTATTCTCTTTACAACCAGGAGCGTCAGGTCACGACTTCAAATCGCGCCACGCCCTCTCAAAAAAAAAAAAAAAAAAAATGGAAGAAGGCCCCTTGCTTAGCCAGAGAATCAGCTAGCTGATTGGCTGATCCTGGTACATGACTCCAAACAATTGATTAATTTTTGGGTTGGTGTTTAGATATTCTCTGTAACTAAGATCTTACCACTAATTGGGCTAGTTTGTTTGTTTGTGCACTTTCCTGGCCATAAAAGATTTAACTTCGTTTTATTTTGAGCTACAAATTGAATGTTGGTATTTTCAGAAAGAGAAATGAAATACTTTGAGGTCATTCACACACGAGCACAGAAATTATAGCTTCCTAAGCCTTTCTGATTTATGGACGAGTCCCTGTCTTCTGCTGTGATTGGTTGGGAGTGGTGATTGAACCCCTAGCAGATTACTTTTTCATGTCAGAGTTTTCAGCTTCTGAACATTTTATGCGAATTTCTTTTGTCACTTTTCATGAATGCGGATGTGATGGAATTGGTATAATATACTCTTTTATTCTCTTTTGTTATGAAATGTTACTCAGTAGTTGTGATGTTTGCTTTTAATGTTGTATCATTTAGAGATTATGCTTATCAATGATTAATCGTCTGCATTAGACAGAATAGTTTTTGGAATTTTTTATTTATGTAGTTTGCATTGATATTTGTTGCAGTTTTCATGTGCTTGATGAAGCCGAAAGGTCCCTCCATGATGCATTGTGTGTGCTCTCACAGACTGTGAATGATAGTAGAGTTTTATGTGGAGGTGGTTGGCCTGAAATGGTGATGGCAAAAGAAGTTGATGAACTTGCTCATAAGACTCCTGGGAAGAAATCTCATGCCATTGAGGCTTTTTCACGGGCACTACTGGCCATACCCACCACCATAGCTGATAATGCTGGTTTAGATAGTGCAGAGCTGATCTCTCAGCTTCGGGCAGAGCATCACAGTGAGCAAACAAATGCTGGGATAGATGTCATTACTGGGACAGTAAGTATATTGTTACCACTCTCTTTTTGGTGTTTTTTTATTAAACGGTATGCCATTACTCTTATATTTGGAATAACCTCAATGTATAAATGTGGATTAAGCCAAATTCTCCTGATTCCATGAAAGCTTACATGTGCTTGCTCTGTGGATACTGATGGGCATTTGGTTCCTCTTTCAGGTTGGTGATATGGAAAAGCTTGGCATATCAGAGGCATTCAAAGTGAAACAAGCGGTACTCCTTTCTGCTACAGAGGCAGCTGAGATGATTCTGAGAGTTGATGAGATAATTACCTGTGCTCCAAGAAAGAGAGAGGATAGAATGTGATGGTAATGCAGATTTGCCTCGATTCAGAGAGTGATTAGGGGTGGTTAATGAGTACAGTACCAGGTGTCTAGAAACAGCTGTGGTGGGTAGATGGATGAAAATGGTGATTGTTGGAGCTTTCTTTCCGTAAGTTTTGTTTTGAAAGAAAGCTAATCGTATTGATGTGTTAGCATCTCTGAATTTTGTTTAATCCGGGCTTTGATCATAAAGGACTAAACTCGCATCTTCATATCTAATATTGGTAGTTTGTTTCTTATCAAAGTAATATTGGTAGTGTTTTATTGACCATGTGATTGGTCTCATCACCCAGTAATTGGATGGAACCAGCTCGGTACTGCTCCATTAGACTGATAATTCTCATTTCAACTATAAGCTGATGTTTGTCATAACTAGATTAGTTATTGGTCTAAAAAGGTGGTTGGGTCCAATGATAGTTGGAAATGGGACGAGAAGATGACAATTAATAAAAATAAACAAATATTTAAAATAAAAAGAAAGAGTTCAAAGAGGAAGAATCTTTTGTCGTAGTAATCTATCTACACAGTAAGTGGAAGTGCCGGTGGTGATACCGTGATGGGTAGTGTGGTCCCTCAGATGTCTTTCCGGTCCGAGGGGTCCAATTGGTTTGCAAAAGCCAGACGGGTCTGTTTTAGGGATTTAAGAGCCCGCCGAATCGCAAGTTCAGTTGTCACAAAATTGCGACCTCTTCCAATCAGAAGCAATCTTCGTGCAGGGAATCAGAAAATGACACACCATTTTTCTTTTTACTGTAGTGTGGCGCTACAGAGTTTCTTTTTTGCCATGGAAATAGCCCCGTCTTCCGATAAGCTCAACTGGTGAAGGGTCTCAAAGTCGCAGTCGACCCAGTTCGTCCAGCTGTTACGGCCTAGGCGTTGCAACATTGGTTTAGGTTAGGTCATTTTGCATCAGTTCTTTCTTTTTCCATCAAAATCTAAAGCGAAAGATAAAATATCCCCCACCTCCACTTTATTCTCTCTCCCCTCTTTTTCGAATGAATTTCTCTTGGTATTTTCTTATAAAACACTCAGGGCCAGTGTTTTGCTGAAACGTGGCGAGGCATCTCTGATTTTCAGAGAGAGATGACCGACTGTAATGATATCTGTGTAAGAAACAAGGAATTTTAGTTTGCAAAAGCCTTGATTATTAATAAAAGCAAGCATGAATCTGGATGGCTCAGAGCTCCGTGAATTTCAGTTAGTGGAGATGAAACTGAGTTTGTTTTCGGAATGGTTTGTCCTGGAGCTCAATTGGATCCCATCATGTTCGTCATTGGTTGTTAGGTTTTTTACTTTTCAGCAACTGACCTACCACCCGTACCTCAATAATACCATTAAAGTATTCTCTTCTTGTGATTATTTTTGTCTTCAACCTTTGGTTGGTTCCTCTGCTTTTCGCTAAAATGCTCCACAGGCAGATTCTAACTCAGGGATAGAGACTGGATTAGATTCAAGGTGTAATGGTTTTTTAATTGGGGAATTCAGTGGATAAAATCTTCTTCTCCTGCAAAGACGT
Organism: Aristolochia californica; assembly: GCF_029961685.1. Classification (NCBI taxonomy): domain Eukaryota; kingdom Viridiplantae; phylum Streptophyta; class Magnoliopsida; order Piperales; family Aristolochiaceae; genus Aristolochia; species Aristolochia californica. Next base: position 104,465 of record NW_027181804.1, on the reverse strand, counting down.
CCAAAACTTTTGAGGTGATGTGAGTCGGTTACAAATCTCTCAATCGCCACTGATGAATGGAAAAGCGATGGAGGATTTTGCAGATCCACACTAGAGGAGTTAGTGGGAAGCAGTAGAATAATCCGGTCATCTGAGCAGCAAAGCTTCAAAGTAGACGAAAAATAAAAGAGATAAAAACTAATGCTTTATGTTAGCCACCACTGGGGAGTGGGAGTGGGCGCAATGCAGGCTTTGCTCTGATGTGGAACGCAACTCTTCACTGTCTTTACTCGCTCTTTGTTTCGTCGAGCAAATTTCGATTGTGCAAAAGACCTGAGCAAGCAGAGAAAGAAAGAGAATATCGTTTCGGAGTTTTTAAGCTCAGTTGGATCTGGTGCGTCAGATGCCATCTCCGGTGGCCACTGAAAGACACTTGGCCAGATCATTCTCAATAAGGAAAAGGAAACTACCGGTGCTTGTTTTTGGCACCATTCTTTGTTCTCTCTCTCTCTCGCTCGATAAAGGAATGAAGAAGAGCAGATGAGAATGAGATAAAGGAAGGGGGGGGGGGGGGGGGGGGAATAATGGATGAGGGATCGACTGATTTTACATAATTGATCTCTTCTGTGCCCAAATGGTATTGGATCATTCATCAGCACCACCAGTAACCACTATCAGTTTTCCCCACTAACACCATCTCTCTACATATGAATTATGTATCGAAATGATTCCAATCCTCTTAAAAAATTATACAAAGTCTTTTTTAACATTACGGAAAAAATAAAATGAGAATTTGATCCTTATTAATTTCAAAAATTTAGTTATTTCTTAAGATATATATATATATTTTTTAATAATTTTATAGTTTATCTTTTGAATCTTAGGTATAAATATTGTTTGTTTAAATTTAATCATAGGCGGATTATTCAGTGAGAACATTTCTTCCCGGGTTGGCTTCTTTCATCTCCCAAGAAGCAGGAAACACAGGCGAATTGCCTCGTCACTCATTGTCGGTCAACACTAGTCCAAACGGACGAAATAATAGAAAGAGAAAGTACAGATATATACTTGTAAGTACATGTACCTAAATAATGATTATAAATACATTCTGAGCTAAATACGGCAGCTCCTTCTGTCTATATTGCAATCTGTTTAGAATAGCCGGATCCCTCCATCGAAAGCAGTACGGATGAGAAAATAACTGGTGTCAAGGTAGAATTATAAACAAACAAAATGTCTTCTCACAGAAAAACAAAAAAAGGTGGACCATCTGGAAAAGTTTATGGGGTAATACATACGGTATGCAAGTGATGGGAGATGCTGGCTTGCCAGATTGCCTGGAAGGTCGGATCAATCAAGCAATTTTAACCCTTACTACAGAAATGACCAATTCAATGGAAGAACAATGAACATCCCAGAAACCGCTCAATCTAGGCTTATAAATAAAAAAAAGGGTCCAAAGTCGTTCACTAGAAGGTAAGTTCCATGTCAAATCAGAGCTTTTCTCAGTGGACTTCTGTATCTGTAGACGATGATGTCTAGAAGGAAAAAGAGGGACAGACGTTTATCTGTTTAAGAAAACAGTAATGAGACTGGCATGTTTGGCCATTTCCAAGACTCACTTGTTCTGTGCACGCTTCATTTTTTTTTTTTTCCTTTTCCTTTATCTGTTGTCTAAAGTATAACAGGTTAAGACGAAGAGTTTTTTAGGCCAACATGGACTCGAGCGGCAATGGTTTTTCTGAAAGGAAATAAATAAATCATTAAAGTACAAAAGCCTGGCATGAAAATCACTCTCCATTGGCTGCTCTCACGTATTTCATCACACACCTTAACCTACCTCTCTCTCTCTCTCTCTCTCTCTCTCTCTCTCTCTCTCTCTCGCTCGCTCCCTCGCCTGCCTGAGGCTGCCTGCTATCGTCTCAACATGGTCTCTACCAAATGGGAATTTTCTCTTGATGGGGATATTTCGAGTCTGAAATGTGAGTAACCTCGTTCACTCATGATGGAGCTAGATTTTTCTTATTACACTGCAGCCCACTAAGTTCGGTGACGAGTACTCTTGTTGGAGTCTTTAATTGGTGAATCTTGAGATGCTAATATGCACTTCATCACCTTGGCTTCACTTCTGGTTTGCATTATCTGGTTTTGTACCAGTTTACGATCTTCTGAATCTGGTTGATGCTCTCTTTTCGTGACTGGACGTTGGGTGATATCAGCTACAGAACTCCCCTATCGATTAATTTGGCTAATGTTTTACTCTCTGCAAGTGTGACTCGAAATGGGTCTCCTTGTCACTGATGACTAAGTTCTGTTCTTATTGAAATAGTCTCGCAAATCTCCTTCTATTTCTGCTATTCTTTCATGGTTTCAGGTACCGAGTTCTCAGATCTTTTTGTTTTTTAGTAAAGCTTTTGCAAATCTGGAGCATGATGGTTGGGCTATAAGGAACTCTAATGAGCTTAAAATTTTTCTTAAACCTTTTGTTCATGTAGAAATTCCGTTTCTTAGTTCCTGCTCTCTTATGTGAAAAATTAATGGATACTTGAGGGAAAAAATCATCTACACTTAATGTCCCTCTGAACTTGTGCCAATAAGACCTTTTCTTTTAGATAATTAAGGTGATTCTAGAGTGGTATCAGTTCACACGTGCTGAAGCAGAAGCATCAACAGCCAAGTATTGCAGAAAATTATTTCGGATATACCTTAGACCATAGACAGAGAATACCATCTAAAGTCTAGTGTTCATCTTTTAGAGTTTGTCTACAATGCAAACCATGTGCTTTAAGGATCAACAACCTGGTCACTCCTGTTCCTTTTGTGCCCTGGTGGAATGCAGTTCGGTCTCAATCCATTCATGATGAATCTCTCAGACTACCTCTTGGGGCCAGACAAGCATAGAAGACCTACCCTCAGTTGCTCCTCGTGAAGGCCCCACTCTGGTCATCCCTTTCAATGAGGATTACAACATGACCAAATTCTCTGAATCTTCTGGTATTCATCACCCTTAATGTTGGACAATGTTTATTTGATTATTAGAAATGAACTTATTAGGAGTGTTTGTTGAAGCAATTGTAGCTCTCAAGTGCTTGAAACTATAATAGTGGAAATTTAGGTTAAAATGCTGGAACATTGTCAAAGAGTTAAAAAAAAAAAAGGAAAACAGAAAGCTGAAAAGTTGTTGTGGAGAGGTCCATGACTTACAGATACATATTTTAGTAGAAGGGTTATGAGGAACAGAACTAGGCACAGCAATCTTTGGGGTTGAAGTCTTTGCTGCAGTCTGCAATTTTCATCTGTTCATTATGAAGCAGTGGGATATTGGATTAATGTCTTAAAAAAATTTGAGTCTTCAGCTCAGGGAAAAGTGTATTATTTAAAAATAAACTGTGTTTCTTTTCTCATAGCTTTAGTCAAGTGTAGCAGTACCGTGCTTTAACTTAGAGGACAGATTTTCCATAACCTGTGACCACTTTCATGGCGTACTAGTGCGCATCAACAAAGGTTCAGGTTGCAGAAGAACCTTCTCCACTTGTTTAACGGTGTATATAGTTGCCTAATATCTGTTTAAATTGAATGGGTGTAATGCCAAATGTAAGTGTAGTTTGATTTTACCTCTATTCTTGACTAGAATGTAAAATCTGCTTAACAAATTTGCCTATAGCTGTGGCAGGATGCAGCGATATAATAAATTAATTTTATCCATCCCTGAAAATTTAGTTTTTCTTCATCCACTTTCAGGAACATAGTAAAATTGGCAAGACAATTTGTTATTATATCTCCATTACAAAAGTGAATGCTCTGATATTCGTCATTTTGCTTCTGTTATACTTTAGAAACTTGTTTCTTAACTTTTTCTTATCAGTTATATGTTTTCTCTTATATATTAAGTGAGTAATGACTTTGAACTATAGTCACAGTCATTTTTATTTTAAAAACTAATGTGCTGTAAATGAGATGCTTTAGCTTCAGGTCAATTGCAGAGGGGGCACAGGGTTCAAATTCCCCCATGCATCTCCCTCCAGTCCTCACCTCCCACTCACCAAGCTCATATTGAATTTGGACTGGGTCGGCCTGCGGTAAACCAATTTGCATCTTTATCTTGTTTCTGACTTGTTTAGATATATTTCAATTAGGTCTTTGAGCACTGAATTTCTCTTCAATTGTTTCTCAAGGTGTCTGCAAACTTCAACTGTATTGATCCCTGCTATGGTGTATTTGCTGTTTATGGAGCTCAAGCAATGGTACTGAGAACTGCTTTTGAAATTTCGTCTGGAAATCTCTGAGCATATTTCTGACATGCTTGCCATTAATTTTCAAAATTAAATCTTATAGAAAAAATTTTACCCACTCATTTCCTTTTGTTGATGAAGCATGGCCGTATGCTCTTGCCATTGAACATGACAGAAGATGGGCCTATATATGTAAATGCTAAGCAGTACCATGGGATCCTCCGTAGGCGACAGTCTCGTGCAAAGGCTGAACTGGAGAAGAAAGTTTCTAAAGTTAGAAAGGTATGATGAAGCCCTCAAATATCACGTTAAAAAAAATTGCATCTCAGTTTATTTAATAAAGAATTTATTCACTTTTTTTGGTTGGATGCGTGCTTTGAATAATGAAATATCACTTTTTTAGGTTGTCAGTCCTTTTCTGTTAGAACCTCAATGTCATTTTTTTAGTATGGCCAGATCAGATGTTCAATTGCTGATACTAACTGCATTTCAAAAAATGAATTACTAACTGAAGGGCAACCAGATGGAAACAGCAGATGGTAAAGCAGAATGAGTGGGAAATTCATGTGAACTCCAAAATAGTTGGCATAAAGCTGTAATGATGATGATATTTTTTTCTATAATGACTGTATTTGCACTGGTTATGTGCACTCAGACTGATGTGGACCAATCTTATGAGTCAAACCTGGGAGGACGGATAACACTCTCTCCTTGTGATTTATTGACATTAATCTTTATATATATATACATTGAGGACTGTGACATAATTAGCATTTCACTTGTCTTTTAATGTTGGGTACTTATATATGGTGAAGAAGAGAACATATTGTTGAGAGTTCATATGCCATGAAGGAGACTGTGAATAGGCACTCCTTAGAAATTATTGTCTGACTTTCCATTCAATATATTCATGGGTTTTTGGGGGTCATAATATATGTCATTTTCTGAATTCAATCAATATTTATTGGTAAAAGAGATCAAAATCCTAATTTTATTTGTTTAAAGGGCATCACCTTTTGCTATTACAATTATCTTCCATGTGTAAAATTGGTCAGGCACTCAAGGCACCCTCATCATTTTCCATTTATCTTATAACACCCAAATTTCATGGTTTGCTAATAAAACAATATTTTATATTGTAAACTTTTGTTAAGAATTTCCAATAAAATCAACTAAGAAAATTTTGAACCAACTCAAATTCCTGTGCAAGCTCTTTTTGCAAAGATTACAGGTGAGGAAGCTTCAATAAGTACCTTACTGGTAAGAAAGGGTGTTAGAAATAAACAAGTAAATTCTTGGCTAATGGATGCTACATTCTTTAACAATGTTACCTTTGTAAGGAATTCTTTAGCTCTGACTTTGGCTCTATTGTATTCTTTTGAATTATCACATGACCATTGATACTGGCCCTCAGACCATGGAAGTGGAATTAAAAACTTACAGCTAATACATCATTCATGGGAAGTTAGAAGGAAAACATCAGTGTAAAGTTCTCTGTTTCAGTTACTTGAATAGAAGTAAGTTTGACTCTTCTTTAATGATTACCCTTTGGCAAGGTCATAAGTTTGTTATTTATTTTCTAACTGCTTCTCTGGCATGTTTTGCTGCACCATGTGTAATTTTATCATTTTTTTTTTAGACTCAAATAATTCCAAATACAATGTTGAAAGATAAATAAAAGATCAACACTTAAAAGACATATTTAGAGATCCTAATTATATAGACTTAGTTTTCAACTGGGGGCAATTTTAGGTTGATGAAAAAGGCTTTATATCCTGATTCACAATTTATGATTTCATTTATGAAGCTTTTGACCAAACTTTGATACAAACACCAAGCTTCTAGATTTAGCTATTCACTTGAGCTATATGACTAGTGAGGGTTTAATAAAGTGCAAAGCTTAGTTCAGGTTTCTGTTTCTGTAATGGAAGGTAAAAGTGCATCTCTTTAGTTGGATTTTTTTTTGACAAATTTCTGTCTTTTGTGTCATTCACCTTCATTTTATTTTCTTGTTTTAAAGATTTTTTGGATCCTTGTGGACATCAAAACTTACCTGTTTTCTTTTCCTGGTAAAATTGATTAAATATATGTATTGAACTAGCAAGTTAAGAAAGATTATTTAGCACTTGTGCTTTATTTCTGTTTGAAGCAAGAAATGAGCTCAACAAACTTTAACCACTTTGGAATCTAGTTCTTCATAAAATTCTCAAAAGAGGATTTTCCCAAGTCTTTTAGATTGCTTGATCCTCTCTGTCTTCTTATTTGAGTTCTGCCAACCTGCAGCCTTATTTGCACGAATCACGCCATCTACATGCAATGCGTCGAGCAAGGGGATGCGGGGGGCGCTTCTTGAACACTAAGAATATCAACAGTGTGAAGGCAGCTTCTGACAATGACAACAAGAAAGATGGACAGCTTATGCAACTTGTTTGCTCTCCAAGTTCTGAAGTTCTACAGTCTGATTGTGGAAACATTAACTCAAGAAAGGACCTTTCTGGTGGATCCAGTTCGGAGGTGACAAGCATGTACTCTCGGGAACAGCCATCTGGTTACCGAGTTGAGCATCTCTGCCCTGCTTTCCACTCTCTTGTGGGTGTTATAGATGGCCCCCAGCGTGTGACTATGAGTAACAAATGGGTCCCAGCAGCTGATGGCTGCTGTGACTTTCTCAAGGTCTGACAGCAGGGATATATGAAAGGGTTGTGGGCTGTAGAACTTGGCTATTGAAGCCTGGTCACAGCTTGCACAAGCCCTTTCCCTGCGGCAACCAAATGGATGAGCTTGTCATGTAGTCATTCTGACCAGTGGTGAGGTCTGGTTGAAGGATTATTCCCACCAACATTTGGTTGTTGTAGAAGGCAAATCATTCTTGGCTTAATCGTGTTGAGGTCCTTGTTATTGCTTAAACTAGTCCCAAGACCTCTTGTAGGCTTGGTCCAGTTAAGATGATGTCAAAGTCCTCAATGCATTGTAAAAACAAAAAGAAAGTGAAAATAAGTAAACAGACTCCCGATGGGTATCCCTATGTATGCTAGTATGTTCTGAGAAAGATTATGAGGTTGCTTTTGTGTGTTTGGGAAATCCAAAGATTGTAATTATTGGTGTGATTGGAGCAAAGGACTGAAACCTCTTGTACTAGGTATTTGCCTGTGTTTCAATAAAGCTATTGTGTGTTGATTGTGGTTTGAGGATCTGTCCCCACGTTTAGATGTAGTTATTCACGATCAAACTGCACTTTGCTGTTATGATTTTGCTTCCAAATCTAAAGCATTTTCACCGCACAGATGCGAATAAGTAATCTTTGCTTCCCTGCTTAAACATTAAATGCTTAAATGAAAAGTTAGGACATGGATCTTGCAAAGTCCACTTGGATCAGGTTCCCTTCTCTGTTTCATGTGAAGTATTTCCATGTTTTCATTTGAATAATTTCCAACCGTTGGCATTGTTCTTTTCCTGGCGTGATTAATTATCTTTCTTACAATGTTCTTCCTGTGAACTTCTTTCATACACCGGTGGCAGAGCAGAGGGGATGGAGTTTGTTTTGCATGGACATGGTTGAAGTTTTATCCCGCCAGCCAGAGCAGTGCTCTGAACTTGCCTATTGCAATGACTACCTGTGCTGCATTACTACAAACGCTGCTGCAAGCCAATCCACCGTGGGATTGCCTTGTTTCTTTCTTTCTTTTTTGAACAAAATGTAAAGATAACATGAGTTGCCTTGTTGATACCAGTGTGTAGATTAACCAACTCAGAATGCTACGAGGGGTTTGTGAAAACTTTCTAGACCACTTAGAGCTTAATTGAGGAGAGGTATATTTCATGTCTCCATACATTTACCATCCAGTGGAAAAAATTGAAGAATACACTCAAGGATTCACTGAAAAAACATATGGCTCAAGATCTGTTGTATTAGATTTGACAGAACCGACAAACATTCTTACCATTCAATATCCATATTGCTTCAGCCTTGAACTCTTTGGACGTTATCAGCTGTCTCACAACCAGCATCAGAACGCATATCTTGTTAAGTGGATTTCATTCATATCAGGTAGTAAGTTTTCAAGTGATTATTATCCAAAACAAAATGCATTTAATTCAAAATTGGTCCATCCACACCATGAATTGCTGCCTCATCTCAGCTTTTTTCGCCTTTAAGTTCAATGTCAGAAGTTTAGTACTAAAAGAAAAATCAGTTCAAGCTTTCCCATTGCAAGAAGAAAAGCTTCATTGACCTCACTCCAAAGTGCCATATTGCATTTTTTTATTTTGAAAATGAAACTTTACTTGATTTAATACAACACAAACAAAAATGAGTAACTCTTCGTAACAAAAAACTGATCATTGAATTAGATTTTCTCCAAATGTGGGAAAGTATGTTTACACAAGAAAAAAATATATATAAAAAAAGTAAGCATTCCAAGACCACCTTCATGAGGTAACACTGCCAAGACCAAAGTAGACTGTTTTCTGCTGGAAGGCGTTGATAGCATAATCAATACGAAACTGACCCATCCTGGTGTTAAATCGAAGACCATACCCTACTCCAAAACCAGAACCAGGTTTGCCTTTCCTGAGGGCAGGATTTCCTGGCATTTCCAAAGTAAATACTAAGAACAGGTGTGTTTATATAAGAAAATGTATAATGAACATTATCATGGAAGAAAAAATACAATAAGCACTAACTATTTACAGGGGTAACACAACCCACCAGGAACATGATGACCAGAGCTCAAGTCAGTTCCACAATCCATGAAAAAGGCACCTTCCAGGCTCTTTGCCTTAAACAGGAATCAAAATATATGAGAATTTTTCTTAAACTCTTTACATTCAATCACAAAATAAGCTTTAAGTGCAACAAGAAAAAAAAACAATAAAAGCAATATGCAACAACATTATTGTTAGTTGAAGATTTGAAAATCTTAATGCAAATTTTAACTGGCTGGCTACACCAAAATGCAGAACAATGTATACTTTTGCAGACAAGCAGTTTTGGCATTTACATAAAAAAGAATAATTGATTACAGAACAAAGGTAAGACACCAAATTTCTGTCAGTTTGCCTGCGGAAAAGGGAAATGAACAATTTAACTTGCTCCAGTCACCTGGTCCAGTTAATCAACATATCAGAATTTTAAAACAACTTGTTTGGCCTTTTTTTTTGTTGGAAACAGGACTTGTTTGGCCTTAAGTGACAGATGCACAGGTAGTTCTCACTTTCGATATGAAAAAGGCTTTTTCAAGTGACATCCTCCTCAATCTCCCCTTACCAATCAGGTAGCCAATATGACAATGTCGTTTGGTTGAGCAGAAAAAACAGATTAAGAAACAAGAAAATTGCAATGGAAAACCACACTATACAGCAAAATGCAGATTATTTATTCAAGTTCAAAAATCAAGTGTGTTCTTATATGTTAGTCACCGCAAAAAATATGGGATCAGGAAACTCGAGTGGCACAAAGGAAACATAACATATCCAATTTAAAATATAAAGCTCCATAATAGTCAGCAGTAATGTACCATTGGGACTGTTAATTCACTATTAACCACTAAACATGATCTCCCTGAGCCAACAGCACCTTCACCATATCCTCTGACACTGTTAAGTCCCCCAATTGCAAATGCTTGATATGGAGCCATGTCCCCTACAATGGAACCACCTGTCAGGCTGAGATAGAAAAGTAAGACTTGCATCCAACAACAAAGATGTTATGAAGATTTACACATAGGACTTGAAACCCATTTCATACCTTGCCAAGACAAATGCAGGACCCACTTTAATTCCCTTAGAAGCAACAAACTTGAATTTATTGAAAATCAGCCACTTTGACATGAGAGGAATTCCTTGTTCTATTTGAAAATTCAACTGAAATACATTCAACTTAATTAAATACAAATGGGAGATTTGCCTTTCAATATTTGTAATGTAGCATTACTTACTTGAGAGAAGCTGTGATCACTGGCCATGGCATAATTGGATTCTTGCTTTAGGACCACCATATTATCATGTGTCGTACCACTGCAAAAGCACAATGCCTCAGGCAATGAAAAAATGAAGAACGGTTTGATCAAAATTTGGAACTATCTAGCATTTACACTGAAATTAATGTGAATATCATTACCTACAAGTAACAGGAAATCCATCTAGGTCTCTAATAATTGAACGGCCATCATCGTTGAGTGGACGAACATGCTGGAGTGGAATAAAGAGGACATATTAGAGGTTGGGTTTTGTATTCAGTCTGATCAAGGTATATGTTACATGTTCTAGGTTTGCTTTCACTGTTTGACATTGTTAAGCATAAACCAGATAGTTTACAGTAAGTTACAACACCCAGTTCAGACTCAGATTGTACCTCAAATTTTATGCTTGTGGTACTGCTCCAGTTGGAACTGCTAGGCTCACTGAGATCTAAACCAGCTGAGAAGCGGCATAGATTGACACTCCCACTTCCAGAGCGAGAGAAATTGTCAACCGGAAAACCATGCACTCCAATCTCAGGAGATACTGAATGCTAAATATGATAAGTTGATTAATTAGTTAATTTAAATAAAAAACAGAACTGGAAGGACTTGATTGGTATGACTGCAACATATTAATCATACATTGGATATAATTTCAAACAAAAGAAATAAAGGGAAATAATGATAAAATGAAGCTTGCACATACCTGAATAATAAAAGATTTCTGGGCAAGCCATTCAGGCCTTGGCTTCCTGTAAGCTATCAGAATATTTGAATCACATAACCCTTTATCCCACAAGACATCTAACTTCTCACTGTTGCCAAAAAGATTGGGGTGCTTGACACAAAGGCTACAACAAAGGTCAAACCATCACCATATCAGACTGAAAGAGAGAAATTTTAAAAAAATAATGCTGAGTCACTCTACCTTGCGACAACTTGAGAAAGGAGATTGCTTGAATGCCTGGAAAGATTAAGAATATCACAAAAAAAAAAAAGGAATATTATATTTTAATTAAACATGCATTTTTCTGCCTGGCAAATTGAGAAGACAAAAAGAAAGGGGGGAGATGGGAGAAGAAAAAGAAAATAATATTAATAAAGATCTAGAAACCATTATTATGGGAATGGATAGAAGGAAAAGAATATATGTTAGAACTCAAATATGCGATATGCCAACGGTGTAAATAGTTTCATTCTTCAGATTACATCCTACTTCGATGTCACATAAAATGAACGAGCAATAGCATTGCACAAGTATATAAGTTTCCTTCTCACTGTATAAGGGCTGAAGTTAATTTGTGGTTTCCGCGTAGCACTTGGGTTCTCCTTATCATGTTCAAATGGTTGAAAGAAACAGAAAGAGCTGGCAGATTAATGTCGTCGAAGTTCATGTTCATTCAGAAGATCGGTTACAAGCTAAGAAGTAAGAAACATATGCCTAAATCCAACTCTTATTAAAAAGTTCCATCTTTTTATATTGAAAATAACGCTCCATTCATTATAGAAACTGACAGACTTATCTTACTTTCAAATTGTGCTATCACAATGGTTCATCGCTCAAAAGGGCCACCGCATTCAAAACCAAGCAAAGCAGAGCAATAAACCTACTGCATTAAACTGTTAGAAAGAAAAAAAGAGACAATGCAAAACCTGAAAGCCGGGGGAACTAAAAGAGCTTGACAGAGTTTGTGGGTCAGATCAACGTTGATATCTATTTTGGCTGCGCAGACGCATAAAACTCAATAAGACGAAAGATTTAAATGCCAGAAGACGTTTAACAGTCCACTCATGGCGCTGCATCAAGTACCGATAGAGTGAGCAACTACTGACCTTTGCCGGCATGGATACTCTTCTGAGCGCCCATCCCATGTTATCACAGAAGTGGGTACACATAACCCGACTGATCAACCGCCACCTTTAACAGAGTTGTGATTGCCTGCGTGGATTTGTGCTTTGCGTGGGGGGTTGGTTGTTCTAGTACTGGCACACCCCCCGCACAAACTCTTCCAGCTTCCTTTCTTCTCGATTCAACTTGTTGGAGACAGATAAAAAGGATACGTAGCTCGCGGGATCTCCCTAAACCACGTCGCTTCCGATCTTTTTGTGTTACTAAAAGGGGCCAAAGCCAACCTTCGAGCAAAACCAACCCTGAAAAAGTGGCCCAATCTATTAGCCCAAAAGTATAAATAGGACCAAGTCCACTAGCTGAGAATAAGTTGGGCCAAGTCCACTTGTCGCCCAGATCAACTGCTCCAGGAGGACAACAAAGCGCCCAGGTCCATAAGTCAAAAAGAACGTTTATGGCGCGCGTCAGGCTGCTGAAGTGCCGACGCGTTCGACGTCGGCAAACTCTTTCCAGTTTCTACTGCGCAAATCCTCCGTTCCGCGAAATCTACGAACTAAAGCCACCGTCAAGGGTGAGATGCAAAGAGACTGATTCAGAGGGTTATTGCGTTGCTAGGGTTTTTGGCCCTGAAGGAGTCGATATGGGGAATAACGAGAAAACTTGTTTGGGCCGGGCTTATCACAACCAGATTATTCAGCAATCAAAGGAGAAAGGCCGAGTTCTCGAATCCGTCTCAGATATACGAGATATCGAAGCTGTCATTGTGAACAGGCGGAGGCGGCAGAACGTATTTACTCCCTGGACAATCAGGTTCCTAATCTCCTCATCGACATGTCAGCACAAATTTTTTTTCATTTTTCCATGTCATCGACTAAGGATTTTCTTTTACGACTAGTCTAACATTTTCGTGTAAAGAATATAAAGTTTTGCAAATTTGATGTTGTTCAGACAGGTTGCGAGTGGATTCTGGCTTTCCCGGACTTCTACTTTACAATACATTTCTCTGGCTCTATTTCTGCCATGTTAGTTCCCAATGCTTTGATCTCGCTTTATTTCATAGAGATAGAAGTTCTGAAGAGTGTAAACTCCGCCTGAGGAAAGGAGAAAATTGCAGAAAGAGGAGGCTCTATACGCAAGTTGTGTAAATGTTCCACGCTGGTATGCAATACTATCTTGTTGGCATAGCACTTTCGTGCTATTAATTGTGCTGCCCTTTACAGGCTCCAATTGCAACTTCCACTGGGTGAAGCTGTCTGGTTATCTCATTGTGTTATTTTTCTCTTTCTTATGGTTAACACTTACTAATGCGATGATTTCAGGCCTATGTGGAAATAACGACAAACTTTCCTCCTGCCGGGTCAGATTTGATGATGATGGGACATTTTCTTTTCTTTTTGAATGGTGGAATTATATTTTAATGAGAAAAATAGGCAAGAGATATCTTCAACTGCATGACGCCCTTCAACACTTGAAGTCGTGTTAACGGAGCGCAGATGAATTTTCATCTAGATGCAGGGGATGAAGCAGTCCTTCATCTCCACAGCTTAAAATCTTTCATCTCAAAGAAGGCCTTGTTTGATCTTCTTTGAGATGAAGACGCGCAACGCTAGCTTTTCCCCTCTTTCTCCTAGCACCCCTCCCTCCCTCTCGCACGTCCTCATTTCGCGTTTTTTTTCTTCCTCTCTCCCTCACTCCCTCTCTCGTCTCCCTGCGCCCCCAACGTCATTGTTGCCTCTCTTCTCTCAGTTTCTCGTCTCCGGCCTCCGTCTCTCGGACTCGCCCACTCTCTCGCACCCCCTCTCTCGTCTCCGTGTCTCCCTCTCTTCTCTCGGACTCGCTCTCAGTTTTCTCTCTCGCTTCTCTCTCTCTCTTATCCCTCTCGACCTCCCTTTCTACTCTCTCTTCTCCCTTTCAGCCTCCCACTCCCTTCTCTCTCTGGCTATTCTCTTTTCCCCCAAAATACCTTCCGATTTTTTACTGATTAGGGTTTAGGATCGTGCAAGAGAAAATTTACTCAGAGGCCTAGACAAATATTATAGGTTTCTGGGTTTTGTTTGTTCAAAATGACATTGTTGTTGGAGAAGGCCTATGATTGAAGACATATTTACCGGTTTGTTTATGAAATTATTGTGAATTATCATGGGAAATTACCTGTTGAGAGATTTTGGCATTCGGGTGAAGTTTTGGAATAATATCTTAAATTTATTCTTTTTGGAACCATTAGCCTGAGAAGTATTCTCTGGTGGAGAATAGAATTTCTCTGTTCTGGAATTTAAGATTAAATTTTGGCATTCAGGTGAAATTATTGTGTAATTATCATGGAAAATTGCCTGTGGAGCGAGATTTTGGCACTCAGTAAAGTTTTGGATTAATGTCTTGGATTGATTCTTTTTTAATCATTAACTTGAGAAGTATTTTCTGCTGGAGAATAGAATTTCTCTGTTATGGAGTTAAAGATAAAGTTTTGTTTACATGGCTAAGTTTCAGCATTATCACAAGATTAGATCTGATATGAGATCAAAAGGCAAAGAAAAGCACCAATGAGTTTCTTTCTTGCTCTTAGGAATTTTTTGGTTGGTTGTTGCACCACATATTTTCTTAAGAGCCAAAAGATTGAGGGAAGGAAAGGCTTAGCAGGATTTGATGGGTCGAAGTAGTGCTTTTAAGAGGTAATAATTGGAATGGCTAAGATTATGGGTAGAGGTCATCCTTTGATCCATCATTTTACCCCATTTTTTTACCTATTTTTCCCAATCACTTGGGAGTAGTAAATGAGATTATATGCAAAATAGGTGAATAGGTGAATAGGTGAATAGGTGAATAAATGGATTATGTAAATTGTAGAAAGCATAAACTAACATAATCTAATGCATCCTTAAGCATAAGCATGTATCGGGTAGTTTCTATTTATATTCGGTCTACTTTATAACAGCATGCAAGTGTGAGACAACCTTCCCAGAATCCTTATGCGGATAAGAACTGTTTTTCTATAACCATTTGTAAACACGTCGGATAAAACAATAATATGGGGCATAGAGTGAAAGTGCCTGCATTAGGTTCTAGATTTTAGGAGGTCATAGAACTGCACCTGGGATATCAATTGAGGTCTACAAATAAGAAATTGGATGTTGTTGCCTATGTCAGCCTCCTATTGAAGATTAACGGTGGAGTTGAGGAATCAAGTTTGGTAAATGTCATTGACTTGGTTATGTGGTAATGTTGGAGGTCCGTTAATCTCCAGTCAATTTTAAAACTCAAAAGAACAAAAAGAGCCTTCATAACTGAGAAAACTAAATTTTGTTCCCTATTCGTGGTCCTTAAATAAAATATAATTAAAATATGTATTTGATTAATTAATTAATTTTAATTTTATCAAAATATATTATTAATTAATACCATGTAAAAAATCTATCTTATGTTATTAATATAATACTTTTTTATTTATTAATCATATTTATTTTTTATTTACTCTATTGTATTAGTGATTTAATAGTAGTAATTAAAATATTATTAACTCAAATACTTGGTTTAATTAACTTATTTTTATAATTAATAAAATCAATGGTTTTAAATTTCAAAGATGAACTTGTCCACACTAACACCCTATTTCAAAGATTTCGAACATGAACTTGTCCACACTAACACCCATTTCGAAGATAAAGATTATGTAGATGCATGATGAAGATCAAGATCAAGATCAAATTTCCAATTTGTTGAATAACCCCCCCTTGACTGATTCTCTCCTTTTAACTTACCGTGCCTGTTACATTCTTTGGAGGAAATGAGATGAGACGACAAAATGGGCAGTTCACTTTGTCCATGGCTAGCACTAACACCCATTTTGAAGATAAAGATTATGTAGATGCATGATAAAGATCAAGATCAAAATCAAATTTCCAATTTGTTGAATAACCCCCCCTGACTGATTCTCTCCTTTTAACTTACTGTGCCTGTTACATTCTTTGGAGGAAATGAGATGAGACGACAAAATGGGCAGTTCACTTTGTCCATGCACTAGCCAATAACCCGCCCTTCCAAAACGCGGACTGGGACTGGGACTGGGACTGGGACTGGGAGCCAAGCCGTGGACTCTACATTTTTAGGTGTCAGCACTTCTTATCCTATTTCCTTCGCTCCCAAACGACCCACATGAGGCGAAACGAAATCGGATTTCCTAATCTTTTCTGAAGTAAAGGGTGCGGCATCGAAAACACGGCCCTCGCCTTGACCCACCAGCAGCCGCCTGAGGATGGACAGCGCCGCCCTCATTGCCACTTCCATATCCAAGGCGGCGGCGGTTGCTTTCTCCAATTCATCGCTTCCATTCACCAACAGAAACCATTGCTCTGTCACCGTCTCTCCTCTTTCTACTTTGTCTGTCCATACAGTTAGTGTGTCTGCACCGGACCCCCAGCTTAAATCGCTGGTCTCCAGAGCTCCAATCCCTTTCATCCTTCCTCTCTCCCTCTCTTCCTCCTCATTCCGATGCTTCACAACGACAGCGTACCACGACCCAATCAGTGGCGGCGGCGAAGAACAAGATCAGAGTGATGAAGAAGAGCACAGTTATCAGCATGGCCGTCAGGAAGAAGAAGAGATAGACGGTTCGCCATCATCCTCATCGCCAGGATGCCGGTTGTATGTGGGCAATCTCCCTTACTCCATGACCCCCTCTCAGCTCAGCCAAATATTCCAGGAGGCTGGCAGGGTGGAATCCGTTGGAGTAAGAAAAATCCTCTTCAAATCTTAATATTGCTCTGTCTGCTATAGATTTGTGTATCCGTTGTTTATGTTTGCTGTTAACATAATAAGGATTTAATTCGCCCTTCTCAGCTTATTTACGATCGCGTTACTGATCGTAGCCGAGGATTCGCGTTTGTGACAATGGGTAGTGTCGAGGAGGCCAAACAAGCCATCCGACTGTTCAATGGATCGGTGAGTAGAAAGAAAGCTTTGATTTTTTTTTTTTACTTTTTAATGGGAATTTGAGTAAATCTTTCGTTCATTACCCAGCAAGTTGGGGGTCGAAGCGTCCGGGTAAACTTCCCGGAAGTGCCAAGAGGAGGTGAGAGGGAGGTGATGGGGCCGAGAATTAGGAGTAGTTATCGGGGATTTGTAGACAGCCCCTATAAAATCTACGCCGGCAACCTTGGATGGAGCCTTACGTCCGACGCCCTCAAGGACGCTTTCAGTTCCCAACCTGGGTTACTAGGAGCCAAGGTTGTTTACGACAAGATCAGCGGGAGGTCCAGGGGGTTCGGCTTCGTCTCTTTTGCCTCGTCTGAGGCTGCCCAAGACGCGATAGAAGCCATGAATGGAGTGGTAAGGAAAATATGTTAGATTCGCCCCTGTTGGAGTTAATTTTTCACACATATTTGAATGGAATTTTCTTTTGTTCGAACATGAAATTAGGAGGTAGAAGGACGGCTGTTGCGTCTGAATCTAGCTACGGAAGGATCTGCTGTATCTGCACCTCAACCAACGTGAAGGGAAGCTGAACTTAGCCCTTGTTCAACAAAACTGCATGGATTTAGAGCAGGATGAGAATGAATTACTCTTGAATATAAAACCAACGAGTTATTATTTATTTAAGCCTGTTAAGTACGAAACTAGGAACCCCTGGCTACATCTTCTGTAATTGATAGACATCCAGTGGAACTGTGTAGCTGAAACGCTGAACTTGAAGCATGGCTTTTAGCTCTCTACAAGAGCCAGAAGGCTGCGTTAGGATACTCCGGGAGGAGCTGTGAGCAGAGTCTCTGTCCATCCCACAGGGTGACCCGAGTACAAGCCGGAAAAGTTGGGTGGAGGCAGCTCCTCCCCTCCTCTGGTCGAACTGCTCCGATGTGAGAGTGGTCTTACTCCCCCTCCATGTTCGAACAGAGAGGATTCAAAAATAACATATATTGAGAAATTACCTCACTATCTATTATAGATGGTGGTGGACAAGTGCCCATTGATCCAGTTAAATCCAATGATCTCTGAAAGAAAAAATAGGACACTACGCCTAACCTTGTATCAGAAAGAAGATACTTGCAGACAGGTATGCTATGTAAGCCTCAATGACTGCGGACATATGGTACTCAGTAAGCTGTTAATCCACGACAAATCAAAGCAGGACTGATATTTTCGGGGGTACTATTTGAAATGGCCAACTTTCGCTGTTGTGATTAACTGGTACCTTTGTGACGCTTACTGGATCATCTTGTATCTGTATATACTTGTATATACTGCTCTACAATAATAGATCAATAGTAGATCAATTTCCGAACAGAAAAATGAATGGAGTGCATCCTTTCGCCATTTCCATAAACAACTTCAGTATGACCAGCTCCAGTTTGAGAAATACTGACCCAACGAGGTGTGGCGCTGGCATAACCCAATTGCAACAAAGTTTTCTTAGGGTGGGGTTTCATAGGGAATTCAACCCAACCAACCGAAAAACCTTAGGTTTGGGTTTGGGGTTTCACCCCATGGATGGGAACAGGACGGAAAATAAATCCATCAGGTTTCAGGTTTCAAGCCAAAGAAGAGTTTTACCAAATTCAACCCATGGGAACGAAACGGGAATATAAAACCGGGGAGGAACAGATCAGGAATAGGTTGTAATGATGGTTCATGTTTACAGGAACAGCGCAGAGAAGTCGGATTTAAGAGACAGGGCAGACAAGAGTCGGGTTTAAGGGCCGGGGCAGGGATAGGTCATGTTTAAATCGGGTTTATGGGAACAGGGCAAGAACAGGTTACGGAGACGGTTCAGGTCAAAGTTTGGTTTTATATTTTGGGTTTTTTAAGTTCGGGTTTCAAAGGTCAGGAACAGGAAATTTATTGTCAAAAGAAAAAAATAACAGAAAGAAACTAAAGTTGCTAAAGACGAGGCCCAGTTGATGTAAAAATCAACATAATTAGAATTTTGTGCATATTGTAACTTTATTTGATATTCGAGTTACAGAAACTTCAATGATATATCTGGTGAGTCGTAGCGTGATGGCAGAAATATTTGATTTACCCATCATTGGATTTCATGAACATCAGCGAGAGCAGAATCTGCTGCAGAATCCAGGTCATGCGGAAAAAAGAGCCTGCAAAATAAGCTATCCAGTTGAAAAATCTGCAAAATGCCTGCAAATTTTCTACAAACAGAAGCAACCAAGGTCTATCTACACTGAGCATTTTGATTTGTCATTAGTAGAAGGTGAAAGAGTGGGTGGTGACAAAGGGCAGAAGGGAGGCCCTGCTTCAACGTTGTGAAAAAAGAAATTTGCAGACAGGCATGGAATGGAAGCCCCCAAAAAATACAGCACATTAGACAATCATTACCTGCAGGTATTTTGGTACAAAGCCTTACTCAGTCGATCAATATCAGTGATTCTTTTACATCCAGCAACCACTTCAAGTACTTGCCTGCAAGGAACTTCAATACCTATAAAGCAAATCCAAGTTGTATGCGTGCATTTTGATAGGTTCTATATGGAGCAACACATGTATCGTTGGAGGAAATGATTTTAGTTTGTTCTTTTTTTTTGGAGAATTATTTTTTTCATACTCATTGAAGGAAAAAAATGCCTCGCAAGAAATAGCACATTCATTATGTTCCTCCATGTAACACTACCTGATGCATTTCAGTTGACAAATATATCATAAGAACATTTTTTGCAAAAAAAATTCAAAAGAACATTCGAAAAAGAACATGTTAAAAAATAGTCTCACATGGATTAGTGAGTACAAAAGTCTTTGATTTATTAATTGGGAAAAAGACTTCCTAAAATAATTGACTGAAAGTCCTTGCTGAGTTTTTCTCTTGTATACTAAATTGCAGCTTGAAGGAGAGTTAGAATTAGGTTACCCATGATCTGTTTCTTTTTACTTACTTTTTAACCCCAGTTCATTGTGTTTAAGTGAGGGGCACATTTGCAACATTCATGTGTTTTCTCCTCTGCAGAATCATCTCAAGCATTAGAAGGCAAGACCAAGGATTCCAGATTTTTTTATTTTTTATTTTTTGGAACATGACTTAAGGAATTCATTAATAGGAAAAGAAGTCACCAGAGAAGAAGCATAAAATAGCAGAATTACAAACAAAAAAAATTTCAAATTCAACATAGTCAAACATTCGAAAGGCATACTGATCTAATAAATAGATGTTTCCAACAACAAGATGTTATTGCAGACTCCACTCCTAAGCCAGGAATCTGCAAAGTTATTGGCACTTTAAGGCATCTGACTCCAAGTAATTGTCAAGTGTCCAAATATGTCCATAATCTCAGTAGCATTGAAGGAAGTGCCATATGGGGAAGAAGCGTGCTTTTTTTCTCAGAAACACAACTGATTCATGGAAGATGTACTAATGATGCCAAGGTGGGTCCAGATCTTTCATTTTTCTCTGAACTCTCTTCTTCTCATTTTTTCTTTTCTTTCTCTCACATTTTTATTTTTTCACTAACAATTATCATGAAAAAAAGAATCAAATTGCCAAGACTAATGGCCCATCACTTAATCGATGAAAATAAGCCCAGCTGTACCTTCTTGAATTCAAAACCTCACTGTAAATCCCTTCATGTGACCATTGAGCCAAAGGCCCAAGCCACTAGTGTTCCTGATCCTATTAATGACGGTTTAGCAAGGGAAGGAGCGTCCTATCATTATCTTGCTGTTGGGAGCCACCTTCCTCTTTCTGTGAGGAAGATGAGAATTTCATTGAAGAGAAGAAAAGAGAGGAAAACAAAGTAAAACGATTACATCATCTTATATCATCAGATTCGTATTGTTGCTCCTTCCCCTTGTATAACTATCACTTGGTAAAAAGCCAACCTTAAAAAACCAACCCTCTGTCAATGAGATTCACATCCAAACCATATGTGGTCTATATTTAGATATTGTTTTTTTATAATAACAAAAGTGCCCAGCAAATATTGATACCTGATGTCATCATGTCATCTAGCTGCATATCAGCAGTAGAAATCAACATGGTAAGAACTAAAAATAATGATAAGTTTTTTTCTTTAGAAGATGGCACAGAACAAGAAAGATGAAAAGAACAATGACAAATCAACAACACGATGTCTAGTAAAGAACATTGCAGAATAAAGGTTCAATTACCTGACATTACAAGGTTCGTTGCGGCCTTTAACAGTGCACTCTTCATCATATTTCTCTTTCTTCTTTGAAGGCAGCAAAGATTTTACAAATTTACTTCCCACATGAGTGCTTTTTATTTCACAATATGGTGAATCTGTTTCAATCATCATCCTTTCAATAGGGATGCTCTTAACTACATCCAGGTTCTCAGCAGTCTTCAAAGAGCAACCATTAACACCTTACACAGCAAAAGAAGAATAGAAAGCAAAGGATGAAGCTTAACTTATAATTTTCAATCGAACCAAAAATTACCGAGACACACATGTTGGAGTGTATTGGTCTGACAGTGGTTTGTGGATTGGACCTCTGACTCAATTGCTACATGAGGAGATTTCTAGTGTGAAGTCTGGAGTTCAAGTCTCACCAGCTATCGGGTGTAGTTTGTGTATATAATCAACATTCAAAAAAATAAAAATTAAAAAAATTTGAACCTCATACATACCCTAGCAAGATTTGAACCCAAAACCTGAAACTAGAACCCTGCTGCCACCACCATGTAGCCATTCAGCCAAAGGCCCAACCTATAATCATGTCATGCGATGATGTTCGAGTTTCTAATCAAAGTATCAATTGTAACAGAAAAGTAACCTTCTTAGCACTCAACATTTCCTTTCTAAGAGAATACCCACAATCTCTGGGAGAATAATGAGAATAGTATTTCAACTTTGCCTCTCTGTTTTGCTCCAGCACAGTTACAATATAACAAGGTGTTCGTTTTAAATATCAATCTAATGGCAAAAGGTTAGGATCAGTCAGTTTGACAGATTCTTCAGTCATTTCAAATTAAGAAGAATGGACATGCATGTGCTCAGGCCCGAAGCATCATCACAACTCCACTAAGACATTTCCCTTTGCTTCCAACTATGATTATTTATAAACTCTTTCACTCATTTCACATATTTATTCGATACAATACTATTCCACAGATCACATTGCATCTTCAAAAAATTAACACAACTACAGAACCAATGCAACTAAATTTTATTTCATTTCATCCCAACGAGGCAAAATTCTCACCAATGTAAAGATTCTCAAATTGTAAAAGGCTATCACAATCGTCTGCACTGCCAGTAAATGAATGGGCAACTCCAGCTATAAACCTGTTAAACAAGAAATGCAAAAAGTGGTCAGTGCACTCATATGCATCCGTACTCTTGCCCATAAAGCATAAAGAGATTGTGAGGCCCACCAACCACATTTTCTTTAAATACACCTGTTAGAGTATAGGATTAGCAACTCCGTCGTGGAGACTCAATGGTCATTTTTTTGCAATTAGCTGACTTGCTTTTGTACACTTCTGATTTCTAGGAGTCATATTCATTGGTTGGCAAATACAGTTCTCAGATTCATTAGCTATGTTAAGGAATAATCCCATATGGAGTACAAAGATCTTGAGTTTATTAATTGGGAAAGAGGTTTTCCTAAGTTAGCTAGTCATTTTGGGATGGGCCTTGGACTCTAACTTGACAGGGCATAGGAGCAGGTACTCAAATGTGGGCCTACACCTAAACTATCTACTTGTAAAACCACAAAAGAGGGCCTAAACCTAAACTATCCACTTGTAGAGCCACAAAAAAGGGTCTACACGTGAGGGAGAGTGTTAAGGAATAATCCCACATGGATTAGTGAGTACAAAGATCTTGAGTTTATTAGTTGAAAAAAGTCAGTCGGGGATGGGCCTTGGACCCAACTTGACAAGTTAAAGGGTCAATTTACAACAATTGGTTGTCAACATGGGTCCAGCATTCAGCTACACAATTTTTGGATGCTCTCCCAATGGTCTATCAGTTAAGCAAGCATGGATTGCAGAAAATAGGGATTGGTTACTCCAAGTCACCATGTTATGCTAACTTGTCTGACAAAGACAGACTAGGTATGCTGTTGCAGTCTTTCTACAACATAGGTCTAAGAGAGGATAAAATTTTCAGGACTAGTCAATGAAAGGTAGGTTGACAGCCTGCTCAGCTTATGATTTCGTTATGCAGAATGTAGAAATGGTCACACAGTCAGCTGCCAATGCAAAATTTATTAGTCCACCAAAAGGTAAAAGCTTTCATCTGGGCTATTTTTTCAAGGAAAAGTCCTCACATGTGAACTGTTTGGTCTTAGGGGTTATCACTCAATAATGTAGGTTCTGCAAGAGCCAAAATGAATCACTGGCTACCTCTATTTTACATTGTGGCTGCAGTGTGGAGCTTTTGTTCCAGAACATTTGGTCTTTCACAGCGTCTGCCAGAGAGTTTGGAAAGTTGGTAACTGGAAATTTCAGCATATCCACACCCTTTAGGCAAATGACTATGAAGTTTAGTGGGTGATGTTGTAGTTTTGACTCTGGTTGGAACATAATGAGCAAATCTTTGGCAGCAGACGCTCCCGTGGTTATCCTGGGCCAGCTGGAATTGGTAGGACTATTGAAAATTGAGAGGCTCATTTACTGCTGTCTTACTCAAATCAGAGAAAGGGATTACTTTGGCTGAAATTACTGCTCTATTGCTGGGATTGCTTCTTTACATGGACCACGTCAAGCAGCCTTTAATTATTAAAGGTGACTCTTCAGTCATCATATTCTGGGGGAAGGGACCCCTGGATCTTTACATGAGATTTGACCAGCACTTGCTCAGAATTAGAGACTTAACCTCGGAAATAGATGTCATCTGGCAGATGTACACTGCTCAGCAAATTATGTAGCCAATACACATGCCAAGGGATATTTTTGCCACAGTTACTTGTCAACATAGGCTTTCCATTCTAGTTGCTATGGTGATTGATAAGTTTTTTTAATTTTTCTTCTTAATTTGTGTATTCCGATTGCCATGTGCATTCTTTTTGTTGAAATACAATTCTACATCATTCAAAAAAAAAAAAAAAAATTGTATATGGACTCCAAGGCGAAGAATATCCGCCCCCTTGGCGGCACTGGGATACTTATTTTGAAATCTGTAATATAAGTTCTCATCTAAATTGTATATGGACACACACCCCTAGATCCGCCAATCATATGGCAGACTATCATGCTAAAAGGGGCTCTTCCCTCCAATAC
Source organism: Aristolochia californica (assembly GCF_029961685.1). Lineage (NCBI taxonomy): Eukaryota > Viridiplantae > Streptophyta > Magnoliopsida > Piperales > Aristolochiaceae > Aristolochia > Aristolochia californica. Next base: position 80,267 of record NW_027181804.1, on the reverse strand, counting down.
CACATTGTGGAGGATGGCCCATCACACTAGGTTGCATCTCTCCTCTTTTTGAATTAAATTCACACTCTTCCCTCAAAAAATAAAAATAAAAAATAAACGACCAATATTGTTTTTTCAGTTTGGTTGTTTTTTATGTATTTTTCATTTTTCTTTTAATTTTTTTTTTACTTGTTTGTTCTTGGTAGCCTTCGCGACCATCCTATTGCATTATGTAACTTTACTTTGTATCTTTCTTTATTTAATAAAGAAAAAAATACTATAGGAATATTATTTTGATTAGGATTAAAGTGGTTAGCTTGATTAGAATAATAATTTGTTTGTAATTCCTATTTCAAGTTATGTTAGGTTTACAAATGTAGAAGTATAACATTAAGAGAAAAGAGAGGGAAAAGAGAGAGAGGAGAAGGCCACAGAGAGAGAGAGAGAGAGTGGCAATTCTGGCACTTGTTGAGAGGCCTAAAATTGACCTATCTTCGATTAAATAGTCACTTAAGTGATAATAAGACAACAGTACATAAATGTCCCTCAACACTAAACTCTCCATAATGCCCTAATTACAACTCAAAATAAATTAAAAATTGAACCGTATAACTCCTATACGAACATGCTCCTACTGTAGAGAGACAAATATTGTAAGAGTGAAAAGATAAAAATACCCAATTACATATAATTCAACACTCTTCGTCAAACTGGAGCATATATATAAAAAAAACCTAGCTTGTTATAAAAGTTCCCAACTCATGCTTTCCAAGGCCTTAGTAAACAAATAGCCAAGCTGATTAGCACATTTGACATAGGGAATAACCACTACATCATCCATCACAGCATCATGAATGAAGTGACAATCGACCTATACATGTTTAATTTTTTCATGAAACAAAAGGTTACTAGCAACAAAGAAGCAGCATGGTTGTCAAAATGCATCACAACCCTAACAGTCACAAAACTGATCTCACCCATAGAAGTTCACAAATTGTATGAATCATTGTCTGCATTTTGCCTCTGCACTAAACCAAACCACTAAATTCTATTTCTTGTGAAAGGATAATAACATTTGAATCCCTTTTGAGTACTAGAGTGTCCAAGGAAGATACACTTGGATCTCGGTGACAACTTATCATGAGACTGACCAAATACATGCACATAACAGATAGACACAGACATACGAAGACAAAGAGAAAATAGATTATCAGTAGCCTTAAGAACTTATAGTGGGAACCCCCCCCCCCCTCCTCCCCAAGTACAAAAGAATGCATCCTATTAAAAAGAAAACATGGAGTAAAAACAACATCACCCCAATAAGATTTTGGAACCTACATTCGAAACATGGATCGTGCAACCTCTAGCAAGTGGCGATTCTTCCTTTCTGCAACCCATTTTGTTCAGGTGTATATACACAAGACCGTTGATGAACAATGCCATAAGCTTTAAAAAAAAAATCTCACTTGTGGTTCATAAGCTCAAGCCCTTTATCAGCACAAAACACGCAAAGTAAAGCACCCAATTGATTTTTTATTTCACTATGAAAATTCAAGAATACATAAAAAACTTCAAATTTATCCTGTAAGAGATACAACCATGTGGAATTACTAAAATCATCAATGAAGAAAACAAAATACTGATAACCAAAGACCCTAGGTACTCGACAAGGACCCCATACATTTGAATGGGCTACTTGAAGCAAACTAGTATAACTATGACTCTGACTAGATGGGAAGGATGCTTGATGGTGCTTCTCGAGCTAACAGGCTTAACATTAAAAAGAGAAAATAGACGACAAAGCTAGAAATATTTGGCATAACTTGGCTAACTTGGCTAAGGAGGGATGTCCTAACTATAAGTAACACTAGAAAGGTGAAACAGTTGCTTGAAGAGCCAAAAAGGACAGCACTAGTAGACTTTCCAAGTCGTAAAGCCCCTCTTGTACATGCCCTAAACCAAGTGTCTTCCTCGTCTGGAGCTCTTGAATACATAATGAGTAGGGAAAAAACTATTAAACAATGCAAGGATTTAGTAATTTGACTGATAGATAATAAGTTAACAAGGAATTTAAGAACAAACAAAACATACTCTAAGACTAGGATGAAGTAGGATGAACCTTGCCCACCCCACTAAAGGGGAGGAGGAGCATCAACAAGGGTAGCATGTCTAAAAGAGCATGACTGACTAAGAGAGCTAAATAATGAGGACATATCTGACATGTACAAAGATGTACGCAAATCAATCAATAAAGAGATTGGAGACTCATGGAAAGCAGAAGTAAAGAGCTAGCCACTTTGGTTGTTGTTGTAGAATCATTCTAGTTCATAGATGTGGTAGATGAGGTCAACTATGTCATCCTCTGCACAAAATGATGACGTTCATCTGGGACACCAAGTACAATGCCTACTAAACGACTAGCTGAAGTCTCATTTCTTTCTAGAACACTAGAGTTGACCCCATACAAGTTTTCCAAATTTGTCCCAACATTTGTCTGAGAAGTGATTGTTGCATCCACAATGGACACATCCATCACTCCTATCATCACCACAGCCACTACCATAACAAGAAGTATTTCGACCTCCTCGACCACCCCTCCTTGTCAACGACTCAACACGGATTGAATATTGAGGACAACAGCCTTTGTCCCCTAACTATCCATGCTGCTCCATGGAACCACAACAGTCTCTGCATGCACTACTCTGCTAAATGTTTTCTTCAATGTGGGCAAATCATCATCTACTAGTGAATGGACCCAGATTGCATCATATTGGGGACCTAGTTCATCAAGAAAATAAGTCTCATGGATTTGTTGAATTGAGCCCAGTTCCATCTAAAATGACTAGCCACTTAAGAGGCCTATTGTTCAACATTATAACCCAATAACACATCTGAACTTTTATCAATGTGGAACTATTCTCATTCAACAGTACCCCACATGTCCAAGTTTATACATGACAGATCTGAGACATAGGCACAAACTTACAACGGAGCACAAACTCATCATGGAGCACAAATTAGGTCTCAACCCAAGTAGACATCCTACTCTGAAAACTTGAGCCCAGTTGCATTAGAAAATGAGTAGCCACTTGAAGGTTTATTGCTCAATACTATAACCCAATAACACTTCTTACCTTTTATCAATGTGAAACTATTCCCACTCAACAAGAATCTCAATAGTATTTTGAGTTGTGATGATCTATTATACTCGTTTGTTGTGATGACACTATCCCACCATACTGTTGACCTATATTAACACTGTGTCATCTGAAGTATTGACGCCTTCTTCGGTTTGTTCTTAGAAGGCCTAAAGACTCACTGTCTTCTATTTGCCATTAGAAAGCCTGTTGCTGCAGTTGCAGCTTGTCATCACTATCTATTGCCAATCATTCACTACCTCACCATCAACAATACCTATGTCAAAACTGTAATGTGACAATCTGAATTTGTTTCTGATCACTTTTGTCCGTACTCAAGTGACAGTGCTGCTTCCAATATGTTTTTTACTCTGTGACTTTGATTCATCTAGCATTGGTTGCGGAATACTTTCTGGTTTTGGATTATGGATAATCAAACTTGTGATTTTTCTTTGATCTATCTTGAGTTTGAGAAGGAATAGAGTTTAGAAATATTAGTGTTGATTAGATTAATTTGGCTAGCTGATTAGGACTTTAGTCTATTTAAGATTTCTATCAAGTGTTATGTTAGATTTAGAATCTTTGAATACTTGTTAAGAGTGGGGGGTATTTTAGAATTTCTCATTGGCGTAGACCTGTAATTTGTTAGACAGAAAGGTCCAGGTTTGAGTGTTTAAAGAGGTGTGGTTATTACATAATTTCTGTAGGTTAAGAAGACTGTTTACTTGGTTATAAGTCCTTAAGTTAGAAGCCTTTTACTCATTTTATAAAGAGACTTAAGTGATGAATAAAACCTAATGGAGGCTTGATTTCTCCCCTATTCAGCAGGCTGTATGACAGCCCTTTCTCTTCCTATCTCTTTCTCTTCAATTTCTCTTCTATTTTTACTTTCTTACAATAATTAGAATCACACTAGGATTTTTTTATTTTTTTTAAATGGTGAAATCTTATTGACTAGCTAAAATGAATACAAGCTAGGAGCGGGTCCATCCAATCAATTGGGAAGGAGAACCCTGGTATAAAGGAGGCTCAGAAAGCTCCCTCTTTGGGTAGAAAGTCTGCCAAAGAGTTAAACCTCCCTAGGTACATGCTGCCATGTAAATCAACCAAACTACAAAGGTCTTTAATTTCCTCAAAGATGCTTACTGAATCTCCATGGAGGTTTGGCTTTTCGATTCATCCAGCTAATGATCAAGGCTGAATCCCCTTCTATTATAAGAGGCCCGGAGAAAGTTTCACCCCTTGGTGTAGCGTTTTGATTTCTGTTTCAGTGGATTCTGCCTGACCAATTGGCCCTGCAAAGGTAAACCAAACCCTGAGAGTCTCTTAAAACGCCTCCAATGCCACTAGGCCCAGGGTTTCCCATAGAGCTACCATCAAAGTCAAATTTGATTGTGCCCATAGGAGGGGGAATCCAGGCATTTAGCATTATGTACCTTAACTTGCAAAGGCAGAAACAGTTTTAGAGTGCTTACGAATCAGGGAGAAGGGAGCAGGAGAGGGTTTTAAATCTTTTCGGACAAGCTCCTTTTAGATGTGGCTGAGTGGTTGAAACTTGAAAGTTTTGTTATTCCAGTCTCCCCCCCACCCCGCAAACACCAGTGCACCGCTATTTTCCGGAGGAATAGACCTGTTCTTGAGAAACTTTGAAGTAGATTCTGCTCTATGAACTCTGCCCCCCCCCCCCCCCCCCCCCGCAAACACCAGTGCACCGCTATTTTCCAGAGGAATAGACCTGTTCTTGAGAAACTTTGAGGTAGATTCTGCTCTATGAACTCTGAAAATGGAAATGGGAAGCACCTTTTAAGCCCAAATTTCCAGAAAATAGCTTCCCAAATTTCATAGCAGATGGTGCAGCTTAATAATAGGTGATCCACCTTCTCCTCTGTCTCACCGCAGAGCTTAGACAAAGAGTTGATCAGTCACACACTAGGATTGCAATATGGGGGTTTATTTAAATTCATACATGTAATGCAATGATGATCTAGTTTCTCAAAATTAACAATACCATAAGATCAATGTTAGTCCAAAAAATATTCAGCATACTATCCGCTCCACCAGCCACTTTTTCTTACTGGTAGGGTAGCCACAGAGCAGAACTGTCAAAAGTTCTTAAATGTTGAAAACAAAGAAAAGAATCCATCTTATTAATTGGTCTGCTATTCAGAAGAATAACATATTAGAAATGAAATGATAGATGAGGAATGCAAAAAAATGGATATATCCTCCGTAACGGAATGCATAAATAAAAAGAGAGTTCTGGATCACAATAGAAGAGGGATGCAGTTGTTCTATCCCTTCCCAAATGAATACATCAAGAGATAGTTAAAAGACGAGCAAAGGCTGATAGACACTTATGCAAAAGACTACTAAAGAATTGACAGAATTGAATTGAGGGATCACATGATAGGGAGATCTCTCCAAAGCTCACGACTTTCTTCCTGAACTTGATTCAGCCCTTTGGGGAAAGCCAGTTGGCTTTCATCCAGCTGAGAACAATGCTGAATCTCATTCTATCTAAATGGGCTAATGAATGTCCAACTAAGTTGTTCAAGATCTCCGACTAAAAGATGATATGGGAACTATCATACTCCCCTTCACAGGACCTTTGGCTGAAGTTGATTATATGGAGGCAGAAGTCAATTCTGTTCTTTAAGGCTTTATACAATTCTGTGGGCATTTTTCTTCAACTTTGGTAGTGGAGAGAAACTCTTTATATGTAACGTAGTGGCGCAAGGGGATGGCACCACAACTTGTTGTCATTTTGGCACCTATTTTGTTGTCTCCTTTTTCTTTCTTATAAATAAAATATTGAAAAAGAAAGTTCGAGACCCCAGATTATTGGACCACCAGATAACTTTTTATTAATAATTTGAGTAGTTATGTTTCAGTTTAATAAGCGCTATCAAATCTTGCAGCAAATTTCTTTGGACTACTGCGAGTCTCATCGAGCTGAAACAAACATCATATGTCACAAAGCTTCTGAGTCAGAATTCCTCATAGTGATCTAAATACCTCACCTATCCTTCTTTCGAGCTAAAATTTCACAAAAATCTTTACCAGCAGCACGCATGTGCAGAAACATAGGTAATTTCACAAATTCTGCCAAATCAAACTGCTTCTCAAAATACCTGAAAGAAAAAAAGAATCAAATAAAGTGTACAGAAGCAAGAAACTCAAAGATAAAAGAATTTCTCCAAATCTGAGCCGAACTTTGCCCCAATTTCAAAGAGAGCCTTATGTATGGTGCTTTTTAAGAAAGTTACCACAGATTTCATGTTTTTTGGACAAAAAAGCATGCTGTTAGTGGACAAACACTACAATTCTTATAAAAGGATAAATTTTATTTATATTTTGAGTCCTTTATTAAAAATGTCTTTCGCAGATTCTGCCAAATCAAACTGCTTTTCAAAATACCTGAAAGAAAAAAAATCAAATAAAATGTACAGAAGCAAGAAACTCAAAGATAAAGGAATCTCTCCAAATCTGACCCGAACTTTGCCCCAATTTCAAAGAGAGCCTATGTATGGTGCTTTTCAAGAAAGTTACCATGGATTTCATATTTTTCCAGACAAAAAAGTATGCTGTTAGTGAACAAACACTACGATTCCTATAAAAGATAAAAATTTATTTATATTTTGAGTCCTTTATTAAAAATGTCAAAACTAACCTTCCTTTCTTTTCTCCTTTCTTTACTTTTCCTTTTGTCAAGTGATACATCATAAACCCCCTCCCTATGGCTAACCTGCCAAGCTCATCCACACCAACAGGTCCCACATAGGAAAAGTGGCAGGACAAAGGGGGACATTCCACCCCCACCCCCACCCCCTGAGGAAAAACCTTTTCTCTTTCCAACCTAAAGAGTGGGTAGGAGGACCCTATACCTGCAAACTAGAATGGCGAAGAGTATTCTTGGGCTGACTTTGGAAAAGTATTTTCTATGGTGCTCATTACTCATAAAGGGACGATTATTTTCTAATTAAGAGACATTTATTAGGAAAACAAAGAAAAAAGACAATGAGAAGCTCCCAACAATTAGGGGAGAAGTTACAAGATTAAACTAAACATTTTACAAAAAATAAAAATGTCTTTTTCTTCCACTTGCAAGGTTCATAATTAAAATGTAATGAGCCAGCCATATTTGGAAAATGCAATCTTTATGGCTGCTTGAAATTGAGGAAAATACTTGGGTCTCATTTGAAGGGCAAATAAAAAGTAGAACAGAAATTAGAAAGTAATACGCATTCAACAGAATTGGGTCATCATAGTTACACATACTTTTTCTGAATTTCAGGTGGGCAAAACTGGAGCCTGTCATAATCCAATCCACATTCACCAATGGCCACCACCTAGATAGTAATTCCTGAGACTTAGATACCAAAAAATGAAGGACCAAGGACTGTAAGTACTGAACAAGCCTCCAGGAGCTCCAGTTCTGCATTAAAAAAAATCCTCCCTCTCCCAAATAACTATTGTACCAAGAACTCTTTTTTGAAGATAATGAGAACTTCATTCAAAAGTGAAAGAGATACAGATTACAGGGAGCAACTAGCTTGAAAGCACAGCTAGCAAAAAAGACAAAATTAAAAAGAGAGCAACAGACAAATTAGTTGACAAAAACAAAATTAGATGACAAAAACTCAGCCCGGACCAAAAGGATAAGGATCACTTTGAACTAAACCCGCCTCAAGGTACCAAAAGCTTTTCATTATGCATAAGCAAGGAAGTTATCATAAAAATGTAACAAATGATTTGCATATTCTTTTCCACAAGTGAAAAAACAAAAGAGCCATTCCTGAAACCAAAACATTAAAAATGATGACATGCTTCAGAAGATACTAAGGAAGGTTGCCACAACTATACCTTTTTTTTTTCTGTTTTGCCAATTGTGAAACTATGGCTGGGAATCAGGAATTATCTACCCCTAAAACCAGAAAAGGAGGAGCGGTGCAATCTGAGAAGAGTGAACCTTCAAAGCCAAATATCTTCAATCAATTTTTTTTTTAAATGGAGAATATATACAATTGTGTTAATGATGGATCTGGGTCCATCCCACGACTATCAAGTTAGCAGGTCTTTTTCCATCTAATAATCACATCTGCTCCTTTAAAATAATTGGGAAACGTCTAGGTGCCCTCTTTCAAATATGTTTAGTCTGATAGTTGGGTGACGGAGTTTTCTCTAGCCTCTTCAAGCTTTTCCATTCCTTTGCTTCAGTTTGTGGATGATGTCATCAGTTCTTGAATGTTAAGGCTATTACATCTATATTGAGCATGAGTTACAGAGTTTCCTTCATGCTTGGAGCAAAAATATAGTGGTGATATTCTACTTAAACTAGAGGGTAGTTTCCTCGTTTGATGAACACTTTAATCTCCTACGGTACATTTCCTAGTCAGATTAATAGTGTCCTAGTTAGAAAGTTTCCTACTTTGTAATTAAAAAAATCTATAAATATGGAGCCAAATATCTAAAGGGGTTGGAGGTATTCAAGACACCAACCAAATTGTGCTTCTCTCTTTTTTGTGTCTTCCAAACTCGTCAAGCTCCAACCCTGGCCTAGGCCAGCCATCTCTCACCTTCTCTCTTATTCTATCATTCACAATCTAGCTTAGGACCTCCCCTTAGTTCTCTTGATGCAGGCTCCTAACAGTAAGGTCGCTGAATTTTAAACAGACAGAACTAGGCAGTGGATACAATCTCAAACAAGTATTCACCATCTCCATGAGATGAGCCACATTTGACCCAAAGAAACTATTTGCAAAAGACAAATCACACCTTTCCTTTCTCTATTCCCTCTTTAGCCAATGAAACCAGTTCTTGAAAGTGAAGCTCCGGATCACCACTGTCCTCGAACTCCTGAGCAGGCAAATTGTCAGACATAACAGAAAACACGTCAATAATGACACAGCTACGAACACCTCCAACCATTCAATCTCATCAATACAGCAATTTTTTCTTCGTATGATCAATAGAGCTGCTATATTAAAAAAATCAATAACAAAAAATAAACTACTAGCCACTCCACCCAAAGATTACCTTGCATCTAGTAGGGTGCACACCAACTGTACAAAAAAGGCGCCCTGAACAAGACAACTACGTGAGATGAAGGGGGGAAGGTGAAAATGGCTATCAACGACAGAGTAAAAGAAGCCAACCATCGGTTTCTGCAATGGAGAGGGCTTCCTTAGATTCTTGGAGAGACCCGCCCGTAATCTTTGTGAGACAAAAACATCGCCAGGATTCAATATGAAGCAGATAAAGAGTACTAAGACAACAAAGTTCAGTCAATACACGGTTCAACGTCATACAAAATGACATACAATGATCCGGTCGACTCCCGCGCGCCACGCCCGGCTGAGGACAGCCTGAATGTCAGCCACATGATATTGCTTCCCATTATATATACCCTTGAACATGCTATCTGTACTTAATCATAGCGAGGCAATAGAAAAATAAGGCAAAATTATAAATGTAGAATAAGTCTGCAAGATGAGAATGTTTGTCAAAATGCCTCACCTGTAAAGTTGACAGCAATGTCTGCGTTTCACACGCATAGAGATACAGAGAGCAGATAAGTACAGTGGCAAAAGGGAGGCAGAAGAACAAAACAATCATTGCATTGCAGATTAACTTGCCTATCATTCTAACAGATGAAGCCGCCATTTGAGATATAACGGAGTGAGAGTCACCCTTCTATTCCAGCCGAATCTTGCCTGGATGAATTTCACCCAAATGTTGGTTTGCAGTGTGCACTTCAGAAATATCTTGCCAGATTTTTCTGGGATGCGTCGCTGCTGATGAAAAAGCTTGGGGAGAGGGTCAAGAGGCAAATCACCCGGGAAAGGGAAAGCAATAAGTGCGACATGCTATAAAAATTACCTTCTAGAATGTGCATAAGAAATCATTAATAAAGTATGATTCATGATAAAATAACTAGGATAAAAAGGTTACTCGAAGTTTTTTAAGAATATTTTTAATTATAATTAACTTCTCAGTGATGTAATTTAATGAAAATTGTGTTTTAAGTTAAATATTTGTTTTAATCCATTACATGAATATATGTTTTAAATGATTGAGAATTAATACATAATTTACTTTATTTACGTCATATAACTAATCAATGATACATTAATCACAAGCTTTTCCAATCGAATTAGTTTAAAGATTATTATGTAACATAAATTAATTTTTAAATATTCATGAACTAGATAGACAATTATCTTAAATACTTAAAAGTAAATAAATATTTTTAGTAAATTACCTAAATTCCTAAGTCATCGTTTCATGTAATGTAAATAATCATGAATTTTAAAGTGAGGTAGTTAAATATGAAAAATAAAAATCTTAATTTGTAACAATTCATCTCAACTCAGCCAAGGATATTTCAAACACATACTCACAATTATACTCCACTCCCGATGGTCTACAAAAAATTATGATATATTTTAGGAATTATCTAAAACAAAGCATGAAGATTCTCTCCATGACTTACTTACATGACTTACTTAGGAGTGGATTGTATCTCAACCTTATTCTTACACTATTTCATAAAATCAAGAGTTTTATGGAAACTCTCCAATAGGGGTGGCATCGAGCCAAACCGAGCTCGAACCTGCCTATGTACGAGCCGAGCTTGATTTAAATATTTTGAACTTGAACTCGAGCCGAGCCTAGGCTCGAGTCTAAAATTGTTATCGAGCTCTTGCCTAATAATTTTAACCAAGTTTGAGCTGAACTTGAGCTTCAACATTCATTTAAAACTTTTCAAAAAATACATGTCTTGAGTTCGTGCTCTACCTTGCATTTAATTTTTTTCAAAAAATACATGTCAAATAAATTATATATAAAATTATACATCCATTTTTCATAACATTGGGAATGACCTCTACTTAAAATTGGGCATAAGAGTGGCATCGAATCCAGCTAAGTTTGAACCTTGTTCAAGCTGAGTTTGATTTAAATATTTTGAACTCGAGCTCGAGCTGACCCAAGCCTCGAACCTAAAATTGTAATCGAACTCGAGCATAATAATTTTAATTGAGTAAGAGCTCAAGCTCTACCCGAGTTTGAACTTAACCTACATTTAATACTCTATATAAAATATATATCAAATAAATTATATATAAAATTATGAATACATTTAAAAAAGAACGATAGGGGAGGTTCAGGACTGAATTTAAATAATGGATTAAAACACACCAATATTAATATTTTTTAGTCCAAATGTTGTCTAACTTGTTTTGTAATTTTTGAATCTGGCCATAAATTTACTATGGCCTTCTTAGTGCCCCTGGTAGAAAATTTATATTATAAGAAAAACTAGAAATGTTTTTCCTATGATACATATTTCCAAAAAAAACCTTTAAATAAAATCCTATTACTATTAGTGACTTATTAGAAAATTACAAGAAATATTTTAAATTTTTTTTACGAAAGTTAAACGGACTTCTTATTGTCTCTTTTAGGGAAATAAATAAAAACTAATAATCAATCTAATATATTACTATACTTATCGATAATTTTTTAAGCAAATAAAATATCAAACACAAAATTGCAATAAAAATTGTCTCGTGCTATAAGTATTACAGCATCAACTGTTAAATACTTATTCAAAAAAAATTATATGGTTTTCTAGCCCATCTTTGCAGGAAAATCTTACTTAGAAAATTATATGATTTTTTAATAAGAATTTTCAATTAGATAAATATTTACAAAAAACACGAGATACTAATAGTCCCTAAAGCTATGAGGAAGGAGAGTTTAAGGAAAAAGTTTATCTTTTTTTACTTTATCATCTTCGCTCGAGGATGGGGAAGGCGAGGAAGCGGAGGAAGGGGGTTACGACGCCGGCGAGGACCTGTCGTCGGGGATGACGACTGCGACGAAGGCGGCGGTGACGAAAGCAAAGGCGAAGGCGAGGGGAGGAAGAAATCAAACTAACGGCCATAGAGGCGGTCGGCAAGCAGTTGTCGACGTTAACAGAAGCGGCGACAACAACGGACGGGAGGGGTTCAGCGGTGACGAAGGGAGGACAAAATCCCCCCCCCCCCCCCCCCTCGCTCCCGCTCCCCCACTCCCACTTCCGACTCAGCTCGTTAACCAGCCGACTCGCGAGCCATCGATCCAAACCTGAATTCAGTCAAGCTCGGTTCATTAATTTAAACGAGCCGATCCCGGATCTCAAACTCGACTCGAGATCCAGGGATACCGAATCGAACCGAGCCAGCTCGATTCAAAGCCACCCCTACTCTTCATAATGTCACTACAACCATTGTGGCTACCTTAGGTACGTTCCCCTTACTCTCAAAGTTTAGTGGTAGTTATTCATCTTGGATAATTGATTCAGGTGTGTTTGACACATCTCACTTTATAGAAAAAATGACAAGTTTCTCAAGGTATTTCTAAAATTTTGGGACATGAAGAATACCGTCATTCATGAGAATGCTAACTTTGGGACAATGATCTCATAAGAACTTATTGGAATTCTACTTACTTATGATATGGGACCTCAAAAAGTAGAGAAAGGTCAACCCGAAAGAAAAACTCTTGCTCTTAAGGCCAAATCTAGTGCGAAGAATGATGTTGGTGAAGAAAGCACCAATGAGGTGAGTTTTATCGCTAGACATCTATAAAGAATACATAGAAAGAAGAAAATTTCAAGAGAATGCCAAATCATAACCCAAAATGAAAAATATTTGAAGAAAAGTAATATTTGTTTTGAGTGTGGAAAATCAGGGCATAGAATGAACAAATGCTAAAACTTAAACAAGGAATAACCCCATCCTCAAGCAAATATTCAAATAACAAAAATAAAATAAAGTTTTGATCTTGACTTGGGGATGCTATGGAAGATGAGTCATGCCATTCCGATGAAGAAGAAAATGACGTAAGACTCATGACAATTGAAGATTATGATGAGTGACTCAAACTACGAAAAATAAACTTGAATTATTTTTCATAGTCTAAATAAGTATAAGGAAAAATGCAATGCTCAAAGACATGAGTTTGCCAAGCTAAAAGAGGAGATTAGTGCCTTGAAGGAAACAAATTAACATAGTTAATTTATCCTCGACTAATGCCATATGTTTGAGTAAAAAAATCGATGAATATTGGTTATGACATAAAAGACTAGGACATCTAGGAATAGATTTATTCAATAAATTAGCAAAGAAAAACCTAATGAGAGGACTATCGAATAAAAAAATTGTAAGAGAGAGATTGTGTGATGTTTGCCAACTTGGAAAGCAACACAAAATTTCATTTAAATCAAAAGATGTAGTTTCAACCTCTCGACATCCAACTAATCTACATGGGCTTAGTTGGACCTACTCTGACCTTAAGCCCAAAGGGGAAACGCCTCACCCTAGTGGTGGTAGATGACTATTCGAGGTTCACATGGATAGATTTTCTAGCTCACAAAGATGATGCTTTTTTGGCCCTTTTCAAAACTATGTGAATAAATTTAAAAGGAGTAATGTTATACCATTGTCAAAATTAGGAGTGACCATGGAGGAGATTACAACTATATTTTGTTTTTTACTCTTTAGTGTAACAAAGTTACCTCCAATTAGAATACAATACCATCAAGTGGATTTATATTATCTAGAGATCTAGTCCAATTTGCATCGACAAATTTTTCAATATTGAAACGATCATGACACTTATATAGAAGCCCCTGTCCTGATGCATTTTTCAAGTGTCTAAAGACTCTCTCTGATGCCTACAAATGAGAATTTTGACGTTTGTGCATATATTGATTAACCACACTAACCGCAAAAGAAATATCCGGTCTCATCACAATGAGATAAATCAGCTTCCCAACCAGCCTCTAAAACTTGCCCACATCAACTTCTCCAACATCAACACATTGTTTTGTTTTTGTATCCATAGGGGAGTGTCAACAAGGCGACATCCTGTCATTATTATGTATTTGAGCAAGTCAAACACATATTTCATTTGTGATAGAATAATGCCATAACTATGAATTAGGTACGTTTGTATTTTAATGAATAAAATAAATAAATAAGTTTTGAATTACATAGGTCACTATTTTTGTAGATTTTATTTCATTTGTACTTAGGATGATAATTTTATACACTTTTATTATTTTAATTAATAACTATGTTTTATTTTATGATGTAAATACTTATTTTATTTTAATAATATAAATTTAAGTTTTTATAAGATAAGTCATAAGATATATCAATATTATTAAAACTAACCTAGTCATTGACCCAATGAGTTGATTGGATTTGACTATTGATTGATCCAAGAGAAAGGGGCACCTTAAGTATTGATTTTCAAGACTCCATGGTTTAGCTTATGGACAAAAAGAGAAAGACACCCATTGGGAAAAATCAGAAGGAATAAGAGGTTATGGACTTTGGCCAAACCCTCTCCCATAAATCATATTTATAGGTATCAAAAGTATCAATATTACATATATATTATTCACCTTAATAAGTGTGAATAAAAGACAAAAAATGTAAACTAATTACATTATATCCTCCAACTCTCCCCCTCAAGCTAGGAGGTAATGGGAATTGTTAGAGTTTGTGGTCTTGGGTTAAGTACTCTGCTTTCCGCACCTAACAGACATGTCTTTTGGGTTCTATTGGCTAGGCATTTGACATGGTATTAGAGCCAGGTACCACGTTCCACGTTCGAATCCCGAAAGGGTTCGAACCATACCAAGAAGATAACAATTTTTTTGCTCAGTATGAACCAAATAACATAGATGTAGTAATAAGTTCCTCCATCATGGTGTCCCAACCCGAACACCGACTCTCAAAGGTATCAATGGGTGATAAGTGGGTAATGGTTGTCATTCACAAGACGGTGTTAAAAGACTCACAAATACATATAAAAAAATTTCAATGGACTTAAAACACTCATATGTATATATATATATATATATATATATATATAGCAATGCACAAGAGGTTGACCCAAAGGTGTATGTGAGAGTCATGAAAACCATACTACGAGTTTTAAAAATCAATGCTCTGATACCATGTTGATTTTCAGGACTCCATGGATTTAGTTTATGAAAAAAAAAAAAAAAGACACTCATTGGGAGAAATCAGGAGGAAGAAGAGGCTATGGACTTAGGCCAAACCCTCCCCCATAAGTCATATTTACAGGTATAAAAAATATCAATATTACATATATACCTTTCACCCTTATAAAAGTGAATAAGAGACAGAAAATGTAAACTAATTACTTAAGTGCCACCCTAATTACATCATATCCTCCAACATTAAGAAAAATAATTAATAAGAAATAACAAAAAATCATAAAAAACCCCTTAGTAAGATTTGGGATTTGGTTCAAGTGCATCATGTGGCCTTCACTTTTACTTAAGCACCTCATCCTACCAAAAAGAAGGCACTTTGACAATTGGTATAGCATAGATTTGGGCTCCCTACAAAACAAATGATGCCTTTTGTTTATTACAATTTCTATTTGCACATTGTAACAAAAACAAAAATTGTTAACAAAGACATTTGCTTTAAAATGCACTATCACTTTATTTTTTACCAAAAGTAACAACTCAATCACCCTCTATAACAACAAAATAGAGTGAAAATTTCCAAAAGGTAGAATCTTTTCTTCTCTAATTTTGCATCAGTAACATGATGTAAGACAGAGTTATCCTCCATTAAAACTTTATATTTATAAATAAAATAATATTTTTTGTAATTTTATTTTATACACACTAGCACACACAAAACACATTATTGAGGGAAAATTGGATTACTTTGTAATGAACCTTCACTTTGTTTTTTTCTTTACATGATCTACTTTTGTTATGAAGTAATACTCTCCAAGCAATATAAATGTTTATTGTGATTGTGAATTAACTCCATTTAAGAAGTCTAATTTTTTTTATTTGCATTAATCCATATAGTTAAATAGTGATCAATCTACTAATTATTATTGTTATTACTATTTTTTGAAATCCACTTCACATAGAGAAGTAAATAATTCTTTAACATAGAATAAGGTAATTGTTTTCCTAGATCATTAATCTATTGCATATAATATCTGAAAAATTACTTTCATTTTTGTAATCTCTTTCATATTACCGAATAAATTAACAAATTTTATATGTCAACGTGTTTTTATTACTCTCACATCATTTCTAAACCAATTTTCAAGCATGTCATATTCAATTATATTTTTCAAGTGATTTCTCATGGGTAACATATACTTAGGGCATATTTGAAACCCACAAAAAAGAAAATAAAATAAAATAAAATGAGATAAAATTTTATTTTCTGTTGTTTGGCAGCAGATAATTACGAAGAGAAAAGAAAACAAGAAATAAAGTTAATAAAAAATCTCTCATAAGATGATGGAATTTGGGGAGAAAATAAAATAAATAAAAATTTGATAGAAAATATTAAACATTAAGATTTTAAAATAATATTAATTTTAATTTATTTTTTATTTTCCACATGTATCCAAACAAGAGGAAATATATTTATTTTACATTTTCTCTCTCATTTTTCATGGGCATCTAAACAAGAGAAAATAGACCTATTTTTTATTTTATTTTATTTTTCTCTATTTTTTATCTTCATTTCATTTTCTCTCCACTTCATGTGTTCCAAACATAGCCTAGGCCTTAGGGCCTGTTTGGAACTCACAAAAAAAAAGGGAGAAGAATTATTTTTTGTTGTTTGACAAGAGAGAATCACTGAGAGGAAATAAAACAAGAGAGAGAGAGAGAGAGAAAAAAAAAATTATTAACTAAGAGATAAAGTGATTTTTACTCTTTTTTTATTTTCTTTTCTCTCGATAATTCTCTTTTACCAAACAACAGATAATAACTTTATATCATATTTTTTTTTTATGTGAGTTCCAAACAGGCCCGACTCTTCCCTTATCGATTGTGAGTTGTGGGAGGAGTTGGCTTATGCTCCCATGCCCCTTTTACACAAAAATGGGAAAAAAGTCGTCCTTGGTTTTACTTTTTTAATTTTTTTTTTTATATCAGTAACAAACAGACCATTAATCAATGGAATTTAGTTCCATAAAGTCTGATAACCTTTTTCAAGTAGTAAACAAATCAAATTTATATATAAGGGAGGGGCGGGGTTAGTCCTCGATGAAATTGAATTGAAGTGAAGAAGGGGGGGTTAGTCCTCGATGAACTTGAATTGAAGTGAATAATTGAATTGAATTGATTCAACTTCAACTCATCCTTGGGTGTTAGTTTAGACGAATTCAAGTGCAATGGAAAACAAATTTCACTGTCAGTGCCCCCAAATGAAAAATATGATATAAACAAGAGAACGAGTAACCTTTTATAATATACTTAAATAAAATATATACCCAAATAGATAATTAACAAAAATAAACATGGTACTATACTTATAAGTGATTTAAGTGTAGTATTAAAATATGTTAATATTAACGAAAAATTATATTATATTACTTAATGATTATAGTTTATTATAAATTAATACAATAATTACGTGTGACTAGAATAAATGATTAAAAATTAATAAAAAAATTTAAAATAACAGAAGCGCATATAATAAATAAATAAATAATTTTGTAATAACATAAGAAATATTTTAACATTAAAAATCACTAATTTCATATAATAAAAATAAAATAAATATAATAATAAATAAATATATTTATCAATAACATAATATTTGTTTTATGTATTAATAATTAATAATATATTGTCACGAAATTTAAAGCCATTGGTTTAATTAATTATATCAATGGGATAATTAAATTATCAAATATTTATTTTAAATTTATTTTAATTATGACTATTAAATCACTAATTGAATATAGTAATTATAAAATAAATATATTAAATAAATATAAATAATTATTTTATAAATATAAATATAAATTATTATTCTTATTACAATAATTTAATTTTTCTTTAACTTAGGAAAAATTAAACCATCGTCTTCCTCACGGCGCTTGTGGTCTTCCTCAGCGGCAGGCCAGCGGGCCACGGCGATGGAGGCAACACTTTGACGGTACACCAAGAGTGAGAAGAGAGGGAGGCCGAGAGAGAAGAATAGCTGGGAGGCCGAGAGGCTCGGCCTCCCGTGCTCTGCGACAGAGGTCGAGAGGGAAAAAGGGAGGAAGGCCGACGACGGAAGGCAGGGAGGGGGGGGAGGGAGGAGGAGAAGAGAGGGAGCTAAGAGAGCGAAGACGAGAGGAAGAAGATGGGGCAAAAAAAATCGTTGGGAGACGAAGGCCGAGAGAGAGGGAGAGGAGCATAGCGAATGACGATAAATTTTTCCTTTCGGGGGGGTGGAAGAAGCAAAGCGCATCGCGCAAGGAAAATGGTTGATTCGCAAAATAGGTATGAATCAACTTTCCCCCATTTTTGCCTGAGCGAATGAAATGGTGTAATCTCACTTCAATTCAATTCTTTTTACTCTAATGCCATTATTTGATAAATTAGGTAATGCGGGGGATTTCATTCCATTGACTACCCCCCCCTAAATAATTCAATTCATCTTAAATGAATTAATTCAACTTCAACTCATCCTTGGGTGTTAGTATAGACGAGTTTAAGTGCACTGGAAAACATATTTCATTGTTAGTATCCCCAAATGAAAAGTATGATATAAATAAGAGAATGAGTAACATTTTTATAATATACTTAAATATAACATATACCTAAACAAATAATTAGCCAAAATAAACATGATTACTACACTTATAAATGATTTAACGTATAGTATTAAAATATATTAATATCCTAATTAATAAAAAGTATTATATTACTTAATGGTTATAATTTATTAAAAATTAATACAATAATTACGTGTGACTAGAATAAATTATTAAAAAATAAATAACATAAGCGAATATAATAAATAAATAAATAATTTTTACTAACATAAGATATCTTTTAACATTATAAACCACTAATTTAATACAATAATAAAAATTTAATATAATAAATAAATAAATATATTTATCAATAACATAATATATATTTGTATGTATTATTATTTAATAATATATTGTCACAGAATTTAAAACTATTGGTTTAATTAATTATAGCAATGGGATAATTAAACCAAAACAATTTATCAAATATTTATTTTAACAATATTTTAATTATGACTATTAAATCACCAATTTAATATAGTAATTTTAAAATAAATATATAAAATAAATAAAAATAATTATTTTATATAAAAAATATAAACTATTATTTTTATGACGATGGTTTAATTTTTCCTAACTTAGGAAAAGTTAAACTATCGTATTCCTCACGACGAGTGTTGTCTTCCTCAACGGCGGGCCAACAGGCAACGGCGATGGAGGTTGCACTCCGACGGTATGCCGAGAGGGAGAAGAGAGGGAGGCCGAGAGAGAAGAGAAGTCGGGAGGATGTGCTCTGTGACAGAAATCGAGAGGGAGAGGGGGGGGGGGAGGGGGGGAGGAGAGGGAGAAGAGAAAAAATGGCAGGAGGAAATTTGGGGGGGGGGGGGGGGGAGGAGCAACATGCGTGTGATTGATTCAGAAAATAGGTCCGAATCTAAATTATCCATTTTTTACGTGAGTGAATTAATTGACGTGATTCACTTGAAGTGAAATTCATTATACACTAAAATCCCTTAATCTAATGAACTAAGTAATACGGGAGTAATTCATCTCACTTTATTTTGGACTAACCCTTCCTAAATCAGACAATTTTAAATTAAAGCTCCTTTATTGAAGTTGTGTTTTGTCATTTTGGCCGCTTTAATGAAGGTGCGTAGCTCATGAATCAATTAGCCATTAATTGCGTTTATGTATGAATGGATCACAGGGAAGAGTTAAAGAGAATAGTGATATACCGAGCACACGATCATCTGGTTCTATTTCTCACACTGTTTGAGTAATTTATGTGGGGTATCCTAATTAGTTTTGGACAATATGGGTACGTGGCTCTTCTTCTTTTCTTCTGTCTAGTAGTGGGCAGTGGGGAGAAAAAAATATGGGGCATCGCGTAAGTTAAGCTGTTAACAAACAAGGCCACGGCCGATGGTGGCGGCAAGGGTAGGCACGGGGCATAGGGGCGCATGGTCAGCCGAGTCGGGTCGGGTCGCATCCAAGTTTCTGAATTATTTTTCCGTTTCAACCGGTTACTAGAGTTTTGTCCTCTCAAGTCTGAATCTGATTGGCGCCGTCGTCTTCCTGATATGGCGGTGAAGCGTCATCCCCACCGCTCCTTCCCCTTCCCGTTAGTTTCTTCCCCACCTTCTCCTTGGCCTCGGTTCACAAATCAAGCGAAAGAGGTCACATTCGCAATCGGCTATGCGGGTTAGACTCGGAGAGAGAAACTCTTTTTTGTTTTTGTTTTGTTAGAGCGAGAAAGAAAAATAGCGAGCGAGACAGAGGCAGGGATTGGCATTTTGGGTGGTGTTCCGCTTTGAGGTTTTCTTTCGTTTATTCCTCGGCCCTTTGAGGCAGAAGGAGAGAGAGAGAGACAGAGTCAGAGTGTTGTGTATTTATAAAATTCCGTTTTTCGTTATTACTGCATAAATTTACTTCCCTCCCTTCTCATCCTTCTTCCCCCTTTTGTTATTTTGCTCCCCTCCCTCCCGGTACGTGGAATTGAGAAGAGAAGAGTGAGACCAAGCAAAAGCAGGTTGGTCGATTCTCTTGTTTTTCGCTCTCTATCCAACATCTGCCGAACAATTAGCCATCCTTTTTTACTCTTCTTCCCTATCCTTGTTAGTTTCTTCTTCTTCTTCTCCTCCTTTCTCTTCGCTTCCTTCCCCTCCTCATAGTCTTCAGTCTAGCAGGTAGACGGACAGACGGCGACGGAAACAAGATAGGGCGGGCCACCGAAATCCGACATGTTGACGCAGTACAGAGGAAATGCGATCCTCCCCAATTTGTAGCTCGCTGACCGCCGCCTCTTCTGCTTACCCGATCTCGATCCAGCATGGATGTGGATTTGTCCATGGTACCGGAGACCGATCCCGATCCCACCGCTCAAAATAATCATGATCTTTCGCCTGCTCCTCCACCCCCTGATTCCGAGTCACCGCCAACCCCCTCTTCGCCCCCAACACCCTCCGCTTCCTCACCTCAGCATCCTGTCCCCGGTCCTCGCCCAGCTCCCACTTACTCCGTCGTTAATGCCATCATTGAAAAGAAGGAAGACGGTCCTGGTTCTAGATGTGGACACACCCTCACTGCTGTTGCTGCCGTTGGGGAGGAAGGCACGCCTGGATACATCGGGCCCCGTCTCATTCTCTTCGGCGGGGCCACTGCTCTCGAAGGGAATTCCGCTGCCTCCAGTCCTCCTTCTTCTGCGGGAAATGCTGGCATAAGTAAGTTCTTCCTTGCCAATTCACCTCTCTCCCCAACCCTAGTCACTTGTCCAAGCCAGAACTTGTTATCGTGGTCACCATAATATGCCGGACATTCAAAAGCTGTTTTGGTTCTCAAATGTAGACAACAGCTACACGAGGACTCCCTGGCTTGGATTTATGGTTCATTAACTTTCTCTCAACCTCACAAATTT
Source organism: Aristolochia californica (assembly GCF_029961685.1). Lineage (NCBI taxonomy): Eukaryota > Viridiplantae > Streptophyta > Magnoliopsida > Piperales > Aristolochiaceae > Aristolochia > Aristolochia californica. The sequence goes on along the minus strand of NW_027181804.1, from coordinate 58,637 downwards.
CCGGCAATGATTCGCTTTTAATTGTTAACCTCCAAATTACAGGGCTTGCCGGTGCAACTGCTGATGTACATTGTTATGATGTGTTGTCTAACAAATGGACTAGGTAAACTTTAGTGTCTTTCTCTTATTCACAGTTTATGTTTTGGTTTATTTTTCGCACTTTTCCAGCATTCTTGGCACTTCATGCTCTTTTCATTACGGTCTAAGCTGGCTCAGTAATTAGGGAGGCTTGAATTCTGAAAATTCAAAATACACTTGTTTCTTTGGTGGATTGGTCTTCCTGTTGGAGCATTCTTAAAATGATTTCATGCTTAAAGACATTCTTGAAAGATAAAGAAATCATATTAGCTTATGTATTGGGTAGGGTCTTTTTATTTCACTCTCGAGCTTCTTATCTGTAGGCTTTTCTTCTTCTGTTTTATGTGACTCTTGATACCACTCTGTGAAGGCTTACTCCACAAGGGGAACAACCGTCGCCTAGAGCAGCACACGTTGCAACGGCTGTTGGGACCATGGTGGTCATTCAGGTAATAATTGGGCTTGTGTAGAGAGTGCTATCTACCAAATATCTCTGCTTTGGACCTTCGTAGTTATTTACCATGTCTTCTCCAGGGGGGGATCGGTCCTGCTGGTTTGTCAGCTGAGGACCTTCATGTTCTTGACCTAACACAGCAACGTCCACGATGGCATAGGTAATCGTCAGTCCCAACAGATTGCCTTTTGTTCCTTCACATCCTTTAACACCTTGCATTCTGATCTTGTTAATTAAAATAATTTTCAAATTGTAGGGTAGTTGTTCAGGGCCCAGGCCCAGGACCTCGGTACGGGCATGTCATGGCTCTAGTAGGACAAAGGTTTCTTTTGGCGATTGGTGGCAATGATGGTACTGGATACTGGAATGGTTTTTGATCCTTCTAGCATGTAACGAAATGGATCATATGCTGATCTTATCTCACTAGATATGACAAAAATTTTATGCATGCTTTTGATTAGGGAAGCGGCCACTAGCTGATGTTTGGGCCCTGGACACAGCCGCAAAGCCTTATGAATGGAGAAAGTTGGAACCAGAAGGGGAAGGTCCGCCTCCTTGCATGTAAGTGCTTTATCGAATGTCCTATGACTTACTATTTTTTTACTAGGTAAGAATAACATCTTGCTTCTTCCATTTAACTGTCTGAATGAACTTAGACCTTCATCTCTGCTCTTGTTGTCTGTTCCTTTATACTGACACGTTTAGAGATTTTTATTTTTGTCTCTCACTCAGTTCTCAAAAGTTTGTCATCTTATAGCTTTATAAAACTGGTATAAGTTTCCTATGTTGTGGGAATTAAACCCTCAAAGATTTTTCATTTCATAGTTTTGGGAAACCAGTATAAGTTTCACATGGTATAGGAATTCAAACCAGCAAGATATTGTACTCTCTTTTTTGTTTTGATGAACAGAAAGAGGTTGTACCAGTATACTCCAGCCGTGGTTAAAATTGCTTAAAATTATGTCATCATAGCCTTAAGTATGTAGGTTGAGCTATATGAATCCTCTGCCTCCTTTCTGTTGAACCCTCCCCAGGTTCTAAATACACCTCTTAAATCCTTGTCATTTCCAACCTTGCTCTATTTCTAATTGGGTCTCAACCGATAATAATAAGATTCTATATAATGAGGTTAGTGCCCCCCCTCCGCCCCTGAAAAAAAAAGAAGAAGCCCCCATGTATATAGAATTGTATTAAATATGGATTGTGTTTTCTACATCCTTTCATCTTAGTAGTTGAGAGGAGTACTAGTATCAGTGACTTATGAATTTGTGAAGTTGTAAAAGTCTATGATATGCACATTTCTTAGATTTTTTCCGTTTGATTTTTCCCTATCAGGTTTATGTGATCTGAATTGTGATAAGTTCAGCAATAAATTGATTGGCTCCGATTTGCTAAGTAGTCACATCTATTATTTTATACTATCACTTTACTATTTGTTTTTCATGTATTTTCATAAAGTGTATTGGCAGATTGTAATATTATGTTAATAACTTCTCTCTTAGAGGGTGTTTATGTGATTAGCTGTCATTTAGGGGCTTATCTCTGAAAGTGGAAATTAGGTTCTTAGGGGGTTAGTGAGATTGAACTATGAAAATCCATGTGGATTTATACATTCATGGATTTTATGAGGATTTTTTAAATCCTTTGAATATGGATTTTGAAGTCAGTTGTTAGCTCCATTCGTCTACCTCAATTGTAAAATCCCAGAAATTACTGGAAAACATTCATACAATTCACAGATCACCTTGCCCCGTAATCACCTCCAGCGGGCCACCATGCCCCAAGATAGGATGGCTAAAACTGAATTTTGACGATTCACGTGGTAACCCAAAGCTGCAGGCATTGGTGGAGCTGTTAGGGATCATAATGGCTCTGTTTCTCTTGTCTTTTTCTGGCCCAGCCAAGGAGTGTGACTCCATTGAAGCTGAATCCGAAGCTTTGCTTTCTGGTGTGAGGCTATTTGCTCAACATTACTTGGGTCTGTTGGTTATAGAATGGGCTTCCATCATAATCTTGTGGATGTCAAAACAGATCCACCTTGAAGATTGGGCTATCTTAATCTGTTTGATGAAATCTCAATCATTAGTTGCTCGTCTTTAATAGAGTGGAAACATTTACTTTGTAAAGCAAACAACTTATTAAATCTGCTTGCCAAGTGGGGGTCTCTTTTTAGCTCCTTGATCTTGGGAGCTTCCTTCCTCTGTAGCCTCAGGGTTGGTTCGTTCCCTCCCATCCCTTTTTATTTGTGGGACTTATGGTATTTGCTTCCGTTTTACTTTTCTTTTTTTTTCTCTTAATCAATAAAAAGCCAGCAGTATTTATATAAAAAACTTTTTTTTTTTTTTAAATGTGGTGTATAAACTATTAAAAGATAGAGGAAAGTACAAACAAACCTAACTAGGCGAGCCTTCCTCCTCAACAAGTGTTGGAGCGAAATACCCATCTTAGCCTGAATCTCTGCCAAAAGATTGGCAGAACGCGGAATGTACTTCCAATTACAATTTAAAGAAGAAATTAAGTTACAAATCTCTGAATACATATCCCAATGAAGCCATGGAGGTCTGATAGACTTTGTACACCAGTCAATGACCGTCTTTGAGTCCCCTTCGATGCAAAGGGGGGCCTGTGAGCCGGCTTATAAACACTTGAATTCTGTTAAGCAATCCAGAGAGTTCTGCTTTAGTGGAGTTAGAGACTCCAAGTGGCCCTGTGAAGGAAAAGAGGAGATATCCGTTTGCATCGTGGATAACTCCTCCATAGCCCCTAGGACCCGAGCAGCCAAGGTCGCTTACATCGAAGTTTAGCTTGAAGTGACCCGTTGGATGAGGGACCCAAATAGCCATTATCGGGGGGTGAGAAGGCTGAGATAGCCCAACAACCAGTTGTCAATTTCCTCTATGATTGGAGCTTTTGAAACTTCTGAATTCTTTTTCAGTCAGTAGCCAGATTGTTACATGGCCCGTAATGTTATCAATCAATATTTCCGAGGGGGAAGATTTGAAATTGAATTTTCTTCTATTTCTTCCCTTCCATAATCCCCATAGGATATGCCCTATGCAACATGAGAGAAACATCTTTCCAAGCTTTGGGAGACTAGCATTGGTGATTGAGAGCATAGTAGATGATAGATTTTGTGAGGTGCAATACTGAAACCCAATTTTATTTAAGAGGGTGGTCCAGATGTATGGGCATAATGGCAAGATAAGAGTATGATTGGTAGTTTCTGAAGCATTTTGGCAAAAAGGACAAGAGGGATCCTGGATAGTGGTTCCATGCCAAATTAATGAATCTGAGGTGAGGATTTTATTTCTAAAGGCGCTCTAGATAAAAAATTTTGTGCGAGGCGGGGCAAGTAGGTTCCAGGCGGAGGCCGCAGGGTGATTGGACTGATTTGAATTGGGGTTACTGAGGAAGTTATAAGCTGAAGTAGTTGAGAAGGTACCTTTGTACAAGGGGTCCAAATCAATGTAAGGTTTAGCTGTGGAGATGCTCGAGAGGAGATTATATGCCAAAATGGCTTCAGAATCTGAGAGAGCTCTTCGGAGATTTAAATTCCAGCCCCTGGTTTCATACCATAGATCTGAGATAGAGGCATCAACATTTCTTGCCAGGATTGAGATAGACTCATAGCTAATGTTGAGGCTGGTACGGCCAATCCACCAATCGGACCAAAATTTTATGGAGGTCCCATTACCGACGTAGCATTTAACAACTTTCTTGAAATCAGGAAGTAGCATCATTATTTTTTTCCAAACAGGGATAGTCGGTAGTGTATTCCCCCTTCAGTCCACCAACCCAAATGTTTGTTGGCTTTGGCGGCTACTAAAGCTCTCCAAATCAGATCAGGGAAGAGATTGAATTTCCAGATCCATTTTAGGAGGGCATAATTCGTAGTGGTTGTATTTCGTATACCAAGTCCGCCAAGGTGTTTGGGTTTGCAGATCTCTTCCCATGTCACCAAGTGATACTTTTTTTCACCATTTGGCCCTCCCCACAAAAATTTCCTTTCGATGAGATCGATTCTGTCTCCAATTGAAGTAGGGCACCGATACATTGATAGAAAGTATCCAGGGATTCCATGAAGGCACGATTTTATGAGTACCAATTTACTAGCTGTAGAGAGAAATTTTCCTCTCCCGGAAGTTAAGCGTGCAGTCGCTCAATAACAGGGTGCCAGGAGCACTTGGAGGGTAATCCAGAGGTCAGGGAAGGCCTAAATAAGTGCATGGAGTCATCTCAGCTTTACATCCGAGGTAGTTATAGCCATGGAGTTCAACATGTTGGGTTCAATGTTAAAACTGGTAATGGATAATTTTGTCCAACTGACTTTTTTGGTCGGAGGAGATTTCAAATAGATTGAGCAAGGCTTTGATGTGAGAAATTTGTTTCATAGAGCCTTCGCAGAAGAAAATGGTGTCATTTGAATATTGTAATAGGGCGATGTCCTGTGTAGGATTTGAGGATATGGGGTTGAGCCATCCCGAACTTTTTGCCAGTCGAACCATGACCGACAAATGCTCAGCAATAAGGGTGAAGATGAAAGGTGATAGTGGGTCTCCCTGCTTGATTCCCCTAGTTCCATTGAAGTACCCACAAGGCTTTCCGTTAACAAGGATAGAGAAGAATGCAGAGGAAATGCAGTTTCTCAACCAGAATCTCCATCGGTTGCCCAAACCCATTTTGCCAAAAAGGTGGTGAATCAGTTTCCTGTTAACACGGTCAAAGGCTTTTTCGAAGTCAAGTTTAAGAACAACTCTTGGTTGACTTGATTTTTTGAGGGAATCAAGTAGTTCGTGAGCTGCCATAGCTAAGTCTAGCATTGGTGCAATGAGAGGAGAGGCTAACACGGGGGAGGATGGATCTAAGGCAATTGGAAAGAATTTGGCCTAAAATTTTGTATGTGCTGGTGTTAAGATTGATAGGTATGAAATCTTGAGGGAGGGCTGAGTTGACTTTTTTTGGGATTAGGGTAATGAAAGAAGCCCTGATGGATTTGTGGGTGATGTCAACTTGATGGAAGTGGACATCATTCCTGATTGTCTCCCAAAATTTGTGATAGAATTCACCATTAAAACCGTTTGGGCTGGGGGCTCGGTCCTTAGGCAGGCTAAGAGCAGCCACATCTATTTCCTCAGGAGAGAAAGGATGCTCCAGCAATTCAACTTCTGAGGCTGAGATACGCTTAAACTCAATCTGATGAAGAATAGGCCGGTTGAAAGACTCCTCTGTATAATGATTTGAAAAAAACTTCACAAGAACGTTAGATATGGAGAGGCTATCATATTAAAAAAAAATTGTTTGTAAAATGAAAAAAAATCCTTGATTTTCGATGTTTGTTTTGTAAATTATCATTATTTTTTTTAAGATAAGCGGTAGGCTGGTGGGGGGGTCGCTGTTCTTCTTCACTAAGGGAGACTGGATAGGAAAGCACTGTGTGTGGGGGGGGGGGGTCGCTGTTGTTCTTCTTCACACTTTCTGTGAGAGGGGGAATGGGGACAGGAAGCTCCTCATACTCCTCCATGTTTTTGTTATTCATTTTAAAGTTTGAGGGCAGATTGTATACTTTATGAGATCTGATTTTTCTGTTTTTCACTAGTTGTTGGTTTTTACTTTTACTGTCTTGAAGTCAGATAACAAACCTAATCTTATTGACCTCTGACTTTAAGGATATGCCTCAAATCTGTAGGTTTTTGCAAATCTTGAATTTGACTGATCTCACTAACCCTACCAGCCAATGTATTAAATTGTGTGCTCAGGTCTCAAAAGTTCTCATACCTGTTGTTAGAAATTTTCCTTTTTTGGTTGAAATGCTTTATTCTAAAGAGGAAAGGATACAACAGAGGAACTAGATACAAAGGGAAAGGTGTCTCTAACAAGCAAAGTTGGTGTGAGACCATCCTTCAGAGTAAGAGTGTCAGGAATCTCCATGAGAGGACAATGAGGACAAATCTTAGATTATGCTTCAATGAGAGGAGAGCTAGGCATCAAAGATTCTCAATTACTTTATGGAATAGTGTTTTGGCCTCCATGAGGGAGAAAATTCTTGCATCCTACTAATCACTGTAGTGGAATCTCCTTCACCAACGTACGGGAGAAAGTACTGCCTAAGAGCTTGATCCCTGGCAAGAATGCTCAAATTATTGCTTTGGCAGAATCACAAATACCAATAGAGCCTGAAAAGCAAAGCTGGATATCACAATTTCGTTCTCTAATAACACCTCCCTACCCCGTGGATCCAGGGCTGTCAGGAGAGCTATGTCATAGTTAAGTTTCAACCAGGACAAAAGGGGAGAGATCCAAGGAAAAAGTTTTGACAGAGCCTGAGCATTGAAAATTTGCTATAATGCTCTTAAATCATCAAATTAGAAAGGCTGGGAGGATGTTGAAGGCCCTGATGAGCACTGGCCTGCAGGATGGTGGAGTGAATGGTGCGTCAGTGTTGCTGCCCAAGGAGCTAGAAGCTCGATTAAAAGTTCTTTTGTTGCGCTGCGCTTATTCCCCAGTCCCCAAGGAATAGCAGCAATGGCGGCCTTCCGAAGGACTTGACCTGCCGTTAGAAAGTTTATTAATTTTACTGAATGTGGAAGTCATAATAGGTGGTTGAAAGGCAGAGATGTGGACTCCACATTTCTCAAAGATTCCTCCCTTCCACCCAAAGAGTGAAATTGAAGGAGCAATTCAGGAGGATGTGATTATCTGCCTCCATCGCTTGGAAACTTCATTTGCTGAGATCATCAACACAAGGATCGTTTTGTGCTTCCTACACTGAATAAAATGAAACACCTTAGAAGGGTCAACAGTCTTGAGAGGCCAAAAGGAGCAGCCTAACGGATGCTGTGGTGGACTTTGCTCAAGATGATTTCATAAAGAGGGGGAACATTTAACCAACCAGAAGGTTCAAGAGACCAGATAGGAATGTAATCCATGAAGAATCTGAGATAGGTTCCATACCATTCTGCTAGCAGCTCAGTGACTTTCGTGGTTTCAAGATTGTCAGAGCCCTTCGAAAGTAAAACTCCAGACAGTTTATAGGCTATCAGAGTCTCTCAAGTTGGAGATGGAGATGTGTTTGTGTCGGACCATATTGAAGAGTCTTTAATATTGCTGACAAAAGGAGAGATCAACCAATCACTAGTGAATGAATGAACCATTCTCTGCACGAATCTTAGGGTAGATTAAACAAATAGTTTACATAATAGTGCCATTAGGTCTTGATAGGGATGGATGCTGTCAGGGCATGGACTAGCGGAGCTACATCTTTACTCATGTTTGAGAACATTCTTAAAAAAAGAGCCCTTTTCAGTTGCTAATTTCAAAATCCGCTTAATTTAAAAGATCAAGTTCATGGGTTTTAAACTTTTTAACACTGATGGTATCTCCCATTTTTTTTTTTTTTTTTTTTTTGTTTTTGTTTGTGAAGATGTTGCATGTTTCCTCCCTTCTGACTGGAGGATACCTGAACTTATCAGAACAATCCACCAAAGAATCTTTCTTTGCAACACTTCAAGTTTGGTCCATACTCTCGTTGGATAAAGGAGAGGAAGTAGTTAGGACACCCTCCAGCAAGGGGAAGTCATTAATCTTTACAACTGGTCAAGCGCTTATAAACTTGTAATTAACTAGGTTCCAGAGGTTTTTCATAGGCTGCTATGGAAAAAGTGCTGGCTGAGTTGAGTAGATGGGAAGCAAAGAGTGCTGCAACCAAGAATTTTAACAAGGTAGCTCATTCTGTTTGTCCCATTAATCCCTGACTTCGCCTAATTTACTCTTTGACCAGAGATGGGTTTGGAAGGGTGAGAAGATATGTTGTATTCTATAACTTATTGAATTAACCCATTATAGAAGCAAACAATGTCGTCTGCTAAGGAGTATGCAGTGAGAGCTATCTACTGCTAACCCCAACACCCAATCCTGGTAATTACCTGTGAAAAAGAGACAGGAGGGCCTCACCCATCCCATTGAAGTAGAGGGGAAATAGGGGATCCACTTGCCTCAAGCTCCTAGAGCTTTTGAAAAGCCTCTTCACAGTACTGTTTATGAGAAAACAGAAACTAGGGGGAGTAACATAGAACCCCGTCACTTCAGCTCTTATCCCACCCGAGAAGAAAGTCAGGAAATTATTGATGTCGTCAAACACCTGCAATTTGAACTCCGTACATATAATAAGAGGATTAAGCAATATGGTCAGCGGTTTTTGGTTATTTACAAAATTTATTTTTAGTTTATATTATTATAAAAGAGCTGCATATACTTTGTGTTTCCCACATTAAAGAAAGTGGAGCTATATTTTATGATTTATAATCATCACTCGATATCTCACTTTACCCAAGGACTAAAGATATGGAGAAAAAAAAGGACAAGAATAGCTGACAGAGGATACAACAAGAATACTTGCTGGTGGCTGGTTTGACAGGAATGTCTTTATTCATAAAAAAAAAACAGGAATGTCTTCTGGTCAACTTGGTACTCTGTGGTGTTTAGGGTGGATTACTATGGCTCCAATGGTGCACTAAGAGGTTTGCTTGGAGGAAGATATAAAGTTTGAGCTAACCATTTATTAGGCTATATTTGTAGTTGACAACTCTTTGTTTCTGGTTGCTTTGGTGTTGGATTTGCTTGTATGCCACTTCATGCAGTTGTATCATATGCATTTGATATTCACCCTGCTTTTTCTCTCTCTCCCCTCCCTCCCCTCTCCCCCCCCCCCCCCCCCCAATGCATGCTCTTGCACTCTCTTTCTCACTGTTTTTATATTTATTTTAAAGAATGAAGGAAAGAACACTGTGCAAGTTCATAATGAAAAGGGTGACATGGGCTCGGAAATGTGTCTGCACATGTATTAGAGAATTCTTACTAATGAGGGGCCACAAATTTGTGGTTCCATCTTCTTAGGCTAAGCTATATCCTTTGCCTGTTTGTGAGCCACTTGAGAAAATCTAGTTATATTAATCTTCTGTCTGGTTTATTGCCATTACTGTGGTGCTCAAGGAGGCCCAGTGTGTTGCTCCTCTCTCGCTTTCTCATTCTTTGTTGGTGCTTATGAGTAGGTATGCAACTGCAAGTGCACGATCTGATGGCCTTCTTTTGCTTTGTGGAGGAAGAGATGCTAACAGTGTGGTAAGTTGCATCCATACTCTTTATGTGTTTGGTGTAAATTCATGACTATCTTATTTGTGTCCAAGCAAACTAGCCATACAAACGTTTGTGGTTCCAAATGTATTAATTTATTTTTGAACTAGCTTAAAAATATTTTATGCTGCTTACTTTCGAAGATTAATTAGCTTTATCTTGATATATATCTTCTTCTTAGTCTTTTGAATGAAATTTTCTTTGAACCTTTTCAAAGAATCAAATTTTGTTCGCTATTTCATTATACTAGTTGTCTATGTATCGTTTTTCAAAAAAATAGCATTTGTATCCAAATTATTAAGCATATCATGTTTGTGTCTTATATTCCTTATTGCCTGGTAAATGTGGGTAATGCTATGAATCTCTTTTGCTCTCTCTCTCTCTCTCTCTCTCTCTGATTTTTTTATATATTTTGTCTTACTTTATCCTTGTTCTTTTATAACATATCTAGTTAGTGAAACCACATGTTGTCTTTGGATTCACTAATTTTTGGCATCTTAACTGCTCTTCTCTTGTAGCCGTTGGCAAGTGCCTATGGCCTTGCAAAACATAGAGATGGTCGTTGGGAGTGGGCAATTGCTCCCGGTGTATCACCATCTCCTAGATACCAGCATGCTGCAGTATGTTCCAGACTTTTTCTTCTCTTATTAAATTTCTCTTATTGATCATTGTTTATCACCATTTAAATTTTCTTCTTCTTTTTTAAATTTTTTTACAGGTATTTGTTAATGCACGACTTCATGTTTCTGGAGGGGCTCTAGGTGGTGGCCGTATGGTAGAGGATTTGTCCAGTGTCGCAGGTGCCTTCTTATTGTCCATTTCTCTTCCACCCTCTCTCTCTCTCTCTTATCTCTTTTGCTCTCAAAGATAATATTAGTTTAACTGTGACCACATTTGTTAAGATATGTAGTGTTAGATCCTGGATGTGCTAGTTGGATCCTGCTCCTTTGAACTGGATTTGGTCCAATGGGCCCAAAGAACAACTAGATATGGTTTCTGACGGGTCTCCCCATGGACCAGAGTTGAGTTGATATAGTATGTCTGACACTTATAATTGAGGGTGCCGTGGCAGTTGTCGTCAGGTTGATGTTGAGGGGTTGTCTCCATGGTTCCTTCTCCCTATCTTGAGGAGGTCATGGATCTTTCTTGTCCTTTGACTGTGCTTGGGCCTTATGTTCTCCATGTTGTCAATCATCTAGCTGATCCCTTGGGTAGTGGGTTGGGTGTTGTGAAGTTTGGTCCAAGGCCCATTCCAAAATTACTAGCCAAATTAGGAAACCTCTTCCCAACTAATAAACCCAAGATCTTTGTGCTCACTAATCCATGTTAGACTATTCTTTAACACTTCTCACGTGTAGGCTCTGTTTTGTGGCTCCTACACATGGACAGTTGGGTGGAGGTCCTCGTATGAGCAGCTGCTCTGATACCATGTAAAGTTGGGTTCAAGGTTCATCCCAAAATGATTAGCTAAGTTAAGAAGCCTCTTTCCCAACTAATAAACCAAAGATCTGATACTCACTAATCCATGTGAGATTATTCTTTAATAGGTGGCACTGCAACATCATATAGTGGTACATTTCCCCTAGTTAGGATGATATTTCTCTTGTATTAGTTTGCTTGTTTCTTTTTCTATTGCTTTTTAGTAGCCTGGTATTATCTTCTTATTAATGAAATCATCTTTTTTTTGCTGTTTTCCAAAAGTATAGGCAAACATCTTTGCAAGGTCTGTGCATATTGCGAGGGTAATGACCAATAACCAAGCTAATCTTCTGGAAAAAATAGAAGTTTTGACATGACACCTAGACAGAAAATTGACAGACCAAAGATGTTCAGATGCTTTATGTTACATACAATGATATCTAGAGTCCAAAGTGTTTGTTTGCATACTAGGGATTGGGATTGTTATTTACTGGTTTTTTGGTGATGCAGTTTTGGATACTGCAGCGGGAGTTTGGTGTGATACAAAATCTGTGGTAACGAGTCCACGGACTGGCAGGTACAGTGCAGATGCAGCAGGTGGGGATGCTTCAGTTGAGCTGACTAGGCGTTGCCGACATGCAGCTGCTGCTGTGGGTGATTTGATCTTTATCTATGGTGGACTGCGTGGGGGTATGTTAGATCTAATAAAATGTATACGTTGATATAGCTGGTTGAAGGCTTAGTTTATCCCTACCATCTGAAACACAAAGTCCACTATCATTTGCTGCTAATTGCTTCATTCTCTACCCATGTTAAACTTTACCTAATTGGCAAATCATTCTTCTCTGTAAGTACTATATTTTGGCAGATTTTATATGTGAGAGTAGTTTTGGATTTTGATGCTTTTGAAACTTTGGTCCTTAGCATTTTATAGGTCTTTTTGAAACGGTAATGGTATGGTGGTGTTCTGGTTATTGATTTTTCTAAGTGGGGAAGGAGGTTGGACCTTTAGCTGTAACCAACTTTGTGTTCTTTAGAAAAGTCATATTTATTACAAGAAATGACATTATTTTTATACATTCACAACAATGCCATTATCTTCATTTATCTTTAAGAAAATTGATAAAAATAAGAAAAAATCACAAATGAACATCAAATCATGAATACATGGAATTATAAATAAATGTTGAATAAGAAGAAATCATGTTTAAAATCACTTCATTCAAATTTGATAGGTAAATTAAAAATTGGGTGATCCTAACTTAGATGGACTTAGGTCCTTACTTCAGTTCTTCTTTGCTAATGATCTCTGTTATAGTTTCACATTAAAGAACAATATCTTCTCTTTATGTTGTAGTTGAAAATTCAAAATTATTACTGTTTAAGGCAATTACTTAACTTGTCTCATTTTAAAAGAGATGATTCAAATTTATCTGTTTTCAATGGTGATCTTATCTCTCCTTGCTAAGCAGGGAGCTTCCCTCCATTCTTTTGTTGTTATGGGATCACTTCCTTGAGCTTTTGAAGCCTTTTGGCTTTGTCTTCCTCTTAATAAAATCATCTTTTCTAAAAAAATGATAATCCTATCTCTTCTAGAGATTACCTTGGTTGATTCTTATTTAGGAAGATTTTCTATTTTGTAGGGGTATTGTTAGATGACCTGCTTGTTGCTGAAGATTTGGCTGCCGCAGAAACAACTAGTGCGGCTTCCCATGCAGCAGCCGCTGCTGCAGCAGCTAATGTACCAGCAGGCAGAAGATATGGATTTGTTGATGAAAGGGCAAGACAACAATTTCCTGAAGCAGCAGTTACTGATGGGGGTTCTGTCGTGCTTGGAAACCCTGTTGCTCCTCCTGTAAATGGAGATATGTATACTGACATAAGCACTGAAAATGCCATGCTTACTGGAGCTAGGTATACATTTCGTGCAGTTGCAGGAAATCAAGCTGCATATGTTAAATTTGTTTTTGGATATTGTTTGCACAAGTAGTTGCACATGATTCAAATCTAAGATCTCATATTAAGAAAACATGTTTACTCCACAAGAGCCTTTCTTACATGGGCAAGATCTAATGTTTCTGTTTGTATGATGTAAAGAAAAGATGCTTAATATAGATCATGCTGCAGGCGATTAAGCAAAGGTGTAGAGTACTTGGTTGAAGCCTCAGCAGCAGAGGCTGAGGCTATTAGTGCCACATTAGCAGCTGCTAAGGCTCGCCAAGTTAATGGAGAGGTTGAACAACTTCCTGAGAGGGATCGTGGAGCAGAGGCTACTCCAAGCGGGAAACAGATCTCAAGTCTGATTAAGATGTCAGATTCTGGCATGGCAAATAACATGTCTCCTCCTGGGGTTCGGCTGCATCACAGAGCTGTTAGTATAAAATATTAATATATTCCTAACTCACAAATAAAGATTATCTTATTCCATATTGGTTATGGAAATTTTCTTCCATACTTGCGGTGATATTTGGCAATATGAAGTCATTTGTGTTTTCAAATGTGCGCAGGTTGTAGTAGCTGCAGAGACAGGTGGAGCTTTGGGCGGCATGGTCAGGCAACTTTCAATTGATCAGTTTGAAAATGAAGGTAGAAGGGTTAGCTATGGTACTCCAGAGAGTGCGACTGCTGCAAGGAAGCTATTGGATCGGCAGATGTCCATCAACAGTGTGCCCAAAAAGGTTGCAGATTATGCATGTTCAAATGCAAATAAGATAATTATGTTCTGTTCTGTGAGAGTTGACACATTTTTATCACTAAATTTCAGGTTATAGCACATCTTCTTAAACCTCGTGGTTGGAAGCCACCTGTTAGACGGCAGTTCTTTCTAGATTGCAATGAAATTGCAGATCTTTGTGATAGTGCAGAACGGATATTTTCAAGTGAGCCAAGTGTTCTGCAGATTAAGGCTCCTGTCAAAATCTTTGGTGATTTACATGGTCAGTTTGGAGATCTGATGCGTCTCTTTGATGAATATGGGTCCCCTTCCACTGCTGGAGACATAGCGTAAGCCTTTCTATTGCATTTGGTGGTCTGTTTTTTGTATAAAATGATTATTATGTCTGATGGCCTCCTCATACTGACTGCATTTTATTTCCAGTTACATTGATTATCTCTTTTTAGGAGATTACGTCGACAGGGGTCAGCATAGTTTAGAAACCATCACTCTTCTCCTTGCCTTAAAGGTATTAACCACATCAAAACTGTTGACAATATCAGCCCACCTGATTAGAGAATATTTTACCATTTGGGAGCCTTTGATATTCCCTAAGATTTTTTTCTGGATATCTGTCAGGTTGAATATCAACATAATGTACATTTAATTCGAGGGAATCATGAGGCTGCAGATATCAATGCCTTATTTGGTTTTCGCATAGAATGCATAGAACGAATGGTATGTTTTCCCTACCAAGTGTCAGTATATTATTTGTAGGTTTGCTCTCTTATTACAATTCATCAACTTGATCCACACCTTCAGGGTGAGCGAGATGGGATCTGGGCGTGGCACCGGTTCAACAGATTGTTTAATTGGCTCCCTTTGGCAGCTTTAATTGAAAAGAAAATAATTTGTATGCATGGTGGCATTGGCCGTTCCATAAATCATGTTGAGCAGATTGAAAACCTGCAACGTCCTATCACAATGGAAGCAGGATCGGTTGTCCTTATGGATTTATTATGGTGAATAAAGTTTCCTTGTTTCCTCTTTCACAACTTTTTTCTCTTTTTTACTTGTCAGTTCCACCCACTTTATCTTCCCCTTCCCTTGTTCTTATAGTTAATTCTGCCCTTCTTGAACAGGTCAGATCCAACAGAAAATGATAGTGTTGAAGGGTTGCGTCCTAATGCCAGAGGCCCGGGTCTCGTAACATTTGGGGTATGTCTCACATTTCTCTTGTACATGTCATTGATCACCATTTAAGCTTTTCTTCTTTGTTTGCTTTGATCATAGAATTGGTACATCAGAATCAAATGGGGGTCATTTTCAACAACAAAAAAACAAAACAAAACAAAACAAATGAAGGATTGGTGAAATTGATCTACTTTCCCTTTGCTACTAAACAGCGTTTACTCTTTTCCTTCCATTTTCATTTTCTCAGACATGCTTCCTTTTTTTCTTTTTCTTATACAAGCGTATTTATAGTTCTCATGGGTGTTTTACATGGGCTATGTCAGTCTTAAGAACATTGAACAAGCCAGCTAGTAAAAGCATACTTTTTTCTTTTGTTCTTATTAGGTTAGAGGAGTACCTCTCAAATGGTTCGACAATATGCATCTTTAATTGCTATAGTATTACTTAGGAGGGATAATGCATTAGAGATGGAATGAAGCAGCATATGGCTGTTTCCCGGTTAGCCACCCTTGAGAGAATGATTAGGACCTGACCTCTCGTATGAATGAGTCCCTTAATACTTCTTCAGTGATTGATAGGAAGTGGCTGTCTACTCCTTCCCAAACTCATGTTTTAAGAATTGCTGAAATTTGTGTTGTGGAATTCTATTTTTGGAATACAACCTTTTAGACTGGGTATTTGGTTATTTTGTATCACTATCATGAAAAAGGTGCTTTGCCCATTTTACGTCAACAATATGAAAGAGTAGGTCATTGGATATCGTTTCTATTTTAAACTATATGTGCATTAATTGAGAGAAAAGTCATATTTTTCCATTTTATAGGATGGTTATTATATGCCATGTACAAAAAGAGGGTTGAAATGTTCATTTCCATAATTTTATGTGAATAGTATAAAACAGTTACTCGGCACTTACATTATTTTATAAGAAAAGCTTGTTAAGTCATCGAGGCAAGTTCATTTTTATATGTGATGTGTATGACTAAGATGAAGAAAATATATTTACAAGCATATCTTTGTCATTTTAGATCACTAGAACGAAAATAAGGGCAATCTTCTCCAAAATACGTCGTAGACAATGCATTGCATGCATCTAACAAGATGGAACTGGAAAATTTTAGAATTTTGAGCTTGAATCAATGTCTATGTGTCCTCTCCGACATCTGTTTCATCTACAGAAATATTCCTATTTGAAAATCTACAATGTATCTTGTTTCAGGCGGACGTTCATTTGGTCCAAGTCAAAATTGTTGCCTTACCATAAATCAATGTTGCTTTGTTGCCTTGTTTAGTGTTTTGTTGATATGGAATTTTTCTTCGAGATGTATTCTCTCAGGAACTAGGGAACTCGCTTTTGGGTTTTAGTTTTGTTTCTGGAACATCTGCAGGCTTCTTTGCAAGATAATTTTGTATTTTAGCTTCATTTGTGTGAAGTAGAAAGAAATTGACACCATACATGTGATACTAAAAAGCATATATAATTTTTTCATATTTATATCTGTTCTGCAAAATGTCTACATTGGGATTTGAAGAATTTGTATGAGAAGCTGGATGCTCTCTCTCTCTCTCTCTCACACACACACACACACACACACACACACACACACACAAGAAAAAAAAAAAAAAAAAAAGACGCCAGCATGCATACACACAAGTGGACATACAAACATGAGCAAGTGCATGTACAAAAGCTCTTATTTTGGTGAAATTGGCTATAGTTGATGCTCATGGTGCTTTGTACAGCCTGACCGTGTCATGGAGTTTTGCAATAACAATGATTTGCAGTTGATTGTGCGTGCACATGAGTGTGTTATGGATGGTTTTGAGAGATTTGCTCAAGGTCACCTTATCACACTCTTCTCAGCTACCAATTACTGCGGTAGGTTCATCCAACAATGGAGTTTAAGATAAGAGGATGATAAAATGACACAGTCCCTCATTCTAGGGTCTCTGTCCTTTTACAGGTACTGCAAATAATGCTGGAGCTATCCTAGTTTTGGGACGAGATCTTGTGGTTGTTCCAAAACTCATTCATCCCCTGCCTCCTGCTATTACCTCTCCAGAAACATCACCTGAGAGGCACATAGAAGACACATGGATGCAGGTAAGATTGTGTTGTGGTCTTTGCACAGATTTGTTTATTTTATTTCTCATTCTATATCTGATTTTTGTGTGTTCAGGAGCTTAATGCCAACAGACCTCCAACCCCAACTAGAGGTCGTCCACAAGCTGCAAATGATCGGGGCTCTCTTGCCTGGATTTAGACAGTTTTCCTTCTTGGCACTTGAGTTTACTTCATTCAAGCTGCCTCTCTCTCTGCAACCCCTGATTGTGTTGGACTAGTGGATGCAATCTTGTTGCTTTTAGCACAAAGGGGTATGAGGAGAAGTTAAGAGTTGTGGAAAACTGGGGGCATGTTCAACTCTCAGGTTTGGAGGAGGTTCTCGGAAGATTCTTCCGTTGATGCTGTTGTTTTTGGCCATTAGAATCTGGTGAGTGTTGGGCGTAAGTAGTGGAGCCTGTTATTTAACTTACACGGAGTGGCTGCCAGTTGTGCTTGGGGTGTCAATGGCTTGGTGATACTAAATGCTTTCTTAAACAGATTATGATGCCCCTCCAAGGCTGAGCGTCTCTGTATATTGAGCCTCATGCTGATAGGATTAGTCAGTCTTCTGTTCTTCAGGAAACATAGTACTAATATTTTGAAGTATTCTTTTTCGTTTTTGCCGTCGCTATTTACCTGTTCATCTTAGGGGTGGAGGGGGGAGGGAGGGGGCATATGATGAGGTATAGAGTTTAGGTGGGGTCAGGTATCATGTATCATAGAATGTTGCTCTGTGCAGCACATTGTCGTCGTGTAATTTTCTCTTGTGCTATCTGTACAATGTAAGTTGTGTGAAGAGGAATATTTTGTCACTATAGGTGTGAGATTTGAGGTTTGGAAAACTCATTTTCCGGTTAGTTATTATTGGTTCGTAAATTCATATGTTTGTGCAGAGCCAAGTGGGTGCTGTTTGGTGGCCGGGATCACTTGTTAATTGATCTCTGTAATTTGTAAGCACGAAATTCTTCTATCTTATATTGGGTATACACGTGTAATTTATGAAAAAGAAAAAATTTCTTCTGATTGGTACTCTCAGTTGGGCTCTTGAGGCTCAGAGCGTGCGAGGTTGAGGATCTCTGCACCTGTAATTGCGTACGAGTCAAGAGTTGATCATAGCGTGCAGATTTCCGTTTACCTCTGAGGTCTTTGGATTTGAATGTAAGAACAAATTTCGCCGGCATTGACGACTTGTAATTTTAGAACGCTCAAAGTCCTATTCAAGGTGCAGTTAAGTAGACCTTGTAACGAGGGTGTGCTTTGGATTGGGCCCAAAGGGGAGTTAGGGATCTGCTGAATGGATGTCTAGAGTCGCTCGGCCGATTGGTCTCATATATTTGTTCAACATTTGTAATTCAATATCTGAAACTTTGTTCTGTACGCATCACAGACGAATTTGGACCCTGAATAGCAAACCAAACATGTCTCTTGTATGAACAAAAGAGACATTTAATAATTATAATAAAACAATAGTGAACAAGCCACAGATGAGGCAAAAGGACCAAAATAAATCGAATTACAAAAAAAAAAAAGAAAAAAAGAAAAAGAAAAAGGGAAGGTGGTCGAGAATTGTGGGCAAATGTGATGTGGGTCGTGTCATTTTCGGTTACTGAGGATGATGGGTAGTAGAATGACAAGGATGATGACGATGAGGAGGAGGATGGCAAAGCACGTCCACTTCCTCGTGTTCTTCTGGTTCTTGCGGGCCTGTTGGAGCTGGTTTGTGCCGCCCCGTACAAAGGAATTGGCGCGAGCAACTTGGCTCTCTATATCGTCCAGCTGCTCCCCCTGTGCCTCCACCAGCACAGACATGTCCAGGAACACCTGGTGGAGTTCCAGAAGGTTCTTCTCGATCTCCTTCACCGCGTCATGTCTCTCTTGAATCTCCGAGATGGTGTCCAGGATCCGTCCCCGACCCTGATCCTGTATCGCCTTCTGCAGGAACGTCTCGCTCTCCCCCGTCGATATCAGCGTCTCCACCGTTCGCTCATCGGGCGTTTCGCCCGTCACCGTGAAATATCTCCTCCGGACAGTGTCCTTGTAGTCGGATGCGATCCGCTCTCTCAGTGACCGGAACTTGTCCATTGACTCCACCAGCTTTTTTCGGAGACCGCTGACCACCGAGGTGCGCGTCCGGTCGGAGGAACTGCCTGGTCCGCACCCAGGGAGGCTACGGTTGGCGGCGTTTCCCCTGTCTAGGGCCTCTAGCTTCAGTTTGATTACCTTGGCGCGCTTCAGGGCCTGTTCCGCGTCTGCATCCATTCGTGCACGGAGCTCCTTCACCGCCTTGGCATTGTGTAGAGTCTTGCTCGACTCGTTCCACTCCTCCAGGCGCCCCTGCAGCTTCTCTAATTCCCGCAGCTCGTCCTTGATTCCTTCCACGTCCTCGAAGAACTTATCGAGGTTGGCTCCTTTGCCTGCAGAACTCATCTCTACTCTTCCTCCTTTGCCGCTTCTCCTATTCTCCTCCTCGTCATATTCAGCCTCACCGCGGTATCTGGAGAAGGAGCCGGAGAAGAGATCGTTCATCTTTGCCTGATCTTAACCCAAATATCTTAACGTGATCCGGATGGGCGATTCGGTGATCGTTTCTTCCTAATTACTTGCCTTGGCAAGAAAAAGGCAGTATTGAGCAGACGTCCTGGCAGAATCGTGCCGTGCGTCCGTTTTCGAATGATCGGCTGCTCTGCTTGATCTGACCTGCTCTGAGCATTCGCAGGAATTAATCTCCCCTTCCTTCCAGATGGCAAGTAACCAGTTAAAAAGAGAACTTGGATGGGAGGGGGAAATGGGCATAAAGAAAGAAAAGGAGAATGAGAGGGGAAGCTTCCTAATGTATCATCAGATTCAGGCAGGCTGAAACAGACAAACGCGGTTTGAAGGAGGCGTCAGGCCTGACTGATGATGGGCCGACTTTTCAACCGAGAAAACTCGACTTGAGAGAAGTGGTCAAGACTCTAGAGCAATTAGTCGCCGTCATCCCCTGGTCATTTCCGTGCCTAGGCCGCCCACCAACTCAACCAATTTTTTATGACACGATGACCCTCGATAGGTTTTAGACAATTCACTCAGGAATCAATGATCAAACGATCAGATGAAAAAGAAATGTCACCCAGACGCTTCGGTGGATACGAATAAACAACCTCAACTCGAAAAAAACTGGATTCCAAAGCTAGCCTTGTCAACGACCCTCCCGTCACTCCCATGCCAAATTGACATATTTATTATTTAATAGAAACTTCTTCAGTAGACGCGGTTGGGAACGCAGGTGGAAGGTAGTTGATTTCTTTTCTTTGTTATTTCTTGAGATATATTCTCTTCATTCGCATCGAGAAGCAAAGTCCCAGACGGAATGGTTTCTTTTTGTTTCGTCTGCAGCCATTGGCACGCTAATTGCTAACGAGGCCGAGGAAGTATTGCAATTTTTTATTTTTTTGTGGGTTTTTTTTTCGAATAATTATGATAGAAAAATTAATATTTTATTCTGGGGTAACGTCAATTTTAATACTCCAATTATTTTTGTTGTTGCTTCATGTTTTCATTTTCGGGGAAGTCAACAAACATCTACTTTGTACAGTCTCTATTAGTTATTTAAGAAAGTTTAACCCTAGCTAATTGTTATTAACGCATGCTTGGTTTGCATTGGGTGTTTTTAAATCAAATGAAAAAAGGGGTAATTATTGTATATGATAAAAATTTTAGTTACATAATTATCTTCAAACTTGAACAATAATTAAACTAATTACATGTAAATTGATATAGCTATTCTGATACCAACTGCTTATTTAATTGAGAAGTTAAAAAAGATCTTATGGAAGTCTTCCAACTAAACTCTCCAGGAAAAGAGAAACATATATACAAATCCAATACTGCAAACTCTGTTGAAGCAATAAAGAAAAAACCTCCTCCAACGTGCAGGCAGGCTCACAGAAAATTTCATGAGACCAGCGACTCAACCTTGCTTGCTATTTTTACGACATCTCCAAGTTGGATTTTTTTTGCCAAAAAATTTAATCATTCTAGTGATCCAATAATTTTCTTTTTAACATGTAGAAACCTATCCAACTATATCTACAAAGAAGAGCCCTCATAATTTATAAAAGCCGGAATCCGAGTTACTTCTGTTGAATGCTGCTCAGTATCAGAATTTATCCATTAAATTCCCAATGACAATATCCTCAGATCATGAAAGAATAAACCTTTTCACGGCAAAGTGTCATGAATAATTAGAAACAATCTTGGCGCTGCTATCATCACTGCCTCTGCAATCAATACCTGTATTCTGATTTTGTTCTTCAGTGTCATTCAACTTGTTACCTGCAGTCTCAACTGAGTCGCCAGGTAGAACAACATCCATCCAACCAAGATTCTCCCCTATGAGCACTCCAGGATCTTCAATCCAATCTGCAGCATTAGCATTGATTCCTTCCGAGCACATTGGATCAGTTGCTCTTGCCAACACTCTACCTCCCAATGTTGTCGTTTGCCTAATTACATTCACAAAGTAGTACTTCAGACATTTGTTCTTTTTAGTCAGCTAATCGCATACTATTCCCACTAATATTATTATTT
The DNA here is from genome assembly GCF_029961685.1 of Aristolochia californica. Lineage (NCBI taxonomy): Eukaryota > Viridiplantae > Streptophyta > Magnoliopsida > Piperales > Aristolochiaceae > Aristolochia > Aristolochia californica. The sequence goes on along the minus strand of NW_027181804.1, from coordinate 37,037 downwards.
GTTTTATAGCAATTAAAAAATTATTATTATTGTTCAACTTGCCATTTTACTATCTCATTATTTCTTCTTATTTAAATATTGATGATGACAGGTATGGCAGGCTACAGATATATAATATTTACCTCTGCTGCAGGCTTAGGTTATAGTGGACGTAGAGAAGGTCATTCAGCCTCTCATTCTCTAACCGATTCCACTTCTTAGGAAATATCTGCTCAAGGATATTCTGGTCCTTCTCGTATCTGCTTCTACTGCAAGTTTGGCTTAAGATCCTAATAGCAAACCTTTGCAAGTCCGGATAATCAGATGCATACAGGGACCACCAAGTAGCTGCATTGTATAAAAAGGTTTTGACCATTATTTACTGAAATATGTAAAAATGAAATGACAAAAGCAAACGACACTGTCCTTTTGCAACCGTCATATAAAAGAAAATAATGGCCAACCTGGAGATAGTGATTCTCGACCACGCAGTGCTACTGGGCGACTAAAATCCCCAACAGCATCTTCATAGAAACCGATTTGTCTAGTGATCATATCTTGGGCAGTAAGATTAGGTTCTAGGGTCTCTATGCAGTCAAGTAAGCCCTTCTGGATAACTTTATTAGTGGAGACGCCTGGACTGTAAAATATCGATGGGTTAAGATAGTATGCAGCAGCATGAAGGGGACTATGGAGTTGTTCTTCCCAAATACTCTCAATAACTTTCAAATAAGGTAAATAATCAGGCGCCTTACCACTGAATGCCAGCTTAATATCTCTTTTCACATTATCCATAGCTTCATATATATAACCTATGGAAGGTCGCTCTTCACTATTTGCTATATGCAAGACCATAGTCAGGGGTTTTGTGACCTTTAAAACATTTTCACAATAGGACCAGAAAAATGGGTCCAAAACCATATCTGTCAAATCTATGCCTGCAGTATGCTTGGAGAAGGCTGACTGCACCCAAGCATCACTAGTAAACATTTGCTGAAGTGGCTCTTTCAAAGACAAAATGGTTTGCAAAGACAGGAAGTCTGCAAAGAACTTCGAAATTGCAGGTTCAATGAGATCCCTCCCTCCAGTAACCTTTCTCATAAGATTGAGGATCCAAGGATGGTTATATATAATCTGGCACATTCTTTTTGCCTTCAATAATGTTTGTTTTACTTCATCCATTTGTGCTATAATTTCAAGCATCAACTCAACACAATGAGAAGCACAGCCACTCCAGAAAAAGGTTTTATATTTGCTCATCAATGATTTTCCTGCAGTCTTGAAGGAAGGTGAACAATCAGTCACAAAATTGACAACATTCTTGGGACCAACATCTTGAACAATGCTATCGAATAGCATCATTAGGGATTCAGGATTACTAGAAATTTCAGAAGCATCTACTGACCTTAGGAATAATGTACCCTTTGGACAGTAAACAAGAAAATTTATAACCATATGATCATGCTTATTCATCCATCTATCTGCGATGACTGAACACCCAGTTATCTCCCACGACTTGCGTAGTTCTTGAGATAAGTCTCTTGTGTCATGGACAATTTTTTTCAACAATTTCCCCCGTAAAGCATGATAAGAAGGTACTTTATAGCCAGGACCAACTGCACAAATAGCATCAACCATAGGTTGGAAATAAAAAGAATTCACTACACTCAATGGTATCCCTACATCGTACAAGAACTTGGCAACAGCAATATCAGCTTGATCGATGCTTTCTTGAGAAGCAAAAGTGATATGAAAACTGGATTGAGCCAAAGGTGTCGCTGCAATAGCTAACATCTTCTTTCTCTTTCTTCTACTAGAAGTTTCTTCCTCCCTGCCCTTAATCTTCTTTTTACCACCACTACTATGTGTATGTGTCGAACTAAGAAACCTGTTCATAGCATCACTGTTTTCTTCTTCTCTGCCTTCTTGACCAGGGGAATCAAGAGCTTCTGATTCTTTCTGCTTTTGAAGTCTTTCCAAAATTTTAAATCCTAAATGTTGTTGCATTTGCGCTTTCACATCTTCCGGTACTTTTTCGCATGGTGCTATATTCCCCCTTTCACCAGCTAAATGCTGTTTAAGGCGGGAAATTCCACCTCCAAGAATGACCTTAAGACAGTATTTGCACTTAATTTTCTGCCGATCCCCATTCACCATCATTCCATGAGCCCATCCAAGATCTGTGGCCCTTGGAGGTGCTAAGCCCTTTTTGAAACAAGTTGCATTGAGAAACAAAAATGCAACAATCACAAGAGTATAACAAATGAGTGCAGCAGAAAGATCCATATATGAAAAGTAACATTGAACAGAATGCAAGAACTATGAATTAAAGCTAACGGGGATTTGGTAATTAGGAACCATCACAAAAAGCAACTGTCTTCCACTTCTCTTTTGTTTTTTTCCTTTGGAACATGAAGAAAAACTTTCACTTACTTGATCATCCTTACTTGGCACAATAGACAGCACATCAAAGAACTCTCTTGTTCCTGACAAGAACTGCTGATGATCTTGTTTGGACTCTAGAATCCACAAAAAACACAAATTCAGGGAAATTAGAGAAATAAAAAACTTTTTATGATATACTATCTGAGAATACATAAACTTAAACTCATTAATTGCACCCAATGTGGAATAATTGTCTATTTAATATCACTAGACAACTTGAGCATCAATATCACAGGTTTTCACAAATAAGACTTCAAGGCTCCACTAAAATATTGTGGCCCACATCAGCAGCTACAAATTGCATTTATTTCAAATCTCACCCGATCAATTTTAACATCTGATATAAAGGCGAGTTAGGATAAAAGACGACAAATAGAGAACTCTAATTTACACCAATGAATTGTATGGAGGCAACTACTTGAATTAGAACATCACAACGGCAAACCTTTAGGTATACCCCCTTGACACTCAGGATGGTAGTGCTTTTTGCATCTTTTAAAATTTAGAAGAATAAAAAGAAAAAAAAAGTACAAGAAAACATGGACATCCATCTGATAACAGTTTTTGAGTCCCCTTCAAATGCAAGAGGCAGGTGAATTGCACCAGAATTAATCTCAGCCCATCTAACAATGCCAAGATCTCAGTATCCATCTAACAATGCCAAGATCTCAGTCTCCAGAGAATCCTTCACACCAATTCAACCAGAGAAAGCCAGCAGCATGCGCCCATAACAATCCCCAACACTCCACCAATCTCAGCTTAACCAGGTTTGCCTAAGAAGCAACCATCAAAATTAAATTTGAGCAAATACGCAGATGGAGGCAGCCATTGAACAATCTTTGGAGGCAAAATTTCTCCAATTGTGCCAATTCAACTCCTGGAAATTCTTCTAGGTCCTTTGACAGCTTAGTCCAAAGGAGGATAGAGTGGATACACACTTCAATGATTCCTCCCACTGACCTCAGTTTGCTGGAAAAAGTGAGAACGTTATGAGCAAGCCAAAGGTTTCAAGGAATCGCAGCCCGAGTGACTCTCCAAAGAGTTTTACCAACTCAGGTTAGAAAGATAGCAAGGCACTGCTCAATGAGCTCATTTAAAAGACAAACCATACATTCCATGTGGAAAGACAAACCATTCCTAAAAGTGTTGAGTAAAATTTGGTAGCCGCAAGGGTTGTTGTTGAGTAAGATATGGATGCCACACCTAGCAGACCTCACTTTGATTATATGCTAATGTATAAGGAGCAATAGTGCATGGTGACAACTTCTTTGGCTACTAGGGGGCAACCAACCTCAGCACACACTTACCTTGCTCAATCAAGTACGTCAGCTTTCTATAAACATCCTTCTACATTTTGGATCAGGAGATTTGAGTGACATGTCAAGTAATTCCTGACTCTTTTCTTAAGGACCAATCTTGGGCACTTAGGGAGGGCCATGTTCAAGCCTCCTCCACAATACCACTTAAGTCTGTGTATGTCCAAAATTTCCTGCAAACCTTCTTTCTGTTAGTCAACTTATTAAACACTTGAACTGTTCAATAAATTTCTTTATGTCTGTGTGTTTTTTAGGTTCATAAACAAGGAAGATGATTGGTAGAGGGGTTAAATGTAGAGAGCTATAAAACCTGGCTCAGCAATACATTTCTTCACCAAAGACATCATGCTTAAACCAATGGATTGGCATGTTTGGTAGGGCCACCTTTCTGTAGACAAATTGAAACTCCTTGTTCCGTATTTACCATCTTTCAGTCAACTTATTTGCAAGTCTTTTTAGTTAGAAAAACATCATAGGAATAGCTTTCCAAGAAAGAAGTCATTACAAAGCTCTAGTGTTTTTCAATTACTTCACTCGGATTTCTGGGGACTATATAGGGTTCCTAGTGAGTCTGGTTTCCAATACCATGTTACTTTTATTATTGACATCAATAGATGTACTTGGAAGTTTTTATTGAAAGAGAGATTTGAAATTTTGTCGGTATTTCAGAATTTTTAAAATGAAATAAAAACCCAGTTGGGTTTTCCAGTTCATTCTTTGTGTAAAGATAATGCTTTTGAACATTATGAGTAGTGTTTTTTTATTTTATTTTATGCTGCACATCAGAGGATATTAGGGAAATTCATGAGTATATGCTCCAAAAATAGGAAATTCTGGCCTCTTTAAAGTGAATCTCTTGCTTCTTTCATAAACATGAGAGATTTTAGGGTGATCTCTAATCTTTAATTATTTTTCCGCCAGATCTTTTATGAGATGTGTTGATATAATTAGCTGCCGATGGGTATATAATCCAAACAGTTCAATGGAGAGGTATAAGGCAAGATTGATAGCAAGGGTCTCCCACAACAGCTATCACTCTTAGATAACTAGTGTAAGACTTGGAGCATGTGTATAGCTGTAAAATTTTGGGTTATCTTATTCAACAAGACACCTCTTTTAGCTTTTTTTTTCTTTTTGGAAAATACAAGCTTTTATTGAAGAAGGAAGATACAACTCCAAATAAGAAAATGAGTACAGAGACAAAATAGAAGATGCAATTGACCAACTAAAGGTACAGTACTTCCATAACATGATGTTGATGGTTGACACCACCTCTAGCAAGTTAGTAGGCAATAGAACCCCAAAATGAAGCATGTCCAAACATACTATCACTCAGTCAAGAATAATACTGCACCAATCAAGGTAACCAAGCAACTCGCCAAAGGAGACAAGTCAGCTCATGACAGCTAAAAAAACTGCTATACTTCCATCCACTGTCTAGCATAATGCAGAAGGGAAGCAGTATCAACGACAAAAATCAGATGGGGATGTGTTTTGAAAGCATTTCATGTGGATTTGAACAAAAACTAGGTCTAACTATCAATTCTCCTAACCTGTTTTGAAATTCTACGAGAGAACTCCTACCACCAAGCATCTTTTCCAAATTTAAACCTTCATTGGCACAAAACTTAGTCATAATATCTCACTCCTTGACTTACTAATTTTTGGAACAACTATGTTAAAAAATAGTCACACATGGACCAAGGAGTAAAGACGATCTTGCGTTTATTAGTAGGGAAAGAGGCTTCATAACTAGGTTAATCATGTTAGGATGGACCTTGGACATAAATATCACATAGGTGCTTGTATGTAGTCCTCTACCCAAACTATCCATGTGTAAGAGCCACAAAAGGGCCTACACAGGACAATGGGTGTTAAAAAATAGTCTCACATAGATCAATGAGTAAAAAAGCTCTTAGGTTTATTAGTAGGGAAAGAGGCTTCCTGACCAGAATATTCATTTTGAAATATGCCCTTAGACCATTTACAGGCTGGTCATGCTACCTAACTTCTGAACCCAATTACACTACTTACATATTTTTGGCAACAATTGATGATTTCAATGATTTTATGACCCCATTTCTTGATGCCTATTCAATTTGACAACTCTCACCTACTAACATTGTTTCATCAACAGTTATGAAGGGATTTTTTTTTAAAGGTATAGAAGGTCTTCCAACATTTCCCCTAATTTTTTATTTTGATTTTGTTAAGTATTACTCCGAGGTGAAGAGTAATTCCCTTTTTGAAAAAGAGTAAGATTTTATTCCTAAAGAGAACAAGACCTTACAAATATGGTCCCTTTACAACAAGTAATTGGAGGGATACTCTTCTTCAGCAAGAGCATCAGCCATGCTATAGGCTGAGCACAGGACATGAGACCAGAAACAGTCACAAATGGATACAATGAATGACCCTTATTTAATGACTTATGTAGAGGGGATGAGAAATTCATCCCTCACTCTTCAAGAATGATCGAAATGAATCGTGCAATTGCTACAGTATCAGACAGGCAGTTGACTGCAAAACAAAAAGATTAGTCTTCAATATGGGCTAACATTGGTAAAAAAACCCTCTCAAAATTATTGTGATTTTATAGAAGTTCCTAAATAAATGTCATCGGGGCATTATCCAAGAACTTTAATCTTGCACATTAGCTCTCTCAAAACCAGATAAAATGCTCTTGTAGAACCTTACAAAATCTCAATGTTGTGCATACAAACGCCTCTGTAATTGTTCCATACAAAACTTCCAGTTAGTGACCTGAGGAAAGATTTCTCAGGGAAGGAAAACACCAACATGTTACAAAAATAGAGGTTAATGCCCCAGCCCCACTCCATGAGCTTCTTACACTTTCTTCTTCTTTGATATAACACTTCCACAACAACATAAACGAGACTCTTCACCAATTCAAGAACCCAATTGATTTCAAAAAATAGAAAACCTAATCAATTTATAACCCTAACACAAGTAATATATTGTAAAACATCCTAGAAACACAACAGAACTCAATTTCAAATTATCACGATAAAAAAGATATATATAAATACATGTATACTTCACATAAACTCTATACCTCAGAAAGGCTTCTGCCAGACACCTTTCCAATTTGGGATACGATGCCTAAGAGAGTAACCTTTTATAAAACTGCCTTGAAGACTCATAATAGACTGTTGTACCATTCGCTCCAGTTCTCATACAAGTACAGATAGTATCTTATAGTAGCTACCACCAAAAGCAATTGTATATAGGGACTCACTCTACGAACTAGATTGACTTTAATAATCCCAACTGTTACTCAGTAAGTGTGTCAATTTTTTCATACAAATGCTAAGACAGGCAGACTACATATACAAACATGAGTACAGATGTGTAAATATTTAGCACAATATGATAAATGATGATGACATGAGTGTCCCGACTACTATATATTGCTCACTTAAGTGCCATACGAAAATGTTTTGTTCCTTTTTTCTTTTTATTGGTCTAAGCAAATAACTATGGAATCATATGGTAAGTGCTCATGTGCAATTTGGAATCCAAGTTTGGCTTTTGAAAGTGCTCGACAACAGAGGTCTACTCCAAAAAAAAAGCTTACAAGGTAAAGGAAGATAATGAACCATTAGTGACTTGATGAGGAGATTCCTCGTCAGGCACAGTCCGCAAGCTTTCCAATCTCACTGCAGTAGCTATCTCCTTTCCTGATTCATCTGATTCAGTGTCCTTCTCATCAGATATAGTTGCATTCAAGACATCAGTTTCCACATTTGCTTCCTTCTTATTACTCCTTTTTCTTGTTTTTGCAGCAGCCAAGTGTTTTCTAATGATATCTCTTACTTCTTTTGGAACCGCATCACATCCCTTAATTTCTCCTTTTTTGCTTGCCAAGTGCTTTTTAAAGCGAGTAACTCCTCCAATCATGGTTCTATGGCAATAATTGCATTGTACATGATGCCTATGTCCCCCAATCATTTGTCCATGTTGCCACCCTATGTCTGGCTCACGTGGCATTTTACTAGTTGAAGAAACAGAGTCCCGAAATAAGCCAATAAACTTGATATATGTAGCTGAGATACTGTTTCCAATGAAAAAACCCAGACAAAAGAGTGATCAATAAGGTGTCCATAAAACATATAATATAAATCAACAATGGAATGTCCAAAAAACATGATGATAAAAAATAATGTTAACAAAATGCATACCACTGAAACTCACTGGTATTTCCATTGTCTCATGTATTCAATATCAGAATTACCACTAATATAAACATGATTCACATGATAAGGAGTAACAGATTCAAAATGATTTATTTGCGAACCAAATCTCTAGCGGCACAAACCACTAAGCCGATTCATTGGGCAGAAAAGTTGTTTCCCAACAGAATCATGTTGTGAAAAAGATAGTTCCTTTATATATTTAACATTGACATTTTTTTTCCTGTCAATAGTTACATGTATTTTTCACCTTTTTTATTTATAGGAAATTTCACACTTTTCTTTCATGTAAAATGACCAATTTGACCTTCATGCAATTTTGTCACTAAAAAAATCCAACTCTCATCATTTTATTAAAAAACAAAAAAGACATGAAGTTGGACAGTTCTGTCGAGAAGCCTTTTTAATTTGTAGGCAAGAAAGAGGGGAGAACGAGAGAAGCAAGTCACATACAAGATATTTTTGCTCTAACTTCCTAGGGAACTTTTCATGTTTTGATTCGCCAGATGTAGAACACCTTATGCACAAAAGAAGATAATCGATAAAATACTTCACAAAAGCCTCTGTTAGCATTCTTGGGAAAAAAAAATTTCACTATATCCCAGAATAATGTAAACTTCTTTCTACATCCAGGAAAGTAAAGAAAGTATTATACATCCAGAGAGTGGGGAGAAATGGAAGTTAGGTGTCTGATACCACTAGATCAATAATTTTGACAGTCAAGAGTTCAAAAAAACTATAGTGTTCATCTAATTGGGAATCTCGAAAGAAAGGAAGTAGTTAGTGTATGCATCAGTTGTATGGGGTGAACTCATAGCCATGAGAGCGCCTAAATAAATAAATTCTGTCCTGGGATCCTCAATCAGACCATCAAGCAAGTTAAAAACACATAAAAAGTAATATGACATCCAGCGGTAACCTAAGTAAATTCAAAAGGAGTAATGGAGTAAATGATCGCACAGAAAGAGGAAGCCAGTAATCAGACGAGAAAAACAGGAAGTTGCAACTATATGCATCGGTCATACGAGGAGAAACAAACAAAAATAATACGATATTCAGCGAAAAGCGAAATAAATCCAAGAACAGAAACGGAGTGAAAGAATATCGATCACCAGAAGCTCATAAATATGTCACGATAGGCACATTTCAAAAGCAAAAGAAAAAGAAATAAATATCTGTTTGGAATTTATTAAAATAGCTTGAGCAGCACTTGAGAAAGCAAATTATGGGTTTAGAGCAGAGGAAAAAGAAAAAGAAAAAAAAGGAGGAGATCTCGAAGAAGAAAAGATGTGTGCTCTTTTAGGCAAGTGTGAGGAAGAGGGTATACATGTGTTTGTTGTTGCCCCGGAGTGTAACGGAGTCGGATCAGCGTTTCCGGTCTTTTACCGGCGTCTCGGAGTACCGGAAGGAAAGGGGACAAACCAGGAAGAAAGTATCGGAAACCCTAATTGAGTTTTGTATCAGCGATTCCGGTCAATATACAGTTGCGAATATCAATAAGATTCAATACATCTCGGCTTGGTATCAATAGGTAGTCATATACATATCCGTGTCGGTGGCGAAGGGCACGATTTTAACCTCAACAATCCGTTTACGGGAAACACACTCGTGTCGTAATTTGTCGCTTGGCAACATATTGAAGAGAAATCGGTATAATTCGGCTAATGTGGTAAACTGGACCAAGAACCGACCCTAGACACTAAACCCTAAATCCTAAACCAACCCACCTAGTAATTTAATATAAAATTTTAATAAAATAAAATTTAAGGACTTACATCTTTAATAATGTGGGATAGATATGTTGGCATCAACAAAATGAGAAAACTAGATATTATTGTAACTACTTTTTGAAACTACCATGGACTCTGGTTTAGGCTTGGACGAGTCAACAGCATGAGCAGCACGAAAAAAAGTTCGAAAGCTTGATATAGTAAGGAGCGAGCGCTTGGAGGGATCAAATAAGATAAGAGAAGAGTTTGGGAAGGAAAATTTAAACTTCATTCAATGTCCTTGAATTAAGTTTCATAAAGACCCAAAACCCTAGGGACATTAAAATTACCGCTGATGACAAAAAAATGTCCCTAAATAATTATCATAATTACTTCACAACCCAACCACAATGTGATGGGTTTCTCCGATGTATAGTGTCTTCAGATGTAGACTCGGCGGTATAATGGGATGTCCTTGCCAACTCTCGTTTTGGATAAAACTAGACCATGTCAAGTAAGATTCTTGATGACTCTGATTAATGTGTCTCTCGTAAGTAATCCATGTGTAGTTTGAGTTAGGTCGTTTTGTCCATCATACTAGGAATTGTTGAACTGCGTCATTTCTGGTAAAAATAACTTGTTCATCCAAAATAATATCAATATGTTTTTTTATCTGTTGGTACTATGGATAAGGGAATAAGATTCAAACGGTATCAGGCGAAGACGGAGGGGGCATGTCAGGTAACGGGGTAGAGTCAGAAGGTGATAAAGAATCGGTCATCAGGAACGGAGGGGTGGTCCTTATATGCCACCGAATTTGATAAAAAATCAACAACATAAGTATTTAAACCTACCAATTTTCAGTACTTTAAAAGGACGAGATTGCATCTTCTGGGTGGCTCCAATAAAAAATCGCCCAGGTCTAATCCCAACCGTGACATAGTTACTCATATTAAATTATTTATTATGTTTATACACATTAGTCTGAAGTTTATATTGGGCATTATTCGTTTGGATTCTTTTAGCGATTTCAAACCCTAACATGAGGTAACACGTTCATGAGATATAAAAGTTTCCTAGGTACACAACCTGAACTAGGCTCCTGCATACCTATTGACCGAGTTGATGTACGCAAATTGTGTTGTTGGGAAAATCAAATCCTAAGTGCCATGGTGGTCTCCTATGAAGCAGGGAAAAGAGGTTTTCCAAGCTCAGATTAACAACTTCGTTTTGACAATTAGTTTGGGGGTGATAGGTAATAAAAATTTTCAATTTGATACCCATAAGTGCAGAGAAACTGTAAAAATTAGCTATCAGATACACTGGTGGGAGGTAAGCCAAAGTCGAGCGACTATGGAAAAAATGTGAGTGAATTAGGTGGAAGTTTAGTTTTTGTAAGCATCTATCTGAAGTTTGCAGAGGAATCTAAAAATGGTTTCCCGTCGTTCGTGAGATGCACGAATCGATTTTCTTGTCTCTTGTGCACTATCTAGTCTTCTAAAGGTATAAGATGATGAATCCAATCTGCAGCTTTCGAAATACGGAGAAGACGAAAGATTCTTGTAAATGGCCCGATATTGTGGCCGCAATCCGATCACTGACAACCGGAGCACCTTTTCGTATCTGTTTTTAAAGGTGGATAACTGTTTTTTCTTCACGTTGAAATTCGTCACATCTAAACATTACAATTAGGTTTTTGTTCTCTCCAAAAACACGCCGCTTATCGCAGCACAACGATGGTCGGGGGCTTGGGCAACACGATTGGAACTCTGTCAAAGCGGTACTACGTCTTCAACAGTTTACACTGGTAAGTCGAGTACTCGACGTGAAGCCATTAACAGCGAAGGCAAAATGTTGCGTAAACTTCGTTTGCCGATTCGCCTAGCCCTGAGTAGACCAGAAGATTAATAGCTTCTGATATTCCGCATCATACCAGACTTCTTTCTACGTATCAAAGCAAGAAGCTGTTCTCTCAACGGTAAACGAAGATAATGACAAGAGCATTTTGGACACATACTACACAGCAATAGTGTTGGCTGAAGAAAAAGGGATCAGCATTACCCCTGAAAGAAACAAGATATTCACATCTTAAAGAGCCCGGATTCGGTGTGGACGATTATCGAAGTTATGTTCTCCGTGATACTGATGCCCACCTGAGCTTAGGTTCTTAGGCTCTTACTCCATGCTTCATTAATCAATCCTACTATAAGCTTATATTGACTTGGAATAAATAATCGATACACAGTAGAGGACCTAATGTTACAGACCTAAAGCCCATGAGTGGTTTCTCTTACCAAAGACATCAAGCAGAGAAAAAATACCTAATAAAAAATTACATAATCGGCAGTTCAGGAAAATAAGACTCAAATCAATCAGCTCTATCGTTAACACTGACACGCTAAATGGGCGGAAGTAATAAACAAAACGGCAACACGGGCAATCCCAGCCAAAAGCAACAACTAGGGTCAAAATGAAATTGGAGTTCAAGAAAATGAAGACGACAGACAAAAATGAGGTGAGGCTAAAAGATGAGTGCCTCCTCAAAAGTTACCTCTATTGATACCCAACTCCCAAGAGGGTTTCCATCGATAAAACAGTTGTAGGATATAACAATAGAACACAGTCAAACAGGTAAAAGCATCATTAATAATAAAATGACATTAGTAAAAGAGTTACCTAAACACAATGGAGTCAGTCAAAGACAAGTGCGAAATGCAGGGTCGCAAGTTTTTGGTATTTTCAGTATAAAATACAACGGTGGCTCGAGCCTTTGGCTCAATCGTCACATGGAAGTTTTTAGAATAAGGTCTAGGGCTCAAGTGTTACCAGAGGGTTAAAAGCTGTGAGCGTGTGTGTGCAAAATCAACATCCCAAAAGAATAAAAATAAAAAAGTATAAAAGAAAACTAAATCATCATGACTGGTATCTCTTTGATGCAAGTATCATGGAATTGCTTCATCTAGATGATGCCTCCTGTGTTTAATGTCTTAAACCTAAAGCACGACCATGTGAATTTGTTCCTACCATTCCATCTACTATAATTGCACTTAGCTTGACGGTTTTTCTATTTCTTCTCATCCTCTCAAGCGACCATTGGATTGGTTTAGACCAGTATAATGAATCCCATTGAACGGTCTAACAAACAAGATGTCAGAAGACAAGAAAACAAAAACTACAAAACAAAAAGAACTACTTATACCCCCCACTCACCATGTCCATCAAGTAAAAATTAAAATCTAGTTGAATAAGCATCACAATTACAAATCTAAAAGAGAAGAGAGAAGACCATCACTTTAACTTCAATGGCTTAAAGACTCCCAAACACTATGTAAGAATTCATCCCACTGTTTTAAACTCAACTATCTAACACAACAGGACAGACAAATCCAAACGATACAGGGAGGCAACACATTGAGCTAGGTATTAGGGTTTTATAGACAGGAGATATGTTGGCATAAACAAAATCAGAAAACTAGATATCATGCATTCATACCTTTCCCTCAGTAACCAGATATTTTAACTACTTTTTGAAACTACCACGGACCCCTGGTTTACCCTTGGAGCACTCAACAGCATGAGTAGCATGCAAGTTGGAAAGCTTTGAATCATCAAATGGAACTTTAGGATGCTTAGCCTCATGATGTATCTCCATGGATTTGATATCAGGAGCTGTTATCTTGCAGTGTGGACATTCATACTTCGCATGGCCCCCCTTGACTATCCCAGTACGATCAGATTGGCCTGCCTTACCACCGCCTCTGTTGGTAGTGGCCGCATCTATCTTTGAAGCTATTTCTTTGGCTGTGTGCTTCTTGGGCTTTGCCTTGCCAGTCATGGTGGTGAGAATTCAAAAAATAGCTGTCAAAAAAATTTAAAAAAATAAAAAAATCTTTGCTGTTATAACTTGAACAAAAGCCAAGAATTGACTCCAGACACCTAAGTAAGTGATCCAATTCCTTTCCTAATACAAAAACATGATCTAATCCTTCACAAATTCTTTACCCAAAACAGAGCTCACATTTTAAATCTCTATTATTTGTTTCTTTACCCTAAACTGGATTTTGGTGTCAATTCCAAAGGAAATCCAGGTCTGAACGGTGAAGGAGGTGGTGTTTGGGACCATGCCGGAGAAACTCACTTATCCTATTTGAGACCCTTCAGTGAAGTAGAATTAATGGAAGCCGAGATGAACAAAAATTCATGCAGATGCCAACTTGGTTTGCTCAAAACAAGTCATATGGAAATTTATTTTTAGGTCAGTAAATTGTTAGGTCTTCATAAACAAAAGAAGATCAATCTCATCAAAATCTTGTTCTCATGTATCCCCCTATACCGGAATTTTATTCCACTTGTTTTCTTTATAAAAAAAAAAACTCGGTATACAATAGCACAGAGGAAATCAGATACATCAATTATTAAAAGAACATTCAGCTCAAACACACTTCAACAGGATAGCATACTTCCTCAATATAGAATTAAAAACTGCATGAATCCATGCAGCAGTGCAGTGCACAGTCACTCAAAAGTTCCGGTAGTGTGGTGAGATGATAAAAACCCAACAGCTGCCAGTAAGATCATATAACAAAGTTGGCTGCCTGACCTCTCTTTTTTATGGGATACATCTTTTACTTGTTTTGTCCTCTTCACAATGGGCCCCGTCGATTGACAGAACTGTACAGTTATTCAATTGAATCCTAATCTCAGTTACTTACTGACAATTTAGTCCATATATAGTAAGATATTTATCAATGATCTAGTACAGAAATGCACTTATCATGCTGGATTTAACTGAATAATAGTTGTTTATGATCTGATTAGTGCATATTTATTAATGGTGGCAGACTTATTAACTACATAAAATTTAAAAAAACAGAGAAATTATAATCATCCTCATGCAGTACTAAAGAAGTGAAGAAACCTCTGAAATATTTCCCCATCAAGGCCTCTAACCTTGAGAAAGTAGTTCCTACTGCTAATGACTCGAGCTCTGTTTCCATTAAATCTTCAAATGCAATCTGGGACCAGAGAAGTTGAAAATAGCAACTCTATCCCGACAGGAAGTTCAATGGTCCCATACACAGTACGGATTCAAATGAAACAGAGATTAGGACGCTTTAGCAGGGCTTGCCAAGGAAAACCTACATCAATTATTCGTAGACAGCAATCACTTAGAGAAACTTATTTAAGCAAACAATAGGTCGACTCTTCTCTGGATGAAGGAGAATTCTGTGACATTTACACCACTTTCTGCCCAAAGGTCCTACAATGCTAGAAGGTGACTTAGAAATGCCATCTCTTGAATATCTAAAAATCAGTGCATCCCTGGAGATTCAGATACATATTTGATGAAATTTCAGACATCACTGCCTCACAGAGTATTGATTATAAGCAGATTCCTTCCATCTAGTCAAAGATGGAGTTTCATAAGGGCGCTTTGCCATTGGAGACTCCCTTTGTAAAGTACAGACTATGTCTTTTTGTAACATGTATTTCGTACTACTATTTCATGAATACAAGCTATCACCATATTCCCCAATTAAAAGACGGGGGGAGGGGGGGGGGGACCGCTCTGGGTGTTGCCGAAGAGACGTTAATGCCAATTGCCTACTTTATCATCAGTCCTTACGGAAAAATTGGTGCCACCTATCAAGTTCTTGTTGAGATTGACTAAGCATCCTTCTAGTTGATCAATTCACTCTGCTCATTGAGGCATCCCTTAGTTTCGGTTTACTTGAGAACACTTGAACAAACAGAGTAAAAAGTACCTTGCAATGTAGAAAATAAGGAATAAAATCATAATATAGACAAGTGATATAGATTAACAAAGCACCTGTTTAGACAGGCTCTTTCTCAAATCATGCATGTCCAGTATGAAGAGTTTGGCATACCAACTATAATTAACAGCATGTATTTTTTTTGTCCCACTGAAAAACAGTGAGCATTTCATTAGGAAGAAAGGATGAGAGAGCTTACAAGCCCAACTTATCATTACCCAGAATCTCACTCAACTGAAAGACTTCAGAGCAAGGAATCATGACAGAAGCAAAAAATGAAAAAGGTACTCAATGCTGAAACCATGTTAGAACTGCTACCACAAGTCCTTTCAAGGAGAATAACGTGAAAGAAAAAAAAGCAGGGACTTCACTGAGGATCTTACCCAGATTGTGGTAAAGATAAACAATTTGGGGGGCAACAACAGTTAGAGAGTTGTCTGTTTATCAGCGAAAAACCGAGAGAAACTGGCTATTACCGCTGATCATCTAGATGGAAGAAGATTCATGCAGGGGGAAGTTTAAAGAGGCTCAACACAAGTGAAGCTCAAAGATCTTTTTCCTGACTGTTCTCTGGGAGGTAGGGTTGTAAGTTTTACCCTGTCACCTGATTTTCCATTCATTGCTTATTAAATGTATTAAAAGCACAATAAAAATTCTTATTGACTTACACATTCAGATAACTTTCTCATTAACCAATTTACTAGTAAGGATTATTCCCTACCCGATTAATTGATTAATCGATATCTCATTATTTATAAAAGTAATTCAATAAAATTTATTTGAGTATATTTAAAATAAAACATGATTCAACTGTCTTTTGCTAAGGGCTTTGTGATACTTTCAAGAAGTTCATTATACACTAAAATGGTATTGTTCTCTGGCTTCAATACATATGATGACATGATTATATTTTTATAAAATTTAAAGTTAATTTATTTTTGTTTTATTTACTTATTTGAGTACCCATTCTACCGTTCAATAAATTGATAAAATAAAAATGAAAATGGAATATAGAATAGCTTATTCCATTCCGTTTATATACAGTTTACACTCTTACAATAGGGAGCAAAGAAAAGAGAACAAAGGCAAGAACACAGCGTTGAGAGCATGGGTTTAGCCACAAGCCAATACCATTCAGTGCCCTCATGGACACATAACCCTATATATTATATTTAGTCAATTAACTTTATTAGATTATAAATTGTTCAATATAAGCTTGTACAAGAAGAAGGGACCAATTTATTTTATATGGGTATCTGTCTTTTCATATGTTAAACTTAATGTTAATTAAAAATATTAAAGGCAGGATTATGACGTAATTTTGGTGATATAACAAAGAAATGAAAGTATTAATTTATAACTATGGCCAAGGTAGGTAGGTGACTTTCTATATTTAAAGGGTATATAAGTAATTTGGATTATATATAGGTGCAAATATGCAGAATTTGAAAGTAAGAACTGCATAAATAACATTTTAGTTTCAATGATATGTAACTAATTAACTCTAAAAATGCTAATGCTTATATCATGTTACAACAATAAGGCCAATGTTTTCTTCAGATATTTGAAATGATCTTCTTTATACTACCTACTTAAAATGGTTCCACTTGAGTTATAAACCATCATTCAAATCACAGTATGCATTTTTCAACTATGCATAAGCACACATTAAATACAAAGGGGAGAAATAATGCTTACATTTATACTGTAAGTGTAAAGTGACTAATGTGAAGTTACATTCTGGAAAGGAGGCTGGACTTCATTTGCAACCAACATTTTGTTCTTTTTTCAAATTATGTTATTTACAAGAATACTATTTACTTCTTTAAATGCATAACAATGATATTGTTTCTATTTTATCATAATAAAATAAAATAACTCAAATAAACCATAATCATGAATTGAAAGACAAGCCAATCAAGAAAGGTCTATCTTGAATTTTTGTTAGTGTGCATATTATAGTCAATTGCTGCAAATCTGGACTGGTCTAAACCCCAAAACCCTCAAACCATAGGAACCCTAAAACTTCAAACTAATTGAAACCCTAAACCTTCAAACAATTGAAACCCCAAACCTATAGTTTTCAAGGGTTTCACAGGCTCCCTAAAACCCTGCAACCTTTCAGTTTGATGGGGGGAATGTTTTGCTTAGTCTTTCTATTTGGTCTTTTTTTATATTGGATAGACTTTCTAATTGTTAATCTCTTCTATGTCTATTTGGATTAAGGTTTGGTGGTTAAGGAACACTCGAAACACTTAAAACCCATAAAAACTCAGATAGAGAAAGGTAAGGGAAACATACCTAGCTTTTTCGTCTATCTTTTGGAAGAGGGAGGGAGCCATAGCAGATTTCTTCAGCGTTTGAGGTAGGGTTTAGGCCCCTAAATCTTTTTTGTTAGTATATCTTTATTATCTTTTTTAGTCTTTTCTATGCCTGTTTTGTCTATTGAAGAGTTTAGAGTCTAGGGTTTAGAGGACCCTTGAAACCTATAAAAAAGCAAATAATGAAAGGTTAAAGAAAACATTCCTAGCTTTCGGTCACACTTAGGAAGGTGCAATAGCAGATTTCTTCCAAGCCACTCCAAGTTAGTAACAGATGTTGGACATTCATCCTACAAAATACAGGCATTCAGGTTTAGGATATAGGGAACGTCTGCACTAAGGGAAGAAAATGGAACAAACAGAAAACAAAAGAGACGTCAAATTGACAAAAGCAAGGATAAAAAAATCATACAGTTCTAACTCTGAGAGGGAGTAAAAAGCTGAAAACCTTTGTAAATTAAATTATTATAAATAACAAAAATTAACTATAAAAGCAAAGCAAAATCAGTGTTATTAATCCACAAAAGGATAAAAAGAAAACCATTATGCTGTCAAACTCAAATCAGACCCAAGCAAAATCCTTAAAATCTAGTAATTCAACAAACCAAATAAATTAAGAAACACACAATGAACCAAAGAAAAAGCAATTTAACTAAAAATAATAAATGGAAATAAATTTCAATGAGTAAAGAAATAACTTAAGACTACATCTAGCGCATAATAGAATACATTTGGCATCACTCAAAAGTGCTACTATACACAGAAGCAAAATAGAAGAATATTAAAAGAAGAAAATCAACACCTCTAACAAATCATAACTCTAGAACAAAAATAAAAGAGTCTATAGTGAATAAAATTACCATTATTTTCAAAAAAATAAAATAACTAAAACTACCATAAACAATAAAGTTTACTGAAGTAAATTAATATAGAAATCAATGATAGCAAGCCATAAGTGATATAGGCATCACTGAAGAATTAGCTTGAAGTGATATCATAAAGACAAAAAGAGATTTTTTTGGTTAACTCACAAAGATAAAAATTAGTAACTAAAGTCACTATTTCAAATTTTCATGCAATAACTCTTACCATTAATAAACCAAGTCATGAAAGCCTGCAATAGAGCAAGACCAACACAATTGCTATAGGATGGATATATAGAAAATAGATTTCATATGATAAAAAGGCCAGAACAATACGATAACATTAGCCTTTTGTATTATACACTTCTGCTTAGAAAAAGCATTATCATGATCACACTTCCAGCCTACTTGCTGGCATACGATTCCCTCAATTTAAAATTACACAATTGACAAAATATCAGCCTACGGTTAGTATCTTAATAAAAATAGTATATTCCTTCAAAAAACTTTCTTGGTATATCAATACACCCATGGTAAAACGGTAACTGAGCATATTAATGATATATAACAGCATAGAAATAGACCTTCAATTTATGGCCAAATTGTATTTCAAGAGTAACAATACATATGAAAGTTTAAAGCTAAAAAAATAGATAGTAAATTGAAAAATTTTAGAAGATTAAAATATAATTCTCCCAACAGAAATGACTACATATATTGGCTACAGAAGGTACACAAGTTTCAGTTATGCCCTTCAACTGATGCTGAAAGACTTCAGCAGAGCAAGAACAACAATTGCAATAGGATGAATATTTAGAAAAGAGATTGCATATGATAATAAGGCCTGCACAGCACACTTGCATTAGCCTTTGCATTTTACACTTCTGTTCAAAAATAGCAATATCAAGATAATAACTCCAGCCTAATCACCAGCATAGACTTGGAAGGCAAAGTTAAAAACTGCAAAGTTCATCCCTTCAATTTAGAATTGCACAATTAACTAAATCAGCACACAGTTAGAAGCTTACTTATGAAATGACCAGACTTACAAAAAGAAACATGAGAGCATTTAAAGGGCCAAAGAGAAAAAAGGAGAATAAGAAAATTTCAAATATTCTCCACTGACAAAAAAATTAAATGTGAACCACACTATTTTAAACTAAAACATGACTATTTTACAACAATATTTGACTTCAATACAACAAACAGAAAGACTAACAAGAAGACCCCCATGAATATAGAAGATCTAACAATCAGACATACTCAACCATCTTTCCTGAACAAGAGGGTGGATTTGTAAACCCAGAGTCTAATCTTATGGCCAAATACTCACAATAACAAGAATACCAATTATTAAAGATAACACAGATTACAAGAGCTGACAATAAGAAAGACAGTAAACACTTCAGAATAAACGGCAATAGCCAAATTCATGTGTACGAAAATCTTCAGCTAGATAATACATTTTGACAGACCATCACAATCCTCAATTGCATCTTCTCCAATCCAGTTAAATCAAATAAAACCTTGAAATGATAATATATTTTGACATACCTAAATATAAAACAGCTATACTTGAGTATATATAATAGATATCAAATAGTCAAATAAATGGGTTATTCATAATCTATTGTATAAGCAACGCCGTGCAACTACTCTTAGATTTAAGATCCAAAACAAGATTTCTTCACCTCATTATCATCTGACAGGATTAACAATGACACTCAAAAATAAGAGACCATGTCCATCCATACAAATTGAGAAGCTAAGCATACGGGCAAAAGAAGCAAACAAATAAACGAGATTCAACTCTGAAGCAAATAAAAAACGTAGTGTCCAATCGACGGGTAAAACTATAACCGTTCAGAATCTAAAATAAGCGGCCGCGCCCATACTCTACAAATAAAAAACCAAAGCACACAGCTAAATCAAACAAACAAAAAACGTGATTCAACACTGAAGCAAAACATAGCAGAAACGAAATATTTTCTAAAAGACGACTAAACCTATTAGTGACCAAAATAAAAAATAAGTAAGCGCGCCCATACTCTACAAATCGTAAACCTAAACACAAGGCAAAAATAAACCAACAAATAAACGAGATTCAACTATGTACGGAAACACACCAGAAACGTAGTACTTTCCAAGCGGGGGCTAAAACTATAAGCAAAAAAATTCGAAGAACACCCATTAAAGACCAAAATACACCTAACAGGAAAAAACTATCTTGTATAATTATCAGAGATGAAAAAGAGGAAAAGAAAAAAGCATACGTCGAAAAATTACCACCAACAAGATGATACGCAACCAAGAAAGTTAAAAAACTAAGTAGACTGTTTACCCGAAATAGCACGCAGGAATCCTCTCGAGGGATAGAGATCACCGGTGGAAGTGTACTACGAGCACAGGGTAGCTCCGAGGGAGAAGCCCTAAATGCAATATATATGGTAAACCCTTTACATTAAGCTTCGACTCAAAATTACCTGTATAAGCGAAGCGATAAAAGTGAAAGTGAAACTGAAATGGGAAGCATATTATACCGGAAATAACCCAAATGAAAAACTGTAGTGTAAATAAGAGAAAGAATTACTTTTTATAATATACCTAAATTAATCATATACCTAAACAAACATCATGACTTTTATAATAAACATCATGACTTTTAAAATATATTAATATAATATTAAAGTATATTAATGTCATAAATAATTATATAGGATATTTTATTAATTAATTAAGATAGATTATAGTTTAGCCTAAATTAATATAGTAATTATGAGTTAACATTAAATAATAATTTATTTAATTATACAAAATATAATACTTAAACAAAAATGTATATTTTTATAATGTCTAGATATTTGATCAAATTCTTACTGTATTAATTATCACTCTTAAATCACTAATTTAATATAGTATTAACAATAATGAATATAATTAATAAAAAATATAAAGTATTTATTAATAACATTAAATATATTTGAATGTATATGAATTAATAATATAATTACTAAAAAATTAATTTAATTAATTATAACAAATAGAATACTCAAACAAAAATATATACTTTTATAATGTCTAGATACTTAATCGAATTCTCACTTCAACAATATTTTAATTATCACTTTTAAATCACTAATTTAATATAGTATTAACAATAATTAATATAATAAATAAATATAGTATTTTATTAATGACATAAAATAGATTTTAAAATTGTATAAATCGATAATATAATTATGAACGGTTTGGCGTCGAGGGCACAACAACAAGGTGAGACACACAACCATACTTAGTTCCAACATATGTCAACTAAATTTAGATTGGGTTAAAAATTAACAAAATCTTTCATCAACATGTCATTGGCTAATAATTAAAGAATGTTCCTTAAACCAATGGTTACTACTTTATATAAGATTTTGATTTTTCATTGAATTTCCAAGTTTACATATGAGGTTGAATGATGAAATTATCTATATATAAATCCTCAAACCCAAGTCTTACATAAGAATCTCCAAAATGACATAAACATAAAATTTAGAGTTCGATGTGCACGATTCATGTCCCACAAGCTATTAATTTAGTATATAACCTGTCGTAGAGAATACACTATTTGCTTGAAGATCGAGTGACCTTGGGTACCCAATTTCGTTTGGGTCCCATTGTCTCAACATTTGAAGGCAAATTTAAGCTTTTATTTATTTTTATTTTTTTTACAAAGCTTCTCACCTGATTGGTGATCAAATTTGATTTTATTACATTGGTTTGCTCTTTATTTTATTTTTTAATGTGTTGATTTAAAAATTCTCAAAGTTGTGTTGGGTTTATGAGGACACGTGAAGCAAAAGAGGACAAGAGTTTTGTTTGTTAAATGTAGTACTCAATAATAATTTTTACCTTTGTACACAATATTTTCGTCGGACGAGAAATGGTGATAAAGTGAGGTCCCAACATCCAATTAGGATAGATTGTGGTTGCCACATCACTAGTTGCTAGCGGCAACTGGTGCCACGTTTTTGTGCACAATATTCTCGTTGGACGAGAAATGATTGTGGTTGCCACATCACTAGTTGCTAGCGTGCCACGTTAAGGGGCAAAAAATTCATTCAAAAGCCGACCACACAGTACCTCCCCCAACCAAAAAAAAAAAAAATTGGCACCGAGGAAAATAACCAAAATGACCAAGTGACTCGATACTGTTGGAACCATCCACACCCTCTCTTTCACTAATCTGTCTCCTTTTGGGTCCTTCAATGGCCTTTGCTTCTCAGTCTATGATTTCTGCAAGCAGTTGTACACTTCTATCGTCTCGAAGATATTGGAAGGGCTTTCAGTAGTGAGAGCTTCCACTGAATCAGAAGAGACTGATTGCAACTTAGAAGAATATGCTCCAGATAAGGAGGTGACTTTCTTTCTCATTTGTTATTGTGTCTTTTGCTCTAACGCCCATTATTGTTGACTCACTATATATTATTTGCCCATGGCGTCTGTAACTTTTGCGATTGCAATGTTAGCAGGCAACATTGTTTTCTTCAATTATCAATTCTTGGTTTCAGAATCCCTGCTGTAAATTCTTCCATATCAGCTTCTGTCTATTTAAAGTTTGGTGTAGTTGTAGAGAGATGATCATAAGCAGTGTTTCCCTTATTTATCTTTAAAAAAATTGTGCTTATTACTTGAAAATGTGTAAGACGGTTCACAAACCCGTCCGTTGTTGGTTTTCTGTTAAAGGTGGTCGCTGGTTACAACCTTACAGTTTTTCATCGGTTTGGTGGTCTCCTTTGATAAAGATGAGGCTATAAGAGAGGGTATGGTCTAATAGATGTATACTTGAACATTGCCTTTGATGAACCTCTGTGATAGAATAGACAACGTCGTTCACTCAGTTCGTTAGAGACGATAGATGGCGCATGTCGGAAATTGACGCAATGTCAGGAGGTATGTTCACGAGTTTCATTTATGTTTTTATTGAGAAATTCATGTTATAAAGATCCAACATGTGGTATCAGAGCTCCCCTCTCTAATATGGCAACATTTTGTGGAGAGCGACGCTCTTCGATATCCGTTCTCGGGCCTCCGTGGAAAGTTTCTTATGTTACAAGATGATAAAGTTGTTTTGAGAGGTTTTCGAACTTATGATCTATATCAATTGCGACTTAGTAGGAATATGGTGTTCAATATTTCTACTTCTTCGAATATTAAGGAAAATAAATTGTATTTGTAACATTTATGACTAGGGCATATAAACAAGGATAAAATTACAAGACTTGTGACACAAGGATTATTGAAAAATTTTTCACATAATGATTTTCCTTTTTGTGAGTGTTGTATATATGGGAAAATGACAAAGATATCCTTTCCATCCAAAGGCATAAGAAGTTCTCAAGTTTTGAATATTATTCATTCTGATATATGTGGACCTATGAATGTGAATACTCGTAATGGTCATTCGTATTTTATCACATTTATAGATGATTTTTCAAGATATGGAAGAGTATATTTACTGCATAGGAAAAATAAGGCCTTAAATTATTTCAAAACCTTCAAATTTGAGGTAAAAAATACCACAGGAAGGAAGATCAAAACATTGCACATCGACAGAGGTGGAGAGTATTGTTTAGCATGCCTTATACACCTGAATAGAACGATATTGTTGAAAGGAGAATCAAACCTTACTAGAGATGGTAAGATCTATAATGGTACTTGCAAATTTGCCAGTATCTTTTTGGGGCAAAACACTATTGATAGCTACCTATATCTCAAATAGAGTGCCTTCAAAGTCAGTTGAGAAAACACCTTATGAGGTATGGTCAGGCAAAACTCCTAGTCTTAACCATTTTAAAGTATGGGGATGTGTTGCTCATGTTTTAAATCTTGATCCTAAGGACAAATTGAAGACTAAGACTCGAAAATGTTTATTCGTTGGGTACTCTAAATATTCGAAAGGATATAAGTTATATGATCCCAAGGAGGAGGTGATTATTGAAAGTAGACATGTAAACTTCATTGAGGATAAATTTGATTGTGATGAAGATTTAGGTATGAAGTCTCACTTGGAAGAATATGTTGAAATGTCTTCTTCTGAATCTTCTTCTAATATAGAGAATTCCACCCAAACGGATATTCAAAGAGGAACTAGAGAAAAAAAACCTAGTCAACTCCTATCATTTTCAGATTTTTATACCTGTGCTAGAGAAACTTATGAAAAAATAAAGTCGAATGAAAACGTTACTGATCCTGATACTTACGAGCAAACACTCCTTAATGTGGATTTCGGCAATGGAAGAAGAAATGGACTCTATGTATAAAATTAAAGTTTGGAAACTTGTAGATCCTCCTACATCGGTTAAGCCCATTAAGTGCAAGTGGATTTTTACAAGGAAGAGAAATGTTGAAGGTAAAGTTGAAAGATTTAAAGCTCGTCTTGTTGCCAAAGATTTTACTCAACAATACGGGATTGATTATGATGAAACATTCTCTTCTGTTGCACGAATATAGTTTATTTGAGCTCTCCTGGCATTAGTTGCATATTATGACTATGAGTTGTTCCTAATGGATGTTAAAACCATTTTTTAAATGAAAATTTGGATGAGGAGATTTATATGGAACAACCTGTTAGACCTGGAACTGAAGTAAAGGTGCGTATGTTGGACAAGTTTATTTACGATTTGAAACAACCCTCAAGACTATGGAATATCAAGTTCAATGAAGCAATTACAGCGTATGGTTTTGCTCAGAATCCAGAAGATCACTGTGTTTATATCAAAACAATGGGAGATCGCATTGCCTTTCTTACTTTATACGTAAATGATATTTTATTAGCCGGGAATGATATTCAGTTACTCCAAGGTATAAAGACATTGTCGTTTCAGACATTTGATATAAAAGACCTTGGGGAAGCTTCTTATATTATTGGCATTAAAATTCTATGGGATAGAGCTTTGCGAAAATTGAGTTTGTCTAAAGAGAAGTATATTGACACTCTTCTGGATTGGTTTCACATATCCAACTATATACATGGTAAAGTACCTTATGATAGCACTAAAAAGATGAGTCAGGTAGATTGTCCTTCTTGCCTAAAAAATAAGTTGGACAAATCTAAGTATCCATTCGCTTCTGCTGTGGAGAGTTTTATGTGTGCTCTTATATGTACAAGACCTGGTCTTGTTTATGCTATTAGGGTTTTTAGCCGGTTTTAGGCTAATCCAGGTTTCACTTACTGGGAAGGGGTTGAATGGGTAATGCGCTATCTAAAACGAACAAAGTCATATGCTTTGACTTATTAGGCGGACAAATTGGAATTGATTGGTTATTCCGACTTAGATTATCAAGGATGTATTGATACCCGCAAGTCTACTTCCAGTTTTATCTTTATGTTTTGCAAATGTGCTATTTCTTGGAAAAGCAAGAAGTAAGACTGTGTCGCGCAATCACCCATGGAGCCAGAATATGTGGCTATGAACTTAGCTACAAGGGAGGTTGTCTATCTTTGCAAATTCTTGCGAAGTCTTCTAGTGGTAGACTGTATGAAGCGACCTATTCTTCTCTTTTGTGATAACGTATCTGCTATTGCTATCACGAAAGATCCGAAGTGTCACTCCAAGGCTAAACATATCGAGAGGACATACCACTACATACGAGACATGCTGAGGAAGGAGGAAGTTGTTATTAATAAGATATCTTCTCTGGACAACTTAGCTGATCCACTAAGACCAATTTCACTTTCCATGTGGGGAACATGGGTTTGTTTTGTTTATAATTGATGAGACCAAGTGGGAGAACATTGTTTTGTATGCATTGTGGTCTCAATGATTTATAATACTATGTCATGACATCGAAATTTATATTCCATGGAATGACCATTTTGAAAGAATACATATGTTTTTGTGTGATAATATGAGTACTCAGTGTATGCCTTGAGATTCAGCTTCTCTATTAGGTATGCACTTGTACGTGTATACGTGTATATGTGAGGGTCTCAATAGGGAGTGACAGTTGAGTCTCTAAATTGTCCAGGCCAATGGGACTGCATATGCACAGTTTCTTTTACGGCTAATACTCATGCTGGTATAGAGCTTCACCCTGAGCTCCTCAGGTACTGAGTATGTTATGGACGATGAGATACCTTGATGTCCAGCTTTTCTATTAGGTATATACTTGTATGTATCTACAAAAGGGTCTCAATATGAAGTTAAGGTTGAATGTCTAAATTATTTAGGCGTATGGTACTGATTAGGCACAATTACCTTAGTGGCCAATACTCGAATTGGTACAAAACTTTACCCTGAGTTCAGGTCCGAGTATGCTATGAATGGAGACCGTTGAACTTGCGAATTAAACAAGTATGGATTTGGTTTATTCCCCAGCCTTGGATATCTAAGATATATATTGTGTAGGCCCGGGTTAACTACACATGTATATTAAAGTATTTAAGGTAATGCCTATAGTCATGGTATGGTTTTATGTGTCAAGATTGATTTTTCATGTTTTTTCGAAAATCGGAATTTGAAATGGATTTGAAACCAAGTGGGAGTTTATTGGAATTATAGTTTCAAATATTTTATTTATGAAATAAAATTACCATGATTTTCTAGGAGTGGGGCCCATTTCTAGATGTTTTATCATTGGATGTTCAGTATAGGGAATAATGGCCAACACATCCCCCTGTAGAGGTACATTAATTGGGTGCATTGACTTAGTGGACACAACCCTTGGGAATAAGGAGATGTATCTCTCTTGAGGGGATGTATCTCTCATAAGAGGATGTATCCTTATGAATAGTCATTAGTGTCACACCCTTTTGGAAATCTATAAATTCCTCCATGGTCTTACAAGTGAGGCAAATGCTATTTGCACACCCAGTTTGGCTGAATGGGAGCAATCTTATCACTTGTAAACGAATTATCAAAGGTTATCTTGTGCACTTCAAGTTTTATTTATATTCTTCAAGATGAAAGGTGAACTCTCTTTATTCTTCTTATTTCAATTTTATGATATATGTATGACTGTCATGATAAGGAGAATTATGGAGGATTTAATACCTATTTCTATGATGTTTATTTTATTATTATTAGACATTAAGTCTAACAGTGAGCACATCATGCAAAAGCAGGATATAGCCGCAAGACTGAAATCGAAGAAGATTGAGTTGTTCGAGTCATTTTTGGTCCCCTTTAAAACCTCTTATAACACACATACGGATAAATGGTCAATTAATGAACTTTTGACTATGTGTGTACAAGAGGAAAGGAGGCCTAATCAGGAGAGGATCGAAAGTGTGCATTTGACAACTTGAGATAAGAGACAAGAGACCTTTTCAGAAAGGGAGGGGAAAAATGCCTCTTAATAAAGAATCTAAGGGTAATGTCAAATGTTTCTTCTACAAGAAGAAATGGCATATAAAGAAAACCTGCCCCAAATTCATGCATTGACTTGAAAATAATCGTAATCTCATATCCTTAGTGTGTTTTAAATCTAATATGACTTATGCTTCTCATAACACTTGGTGGATTGATTCTAGTACTACAATCTATGTTGCCACCATGCATGGTTTCTTGAACCAACGAAAATCGATGCCAAGTGAATACTCCATCTATTTAGGAAACAAGATGGGTTCACATGTGGAGGCAGTTGGAACTTTCAAACTTGTCCTAAATACTGACTTTGTCTTAGACCTTGAAAGGACTTTCTATGTTCCATCTTTTTATAGAAACCTTATATCAGTTTCCAGACTTTCACCTTTTGGATTCAGTTTTAATTTCCTTGGCAATTCCCTTCAATTGTATAAAGACCATGTTCTTATTGGAAATGACATTTTGGATGAAGAATTGTTAAAATTTCTTTTAAACCCTACATTTGATTGTAGTCTTACTACTATGCATGGTGTTAATGTTGGCATTAATCGAAGTGTTATAAATGAGAAATCCTCCATGTTGTGGCATAAGAGATTAAATCATTAAAAGATTAGTTAATGACGAAGTCCTTGAGGCTATTGACTGTACTGATTTTAGTACATGTGTGGATTGCATTAAAGGAAAACAAACCAACAAGTACAAGAAAAGAGCCAGAAGGACTTCTGATGTTTTAGAAATCATACACACTGATATTTCAGGTCCTTATGATGCATGTTTCAATGGTCAGGAGTATTTCTTTACCTTTATTGATGACCATACATGATACATGATATATATATATATATATATATTTGCTTTTTGATATAAGTGAATCACTAGATAGTTTTAAGGTCTATAAAGCAGAAGTAGAGAAACAATTAGGCAAACAAATAAAAAATGTGAGGTCAGATCGAGGTGGTGAATATTATGGAAGGTACATTGAAAGAGGACAATTGCCTGGTCTTGTTGCAAGGTTTCTTGAGGAACAAGGTATTGTGCAACAATACACAATGCCTGGCTTACCGTCTCAAAATGGTGTGGCTGAAAGAAAAAATTAAACATTAATGGACATGGTGAGGAGTATGATTACTAGCTTCGATCTCCCGTTGCCTTTGTGGAGTGAAGCTCTCAAAACTGCAGTTTATGTACTCAATAGGGTTTCAACCAAGGTGGTTCGTATAACGCCATTCGAGTTATGAAAATGGTGGAAACCTAGTTTAATACATGTACATGTTTGGGGTTCTCCAACTGAAGTTTGGATCTACGATCCACATGAGATAAAGTTAGACTTTAGCATAGTCAGTGGACATTTCGTTAACTATGCAGAAAAGTCTATGGGATACAAATTTTATTGTCGATCTTGTTAGACAAGAATTGTCGAATCTAAAAAAGCAAGGTTCCTTGAGAATGATGAAATTAGTGGGAGTAGCCAATCTCAAAACTTAGTTTTTGAGGAGCATACACGTCCTCCATTTGCTTCTACAACTTTGCATAGATTGGTTGTTGTTAATCATAATCATCAGGATTCGATTATTCAAGTACAACCACTAGGTGAAGAACCATTTCATCATGAGGATACTCCTATTGATCCGGTTACTCAACATTCTCAACCTAAACATGTTGAAGTACCATTAAGAATATCTTCAAGAGTTAGGAAACCTGCAATCTCTTCAGAATATGAAGTGTACTTTTAAGAACCTGACATGAATATTTTTGCTGAAGATGATCCTATTACGTTTTTACAGGACATGAGTAGACATAAATCCACATTATGGAATAATGCCATGAAGGAAGAGTTAAAATCAATAACTAAAAACCAAATCTGGGATCTTGTTGAATTACCTAAAGGAGGGAAGGCCATTGGCTGTAAATGGGATTTTAAAACCAAAAGAAACTCTTTAGGCAATATTGAAAGATATAAGGCAAGACTTGTAGCCAAAGGACTCAACAAGAAGAAAATGATTATCACAATACCTTATCTCCTATTTCAAAGAAGGATTCACTTCGGATAATTATGGCATTAGTAGCTTATTTTGAGATGGAGTTACATCAAATGGATGTAAAAACGATTTTCCTCAATGGAGACCTAGAAGAAGAGGTTTACATGAAACAACCTGAAGATTTCATTTTAGAGGGGAATGATCACTTGGTTTGTAGACTTAAGAAATTTATATATGGACTAAAATAAGGCTCCCGCCAGTGGTATTTAAAATTTCATAATGTTATTTCTTCATTTAGTTTTACGAAGATAATCGTTGATCAATGTATATACCATAAGGTCAGTGGGAGCAAAATAATTTTTGTAGTCCTATATGTAGATGATATTCTACTTGCTTACAGTGATTTAGGATTACTTCATGAGGTCAAATGATTTATTTCGATGAAATTTGATATGAAGGATATGGGCGAAGCTGTTTTTGTCATAGGCATAAAGATTGACAGAGACAAATCCCAAGGGACATTAGGGTTGTCTCAAGAAACCTATATCAACAAAATTTTAGAGAGATATCTTATGAATAATTGCTTATCTGGTGTTGCACCTATTGTCAAAGGTAACAAATTAAGTTTTGAACAAGGTCCACGAAATAATTTAGAGAGTTAACAAATGAAAAACATTCCATATGCTTATGTAGTTGGGAGTTTAATGTATGCTCAGGTTTGTACGAGACCTAACATAACATTTGCAGTGAGAATGTTAGGCATATATCAAAGTAATCCTGGTTTGGACCATTGGAAAGCTGCAAAGAAAGTTATGCGATACCTTCAAGGGACTAAGGACTACAAACTTATGTATAGACGAACTGATCATCTGGAAGTGATTGGATATTCAGAGTCTGATTTTACTAGTTGTCTTGATTCGAGAAAGTCAACATTTGGATACGTCTTCTAATTAGTTGGAGGGGCCATTTCTTGGAGATGTGCAAAACAATATTTGATTGCTACTTCTACCAAAAAAATAAAGTTTGTAGCTTGTTTTGAAGCGTCATTACAGGCAATATGGTTGAAGAGTTTTATTTCAGGGTTTGAAATTGTTGACAAAATTTTTAAGCCAATAAGGATTTATTGTGACA
Source organism: Aristolochia californica (assembly GCF_029961685.1). Lineage (NCBI taxonomy): Eukaryota > Viridiplantae > Streptophyta > Magnoliopsida > Piperales > Aristolochiaceae > Aristolochia > Aristolochia californica. The sequence continues at coordinate 5,953 of NW_027181804.1, read as the reverse complement.
ATTCCACAATATTTTTGGCCAAGAACAATAAGAACGAAAGTCATAGTAAACATATTGACATAAAGTTTTTAGCTATTCGATAACATGTCAAATCAAACATGGTGATTGTGGAACACATGAATACTAGATTAATGATCTCTGATCTGTTGACAAAAGGTCTACCACCCGTTGTTTATAAGGGACTCAGTTCTATTAAGTAAATTGAGATTCTCTTTATGTTTGTAACGCAATTTGTCAATGAAAAACTCCATTAAGTTCATTTGTGTTTTCTCTTGTTTGGTTGTTTACATAAAGTTTAGAGAATGACAATATAAGGTGATCCTGAATGAACATTTTGAAAGTTCATTCATAAAGAAATGTGCCACATAAGGTTCTCATTCAAATGAGACAGTTGCATTGTAATACGTGGAAGGTAATACTTGCTCTAAAGGGCTGACCGCCACGATTCATGTAATTTAATCTTCTTTTTTTGAGTATAAGGATATTATATTTATGAAAAACATTCTTGAAGATGTATCAATAATCAATGATATATATTAAGTAGGCGCATAGGTCAAGTGGGAGAATGTAAGACTGTTCACGAACCGTCACTTAAGTGATCTGTCCGTCGTTGATTTTCCATTAAAAGTGGTCACCGGTTACAACCTAACAGTTTCCCGTCAGTTTGGTGGTCTCCTTTGATGGAGATGATGCTATAAGAGGGGGTCCAGTGTAGTAGAGGTATGCCTAAACGTTGCCATCGACGAGCCTTTGCGATAGATGAGACAACACTGTTCACTCTGTTCGTTGGAGATGATAGATGCCGCACACAGGAAATTGATGCCATGTTAGGAGATATGTTCATGAGTTTCATTTATGTTTTTATTGAGAAATTCATGATATAAAGATCCAACACTTATTACTTGAAAATACCTCTTAATTTGGGCTAGCCTTTTTCTGATGGACTTGACCCA